>NW_027361714.1:76067500-76667500 GCF_039654945.1 Dendrobates tinctorius | reverse complement strand
AAGTGTTGTTTAAAGTTTGCAACAAGCCACCTGGGAGACACACCAAACATGTGGAAGAAGGTGCTCTGGTCAGATGAAACCAAAATCGAACTTTTTGTCAACAATGCCAAACGATATGTTTGGCGTAAAGGCAATACAGCTCATCACCCTGAACACACCATCCCCACTGTCAAACATGCTGGTGGCAGCATCATCGTTTGGGCCTGCTTTTCTTCAGCAGGGACAGGGAAGCTGGTTAAAATTGATGGGAAGGTGGATGGAGCCAAATACAGGACCATTCTTGAAGAAAACCTGTTGGAGTCTGCAAAAGACCTGGGACTGGGACAGAGGTTTTTCTTCCAACAAGACAATGATCCCAAACAAAGCAAAATCTGCAATGGAATGGTTCACAAATAAATGTATCCAGGTGTTAGAATGGCCAAGTCAAAGTCCAGACCTGAATCCAATCGAGAATCTGTGGAAAGAGCTGAAAACTGCTGTTCACAAACGATCTCCATCAAACCTCACTGAGCTCGAGCTGTTTGCCAAGGAAGAATGGGCAAGAATTTCAGTCTCTCGATGTACAAAACTGATACATACCCCAAGCGACTTGCAGCTGTAATCACAGCAAAAGGTGGCACAACAAAGTATTACATTAAAGGGGCCGAATAATATTGCATGCCCCACTTTTCAGTTTTTGAATTTCCCCAAAAATGTAAAATAACCAATAAATTTCGTTCAACTTCACAATTGTGTCCCACTTGTTGTTGATTCTTCAGCAAAAATTTACATTTGGTATCTTTATGTTTGAAGCATGATATGTGCGAAAATATATATATTCTATGCGTATATGTATCTATTCTTTCAATTCTTTATTAAACATGTCAGTGTAATTTTACTGTATCGGAGCATGCTCAGTTAAAAGAAACTGATTCCGTCATTTGACGGATTACGACAGATCCTGCGCCCATAAGCTTCCATTCTAGCAAACGACGGACGGCGACGGATCCGTCGCTGTCCGATTTTTCGACGTAGACAAAAAATGTTAGTTTGACCATCGTCTCCGTCCGACGGACAAACAATTTTCGGCGGATAAAACCAGAGGCCATCCGTCGTTAATACAAGTCTATGAGAAAAACGGATCCAGCTGCATCAGTCGCCGGATCCATTTTTTTCAAAATTCAACGGATTGCGACTGATAGCAAAAAACTGATGTGTGAAAGGGGCCTTACAGAGCTCATCATAAATCAAATCAGTGACATAATAGCTCATAATAGCGGCCTCTAAGCTTATAAGTCACTTACTTCATTTATGATGAGTTCAGAGGACTGGAGATGCGGCAGAAACATTGGCTCCTGTGGAAAAACAGGTAGTGAAAAACTTTCTACAAGTTAGGCACAAGGTAATAAATTGGCTTCCTGATTTTAGAACTGCGTCCTTTATTTTTTTGGCCAAGATCACAGTAGATACTCCGTGTTTTTGCCACAATATTTGGAAATCGCTTTTTACCAATACATTTTTGTTTTGATCTCAGTGAAAAAACACAATGGTGCCACAACTTATGAATGCAACTTAAAAGTTACTCTCCCTAAAACGTCTGCGTTCACATGAAGCATTCACACTGCATTATTTTACAGTGGTTTTCTGAAGGCATAGTAAAACAAGTGCACTGAATTTAACAAGTTTTTGGAAAATTGAGGCAAAAATCTCATCAGTAAACATGGTGTGAACACTTTAGCTCTGGTTCAGTTGCCCCTAACTTCTGCAATCTACACAGTCTCTATTCGACGTGTACAAAGTCATTGCCAAATGACCGCTGCAAACCTGACAATAAAATTCTACATGGGAAATGGCAGTTATAAATACTGCATGGGCCCGCACATTTATCAGTTATTTCCCTTGCAACATTTCTGAACACTTGTTAGTTAGGTTGGGTTCAGACAAGCATATGAAAAATCATCTAATGTTCATTCATATGTTAAAATAGCATAAACACATTTATAAATGAACAGGAATAAAAGAAAACTGATATTAAAAGCAATGTGTGTCAGTTCTAACCATTGACCATCTGACATGTACCTGTACTGTTAATATTTCATTTAATGCATGTTCTTGCCTTAGGCCGGGGTGACACTTGCGAGTGTGATACGAGAAACTCACGCAAGTCTCTCTCATCAATACCCGGCTCTGCCACCGGCACTTGGAACTGGAGTGTGCGGCTGCATGTATTTCTATGCAAACGCACACTCCGGTCCCAAGTGCCGGGTATTGATGCGCGACTTTCTCTCATCACACTTGCAAGCGTGACCCCGGCCTTAGTAGATTTCTTGAAGAGTTCCACCACAGATTTTTGCAATAAGGAATATTGTTAAAGCTATACTTAAATACCATCGCCTGCAAATCTGCAAGATACTGCAAATTACCAAATTGTTGTAAAGTGGGCAGTGTTAGCTGTAATGATCTTCAGTAACTAACGGGGGCCACAAACTGTCCTTGGAACCCTAACTATACCTGTCCCAAGGGTAAACTTAAGGCCCCGTCACACATAACGACTCATCAGCGATCCCAACAACGATATCAACATGTCAGGATCGCTGGTGAGTCGCTACATGATCGCTGGTGAGCTGTCAAACAGACAGCTTCACCAGCGATCAGCACAGCGACGCCCAGCGCGCGGCGTCGCTGTGTTCGTTAGTTACCAGCGTGCTGATGCATGGAGCTGGTAACTAACGTACACATCAGGTATCTAAGGGACGCACGTCCCTTGGATACCCAATGTGTACGTTAGTTACCAGCTGATCGCTGGTCTCCCGCCTGTCACACGCAGCGATGCGTGCTGGCCAGCAGGAGACCAGCCACCAAAGAAAAGTCCAGGGTTTTCCTACAGCGATACAGGCAGGGGGGCTGATCGCTGTCACACACAACGCACAGCGATCTCGCTGGTGAGATCGCTGTTGTGTCACAAAACTTGTGACTCAGCAGCGAGATCGCTATGTGTGACGGGGCCCTTAAAGGTAGAGAGGCCCGAGTCTCTGACCTTACTCTTAATGTCCTAAGCTGTCCCCTCCCCCAGGAGGCCTGGGACAGATATACTAGTGTATATACACTTAAGACAAACAGGGATAACAAAAAAGCAACTTACATATATAAACACTCACTAAAGGAAGAGAGAACTAAAGGGAAGGATAGGAAAGTACAAACCAACTGGGAATAGGATAATGGAAAAAGCATACACCCAAAAACAGCAAACCACAATCTCTAGAAGCAACTACAAACTCCAGCAAGCCAGGAAGTAAACTTTCACAGGTAGGGATGAGAAGGTCTGGTCAAGTTTTATAAAGAGAGAAAACAAGCAGGTTAGGAGCAGCTGTGAGATGGAGCTGTAGGTCTCTAACAAGCATGCAAAGAGTCGTTAACCTCTTCAACACCAAAGGAAACAAAGTCCATTTAATATGAGGAACGAAAATACACTGGCTAAATGGAAGACCTGTGATTCACAGTACGTAAAGATCCCCTAACCTCAGATCTCCTAAGAGTTCATGACACACTCGTGACAAATGATGGACAAACTTGTGTGACACAGGGTTTGTTTGGGCAATCAGAATGTGGATTGAGCAAACAATGAGTAGTGATGAGCGAATGTGCTCAGGTAAGGTGTTATCCGAGCATTCTCAGGTGCTATTCGACTGTCTTCGGTGTGCTCAACTAATATGTTTGAGTCCCCGTGGCTGCATGTTTTGCAGCAATCGAACATATAATTTAAGCACGCAGAAGACACTCGGTTAGCACCTGAGCATGCTCGAATAACACCTTATGTGAGCACGTTCACTCATCACCACCAATGCTATGTTCACACTCAGCACTTTTTTGGCAACCAAAACCTGCACTCTTGTAAGTGAAAACGCTGTGTTCAAAATTTAAGTTTTGCTGCGTTTTTTTTAGGTGCGCATTGCATGTGTGATTTGTCTATAAGACATGTTTAATAATGTTTTAGGCTATGTGCACAATATGCGTTTTTTATGCGATTTTGTGGCTTTTTTCCAAGCGGAAATGGTCAAAAAATGCAGTCGACTCCTTATGCAAGATAATTCAATGACATGATCAGTAAATTCCTGTGCGTATTTGCAGTGTGTTTTTTTCTGCAGCATGTCAATTCTTTTTGCGTTTCTGCAGCATTTCTGCACCCATTGACTTCAATTGACAGTCAAATCCGTAGCAAAAATGCAGGTATAAAAATGTATTTGCTGCAGAATTGCTGAGTTTTTGTTTTTCATTTTTACTGGCTTCCTATGGTGTCATCTGTGTGACAGCTTGGGAAACACCGGCGCAGTAGTTCTTATCTGCGGTAACGCTATCGACAGTAAAACAGTCGGTCAGAGTGCTTCGGGATCATGCTGTCAGATGTCAGTGTGAACCCGCAGCTCTGACTGTGACCCACAGGCGTGGGCTGATGAGACTACTGCTCCCATCGGGCTATGTCTGCTGTCACTGATAACAGTGACAGCAGGTGCCACTGATGGGAGACATAGTCTCATCTGCCCTCATACAAAAAAGGAAGCACACTGTAGCGCCATAGCATGCAAACATGAAATATAATACGCATAAATTGGCCATTTTTTGTGCTAAGCTTTGTCAATTTTTCATATTTCTAATGCAGTAATGCAAGTCATTTTTCATATTTCATGTTTGCATGCTATAGTGCAACAGTTTGCTTCCTTTTTTGTTTGAATGTATATGAGTTGGTGACTCTAGGTTAAGCACCTGTTCACATTTAGTTTATGCTTGGATGTGACGGTCAGTTTTTTGAAATTTATAGTCTCATCTGCCTGCGCCTGTGCTCGCAGTTTAAAAAAAAAAAAGGAAAATTACATACATATTCAAATAAAAATAAAAAAACATTATACTCACCTAACACCAAATCCCCGATGCCCATGTCTCCTAGAAATAATGTAAAATAATAAACCAAGATATACTCACCTGTCCACCATAGTCCACGTAATCTGAGTGTACCACAGCGATCTCACGTGTAGAACAGTCACAGCAGGAGATGAGACCGCTCTACCCGGCCGCCGACAGGAAGTAATCGCTCCCGCAGTGTATCACTGAGCTGCCGCGAGAGTTCACCGGAGTTCAGTAGTGGTGCCATAAGAAAGATCACCATAGCTGATCAGCTGATCAACTCCGGTGAACTCTCTCATGGCAGCTCAGTGATACACTGCGGGAGTTATTACCTCCTGTCAGTGTATCGCCGGCTGTCTTTGAGAGCAGTCACCTCACTGACGTGACTGCTCTCAAAGTCATCAGGATCATCGTGGGACAATATGGATTATCTTCTCTGCGGACAGGTGAGGAATATTGTGGTTTATTATTTTATTTTTGTTGCAGGAGATGTTGGCTTTGGTGGATTAGGTGTTTGGTTTAATTAAGATTATTAAAGGAGGCTGTGTCATTATTTCAAATAAAGGACTTTATTCTGGGTGTCTGGGTGTTTTCATACAATATCTCTATGGGGTTACTAATGGTGTCTTATAGATGCCTCTCCATTACAAACCTCTGGGCTTGATGTCACCTGACAATACAAAGGTGACATCAACCCCAAAAATATGAACCCCACTTGCCACAGCTACAAGGCAAGTGGGAAGAGCAAGGCTAAGTGCCAAATTTGGCACATCTCATAGATGTGCCTTTTCTGGGGCTGCTGAGAGCTGATGTTTTTAGTCTGGGAGGGGCCAATATCCATGGCCCCTTCCTAGGCTATTAATATCAGCCCACAGCTGTCTGCCTAGCCTTTGCAGTTAGATTTTATGGGAGGACCCTATGTCAGCTCATCCCGCAAAAAACAAGACCTCACATGACTCTGTGGGACAAAATATAGAAAAATTATAGCTTTCAAAATATGGTGAAGCAAAAACATTTTTTTGCAATAAAAAGCTTCTTTTGGTGTGTGACAGCTGCCAAACATAAAAATCCGCTATAAGGCCTCTTTCACATGTCTTGATATTTCCGGTACTGGAGATGTCAGTGTAATACTTGTACTTGCATGTGGGTGCCACATCAGTACCACATGGATGGGCGCCAGGGAAGAAGCGTTGCAGTAAGCGCTGTTCTCCGGCGCCGGGTGCTGAACACAGCTTTCATCATTCTCCCCTGCTCTGCCGGCGAGAGCAGGGGAGAATGATGAAAGTTACATTTAACCCCTTAATGACCGCTGATAACGCCTCTTAACGGCGGCAGTTAAGGGTACTTAAACCACAAAAAAAAGGGGACAAGAATCATGCAAAAAAATAGGATCACCACACAGTATCAATAGGTACAAACTATGAGCAAATTTTATTAATGACAAGCCAAAAAACAGCACACATTAAAAACATTTATCATGCAAAAAAAATAGGATCACCACACAGTATCAATAGGTACAAACTATGAGCAAATTTTATTAATGACAAGCCAAAAAGCAGCACACATTAAAAACATTTAAACTCTGAATAAATGCTGCTAGCATATAACCAACAATCTTTGATTATAAACCAGTGTAGCCCCCATATATGGAGCATGCAGTGCAAAAGTTCAACCCTGATTATTACCATAAGCCAAACGGCTGAATGCCACGAGAAAGGGGTTAATAGTGAATAACAATGATGCCAAATGCATCCTGCATGCTGGGCTACAGAAGCTGAATAAGTCACCCTGTATAATAGTGATTAGGGGAACCAGTCAATCGTCCCGTCATCTGAATAGCATCGGTGCGGTCAGAGGTGATGTTAAGAGTCCATGAGAGAAACCCACGCGTATCGACACTTCTAAGTGTCTTTTTCAAGATGAGCACACCTTGAAAAAGACACTTAGAAGTGTCGATACGCGTGCATTTATTCAGAGTAATTTTTCTCTGTGCACTTTCAGCATTTGCGGTCTACTGATATATTAAAATCTATTATGTTATATTCTGTCATCTTTTGGAGAGACCGTTTATGATCTTTTGGATGTTTTAAATGTTTTTAATGTGTGCTGTTTTTTTGGCTTGTCATTAATAAAATTTGCTCATAGTTTGTACCTATTGATACTGTGTGGTGATCCTATTTTTTTTGCATGATTCTTTTCCTCTTTTTTTTTTTTTTTGGTTTCTATATATGTCATGCAAGAGATCCCCCAGTGACTATAGACTCTAATTATTACTGTTGTGATAGTGCCCGCTTGCTCTTTTTATATAGGGTACTTAAACCACAGCGCCTCTTTTTAACGGCGCTGAGGCTTAAGGTTATATTGCCCCCCAGCGTCGGAATTTATCCAGGGTCTTGGTTGCCGGGGGTAGCCGAGACCCCAGAACATCATTCGGGTCAGTTTTTACCTACCCCGGTGTTGCGATCGCCGTTATTAACAGTATAACAGCAACTGCAAAAAAAGTCTGATTTTCCACAACCCCCTGTACATCCGTTGTCCCTTCAGGCCCCCGTGAAGTCCACAGGGCCGCCGGCTTCTTCCGGGAGAAAATGACAGACACATGCGCAGTGCACCCGCCGAGATCTGCCGGATGGCACCCGGCAACAATGCGAGATTTTTTTCCTATTGGTTAATTTTGATCACTGTGATAGACCCTATAACAGTGATCAAAATATAAAAAATAGTAAACCAACCCCCCCTTTATCACCCCCTTAGTTAGGGAAAAATAATAAAATAAAAAAAAGTATTTATTTCCATTTTTCCATTAGGGTTAGAGTTGGGCTAAATTTAGGGTTGGGGCTAAATTTAGGGTTATAGTTGGGGCTAAACTTAGGGTTACAGTTGGGGCTAAACTTAGGGTTACAGTTGGGGCTAAAGTTAGGGTTGGGGCTAAAGTTAGAGTTGGGGCTAAAGTTAGGGTTGGGGCTAAAGTTAGAGTTGGGGCTAAAGTTAGAGTTGGGGCTAAAGTTAGGGTTAGGGTTGGGGCTAGAGTTGAGGTTAGGGTTTGCATTAGGATACTGGTTGGGCTTAGAGTTAGGGTTGGGATTACGGTTAGGGTTAGGTTTGTGGTTAGGGTTGGGATTAGGGTTAGGGTTGGAGTTAGAATTGGGGGGATCCAATGTTTTAGGCACATCAGGGGTCTCTAAACGTGCCAATTCTACGTTGAAAAAGTCAAACGGTGCTCATTCCCTTCCGAGCTCTGCTGTGAGCCCAAACAGTGATTTACCCTCACATATGGGGTATCGGCGTACTCAGGACAATTCTTGGGGTCCAATTTCTCTTGTTACTCTTGTGAAAATAAAAATTGAGGGCGAAAAGATCATTTTTGTGAAAAAAATATGATTTTTTATTTTTTTGGCTCTACGTTATAAACTTCTGTGAAGCACTTGGGGGGTTTAAAGTGCTCACCACACATCTAGTTAAGTTCCTTAGGAGGTCTAGTTTCCAAAATGGGGTCACTTGTTGGAGGTTTCCACTGTTTAGGCACATCAGGGGCTCTCCAAAAGCGCCATGGCGTCCGATCTCAGTTCCAGCCAATTTTGGTTTGAAAAAGTCAAACGGCGCTCCTTCCCTTCCGAACTCTGCCGTGTGCACAAACAGTGGTTCCCCCCACAATGGTTAACTGTTCAGAACTGCCCTTCTTCCTTCCCTCGTCAACAACATGTAACCATTTTGAGCCGGTCTTCTGAGTAGCTCACATTTGCTCAGCTCTCTGCAAAACCATTGCTTATACAAGCAGATTCCGGTAAGGTTAGTGCAATTATGTGCTATGCATCTGTTTTAGCAGCCATAATGCTGCCCCCCATGATGTTTGCAATGCATGTTCAGCTCCTGTAATGTTATTACACTGCATGATAATTACATGCATCCTCTGGCCAGTGAATGCATAGCTGGCAGCCATGAGTTGTTTTAGATATCTTTCTCCTTTGCTGCTGTGTATGTTATATTGCTCAGCTTCTATATAATGCATGCTACCGAGATAACAGCATCCTGTATCATTGCTACTGTTGTGATAGTACCTTGTACTTGTTGTGATTACCTGCCAGTATTTGTGCATTGTATATTATCTACCAGTACTGACATGTTGCATTATCTGTCTCTTATAGTTTTTACCTGAATCATCCACATTTTGTACAACAATATGCTGAATCATCCATAACTGTGTTCAACAATCTCTGATATAATCTACTACTGTGTTCTACTATACCATCTGTTATCATCTATTGTTGTCCATATCATCCCAATAAATAATAGACTTAAGCACCCATACAGTCTTGTTTCTGGGAGTGGATGAAAGGTTAAGCCGTATGCTGGAATCCACACAGCGTCATACATGGAAGAAGGCAGAACAGTAAAAACGGACCGCTGTTCGCATGCGGTGGTTACCCAGGCTATACGGGACTGCTATCATTCAGACTGCTCCGCATACGGGTACTACAGCAGCCGCCATACAGCCGCAGGGAGAAGAGCCCAGAGCTCGGTAAAAACAGCTGCCGGTCGCAGGCGGTGGTTACACAGGCTATACGGAGCCGCTATCACCCAAACTGCTCCGCATATGGGTACTACAGCAGCCGCCATACAGCCGCAGGGAATAAGAGCCCAGGGCTCAGTAAAGGACCGCCAGTCGCACGCGGTGATTGCATAGAATGTACGTGACCGCTAACACCCACACTGCTCCGCATATGGATATCACAGCAGCTGCCATGCAGCCGCAGAACGCTACTGCAGCCCGCCAAGAAATGTTACATCTTTCCCGCCACGCGGAAGCCCGCCATATATAGACTCTGTTTCCTGCCAGTATACTCAGTAATACGCAGCTAAGCGCACAATGTCTCGAAACAGCACATCCTCACTCAAAATGAGGTCACGAGCAAGTTCTGGCAGGTTGTCAATAGCAGAGCTCGCTGCTGTCACTTGTGCCGAGGCCGAAGCAGCCAAAGCAAGATCCTCCTTCACCGAATGAGAGATGCATCTGAAGCTGAGACAAGCAGAGCACGAAGCAGAAACTACACGCTTTCAAGCCGAAACCATTGCACACTTGCAGGCAGAGCAAGAGACGAAGAGTGCTCGCCTGCAAGCGTCTCTAGAAAGGCTTATGACAGACAAAGAGATGGCAGCTGCGATAGCTAAAGCAGAGTACTTGGAAGCTGTGAAGGATCCTGATGATGAGAGACACAGCAGCATTCTAGGACCAGATCCAGAGCAGCAAGATCCAGCGCAGCGCGTCGCAGAGTATGTTCGTCAACATTCCAGCGTGGATCACAGCCCTGACGCATCATATCGATCAGCCCACGCCGATTACCAGCTCTCAAAATCTGAACCTCATTACCATAGGCAAGGAGACGTCCAGCACAGAGATGTCGACCACAGCTACTGTTCCGCTGAGAAGAAAGTATAGCTCCCATCCCGCCTTAAAGAGACACCTTCACCAAGAAGGTACCGCACAGACTATCGGGAGTCATAAGCGTCTTACAGGTATGGTGATACACCACACACTAGACATGACTATAATACACCGGCTTGTGCCAGCACTGATGGAGTCACATTGGACTTTGCAAAGTTCTTTGCCTGCCGAGAACTGGTTACAAATGGACTTGTAAAGTTCACTGACAAACCTGAGAACTATCGGTCATGTGAGCCTCGTTCCGGAACGCCATTCATGGTCTGGACTTTTCTTGTAGTGAAGAGTTAGATCTCCTGGTAAAGTGGCTCGGAAGTGAAAAGTGGATTACATGTGGTTCACGGTATAAACAAAATCATAATGTATCATTCCCTCCTTTCATTGTATTTGTTGATTTTGTCACCAAGCAATCTAGGATTAGAAATCACCCTAGTTTTGACTTTACTCTCATGTTCCACTGCCCCTCGTGTCAAACCCAGTAGGAGACCCATGGCAGTCCACAAAACTAACATTGTTTCCACAGGCCCTCCTCACAATGTGAATAAACCCCCTCCGGACAAGAGCAAGCCTCAGGATGTCAGTAAACATTGTCCTCTACAGAAGAAACCACATCCTCTACTAAATTTCAGAGTCTTCAGGGAAAAGTTTTTAGAGGATCGCAAAGGTTTCCTCAAGGAGAACAACATCGGCTTCAAATGTTATGCCACAACCTCTCACTTCACCAGGAACTGTGATGCTAGCGTGAAATGTGCAGAATGTAGCAGCATGGTTCACAATACAGCCATGCACCCTGGATCACCTCCACGAGCGTTGTCGCAAGCAGAGGAGCATGATGGGAAGCAGGAGGACACTGACGAAGACACCCCTGTGGTCAGCTCTCAATGTACGGAGATCTGTAAGGGACTCACAGGAGGAAGATCCTTCCTGTTCAAAAATCCCACTTGTCCGAGTCTATCCTGCAGGCCGCAAGGACAAAGCCTTCAAGATATATGCAATTCTGGATGACCAAAGTAACAGGTCTCTAGCCAGGTCCATCTTCTTTGACAGCTTCAGCATTGTAGGCCCTGATCCTCCCTACACCCTGAGGACGTCATCAGGTACCTTTGAGATGGCGGAGAGAAAAGCAACCGGATACAAAGTGGAGTCCATAGATGGCCAAACTTGCCTATCGTTACCGACCATCCTAGAGTGCAACCAGATTCCTGACAACAGGTCAGAGATACCTTCACGGGAGGTGGCGACACATCACCCCGATCTAAAGCGTATAGCCCACCTGATACCTGAAAGGGATCCAGGAACCCCAATAGCTCTACTTCTGGGAAGAGATATACTACAAGCAGTGGCGGATTTTAATGAGGTCAATCTGGGCGGTAGCCCAGGGCCCAGTGGTGTGGGGGGCCACCAGCCCTGTGAATTGACCTCATTATTATCCGGCACTGGGAATGCGGAGAGGACGGCGCCACCCGGGACAGGGTGACCGGAGCCGGGATTCACTGGAGGCTCAGCGGGCAGTGACAGGCGCGGTAAGTGTGAGAGGTGCCGGGGAGAGCAGCTGCTGAGCTGGCCAGGCCTGTGCGCTGATGTGGAAGATGAGGGAGGGGAGAGCCTGGGATACTGGAGGAGGCTGCAGGCGCAGGACAGCTCTGAGGGCAGCGACTCCAGTGACACCATCCTGATGAACCCACAGGCAGAAGGTGAGGGCAAGTACGGGAGTGTACACCTGGCCGCCGCTCCTGTACATGGGCAGTAGGGGGCTGTCACCTGTGCTCCTGTGATGCATGTTATCGTGGGGTCAGTAGCCATCATGTCCTAATCTGGGCTGCTGGTTCCTAATACATGCACTGTATGCGAATGTAGAGGCCTGTATTGTGTGCCTTCTGTATGTTACTGTATGTGCCATGTATTACACACATATTATATATGCATGATCTACTGGTGGCACATGTGTTCTGTTTATGATAAGGCATGATCTAGTAGTGGCACGTTTGAGCTGGGCATGATCGCACACCTGATCTGTTTATGGTGGCACATGTGATCTAATAATGGTGCACTGCTGACAGCACATCTGATCCTACTCATGGCACAGCTACATAATTGCAGCTACTAATTGACCATTGAAGCAAATATCAGTTCATCTGCATGAGGAAAACAAGAATTTGCAAAATAGTGAATACATAACAATGTAAAGATGGCAGAACCTGCTATACACACACTACATTGTGTATCCAGTATTCCAGCGAGTGACCCCAGGCGTGCACTGATGGCACTGACAGGAAGATCGCCCTGCGCCCAGCCTGACCCTGCAACTCGGGAACTTCTGCCCATCCCATTGATAGGGCGCAGTGCTGGCAATTAGTGGCCATAGATAAATGACTGGCAATAAGCAGTGGCGATATGTGGCCGTGCCGGTGATTAGTGACTGTACTGGCGATATGTGGCCGTGCCGGTGATTAGTGACTGTACTGGCGATATGTGGGCGTGCTGGTAATTAGTGACTGTGCTGGCGATATGTGGCCGTGCTGGCGATTAGTGACTGTGCTGGCGATATGTGGCCGTGCCGGTGATTAGTGTCCGTGCTGGCGATATGTGGCTGTGCCGGTGATTAGTGACTGTGCTGGCGATTGGCCTGGGTTGCACTGGTGATTAGCGACTGCGCTTGAGGCAGCACTCACGTGACACACTTGTGCCCTTACCAGAGTGGGTGTGGCAAGAGTAAAAAGTTGTAACTTTACAAGAGCCAATCAGGAACGCCCCTCACTCCGGTCTCCAAGGTAGAGAGAGGACGCTGCAGCCAAGGACGAAGACAGCGGACCAACAGGTAGCCCCGCCCTCTGCATGACGTCACGTGAAAACAAGTAGGCTGGAGAGGAGAGTTTTAGCTTCAGTCGGCGGGCATAGCTTGGCCTGCTCGCTACACTTATGGGGAGGGGTCTGTTCTCCGATGTCTGTCAACTCCATGAAGCTACGGAGCCCGGGTCTCAATGGAAGCAAGGGAGGGAGTTCCCACCTTGCCGGGCGAAGGTGACGAATACGAGAGCTTACCGGAGGGAGTCTCTCCACTGACGCACATGACGGCCGGAGCTGTGGCTGGGATTCTGGAGCACACAGTCATGTATCCGGAGGACTCTGTCAAGGTGAGAGCCCGTCAGGTGGTGGGGCCGGGTGACAGGTCTCATGGCGCTGTGCATGGAGCATGGCTGTGACAGGACAGTGATGCATCATCACCTACTGTGTGTGCTCTCAGGGGCCCCACAGGGTGACCAATATGATGGAATGTGGGAGAGATCAGAAAACTCGCTTCGCTTTCCTTAGGACTTGGGATAATCCATCAGTAAGTGATAGGGGGAGTCAGCAGCGCACAGGTACTGGTCTTTGGGGTTGATATTCACCTCTAAGTACTTTCTGCCTTGTAATTCCTATGAAGGTAGCGGTGTGGAGGCTCCATAATAATAATAATTATAATGATGACCCCGTCGCATGACCCTGTCACTTGACCGGGGGGGGCCCACAGAGTCTGAACAGCCCGGGGCACTGGCTATCCTTAATCCACCCCTGACTGCAAGTCCACAAGGCTAGAGAATGTATAAATGGCTCCAGGAACGCTCCGTACGCACAGAGAAACGACCTTGGATGTGTCATCATAGGAGACATCTGTCTAGGAGGAGCACACAAGCCAGCCTCAATCAACAGTATGCTTACCAGCACACTAGAAAATGGACGTCCGTCTCTATTCCAGCCATGTCACAATAGTCTGCTGGTAAAGGAATTGCCAAACAGCACTCCACTACCATGCCCTTTCTCAGCACCTATCAACGAAGACCACACCTGTGAAGGTGAACAAGACCACATGGGATGTATGGTCTTCCACAGGACAAAGGAGGACGACAAGGTAGCGATGTCCATAGAAGATAGGATGTTCCTAGACATCATGGATACACAGTCAAAGACGAATCAAACAGTTGGGTCGCACCTTTACCATTTCGGCCTCAGGTGCTTACCCAACAGGGAACTGGTCTACCGCCGATTCATCTCCCTCAGGCACAAGCTTCAGAAGTCACCTGAGACAAAGGAACACTCTTTACTTTCATGGGGAAGATATTCCAAAACAACCACGCAGAGATTGCACCTGTACTTCAGCCCTCAGAGGAGTGTTGGTACCTGTCCATCTTCGGAGTATACCATCCCAAGAAGCCAGGTCAGATACGAGTGGTATTTGACTCGAGCGCCAAATGTGAAAATGTTTCGTTGAATGATATTCTACTGTCAGGTCCAGACCTCAACAACACAATTCTAGAAGTACTACTCTCTTTCCGCAGGGATACAGTGGCATTTATGGCTGACATACAACAGATGTTCCACTGTTTTCTTGTCAAGGAAGAACACAGAAACTATTTGAGATTCTTGTGGTACCGTGAGAACAATCTGGATAAAGACATCACAGAATACCGGATGAGGGTGCACATCTTCTGGAACAGCCCTTCCCCAGCAGTTGCTATCTATGGCCTCCGAAATTCCGCCAAAGAGGGCGAAGAAAAGTATGGGTCAGACGTCAGATCCTTCGTAGAAAAGAACTTCTACATAGATGTCTGTTTGAAGTCCACATCGACAAATAAGGCTGAAATCAGTCTACTAAAAAGGGCTCAATGCTCAAATGCTCGCTCAGTCTAACCTAAGGTTACACAAGATTTTCTCCAACAGGCAAGAGTTGATGGAAGCCTTTCCCTCTCAAGACCATTCCAGCGATCTAAAGGACCTAGACTTAAAGCATCAACTTGCTACCCATGTAGCGGAGCCTTGGATTGCTTTGGGATCTGAAGACAGATGCCTTCACCTTCCAGATCAGCAAAGAGGAGAAACCCTTCACACGCAGATGAGTCCTCTCCTTTGTGAATAGTCTATCCGACCTCCTGGGATTCGTAGCTCCAGTAACTATCCAAGGGAAAATGATGCTAAGAGACTTCACCCAAGACACGTCTGATTGGGATGATCCACTTCCAACAGAAAAGGCAGACCTGTGGGAAGAGTGGAGGAGTTCTCTTGAAGCCTTGACCGACCTTCGTGTGAAACGACCATATGCTCCTGTGCCATCCACAGAAGTCAAGACACGAAGACTTTGTGTCTTCTGTGACCCATCAGTCAAAGCGATCGCAGCAGTAGCATACCTCAAAACCACAGACATGGACGAACAGAGCCACATCGGGTTTGTGGTGAGCCGGACTAAACTGGCACCACTCCGTGAACACACGATACCCAGACTGTAACTCTTTGCTGCTGTCCTCGCAGTCAAGTTGGCCGAGCTTATCTCAGATGCTATGAATCTGGAGATCAAAGACGCAGAGTTCTACACCAACAGCAAGGTGGTACTAGGATACATCTGCAACGAAACTCGACGCTTTTATGTCTATGTCAGCAACCGGGTATTGAGGATAAGAAGATCCACCTACCCTAATCAGTGGCACTATGTGCCTACTCACCTCAATCCTGCGGACCATGCAACTAGATCCGTTACTCCAAGTCATGATAAGGACACTACGTGATTCACATGCCCTGCTTCCTTGTACCGTTCCATGCCCCACATCGATAGACCCGATACGTTCGAACTAGTGGATCCAGATGCCGACGAAGAACTCCGTCCTCTAGTGTCTGCTCTGCATATAGGGATTTCAAGCCATCACCTGGAATCTCATCGGTTCAGCAGGATCTCAATATGGAAGTCACTTGTTTGAGCCATAGCCTGTCTACTTCATGTGGCCCAGTCCTACAAGTCACCATCACCTGCAAGCCAGGGATCCTGTAAAGGATGGCATCACTGCAAGCATGCGTTTACCGCCCTCAACCTGGAGAGAGCCAAGGTTACAATACTTTGTGTTGTACAAAAGGAAACCTACCCCAGAGAAATAGACAACCTCAACAAGGGACAACCTATTCCTGGAGACAGTGTGCTATAGAAGCTCGATCCAATTGTTGACCAAGACGGGCTGCTGAGAGTAGGTGGCCGTCTTCAAGAAGCCGAGGAAGAAGTTTCAGAGAAACACCCGGTAATAATTCCTGGACATCATCACGTTACAACCCTGCTCATTCAGCATCATCATGACTTAGTGAGACACCAAGGCTGTTTGTTCACCGAAGGGAATCTGCGGGCGGCTGGTCTATGGATAGTCGGCGCAAAGAGAAGCGTAAGCAAACTCATCTTCAACTGTGTTACGTGTCGCAAACTCCGTGGCTCGTTCCAAAATCCGAAGATGGCCAATCTTCCATCCGACAGACTCAGTACCGAACCCCCCTTCACCAATGTGAGAGATACATAAAGTGCATGTATACTAATGCCAGAAGTCTCGCCAACAAAATGGAGGAATTGGAGTTAATGTTGTTGGAACATAATTATGACATGGTGGGGATATCTGAGACATGGCTGGATGAGAGCCATGACTGGGCAGTTAATTTACAGGGCTATAGTCTGTTCAGAAATGATCGTACAAATAAGCGAGGGGGAGGCGTGTGTTTATATGTAAAATCATCCTTAAAACCCATCCTTCGTGATAATATATATGAATCTAATGAAAATGTAGAGTCCCTGTGGGTAGAGATAAGGGGAGGGGGGAAAAATAATAAATTACTGATAGGGGTTTGTTATAAATCTCCAAAAATAATGGAAGCTACAGAGAATATCCTCATAAAGCAAATAGATGAAGCAGCGACTCAAGGAGAAGTCATTATTATGGGGGACTTCAACTACCCTGAAATACATTGAGGAACCGAAACCTGCAGTTCCAGCAAAGGTAATAGGTTTTTGACTACTATGAGAGACCATTACCTTTCACAACTGGTTCAGGACCCAACAAGAGGGGGGGCACTGCTAGACCTAATATTATCCAACAGGCCAGACCGCATATCAAATGTAAGGGTTGGGGGTCACTTGGGTAATAGTGATCACAAATTAATAAGTTTTCATGTATCCTTTAATAAGATGTGTAGTAGAGGGGTTACAAGGACACTAAACTTCAGGAAGGCAAATTTCCAACGGATGAGAGATGATCTTGGTGCAATTAACTGGGACGATATCCTGAGACATAAAAATACACAAAGAAAATGGGAGACGTTTATTAGCATCCTGAATAGGACCTGTGCACAATATATACCGTATGGGAATAAACATGCGAGAAATAGGAGGAAACCACTATGGCTAAATAGAGCTGTAAGGGGCGCAATAAGAGATAAAAATAAAGCATTTAGAGAATTAAAGCAAGTAGGTAGTGATGAGGCATTAAATAAATACAGAAGATTAAATAAATTCTGTAAAAAGCAAATCAAGACAGCAAAGATTGAGACAGAGAGACTCATTGCCAGAGAAAGTAAAAATAATCCCAAAATATTCTTTAACTACATTAATAGTAAGAAGCTAAAAAATGATAGTGTTGGTCCCCTTAAAAATAGTCTGGGTGAAATGGTGGATGAGGATGAGGAAAAAGCCAATATGCTAAATGACTTTTTTTCAACAGTATTTACACAAGAAAATCCCATGATGGATAACGTGATCAGGGATAAAAATTCTCCATTAAATGTCACCTGCTTAACCCAGCAGGAAGTACGGCGGCGTCTATAAATCACTAAAATTGACAAATCCCCGGGCCCGGATGGGATACACCCCCGAGTACTGCAGGAATTAAGCACAGTCATAGATAGACCACTATTTTTAATCTTTAAAGATTCCATAATAACAGGGTCTGTACCACAGGACTGGCGTATAGCAAATGTGGTGCCAATATTCAAAAAGGGGACAAAAACTGAACTTGGAAATTATAGGCCTGTAAGTTTAACCTCAACTGTGGGTAAAATCCTGGAGGGTTTTCTAAGAGATACTATACTGGAGTATCTGGAGAAGAATAACCTTATGACCCAATATCAACATGGGTTTACAAGAGACCGTTCCTGTCAGACTAATCTGATAAGCTTTTATGAAGAGGTAAGTTCCGGACTGGACCAAGGGAATGCAGTGGACGTGGTGTACATGGACTTTTCAAAAGCTTTTGATACGGTGCCACACAAAAGGTTGATACATAAAATGAGAACAATGGGGATAGGGGAAAATATGTGTAGGTGGGTTAAGAGCTGGCTCAGGGATAGGAAACAAAGGGTGGTTATTAATGGAGCACACTCGGACTGGGTCTCGGTTAGCAGTGGGGTACCACAGGGGTCAGTTTTGGGCCCGCTTCTTTTTAACATATTTATTAATGACCTTGTAGGGGGCATAGAGAGTAGAATTTCAATATTTGCAGATGACACTAAACTCTGCAGGGTAATTAATACAGAGGAGGACAATTTTATATTACAGGAGGATTTATGTAAACTAGAAGCTTGGGCTGATAAATGGCAAATGAGCTTTAATGGGGATAAATGTAAGGTCATGCACTTGGGTAGAACGAACAAGTTGTATAATTATGTGCTTAATTGTAAAACACTGGGCAAAACAGTCACTGAAAAAGACCTGGGTGTATGGGTGGACGACAAACTCACATTTAGTGGCCAGAGACAAGCAGCTGCTGCAAAGGCAAATAAAATAATGGGATGCATTAAAAGAGGCATAGATGCTCATGAGGAGAACATAATTTTACCTCTATATAAGTCACTAGTGCGACCACACTTAGAATACTGTGTACAGTTCTGGTCTCCGGTGTATAAGAAAGACATAGCTGAACTGGAGCGGGTGCAGAGAAGAGCGACCAAGGTTATTAGGGAACTAGGGGGTCTGCAATACCAAGACAGGTTATTACACTTGGGGTTATTTAGTTTGGAGAATCGAAGGCTTAGGGGTGATCTTATTACAATGTATAAATATATTTGGGGACAATACAAAGACCTTTCTAATGATCTTTTTACTCTTAGACCTGTGACGGGGACAAGGGGCATCCTCTACGTCTGGAGGAAAGAAGGTTTAAGCATACTCACAGACGCGGATTCTTTACTGTAAGAGCAGTGAGACTATGGAACTCTCTGCCATATGATGTTGTAATGAGTGATTCACTACTAAAATTTAAGAAGGGACTGGATGCCTTTCTTGAAAAGTATAATATTACAGGGTATATACACTAGTCTCCTTAATATTGCGTTGATCCAGGGAGCTAGTCTGATTGCCGTATGTGGAGTCGGGAAGGAATTTTTTTCCCCAATGTGAAGCTTACTGTTGCCACATGGGGTTTTTTTTGCCTTCCTCTGGATCAACATGTTAGGGCAAGTTAGGATAGGATATGGGTTGAACTAGATGGACTTAAAGTCTCCCTTCAACCTTAATTACTATGTTACTATGTAATGTTGGACTAGACGTATTCGGTCCTTGGTCCGTGGCTACTCGACACACTAGGAAATCCAATACTGAAGCAAAGTATTGGGCAGTTCTATTCACTTGTCTGTCCATCAGAGCTGTTCATATCGAAGTAATCCAGTCTATGGACACTTCAAGTTTCATAAATGCGTTTTGACGCTTCACCGCAATCAGAGGCCCTGTGAAGCATATTCGCTCCGACAGAGGTACAAATTTCATTGGAGCGGCAAGAGAACTCCAAATCCCTTCTAATTTGGACATCGCTAATGTTGAAAGGTACCTAGGCGAGCAAGGATGCACCTGGACTTTCAATCCGCCACACTCTTCGCACATGGGAGGTGCCTGGGAGAGAATGATAGGTATGGCAGGCAAGATATTGGACTCTATCTTCTTACAAAAGAACATCAGGCTCACACTAGAGAGTTTATCTACGTTCTTGGCCGAGGTATCAGCTATCATGAACACCAGGCCACTGTCAGCACGCTCCAGCAAGGTAAGGTTAGTGCAATTATGTGTTATGCATTTCTATTAGCAGCCATAATGCAGCCCCCTATGATGTTTGCAATGCATGTTCAGCTCCTGGAATATTATTACACTGCATGATAGGTACATGCATCCTCTGGCCAGTGAATGCATAGCTGGCAGCCATGAGTTGTTTTAGATATCTTTCTCCTTTGCTGCTGTGTATGTTATATTGCTCAGCTTCTATATAATGCATGCTACTGAGATAACAGCATCCTGTATCATTGCTACTGTTGTGATAGTACCTTGTATTTGCTGTGATTACCTGCCAGTATTTGTGTATTGTATATTATCTACCAGTACTGACATGCTGCATTATCTGTCACCTATAGTTTTTACCTGAATCATCCACATTTTGTACAACAATATGCTGAATCATCTCCAATTGTTGTCTATATCATCCCAATAAATAATAGACTTAAGCACTCATACAGTCTTGTTTCTGGGAGTGGATGAAAGGATAAGCCATATGCTTGAATCCACACAGCATCATATGTGGAAGAAGGCAGAACACCCTTGGTAAAATTAAAAAAATTGCATCTGAAGTAAATTTTTTGTGAAAAACGTTAATTGTTCATTTTTTTTAAACATTCCAAAAACTGCTGTGAAGCACCTGAAGGTTTAATAAACTTCTTGAATATGGTTTTGAGCACCTTCAGGGTTGCAGTTTTTAGAATGGTGTCACTTTTGGGTATTTTCTATCATATAGACCCCTCAAAGTGACTTCAAATGTGATGTGGTCCCCCCAAAAAAATGGTGTTGTAAAAATGAGAAATTGCTATTTAACTTTTAACCCTTATAACTTCCTAACAAAAAAATTTTTGGTTCCAAAATTGTGCTTATGTAAACTAAACATGTGGGAAATTTTAATCATTATGGTAAGTATTTTGTGTGACATATCTCTGTGATTTAAGGGCATGAAAAGTCAAAGTTAGAAAATTGCGAAATTTTCACCAAATTTCCATTTTTTCACAAATAAACGCAAGTCATATCAAAGTAATTTTACCACTGTCATGAAGTACAATATGTCACAAGAAAACAATGTCAGAATCACCGGGAACCATGGAAGCTTTCCTGAGTTATTACCTCATAAAGGGACAGTGGTCAGAATTGTAAAAATTGGCCTGGTCATTAACATGCAAACCACCCTTGGGGTAAAGGGGTTCATATCTTTATTTAGCTCAAAAAAGCATTCATTGCTGTAGAAAACACAAGCAGAACCGCATACAAAAAACGTGCGTTGTTTCCACAGCATTTTTCCTGCCAAGAGATGCAGAAATTTCTGTAAGCAAATGCTCAATGTGCGCACATAACCTTAAGGCCATTTTACATTTAGCGATGCACCAGCGATCCCGACCACGATACAACCCAGTCAGGATCGCTGGTGCATCGCTAAATGATCGCTAGTGAGCTGCCACACAGGCAGATCTCACAGCGATACAGCGGACGATACTTACCTTTCAGACGAGGTGATCCTGACGTCCTCCCGTCCGCCTCCACACATCGCTTGTCGGCGCCACAGGAAGCCCAGCAGGAAGCGCCCGACGAGAAATGGAGCCGGACGATCTCGCGTCATCAGCGACAGACAGCGGGGGAGCCAGTCGGAGGTAAGTATCACACATAGCGATATCGCTATAACGTCACAAAATCGGTGACGTTATAGCGATATTGCTAGCGATATCGCTATGTGCAAACCCCCTTTAATCACCAAAAATACAGCTAAAAAATAATTTAGGAAAAACAACAAGCGTGTGCATGAGATATCTGAAATATATCTTTTGCTGGTATTGTATAACAGCTTCGTTTCTGCAGAGAAAAACACTCCAAAAAAAGCGTTGTGTGTGACATAGTATAGGGATTCACTCTCTCAAGTAGGCATTAGGTAGAGTGCACACAGGCAATGTGGTTTGGTCTAAACAGGTGCAGTCTTATTGCTTTCATAAAACTCCAAGGAATTCATAGCCAAAACAGCATCTTCTGGGCACAAAGGTATTTCAGCAAATAAACAGTTCAGTTAGCAGAGCACATATGTCAGTGCTAGCTCACCCAAACAGAGTACAGTACTTTCATCCCGAGCAAACTACATACACAGAAGAGGCATGATCTCACCAGTCTCGGTATCACCTTTAGGGCTCATACTCATTTGCGAGAAAAACGGACGAATGCAATCTAATAAAAACTCTGACCAATGTTATTCAATGGGTTACATCTCATCTGCGATTTTTTTTCTCAGCTGAAATTGGAATGAGAAAAAAAAATTGCAATTTGCTGTGTATCTCGGACAAGACTCACCAATGCAAGCCTATGGGAGCGAGAAAAAAAAAATTGCACAGCACTCGTACCATGTCCGATTTTTATGCAGCGATGTTCTTTGAAAAGCAGGTAATTCATCTGTCGCATATAGTAAAATCACTTAGTGACAGGTTAGAATAGAATGGATAGAATAGAACTATACACATAGAATACATAGATATATAGATGTCTGTGACACACACATATATATATATGTATATAGAAGAAAAACCGGCAATTCAGCAGCCATGTACTGTAAAATCACAGCAGAAGCTGACAGGATAGAAGAGATGGATTACATACTGTATATACATACAGTGGGGCAAAAAAGTATTTAGTCAGTCAGCAATAGTGCAAGTTCCACCACTTAAAAAGATGAGAGGCGTCTGTAATTTACATCATAGGTAGACCTCAACTATGGGAGACAAACTGAGAAAAAAAAATCCAGAAAATCACATTGTCTGTTTTTGTTTCATTTTATTTGCATATTATGGTGGAAAATAAGTATTTGGTTAGAAACAAAATTTCATCTCAATACTTTGTGATATATCCTTTGTTGGCAATGACAGAGGTCAAACGTTTTCTGTAAGTCTTCACAAGGTTGCCACACACTGTTGTTGGTATGTTGGCCCATTCCTCCATGCAGATCTCCTCTAGAGCAGTGATGTTTTTGGCTTTTCGCTTGGCAACACGGACTTTCAACTCCCTCCAAAGGTTTTCTATAGGGTTGAGATCTGGAGACTGGCTAGGCCACTCCAGGACCTTGAAATGCTTCTTACGAAGCCACTCCTTCGTTGCCCTGGTGGTGTGCTTTGGATCATTGTCATGTTGAAAGACCCAGCCACGTTTCATCTTCAATGCCCTTGCTGATGGAAGGAGGTTTGCACTCAAAATCTTACGATACATGGCCCCATTCATTCTTTCATGTACCCGGATCAGTTGTCCTGGCCCCTTTGCAGAGAAACAGCCCCAAAGCATGATGTTTCCACCACCATGCTTTACAGTAGGTATGGTGTTTAATGGATGCAACTCAGTATTCTTTTTCCTCCAAACACGACAAGTTGTGTTTCTACCAAACAGTTCCAGTTTGGTTTCATCAGACCATAGGACATTCTCCCAAAACTCCTCTGGATCATCCAAATGCTCTCTAGCAAACTTCAGACGGGCCCGGACATGTACAGGCTTAAGCAGTGGGACACGTCTGGCACTGCAGGATCTGAGTCCATGGTGGCGTAGTGTGTTACTTATGGTAGGCCTTGTTACATTGGTCCCAGCTCTCTGCAGTTCATTCACTAGGTCCCCCCGCGTGGTTCTGGGATTTTTGCTCACCGTTCTTGTGATCATTCTGACCCCACGGGGTGGGATTTTGCGTGGAGCACCAGATCGAGGGAGATTATCAGTGGTCTTGTATGTCTTCCATTTTCTAATTATTGCTCCCACAGTTGATTTCTTCACTCCAAGCTGGTTGGCTATTGCAGATTCAGTCTTCCCAGCCTGGTGCAGGGCTACAATTTTGTTTCTGGTGTCCTTTGACAGCTCTTTGGTCTTCACCATAGTGGAGTTTGGAGTCAGACTGTTTGAGGGTGTGCACAGGTGTCTTTTTATACTGATAACAAGTTTAAACAGGTGCCATTACTACAGGTAATGAGTGGAGGAAAGAGGAGACTCTTAAAGAAGAAGTTACAGGTCTGTGAGAGCCAGAAATCTTGATTGCTTGTTTCTGACCAAATACTTATTTTCCACCATAATATGCAAATAAAATGAAACAAAAACAGACAATGTGATTTTCTGGATTTTTTTTTCTCAGTTTGTCTCCCATAGTTGAGGTCTACCTATGATGTAAATTACAGACGCCTCTCATCTTTTTAAGTGGTGGAACTTGCACAATTGCTGACTGACTAAATACTTTTTTGCCCCACTGTATATAGATGTCAGTGACACATACAATTAGTACAGTGTGTGTGCAGGTTATAGTATATGTATTTAATAAAAGATTATTTTTCTGAAAAAATGGCATGGGCTCATGCATAGTTTTCTTAACCAGCAGAGGGAAAGCCGATGGCTGGGGGCAGATGTTTATAGCCTGGGAAGGGGGTAATACCCACAGAGCTTCCCAGGCTATTAATATCAGCTCACAACTGTTTTCTTAGCCTTTACTTGCTCTTAAAATGGGGGATCCTAAAAAAAATGATGTAGGTTGCCCCTATAATTAATAACCAGCAAAGGCTATGCAGACAGCTGTGGGCTGATATTAATAGCCTAGGAAGGGGCCATTAATACTGCCCCTCCCCGGCTAAAAGCATCAGGTCTCAGCCTCCCCAGAAAAGGCGCATCTATAAGATGTGCCAATTCTGGCACTTAGGCTCCCTCTTCCCACTTGCCCTGTAGCGGTGGCAAGTGGGGTGATAGTTGGAGGTGTGTATTGCACAGACAGAAGTCTTTTGCGATCTGAATCCAGGACAGGCTGCCGGGGGTTGTAGTCCCACAAACCTGCATTTCTAGTAAAGGGCTGAATTTAGGGTTAACCAGAAGTGATGGGTGGGACTGGTAAACCACACACCTCCCAAGGGGTGTACTCCTGGAAAGACAGAACTTATTTTGTTTCCTGTGCGCAGCACATGGAGGAGACCCATGTGTAAGACTGGAGCGGTGGAGTGCACTTGTGGAGTCCAGAAGGCACTGAGGTTCCGGGCTGACAGGACCTATATGAAGCCAGACTGGGAAACCTGAGTACCTCGTAAGCAAGTAACCTTGAGCCTGTGGAACTGTGTGTGTTTGGCTCCAGACTGAGACTGAATCCTGGACAAATAACCAGGCCTGTGTGACCACAGGTCTGACAGCACAAAGCCCTGTTTATGGACACTGTTATTTTGTTTTGATGGATCTAAAGGCTGTTTTACTTTGTGTTTGTGCTGCTGGGGATATGGAGCAATAAATCCAGGTGAACTTTAAAAAAAAATATAGTCCTCCTGCGTGTGATATCACTGCCAAGTGAGTACATCCCAACCCGCTAGTGATCGCGTCATCACAATGGGTTGATGTCACCTTTGTATTGTCAGCTGACATCAAGCCCCGAGGTAAGTAATGGAGAGGCGTCAATAAGACGCCCCCATTACTAACCCCATAGTCATGTTGTATAAAAACATACGCTGAGAAAAAGTCCTTTAATTGAAAGAATGACACCGACTCCTTTAATAAATCTTAATTAAACCCTACTTGCCACCTTGCCCATTCCACCGATTCCCCTGACTTCTGCAAAAGAGTTAAATAAAGAAACAGTCATATTTCTCACCTTTCCGCAGAGATGATAATCCATTTGTCCCACCATGGGTCTCGCTCTGCTACATCTAGATGGCAGGCCTCATGGTTGCATGATGCAACCATACAGCCTGTCATCCAGCAAAGAAACTGAGCAGCATGTACCCAGTATCACACAATGAACTCCTATTACCTATCTGAAAGCACCATGAGCGTGAGAAAGTTCTCTTGCTCACGGTGCCATCAGACAGGTCCTGGGAGTTCACAGCCAATGAACTCACTTCATCTTTCTGACGTCAGCGCAAGTGCCGTGGGAAACTTTAGATTCTAGCCAATTTTGCATTCCAAAAGTCAATTGGTGCTCCTTGCATTCTGAACTCTGTTGTGTGCCCAAACAGTAGTTTTCCCCCGCATATGGGGTATCTGATTATGCAAGAGAAATTGTGCAACAAATTGTATGGTCCATTTTCTCCTGTTACCCTTGTAAAAATGATTTTATATTTTCATGGCTCAACATTATAAAATCCTGTGAAGAAACTGGGGGTTCAAGGTATTAACCACACATCTAGATAAATTCTTTGAGGGGTCTAGTTTCCAAAATGGGGTCATTTGTGGGGGGTTTTCACTGTTTATGCACGTCACTGGCTCCCCAAATGTGACATGGCGTCCGTTCTCGATGCCAGCCATTTTTTTGTTCAAAAAGTAAAACGGTGCTTCTTCCTTTTCGAACCCTGCTGAGCACCTAAGCAGTAGTTTTGCCCCACATATGGGGCATCGGTGTACTCAGGAGAAATTGCACAACACATTTTGAAGTCCATTTTCTACTGTTACCCTTGTGAAAATAAAAAAAATTGAGGCTAAAGGTTTGCATGAAAAAAAGTAACATGTTTATTTTTTCCGGCCACATTGCTTTAATTTCTGTGAAAGCACCTGAAGGGTTAATAAGCTTCTTGAATGTGGTTTTGAGCACTTTGAGGGGTGCAGTTTTCAGAATGGTGTCACTTTTGGGTATTTTCTGTCAGATGCACCACTCAAATTCACTTCAAATGTGATGTTGTCCCTAAAAAAAATTATTTTGTTGGAAAAATTAGAAATTGCTGATCAGCTTTTAACCCCTCTAGCTTCAAAATGTTACCACTATCATGAAGTACAATATGTTGTGAAAAAAACAGTCACAGAATTAGTAGGAGCCGTTGAAGCATTCCTGAGTTATTACCTCATAAAATGACACTGGTCAAAATTTTAAAAAATTGGCCTTGTAAGGAAAGTGAAAACATGTTGTGGGGTGAAAGAGTTAACTAACTCCCTTTCCCAAAATTCTGATAGCAAAATCTAAAAACATAACAATTATCATATTTGATATTGTCTTGTATGTAACTGTCAGAACTAAGTAAAAATAAAGCCCCAAAAACAAAGGTGGTATGTTTTTTTTAGCTCCATCTCACTTAAAAAAAAATCTGTAAATGGAATGGTGTCATTAAAAACTACAAGTAATTGTGCAAAAGCATTGTCAGAAAGCTGTAGTATGATATCCCAGGACTTTGCTATCTCTAAAGCTAGTGGTGCCCTAGCTATCCCTGCTCCACGGATTACTTCTAATGGTGAAGATGCTGGAGGCACGTACCTTGTTGAGCTCCTGAATCAGCCCTTATTTGTCCCCTACCCCACCCAGAGAAATGGGGAGAAGTTGTATAAAAGAATACACAAACCAGATTAACAAGGGAAGATGTATAAGGATAAATTAAACTGCCAATCATACAAATATGCACTCACAAACAAAAGAGTTGTACACCGGCAGTAAAAGGGCAGAACAACCAAATAAGAGAGGATGTGTACACAGACAAATCACCAAGCAACAGTCTTTAGATCAACACTCCAAAACACCTCCTCAACAAACACCTGCAACTCCACACCAGGCAGTATAAAACTAA
The DNA here is from genome assembly GCF_039654945.1 of Dendrobates tinctorius. Lineage (NCBI taxonomy): Eukaryota > Metazoa > Chordata > Amphibia > Anura > Dendrobatidae > Dendrobates > Dendrobates tinctorius. Next base: position 76,639,860 of record NW_027361714.1, on the reverse strand, counting down.
AAATGGCAATTCTGATTGTCGAGGCAAGTATAAATAGCAGTGGGGAGGGTCAACACTGAATAGTTGAGACCATCAAAGCAGGAAAGCTTCAGAGACTCTGAACTGAATAGGTTTAACACCTGCACTGTTGGCAGAAACTTGCACTGTTTAATATGATGGTGAAGTGCTTCTAATCAGTGCAGGAGTATGAGGAATCAGGCACCAAGGCCTTCTGTCTCTTCTCTGTCACGGTAAACCTGTGACAAGCATGCCATCAAATGGCAATATCTTTGATAAAATAAAGATGATCTTCGAAGATAAGGATAAAAAGATGAAAAAAAAAAAAAGAAATGAAAAATATCCATATCTTTAAAGGATGTTACGCTCCACCAAAGAGCCAGACGGTGCACAGCGAGACTGATAGGAATGGAAGTGCTGTGACTAGGGAAAGATTAGAGGGGCACCCCTGAATTGTGCCCTGCGCAACCCTGAGCTCCCTGACTTCCCTAGATGGGTTCTTTCACCCGTGCGGTGATCACGTTCTTATCTCAGTCTTGCCCTAGGCATGGTCCTGGCTAGTGTGTTGGGCAGCAGGAACACTAGTCTTGCTCTATCACACAGACACAAAGGGTAAGAGACCAGGGTAAAAAAAACAGAGCAATCACTCTCAGCGCACCTAGATTTAGGAATGGTATATAAAGGTAGAAGAGGCAAACCAAAAAGGTGATAAGGAGAAGGAAGTCACCAAACAAACTTCCAAACAGCAATCTCCAGAGAGGACTTCTAAGCGGCTTCTCTTTCCACAGCTCACAGCTCCATACAAATTCCAAGTTACTGCAAGCTTTCACTGGCAACTACCCAAGTTAAGATGTGAGTACTTATACCAGAGAGGAGTGGAGAAGATCCGAACAGCTGAGATAACTTGGGAAGGCTTTAGGAGACAAGCAGGAGAGTTTAATCCTTGCAAGTTGCAACCAACAAACAAGACAGACCTGCATAGCTAACTGAAAAGCAAAGTAGATCCAACCAGAGCAGGTATGTGTGTAGCCATATGCTGCAATCTTCTAACCTCTGAAATAGAGGAAACCACTCTCTGTAGTGGTATCCCAGTGACAAAGGGTTAAAGTAATATGATTTGGAAGTCTATGGTAAAGAGACATGCTGTCTAAACAGTAATTCTATGAGGACAAAATCAAATTGTGTGTTAGAAATAATATGCTTGCTGAAATCCAATGTGCACACTTATGATGGGGGTGTCAGTGTAGCTGTCCACTTACTATTTTGAGAGCAGGGTCAGCTATGAAACCATAAAAATTTCTTTTTCTTTAGATATACAAGAAAAAATGCATTTCCTTTCTCCTTGAATTCCACAACAACGTTCCCTGACTGCAACCTTGTACATTACAAACAGGATACATAATGCGGACAGACAAAGCTTTAATGAGGCTTTGGAGTTCATAATTCACACAATTTACTATAATGGCAAGTCAGAATATGGATAAAATAAATTGATTCACAGCTGCAGAACTGTTTGATGTTACTCTTGGATGGTAAATGCTTATGTAAAATAACCTATTACTGCAAACTAAGAGGTGCAGAATGAATCTATAAAGGTTGTATATCAGGCACTCCTATGCATTTAGCTTTGTTTCAGTGTACAGTCACCTTAAACTGACACTATATACACTTGTCATTTCCTTAATGCATACCTTTACAAAATTATGTATTAACCCTTTCCCACACTTGAGTATTCATGTACAGTATGTACTCAACAGGAGCTATTCTCCACATATAGTTATATTCCTATGATCACAAGGGAATACAGCCATAAAACACTGCAATCAATAATAATGATGCTCTCTATATAGAGCAATGTTCCCCAACTCCAGTCTTCAAGAGCCATCAACAGATCATGTTTTCAGGACTCCCCTAGTATTGGACAGATGATGTAATCATCACCTGGGCAGTTCTAGAGATTTCCTTAATTATCATCTTGGCAATATTAAGGAAATTTTGAAAACATAATCTGTTGGCAGTTCTTGAAGATACTGACCTAGAGGGTTCTTATTCTCTTATCTGTAAAATAACTCTGATTTAGCAACTGATGATGGTGATGACTGTTTTAAGCCGTTATCTGGTGTAGCAGATGTGGTTATCCAATGCACACAATTATGTCATCGGCATGGATCAGTTCCTCATCTAGTTGATATCCTGCCATTGCACCAAATTCCAGCTGCGGCCAGAAACACCTCACAGGGACCTGGAGAACCTCAAAGAGAGCACCAGCCTGTGCCTTCCCGCCTCATACAAGTTGGCTTGAAGTCAAGCGATGATCCGCAGCAAGAATCCACACTGTCAGAACCATCACCAGTGCACATGCTGTCGAGGACTCTTGAGTCCACGACTGTGATCTTGACCCTCGGGGTCAGCTGCCGCAGTACCTGGAACTCACCACTATCGGAGCTACCGCCTCACCAACATGGGAGCTGCTGCAACCACCCAACCTACTGTCACCTTCTCCACCATCCTGTAGAACGTAAGCCTGCAAGGGCAGGGTCCTCTCCCCTCTGTATTAGTCTGTGATTTAGTTTGCTTACTGTAAGTGATATCTGTAATTTGTATGTAACCCCTTCTCATGTACAGCACCATGGAACCAATAGTGCTATATAAATGAATAATAATAATTATTATTATTATTTACTACTAGGAACCTCCACTAATACAACTTTACTGCATCATTATTCCAGCACTGCCAACTTCAGATTCTGCAAATACAATACTGTTACATCGCTGTGCTAGTTCTGCCACATCAGTCAACGCTGCTTGAGACCTGCTACATTGGACAATGCTGTTGTCATGATCCTGTGGTGAACTTTGGCCTAAAGCCTCGGAGGTTAAATCTGTGGCCTCGTTTTGGGCATAGGGAGGGTTTTTATAGCCACTGTGGACCTCCATCCTTGTCAGTTATACTTTAGCCCTCGGCTTAGTTAAGTGACCCCTGTGTGTTTGTGAGTTGTGCTACGTGCCTACTTTTCTGCTTGATTACCTGCTTTTGACCCGGTCTGTGGCCTGTTACGTTCTTGCCTGTGATTCGGTACTGTGTGTCTGTTCTCCTGGTTTCTGACTTCAGCTATGTCCTGGATATCCTCCTGTCTATCCCCCTGGTACTTCTGCTGCCTATACGGTTGTGACCCTTGGCCTGTCCCTGACTTCCCTCCTGTCTAGCGCGCATCGGCGCTTCTGTTTGGGCTATACCTGCTGGTAAGGTCTTTATTTCAGGCCGGCATCTCTCTCTGCTCCTGCTCCCTCTGGGAAACCTGCGGCCGGCTCCGCCCCTTGGAAGTCATGTGGTGCAGGTCCTGTTAATACACAGTCACCGAGGATTTCTCAGGGTCCAGACACTGACGATGTCAGTTCTGGATATCCTGACAGCTGTGTTGGCTCTGCTACATCTGTCAACACTGTTCCAGCTCTGCTATAATAGCCATCAATGTTCCTGCTTTGCTACATTAGTCTTCACTGTTCCTGCTATGATTAATCAGTCATTGCTATTTCACCTCTGCTACATCAGTCATTGCTGTTCCAGCTTTTCTGCATTAGTCATTGCTGTTTCAATCAACACTGTTCCAGATGTGCTGCACCAGTTTGGCATTTCCTCTACAGCCAGTTCTATCTTTAACACCACATCACTCCACATCACACTAAGCTGTCCTACTGCAGCCAAATTATTCATGTTGCTCAAGAACCTGTCATGTGGACCCGTCCTGTGTGACACGACCCGCAGGTCGGTAACTGAAACAAGACACGGCACGTGTAACTGTCCTGTGTGACACGACCCGCAGGCCGGTAACTAAAACGACAAGACACGGGGAAGGGGAAACAGTTACAACAGTGGGCCCTGCGATAGGGAACGGGGACATGGAGTCCTCCTGCACTCCCCTGAGTCAGTGTCCCTCACACTCCTAACGTTCCCTATACAGGCTCCTCACCTGTCGCCGAGCCGGAACCTGTCACCCTAGCACACCCTACACCTATGCCTTGCTAGGGAGCTGGGTGGTGCAGGCATTGGCCCCACCGCTGTACTAATACACACCAGGGAAAAATACAGACAGGGAAACACCACTTAGCTTTGCTCTGTTGCTATTGCTCCCAGCAACAGAGTCCACCACCAGAATGCAGCTTTCCTCAGACTAGCTGTTACTTCTCCAAGCTTTGTCAGAGCTGCAAGGAACACCTCTCTGTAATTCCTTCCTTCACCAGACTTTACACCAGAGCTCCCCTGAGCTGCGCTCTGTAGTTCCTTCCTTCAAAAGTCTTGGTTGGAAATGAGCAATATCACCAACAGTGATTGCAACACCTGACACTTTTATAGCAGAGCCAGAGCAATCACACCTCCTTTATAATCACGTGCACTAAACTAAAGTAACCAGAGTGCAATGACCCTAACGGCCACCGGGGGCAAAACTAGAACTGAAACCACCACAGTGCAATGACCCTAATGGCCACCAGGGGCAAAACTATCTTTAAGCAAACAGCTTAAGAAAAAAAAAAGGTTACTAGTGCTGGATCATGACAGAACCATTCTTCTGGATGAGGGGCTTCAAGGTTGCACCTCACCACATAAGACACATAAAACAAAAACATGCCAAGGTGGATTCGTCAGCTAAAGTGTACTTGTCCCTTTTGGAAGAGAATAGGCTTTTTAAGCATCACCCATTTAAATATCTACTCTGTATGCTTGGAAAGAGGAAATGTACATACTCAAAAGGCATGCAGATAAATAAAAAAAGCACCCTAAAACACTGGTTACACAAGTAATTTCCGACTCCACGACATCTAATGTAAATCTACAGCTTTTCTAGTGAGATAATGTTTAATAGATGGCATTGATAAAAAGTTTTCTAGGACTTAACTATAAAGAGGACCTATCACCACATTAAGAAAATGTAAAAAAAAGAGGATGAGGATAGAGTTAGATTAGTGAAATGAGGTGATACACCTGTCCAAAGAGATGTCTTTTAGAGCACGCAAGTTATCTATGGTAGTGCAATCCAGAGAACTGGTGCGACACAAGAGCAGTCTTGGAAACGGGATTGAGAGGTTCATATTACAGAGGATGTTAGTCGTAGATCAGTTGCAGAATGGAGAGCACAGGTAGAGTGATAGACAGAGATGAGGGAAGAGATGCATGACGGTGCAGAACTATAGAGAGATTTCTAGGTGAGAGACATAAGTTTATATTGTATTCTGAAGTGGATGGGCAACGAGTGTAATGACTGTCATAGGAAGGAGGCATAAGTGTAGCGGCTGGACAGAAACAAGATCCTGGCTGCAGAATTCAGGATGGATTGGAGAGGAGAGTGTTTAATTAGAGGGAGACCAATCAATAGAGAGTTGCAGTAGTTCAGACTAGAATGAATAAGAGCAGATTCAAAGGTGAGAAAAGGTCATGTTTTGGAGATGTTTTAAAGGATGATGGACTGAACAATTAAATATATGGAATATACATCTCCTCTTAGAAGGTCTTAAAATTAGGGAAATACAACCTCAAATGAACAACAGCATGACAAATTATACACTGTCCTTATTTATTTAACAAAAATTAGGCCAAAATGCAGAAGCAGTGTATGAAATATTAGGTATACCCTTAATGTTTCCATTGGAATTAGGAGGGTAAGTTGCAGCCAAATGCTGCTAATCAAATGCCACCTCTATGAAAGCAGAAGTTTTGAATACTTGCTGGTGTGGAGCATTCAGGTGTGTGTTAACATATTACCAAGTAAGAAATATGATCTTAGAGAAGCAATTATTGCTGCAAATCAATAGGGGAAGGGCTATTGGGCCATTTCCAAACAATTCAGAGTCCATCATTCTACCGTAAGAAAGATTATTCACAAGTGGAAAACATTCAAGACATCCTATCCACCTTGACATCAGCTCATGCAATGCTCATGGAAACTGAAAAAAAATTACAGATGTTACCATTATTGAGATAATACATGGCTGTTCGTACTGATAACATTATTTGTAAATTGGAGAAGAAGGGAAGAGCTCTGCACATAGTTCCTTCTCTCTATATAAAATCTTAGCAGCTCTCATCTATCTCACAAATGGGAAAGTCTGTCTTCACTGACTACAGATTTGACCTCAGAATTGAGAATTTTGATAATGACTGATCAATTTTGGTAAAGAAAGAAACATATTTATCTGATAAGGCATATTACAAAGTTGCCTATTTTCATGTGTACTATTGATTTATTAAATAAAAATTAAAATGACAGTTAAGGTTTAATCCCTTCAGCCCCTAAGCCTGTTTTCACCTTCCCGACCACGTCAAATTTTACATTACAATTCTGACCAGTGTCACTTTATGTGGTAATAACTCTGGAACACTTCAATGGACCCCACTGATTCTGAGACATATTGTACTTTATGATTGTGGTAAAATTTCTTCAAAATAACTTGCGTTTATTTGTGAAAAAAATGGACATTTGGCAAAAAATTTGCAATTTTCACATTTTTAGTTTTTATGCCCTTAAATCAGAGAATTATGTTGCACAAAATAGTTAATAAATAACATTTCCCACACATCTATTTTACATAGCACAATTTTTTAAACATTTTTTTTGTTGTTAGGAGGTTGTAAGGCTTAAAAATTGACCAGCGATTTCTAATTTGTTCAACAAAATTTATAAAAACAATTTTTTTAGGGACCACATTCCATTTGAAGTGACTTTGGGGGTCTATATGACAGGAAATACCCCAAAGTGACACCATTCTAAAAACTGCATGCCTCAAGATGCTCAAAATCACATTCAAGAAGATTATTATATCTTAAGGTGCTTCACAGGAATTTTTGGAACATGGAAGTAAATAATGAATATTTAACTTTTTTTCACACAAATTTTACTTTAGACCCATTTTTTGTATTTTTACAAGGGTAACAGGAAGAAATGGACCACAAAATTTGTTGCGAAATTTCTCCTGAGTATGTCAATACCTCATATGTGGGGGAAACCACTGTTTGGGTGCATGGCAGGGCTCAGAGAAGGAGTGCTATTTGACTTTTTGAATCATCAAAATTTGCTGGAATAATTAACGGATGCCATGTCACGTTTGGAGAGACTTTGATGTGCCTAAACAGTGTAAACCCCCATGTCACAATTTTGAAACTAGACCCCTCAGGGAACTTATCTAAATTTGTGGTGAGTACCTAAAACCCCCAGGTGCTTCACAGAAGATTAGAACGTAAAGCTGTGAAAATTAAAAAAAAAATCACATTTTTCCCACAAAAATGTTTTTTAGCCCCAAATTCTGCATTTTCACAAGGGTAACAGGAGAAATTGTAGAGTACAATTTGTTGTGCAATCTTTCCTGGGTACGCCGATACTCAGTATATGGAGAAAATCCTCTGTTTGGGTACACGGCAGGCTTGGAAGGGAAGGAACGGCTGTTTGACTTTTTGAAAGCAAAATTTGCTGGAATAATTAGCGGATGCCATGTCACATTTGGAGAACCCCTGATGGCCTAAACAGTGGAAACCTTCCAAGAGTGACACCATTTTCAAAACTACACCCCTCAGGGAACTGATCTAGATGTGTGCTGAGCACCTTGAACCCACAGGTGTTTCACAGAAGTCTATAGTGTAAAGTCGTGAATAGAAAAAAAAAACAAATTTTCCCACAATAATTTAAGTCCCATTTTTTTTTATTTTCACAGGGTAACAGAGGAAAATGGAACCCAAAATATGTTGTGCAATTTCTCTTGAGTATACAGATATCCCACATGTGGGTGTAAACTACTGTTTGGGGGGCACGACAAGGGTCAGAAAAGGAGTGACGTTTTGGAACGCAAACTTTGATGGAATGGTCTGCCAGTGTCATTTTGTGTTTGGAGAGCCCCTGGTGTGCCTAAACAATGGAAAACCCCTACAAGTGACCTCATTTTGGAATCTAGACCACTCAAGAAATTTATGTAGATGTGTGGTGAGCACCTTGAACTCACAGGTGCTTCCCAGAATTTTACAACTATGAACTGTGGAGATGAAAATAAATATTTTTCACCAAAATTGTTGTTCAAGCCCCATTTTTTTTAATTTTCACAAGGAAAGCAGGAGAAAATGGACCTGACAATTTGTTGTGCAAATTCTTCTAAGTACGCCGATACCCCATATGTGGTTGAAAAGTACGGTACTTTTAAAGTACAGTGCACAGCTCAGAAGGGAAAAGGTGCCATTTTGGAGTTCAGACTTTGCTGGACTGGTTTGAGGGTGACATGTCACGTTGGTAGAGCCCCATAAGGTGCCAGAACAGCAGAATCCCACATAAGAGACCTCATTTTACAAACTACAGGTGCAATGATTATATTGACACCACATGTGTGTCACAGAATTTTATACCATTGGGCTGTGAAGAAAAAAATAATTACATTTTTAAGACCAAAATATTGTTTTAGCTCCAGATTTTACATTTTTACATGGGGAAATGGTTAAAAATGGCACCATAATTTGGCCCACAAATTCTGCTGAATGTAGAAATACCCCATATGTGTCTGTCTAGTACTGCTTAGTCATACGGCGATACTCGGGAGGGACAGAGAGCTATTTCCCTCCTGAAGCGTAGATTTTCCTAAAATAGTTTGGAGACTCCATATACACACGTGGTTAAAATTGTTGGTACCCCTCGTTTAATGACAGAAAAATCCACAATGGTCACAGAAATAACTTGAATCTGACAAAAGTAATCATAAATAAAAAAAATCTATGAAAATGGACAAATGAAAGTCAGACATTGCTTTTCAACCATGCTTCCTAAGAATTAAAAAAAAAAATAAAACTCATGAAATAGGCCTGGACAGAAATGATGGTACCCTTAACTTAATATTTTGTTGCACAACCTTTTGAAGCAATCACTGCAATCAAACAATTCCTGTAACTGTCAATGAGACTTCTACTCCTCTCAACAGGTATTTTGGCATACTCCTCAAGAGCAAATTGCTTCAGTTGTCTCGTGGTTGAAGGTTGCCTTTTCCAGACGGCATGTTTCAGCTCTTTCCAAAGATGCTCAATAGAATTTAGGTCAGGGCTCATAGAAGGCCACTTCAGAATAGTCCAATGTTTTCCTCATTGCCATTATTGGGTGTTTTTAGCTGTATGTTTTGGGTCATTATCCTGTTGCAAGACCAATGACCTGCGACTGAGACCAAGCTTTCTGACACTGGGCAGCACATTTCTCTCTAGAATCCCTTGATAGTCTTGAGATTTCTTTGTACCCTTCACAGATTCTAGACACCCTGTGCCAGATGCAGCAAAGCAGCCCCAGAACATAAAAGAGCCTCCTCCATGTTTCACAGTAAGGACAGTGTTTTTTTTCTTGATATGCTCCATTTTTCTGTCTGTGAATATAGAGCTGATGTGCCTTGCCAAAAAGTTCCATTTTGGTCTCATCTGTCCATTGGACATTCTCCCAGAAGCTTTGTGGCTTGTCAACATGTAGTTTGTCAAATTCCACTCTGGCTTTTTTATGATTTTTTTTCAATTTTCAACAATGGTGCCCTCCTTGGTCGTCTCCCATGAAGTCCACTTTGGCTCATACAACGAAGCATGGTGCGATCTGACACTGATGTTCCTGGAGCTTCAAGTTGACCTTTAATCTGTTTAGAAGTTTTTCTGGGCTCTTTTGTTACCATTCGTATTATCCGTCTCTTTGATTTGTCATCAATTTTCCTACTGCGGCCACATCCAGGGAGGTTGGCTACAGTCCCATGGAGCTTAAATTTCTGAATAATATGTCCAGCTGTAGTCACAGGAACATCAAGCTGCTTGGAATTGGTCTTATAACTTTTACCTTTAACATGTTTGTCTATAATTTTCTTTCTAATCTCCTGAGTCCTGGGACAATGCTTTCCTTCGCTTCCTCTCGTCCATGTTGAGTGTGATACACACCATGTCACCAAACAGCACAGTGAGTATCTATAGCCCTCTATATAGGCCCACTCACTGATTCCAAGATTGTAGACACCTGTGATGCTAATTAGTGGACACACGTTGATTTAACATTTCCCTTTTGTCACATTATTTTCAGGAGTACCATCATTTCTGTCCAGGCCTATTTCATGAGTTTTATTTTTTTTTTAAATTCTGTGGAAGCATGGTTGAAAAACAACGTCTGACTTTCATTTGATCATTTTCATAGATTTTTTATTTATTATTACTTTAGTCAGATTCAAGTTATTTCTGTGACCATTGTGGTTTTTTCTGTCATTAAACGAGGGGTACCAATTTTGACCATGTATGTACAGGGCCCCTAAGTCCTAGAAGAGCAGAATTACCATTTTAGAAATTATAACCCTTTGGGAATTTATCTACAGGTGTAGTGATGATTATGACTAAATTGATTTTTTCCAGAAAGAAGCAGTAGTGGATGTTGCTGAGTGAAAATTGCAAACTGCAGTTGTAGTGACCAGTATGTTGTAGTGACCAGTTCGTTGTGGTGCCCATCTCATGCTTCTGGAGACATGCACCTGTAAATCAAAAAAAATCATGCCATTATAAAAAATACCTACAAAACCTCCCTATATATAACCATATATAGGGAGGTTTTGTAGGTAGTTTTTATTATATTAATGAACATATCAGGATTTATTGTCTTTCATGCCTCACTATTTATATCTATTATGGCATGATTTTTTTTTAATTTCTTAAAATTATCTTAATATTTTCCTTTTTATATATTTGAAATATTTTTGTGTTAACAATTTGGTGTCCTCTTGACAGTATTTTGTACTTTTTTTTATCTGGTATTTTGCTTTTATTTTTGTGATTAATAAAGGTTGTTTTTAATACTATTGTAATTGGTATCTCTTCATATTCCCATTAATTTAGTGCAATATATGGGATTTTTTTGTGGCTATTCATTGTAGAAGTGTTCTTCTAATTTTTTGGACATAGTGGTTGATATCAGAAATATAAGATAATCCTTTAATCCTTTAATCGTCCCACCATGGGGAAATTCAGAGCATTACAGCAGCAAGGCAGGAACAAGTACAGATACAGATGCATAAAGGCATTACATTGACGGTAGGTACATATACGAGAAAAAAAAAAAAATGTAACCGGACTATCACAACTTTGGATCTATCAGTTCTCTGTTTGGGTCATTCTCCGTTTTGGACAGTGCTGGTTATACAGCCTAACTGCAGCAGGAAGGAAGGACTTTCGATAGCACTCCCTCTCACATTTAGGATGAAGTAGCCGGTCACTGACAGTACTGCACATCTTTGTCACGGTCTCATGCATGGGATGGGAATCATTCTGCACCATGTAGCTCACCTTGGCCAGTATCCTCCTGTCGCCTACATCCTGGACTGGGTCAAGGGGGCATCCCAGGACAGGGCTGGCCCTTCTAATCAGTTTGTCCAGCCTATTCCTGTCCCTGGTTGATATGCCACTACCCCAGCACGCCACACCAAAGAAGATGACTGATGCCACAACAGAGTTGAAGAAGGATGCAAGGAGTGCCCCTCTAACTCCAAAGGCTCTCAGCCTTCTGAGCAGATAAAGCCTGCTTTGGCCCTTCTGTACACTGCATCCAAGTGATGGGCCCAGTCAAGCTTATTGTTGAGGATCACACCAAGGTACTTATAGGTGTCGACTATCTCAATGTCATTTCCCTGAATGTTCACCACTACTGGTGGATTTTTGCCCTTGCGAAAGTCCACCACCAATTCCTTGGTCTTCCCGGAATTAATCCTAAGGTGGTTCCTCTGACCAAACATGTATATGCTAAAAGTGGTTTAGGAACAATGTGAGGTTCAGAAGGGACGGGTGCATTTGTATTTGGGAGTGCGGAATTCGCTGGATTTCTTTTGCGAGGCAAGGAGCCATTTTGCTTTTCCAGAACTTTTGTACCACCAGTAACGTGGAAGCCCCTTATATTTCCATTGACAGATGAAAGAGGGGACTTGCTTTTTTTGTGGATTGATTTGAAGCTGTTGTTAGGCACATTTTACACAATGTTTGAGATCACAGTTAGGCCTGTTTCACACTTCAGTTTTTCGACGTCAGTCAAGATCCGACATCACGGCGGATTGACGGATCCGCTATAAATGTGGCAAAACGGATGCAAGCGGATGGTACGGATCCGTTTTTTGACGGATCCGCTATACGGGGTTTATACGGATCCGTCAAAAAACAGATTCGTACCATCCGCTTGAATCCGTTTTTATCATCCGTTGGATCCGTTTTCTGACGGATCCATTTTTCCACACCTCCAAAATGGGATGCTCCGAAATATGATTTGCTCTTGGAAACTGCTCCCAAACGTGATTGGATCCTGGAAACTAGGGGAAAAATATATCTAGGGTGTTTTAGCACAATATCTTTGAAAGGTTGTAGAGCTAGTGGCAGAGATGGAAGGAGTAATAGCGAATATTAATAGCATCTGTATGGATTTTGATTTTGAGTGCAATCATTTGGCAATTATTGCTCGGCAGAAGGAGGAAACAAGACTGCGAATCCTGCGTTGGAGAAGGAAGAGACGGCAGTGGATTCATCCTATAAATGCACAGAGATTGACCCTTGGAGTTTTTTTGACACTTTATCTGGAATTGAGGGATAACCCGGAGAAGTTCTTCAATTATGTGCGGATGAGACAGGACCTGTTTGAGATTTTGGTGGAGCATGTCGGAGCGCAAATCCAGAGAAGGGACACCTATTTGCGCTTTTTTATATCACCGGTGGAGCGTTTGATGGTGACCCTTCGGTAAGTTATCTTTTTTTTTTTAATTTTTCTGATTCTGCAGACTTTTATTGTCATGTTCTTGCTTGTATTTTGTATTAAATTTCTTTTTTCCCCTTTCTTTTAACAGATTCCTGGCAACTGGAGAATCCTTTACCTCCCTCCATTACCAGTTCCGGCTTGGGATATCTACAATATCTGGAATAGTCCAACAGACCTGCCGGGCATTGTGGGATTGTCTAAAGGAGGAGTACATCCCACAGCCAACACAGGAAAGGTGGCTTGAGCTTGCAGAAAACTTTCAAGAAATATGTCAGTTTCCTAATTGTGTTGGTGCAGTGGATGGGAAGCATATAAGGATTGTGAAACCCATTGGATCCGGATCTGAATATTTCAACTATAAGAAATTCTTCTCAATTGTATTGATGGCCATTGCAGTCTCAAAATGCAAATTTATTGGGGTTGACATTGGTGCCTATGGTCGATCCAATGATTCTCAGGTATTTAAGATGTCCGCAATGGGCCGTCGTTTGTATGGAGACAATTTTGAATTCCCACCTCCAAGACCACTACCTGGAACAACCGGCCCACCAATGCCATTTGCGTGTGTTGGTGATGACGCATTTCAACTGTCTAAACATCTTCTGAAGCCAAATGGAAGTCATGGATTGACACACAGGAAAAAAATCTTTAACTATCGATTAACAAGAGTGCAAAGCGTGGTGGAGTGTGCTTTTGGGATTTTAACATCAAAATGGAGAGTGCTATTAAAGGGAATCTGTCGCTCCTTTTTTGAGATATCATATAATGATATCATTCAATTGTGTGTCACATAAGGATTCTCTTAGTACTTTTGCTTCCTCATGACCCCACACCTTTCATGCATAAATACCTTTTTTATATCGGTTCAGATGTATGTAAACTGCCGCTGTCTGGTCCGCTGGGCGGGGTTTATTCACCTGCTCCCCCCTCCCTGTCTTGCTCTATGCATTTCTTCTTGTGTAGAGCAAGACAGGGAGGGGGGGAGCAGTTGAATAAGCCCCGCCCATCGGACCGGACCGTGGCAGTTTACCTACATCTGAACCGATATAAAAAAGGTTTTATGCATGAAAGGTGCGGGGTCAGGGGGAAGCAAAAGTACTAAGAGAATCCTTATGCGACACACAATTGAATGATATCATTATATGATATCTCAAAAAAGGGGTGACAGATTCCCTTTAACTGCCATAAAAATGAGACTGTGGATGAGGTGGTGAAGGCATGTGTGATCCTGCACAATTTTGTAATTTCAAAGGAACCTGTTTCCATGGAAGAAAATGTTTGTGAAACCACCTTGTGGAATTATCAGCAGACAAGTGTTCGGAGTACTGTGTCAGTGACAAGAATGACGGACACATTTGCTGATTATTTTGTATCACCGGAAGAAGTTGACTGGCAAGATGACAAGGTATATTTTTTTTTTTTTTTTTAAATTTAAACCAAGGTTCCTTTTTTGTATAACATAAAATTTTGTAATTTTTCCTTTTTTGTTTCAGAGTTTTGGTATCTTTACACCAATTTTGTGTAATAAAAGTGTGGTGTTTTTTTCCCATGTACACCACCGGTGTACCTTGAACCTTTTTGTATCTTTATCGAAAAGTGTTGTGTATACCTGTACACCACCGGTGTACCTTGTACCTTTACCGAAAAGTGTTGTGTATTACCTGTACACCACTGGTGTACCTTGAACCTTTTTGTACCTTTACCGAAAAGTGTTGTGTATACCTGTACACCACCGGTGTTTTTTTATTTTACTTAACACTAAAAAAATTAAACGACACAATAAAATTGTTTTGAACCAAAAAATAATTTATTTTTTTTAAAAATTTACAGAGATATCATCGGAGGGGTTAACAGGGCTGACCACATCGAGGGGGGGAGGACTGGGAACGGAATTGGTGAGGATCAGAAGTGGAAGGGGGGGTTTAAAACATGAGGTTGGGACGGGAGTTGATGGACAGAGGAGGTTTGTGGGAACATTGAAGGTGTGGCTGGGGGTGGGTACGGTGAGGTCAATGGGGTATGATGCAATGGGGAAGGAAGGTACTGGGAAGAATGGAATGGAGAATTCGAGAAAGGAGGAGTGGTGGGAGGATGGACGGTGGTAGGATGGACGGTGGTAGGATGGACGGAGGGAGGATAGACGGTGGAATGAGAAGGTGATGGAATAGGTGCATGGGTAGGTTGGGAGGCCTGGGAGATTGCAGTCACTAGAGCATTGTGACAGCTTTGTATCACATGCATATGCAGGTGAGGATTTAAATCTTCCATTTTTCGGACAACTGATTGAAAAAAAATATGTCTCGGCACCTGATTTGACTCTGAATGCATCCTCTCCATATAACTTCTGAGTTCCATGATATTTTGATTTATCATGTTCAACCCAGAAGTTATCTGCTGTCCTAAAAGTCGGAATGCATTCTGGATGGATGCATTCAGATTCAAACAGTCAGACAAACTCATCCTTTCCTGACCTCTCAGACGCTGCCGTCCAGAACCAAAAGTTGGTAGAGATGTTGCAGCAGTGTCAGAGGGGTGGGGTAAAGGGTACTGTAAATCGTCACCTGCAGCTTCATGTGATGAAGACTGCTCTGCTGCTCCAGTGCTGGTGGATGGGAAAGAGAGACGAGACAAGAGGGAAGGTACAGAGGGGTCAGATACCTCGATGTGGTCCCCGGTGGCGGTCTCTGAAGGGATCCCTCCAGAGGGAGGCAACTCAAAAGTAGGCTCCCGAGTGCTGCAGATAGTGCTATAAAAGAGAAAAAAAATATATTAACATATTGATATTTCATTGGCCTTGCTGAAAAAAAAAATAGGTTAAACATGTAAGCATTTGTACTACAGAAATGGTGTATGGAATATTTACCTTCTACTCACCATCGTCGACCTGAGGAAGACAGGGCTATGTAGTATTTATACCGGCTGCTCCTGCATCCTCTCGATCCACTCGGGGCCTGCATCTCCTTGTTGAAGTCCCTCTTGAAGCGATCCCTGAGTGACCGCCACCGTATGATAACCCTATCACCTGTGAAGCAAAAAAAACAAAGTGGTTAGTATTCAACACTTCACACGCTGTAATATAACTTACTGAAATTGGAATACTTACGCACTAAATCCTTGTCCCTCGCATCGAGCTCCTCCCAGTTTTCTATGACCTCTGAACACACTTCATCCCAATGCCGTCGGGTGGTTGGTTGGTCAGCATGGCGGCGGTCCGCCATGTTCCACAGCGGCTCCCGCTCTCTCACCGCCTCGATGAGGGTGTCCACATCAATGATCGCCTCTTCAAATGGTCTGTCGGGAGCATGCTGTGAAACTTGTGAAAAAAAGTGAATATTAAATTCAGACACATGAGGTTCATTAGTCAATCACGCAAATAAAGTGTTACTTACTGTTCACTGACCGAAGCATCACCTCGACAACGCTGGGATGTCCTGGGAGTCGCTTTAGTGCGAGCACCGGATTGTGAAGACTATAAAAAATAAAAACATTATCATGTGCTTGGATGGAAGCGTAGTTATTGTGTGTGCTGTGATGAATGTTTGTTTGGGGTGTAGTGTTATGTATGTGAGTATTTGGATCTGCAATGCTTACACTCTGCATGCCCCCTCCTTGCATTTCTCCACCCTGCATGTCTCCTCCTGGAAGCTCCTCAGATTCAGCTTCCTGTGAAAACAGAATACATGCATATAGGGTTAAAAAAAAACGTGTCAAATAAGAGTGAAAAAAAAATATTTTTTTTTAGCTTACCTCAGTTCGCTGATGCTATGAGGGGGAGCTTCCAGGAGAAGACATTATTAAGAAACTGCTGTGGCCTGGCTGGCAGGTCTGCTGCGGCCTGGTTTGCTTTGCTTCCTGAACGGATCTGCAAGTATAAAAAGACACTTGTAAAGCTACTATACAAAGGATAAAAAAAGCTTTCAGGCCTTTATACTTACTGGGAAAATTGAAGTGTTTTCCTAGCGGTCTCTGATGCGGCCTGGCTGGTGGGTCTGCTGTGGCCTGGCTGGTGGGTCTGCTGCGGCCTGCTTGGCTTTGCTTCCTGAACGGATCTGCAAGTATAAAAAGCCACTTGTAAAGCTACTATACAAAGGATAAAAAAAGCTTTCGGGCCTTTATACTTACTGGGAAAATTGAAGTGTTTCCTAGCAGTCTCTGCTGCGGCCTGGCTGGCGGGTCTGCTGCGGCCTGGCTGGCGGGTCTGCTGCGGCCTGGCTGGTGGGTCTGCTGTGGCCTGGTTGGCTTTGCTTCCTGAACGGATCTGCAAGTATAAAAAGCCACTTGTAAAGCTACTATACAAAGGATAAAAAAAGCTTTCAGGCCTTTATACTTACTGGGAAAATTGAAGTGTTTTCCTAGCGGTCTCTGATGCGGCCTGGATGGCGGGTCTGCTGCGGCCTGGCTGGTGGGTCTGCTGCGGCCTGGCTGGCAGGTCTGCTGCGGCCTGGCTGGCGGGTCTGCTGCGGCCGGTTGGCTTTGCTTCCTGAACAGATCTGCAAGTATAAAAAGACGCTTGTAAAGCTACTATACAAAGGATAAAAAAAAGCTTTCAGGCCTTTATACTTACTGGGAAAATTGAAGTGATTTCCTAGCGGTCTCTGATGCGGCCTGGCTGGCGGCTCTGCAAGTATAAACACACTTGTAATGATAGTATACGAAAGGTAATAGCAAAAAAAATATTTTGATTGAAAAACCACCCCAAATAAATTTATACCAAAAACACAGAAAAATATTAATTGAATGTTTCCCCCTCCTGTTTAATTTAAGAATTAACATTGAATTTTGATATGCGCAATGCGCAACCTTCCCAACCCTACACCTCGTGTTCCCCTTTAAAAAAATTGGTATTGTATGTATAGCCACACTCTCACAGTGACCTGGTTTTGGTTTGGAAAGGTATACCCACACTTAAAGTGACCTGGTTTTACAATGATACCCACACTTAAAGTGACATGGTTTTGGTATTGCATGTGTCATTCCCTGCTGCAGAGTTAACTGATAATCTATCAGTAAGCATATTCTACACTTAAAGTGACATTGTTTAGGTATTGCACGTATACCCACACTTAAAGTGACCAGGTTTTACAATGATACTACGGACAGTTTTTGGAGACAGTTTTTATTTATTATATTTTTTTTCTTTTCAGTTTTTTTTTTTTATAAGTAGGAGCTACTATGCTCTTTATTTTAAATACCACAGTACATGAAAAAAAAATTGCTGAACATATGCTACAGTCACACCACATACAATACACACATAACACACAATCATAGCACACTTGGAAATATTCAAATAAAATTACATTAGTATGAAAATAAAATTCAGTACACATGCAACAACAGAAAAAAAATTAAAGTATGAAAAAAAATGCATAATAAAAATACACACACACAGACATGCAGCACTGGGAGGCCACACACACACACACGCAGGCCACACACACACAGGCAGGCAGACCACACACACACACAGGCAGGCCACACACACACAGGCAGGCAGACCACACACACACACAGGCAGGCCACACACACACAGGCAGGCAGACCACACACACACACAGGCAGGCCACACACACACAGGCAGGCAGACCACACACACACACAGGCAGGCCATACACACACGCACACATACACACACACACACACACACAGGCAGGGAAGCCACAGACACACACAGAAATGCCCTGCACAAATAGATTATACTCACACTTGCAGGCCTCTTTGCTGGCAGGCTGTTGGTGCTGGCTGGCACTGGCAGGCCTCTCGGTCTTGGCTTGTGGAGGCAGGCCTCTTGGTGCTGGGTAGGTGATGACAGGCTTTGTCTCTTCTCTCTTCTTGTCTCTTGCTGCTGGTGCTGGATGTCTGGGCCCAATGATTAATTAGCCCACCTTATATAGTTTTTGGACTGTCTGGAAAAGTATCTTTTTTCTGAGCATGCTCAGTGCGAAAAAGCGGATTCCGCCGGCAGATTCCACTAAATGGCGGATCCCGGCGGATCCGCCGCCCATAGGCGGCCATTCTATCAAATGGCGGACGATGGCGGATCCGCCGTGATCCGCAATTTTGACGCAGACAAAAAACATTACAAAGTCTGTCCTCCTCAGACAGAATCCGCCTGAAATCTGGTGGATCCGCCAAATAGCGGAAGTAATGGACGACCATCCGCCAAAATCTGCCACTAATGTAATTCAATGGGAAAAAACAGCGGATCCACCAAAAAAAAAGCTGAGCCGCCATTTTCAAAAATTGGCGGATTTTGACTGACGTCGAAAAACTGAAGTGTGAAACAGGCCTTATCCGGCGCTCTACGCTGAGAACTTACTTTGGGGTTTACATCTAAATCTCTGAATGACGTGATTCAGATGAAACCCCAGAGGGACCCATTCACTATAATGAGGCAGTCATATACTCACCCTCCAGCATCTTCCCATTTTTCGCTGCGACGCTATCTTGTGACAGTTACTTCTGAAGGGCCGGAAGTCAGAACGTCCGTCACAAGCTCTCAATGTAAGTCTGTGAGAGCCAGAACTAGGCCAGAACAAGACTCTCATAGACTTATATTGTAAAATGACCTCCACACAACTCTATGAAACACCGAAGCAGCTGGCATGTCTCTTTTCACCGGAGACCGACAGTAAAAACAGATAAAAATGCCGGAAGGTGTGTATGAGACAGGGCAGGGGACTTACATAATAAGCGCCACTCTAGGGGTGCACTAAAAATGCTGGAGTGGTGGTTTAAGACATAAAAATGAGTAATTTTTTGAATTCACTTTATTCCGGTACGTGTCACATGGACGACACACGGCTCGTACACGTACACACGGACGGCCAACAGAAAACCACACAGATAGTAAAAACGGACTGTCTTCTTAAAAAGTATACTTTTTAAGAAGATGTGTGAAGGGAACCTAAGGGCATGTGCACATGTTGCGGATTTGCTCCTGTAAAAATATGCACGGATTCTTCCACTCGGCAGAAAACGCAATTGAAAATCTGCGAGTTTTTGATGCGGATTTGGAAGCTAAATAAATATCTATTATTTAACAACAAAAAAAATTGTGATGCCATCTCCTTGTCCAACCTCTTCTTTCACATTCTTCATTGAAGACCATAATATCATTACATACCATGTTCAAATATAATGTTTACAAGCACAAAACAAATATAAGTGACCGGTATGGTACATAAAGAGTTAAATAAAAGACACACACACACACACACAAAGCCTGCGCAGTATGTTTATTTTACAAAAAAGTTGAAAAAGAAAATTGTGTGGGCTCGTGCGTAATTTCCATGACCAGCAGAGGAAAAGATGACGGCTGAGGTTAATATTCTGGGTAGGAGCCAATATCCATGGCACCTTCCCAGGATATTAATGTCAGCTCACAGATGTTTGCTTAGCCTTTACTGGCTAGTTTACATGGGAACCCCAGAAAAAATTGACATTGGGTCCCCCTATAAAATCGAGCAAGCAAAGGTTAGGCAGATAGCTGTGGGCTGATATTAATAGCCTGGGAAGGCGCCATGGATATTGGCCCCCCCAGGCAAAAAACATCAGCTCTTAGCTGCCCCAGAAATGGCGCATCTTATAGATGCACCAATTCTGGCACTTAGCCTCCGCTCTTCCCACTTGCTCTGTAGCGGCGGAAAGTGGGGTAATATTTATGAGGTTGATGTCACCTTTGTATTGACATCAAGCCCACGGCTTAGTAATGGACAGGCGTCCATAAGATACCTATCCATTACTAATCCTATAGTGATATGGTAAATACTTTACACAGCCAGAATAAAGTCCTTTATTTGAAATAATAACACAGACTCCTTTATTAATCTTTAATTAACCATACTTCCTGCATCACCTAATCCCCGAATCCCTTGTCTCCTGCTGCAACAAAAATAAAGTAAACCAACAAAAATACTCCCTCGTCCGACATAGTCCTAAATAATGAGTTTCCCACGGCGATCTCATGTGTAGGACAGTCACATCGGGAGATGTGACTGCTCTACACGGCTCCGGTGATACACTGAGCAGTCACTGGAGTTCGTGCTCACGCAGCGGTGCCACAAGTGACAACATGAACTCCGGTGACCTCTGATGGTGGCGCAATGATACACTGCGGGAGAATACCTCCTGTCACTGTATCACTGGAGCCGTGTAGAGTGGTCACATCTCCGGATGTGACTATTCTACAAGTGAGATCACCGTGGGACACTCGTCATTTAGGACTACAGTGGACCAGGGAGTATTTTTGTTGGTTTATTGTTTTACTTTTGTTTCAGATGGAGGGCGCCAGGGAATTAGGTGTTCAGTGAGTATGAATGTTTTTTGTTTTACAAATGAAGTCGCCGGATGATGGGACTAATACTGTCCCATCATCGGCTCATGCTGTCACTGTTATATGTGACACCAGACAAAGCCGGGAGAACTGGTCCCATGAGACGATGCCAGGCTACACACAGACACACACCCACACATATTCTTCGCCCACACACTCTTCCACCTTCCTTTCTGCAGCGTTTTTGCCACGCAAATCCGCAGACCTGTTTACACCTGCGGTTTAACTGCCTCAATGTAAGTCAATGGGTGCAGAAACACTGCAGATCCACAAAAATTGACACGCTGCGGAAAATAAATAGCTGCGAATCCGTGCGGCATTCCCAATTCTGGATTCCCATTAACATAGGGTGGTCAATACATTGCGGATTTGGTGTAAATCCGCGTGTAAAAAAACGCTGCGGATCCGCATAAAAATCTGTAACTTGTGCACATAGCCTTAGGCCGTGTTCCCCAACCTGTGTCTCTCCAGTAGTGGCAGAACTACAATTCCCATCATGCCTAGGCCTCCTGTGGATTTCAGGACATGATGGGAGTTGTAGTTTTTCATTAGCTGGAGTGGGACACTCCCGGGTAGAATACTGGTAATTATTCCTAAATCGTACGTATTTCCCCATGTTACAGGAGATGCCCCTGCTAAATAGTGAGCACTGCCTTGGCCTATGAGACACCAGAGAAGGTGACGCCACAGAACCGCTGCTCGAATTCTAGCCAGTAGCCATGTTCTTTTTTTCACAACTAACTTTATTAACACAACTACCGCGAGCATCCAGCTTCCGCCTGGATGGCTTCCCATGAGGCCGTGCGTCGGCGGGGACTGAATGACGTACTTCCGTCGGTGTCATGGCGGCTGGTGCTTCCCTTGTGTCTTACAGCAGTGGGTCTGAGGGTGAAGAAGACGAGGAGGAGGAGGAGGAGGCGGCTGTGTCTCATTTACAGCCGGGTTGTGGAGTACTGCGTGTGGTGGACTCTGCGCCGGAGGTAGCAGTGAAGGTGGGTGAGGGAGTGGGCTCTCTGCTCACCTGTGACGTGGGAACCATGCCATGTCCCGGCTGCTCTGAGCCCTGCTGTACAAAGGATGCTTGTGTGCGTGCAGTGTCGCCTCTTTGTCTTTCATGCCAAGTTAAAAGGGTTTTCCAAGAATTGACAGGTACTTCCTATGGGAATAGCTCAGTGTGTGATGGTTGGGACTAGAACTGTGGGAATGCAGCAAGGGGGCTCTGATTGGAGAGGCGCAGTACATGGCCGAACGCTGCATTAAAGGGCTTGTCCGCTACCAAGCCAATCCGTAGTGCAGCTGGTTACAGCCGAGTGGTACGTGTCGCCATCAGTCCCATAGAATATATATTGTGATGCTGCACATGTCCATTCATACGAGATGTAAATTCCCACTGATCACCAAAACAAGGTGTCCCAAGCATTGAAAACCCACCACATTATAGCCCCTCTGCAGTGGGCTCTGTACACCACTGTGTTCCCATGCATTAGATAAGTACGTCTGCCCTGCTGTTTCAGAGATCGGTGGGTGTCTCGTGACCTTGACGCTTACAATGTAAAGGGAACCTGTCATGTAAAGAAATGTTATTAACCTGCAGATAAGGGGTTAATCTGCAGGTTTAGGGTGAGTGCACACAGTGCGGGTTGACCTGCGGATTTTTCCATGCCGATTTGCAGGTAAAGTGACCTGCGGTTTGACACCTGGACAATGGAACAGGTGTCAAACCGCTGCGGAATCCGCAGAAAGAATTGACATGCTCCGGATTTAAAACCGCAGCCTTTGCACTGCGGTTTTGAAAACCCATTGAATTGCACTGTACAATGCCTGTGGATCTGCAGCGGATCCGCTGAGGCAAATCCGCACCGTGTGCACATACCCTAATAGCGTTCTCAAGCTACCTGGCACCCTCAGTGAGAGCAGCATTGCCGAAAGGAAATTAATTTAATTCCTCCCAGCAGCCTCAGGCTTTTAGTCCTAGGGATGCGGCCAGCTCAGCTTTACTCATCACTAAAGTGCATAGTGAGGGGCAACTGTAACTGTGCCCCCCCCCCGACACTGTCAGCTGAGGTGCCAATGTTGTCTTTTGTAAATGAAGAGGTGATGTGTATGTGTCTCATCATTGGACTAATGGATATAGCCAATCACTCCCATAGGGGTTTTTCAAGACCCTTGTTCTCACGGTCAATAGGGGTCCCAACAATCATTCACGTTTTACCAGTAGATAGGTGGCTACACCGCCCAGTCACCTCATTAAGACCGGTGTGAAAAATGCTTGCATTGATGAATTGGGACCTAAGTTTTTTTTTTTTTTTCTTGAAATGTACAATATTTTATTCGCTGTTAGAAAAAAAATTATACAATGTTTGTATCACCATAATCATACTGAGATGAAGAATCACGTTGCCAGGTCATTTGTGAAACACAACGAACCCCATAAAAATAAAGCCCAATAATCAATGGCAGAATTTCTCACACAGCACTTGGATTTTTTTTCCCGTTTTTCAGTGCATTAAATGATAAAATGTATGGTGACATTCATAAGTTCAACTCGTCTCACAAAAATAAGCCCTCCTATGTCTGTAGAAGCAGAAAATTAAATAAGATATAGTGCTTGGAGGAAGGGGAGGTAAAAACAAAAATTGACAATCATAGTTTGATTGCTTTTTTCTGATAGAAAAAACTGAGGCTTCTCAAGCGTCTCATAGCACATGGATGGGATTTGAATGCTTTATGATTTTTTTTTTTCACTGACTCATAGAATTGCATTGACAATATTCATCCAACACTCAGAACAAAATGGGACCTGTCCCCATGACTTTGTATGGACCACTCAGCCACAAAAATACATGGATTTGTGAACCGCTAGATAGGCTATAATAGGTAAGAGTTTTATCCGTGAAAAACAGGGATAGAACTCGTACGAGAAACACTAAAACTGCATTGAGACGTTCATATGCTGTCTGTTTTTCTCTTGAACGGCACGTGGACTGGAGATGAATAGATGTGTTCGCACATCAGTGAAAATCACAGATCTGAATGTGCAATCTATGACACAAAAGTTAACAGGGATTCATTGGTGAAACATGGAGGCAAATTGGAATGCTTACAAGTTGCTTCTGTATCTCAGATTTGCTGCTTATTAATAAATTTGGATAAAAATGCAACTTTCCAGGGAAATTTTTATTGGCTTTTATACATACTTCTACAGTGAGAAAAATGGATGCAACCGGGATAACACCAGAGGGAAAAAAATCAGTGCATTTCTCCCAATGATAGTACTCCAAGTTATATATGAATGCAGCCTAAAAGTCATATGTTCGGTCAGACACTGATGTTGGATGGGAGGGAAGGTCAGTGGCATGTAGTTGCTGTTTCAGTTGATCCTAAAAGTGTTTGATGTAGTTGAGTATGGGGGTCTCTGCAGGCAACTGAAGATCCTCCACACCAAACTTTTCATGCAATGCGGAATTTATCAACACTGGTGCTTCATACACCAGACTCAAATCCAAAGCCCAGTGGTGGACGGTGTCACTAATTTGGCATATCCTTGGGCCATCTATATCGGTTCTGTGGAGTCAGTCGATATAAAATAGATCGACTCCGAATATATATAATACATTGGGTACAGTAGTATAATATAAGATGTGCTGTAAATGTTTTCATAAGAATTTGGGAAAGTTATGAAATGTCGTATACATGTCTGTTCTGTTCCAGATCTAAGGATCCGGGCTTTTCGTTGAGCTGAACCTTTGCTTCACTTTATGTACATGCTCAGTAGTGAATCTATTCCTGCCAGTGCTGTAGACTCCACAGCCCTGGCCTATATACCAGAAAATGAAGCCTAAACCAACTGTGAGCTGATGATATCCATGGGCATCCACTAAACAAAGACTTGTTTATCAGACAACCAGATCTTAAAATGCGATTCATCACTCCAACAGACATGACTTCACCACACTGGAGTACATGGTAGCATGTTTTATACCACTCCAGCTGATGCTTAGCATTGTGACTGATAGTCTTGGGCTGCTCCTCCTACTAATTAATCCTTACTATGAAGCTCCTGCCACAGTTCTGCTGATGTCATTTGCAGAGGCAGGTTTGAACACTGTAGTGATGATGTGGCAGGGGGTATACGAGTGTTAAAGGTCCTTTCACCAGGTTATAATTAGCTGTTTTTTGCTCTTATTTTATTCCCACTGCCCCCCTGAGTATTCCATTTTATTTATTTATTTTTTTGCCATATGGTTTTAGATATGAGGCTTTATATTTAGTGCTAATTTTTATTGTGCCAATGCTCACCAGATCCTCTATAGCTAACTTTGGACTTCTCTGTATTATTACCCTGTATGCCACGCATCCTTGTAAAGGCTGTACAAATTAGCACCAAATAAAGAGAATACTTCTATTTTTGCCCCGTCATAGCTGTGTAAATTGTTGTACTTTTGATACCATCCATTTTACCATGCAGTGTACTGGAAACAGGGAACAAATTTCCAAGTGAGGTAAAACTGGAAATACAAAAATTCAGTTGCAGTGTTTTTTTGTTTTTTTTATGGCATTCATTGTGCGATAAAAATGAATGACCTAGAAATATGATTTTTCCAGGTTAAGATTATGGCAATCCCAAACTTTTATATTTAATAAATTTTGCTTTTGTCTAAATTTTCCTTTACCTGTAATGTTTTCATTTTTTGCACCGTCTGCTGACTTTTTTATTGATTGGGGTAGGTACCATGTTTTGCAGTTTTTTAAGGATTTTTCTTTCTCTACAGTTTTTCCGGATTTTTTTATTTTGATAAGTTAGACTTTTATGGATGTGGCAATACCAAACATGTTTTTTTTTCTTTTTTTATAACTTTCTTTGGTTGGGGGTGATTTTTAAAAAAACAAACATTTTTTAATATTACTTTCTTAGTCCCTGTAGAAGGACTCTTAGCATTTGCTTGTCTGATCATGTAGTATTTATCAAAAATTGCAGTCTTCTATCAATGGCGGCCACTAGCTTGTCTTCATCGGAGCACCTTCATGATAGTCACAGGGTCACCTAAAGGCCCCGTCACACACAGCAAGATTTTGTGACGCATCAGCGATCTCGCCAGCAAGATCACTGTGTGTGGCACGCATCAGCGACCCCCCCGCTTCGCTTAGTTACCCACTGTGTACCTTCGATACCTGCGTGCTCGCACTGAGAGCTGGTATCCAAGGTACATAGCGGGTAACTAAGTGACGCGCGCTTAGTTACCCGATATTTACCTTGGATACCAGCGTCCTCACTGGTCCTGATCGCTGGTGAGTCTGCCTGTTTGACAGCCCACCAGCGATCATGTAGCGAGGCACTAGCAATCCTGACAAGGTCGTATCGTTGTCGGGATCGCTGGTGCATCGTTTAGTGTGACGGCACCCTAAGTTTTTGTCCTGATGAAGTGGTCCTGTATTGACCTTTTACGACGTTGACTTTGTAAACCTGTTCAAATAAAGTTTTCAAGGATATCATCTGTTCGTCAAATTTTAACAGCGGCGCATCCAGTGACACTTCACCCAAACTGGTTCAGCTTAGAACAGTGGCATTTAATAGGTTAACAGAAATGTCTGGAACTCCTCTCCACCTGTGACTGTTAAAACAGCCATCATCTGCTGGGAATGCTGCAAGATCAGCTCCATATACCCTGCTTTCGATGAGCGTTTTGCATGTACAGCATTTGTTGTTATTCAGTTGAAGGGGTTCTCCAGTTCTCAATCAGTTGGGGTCTAACATCGGGCTCCTGCAGCTGTTATTGGCTCTAGTGGTGGCCGGTTGTAGGCGTTGAGCAGAACTAAACAGATCTCCGTTATTGCTTCCTGTGTTTGTTATTGTCGGTAGCACTTATGTCATGTTGACAGCAGTTCAACCAATCTGTGAATTCTGTGGCTCTGTTTGAGTAGACAATACGAGCTGCTCAAAGCCGTTGGGCTTATTGATTGACTACAGTGCTATCAACATGACGTCAGTGCTATAGACAACAGATACCCGGAAAAGTCAGCGCTAGACCTGAGGAGATAGCATAAAACACAGATGTTGTTTTTAATAAAACAAACCACCTGGTGATGATGTGTTTTCTGAAAACAGAACACCCCTTTAAATTTCTTTGTTTAAATTGTATATGACTTAAAGGGAATCTATCACCCCATTTTCGGCCTATAAGCTGCGGCCACAGCCATCAGGGGCTTATCTACAGCATTCTGTAATGCTGTAGATAAGCCCCCGATGTAACATAAGAAAAAACAGTTAATTATACTCGCTCGGGGTGCGGTGGGTGTCGCGGTCCGGTGCCTCCCATCTTCATACGATGCCGTCCTCCCTCTTACTTCTGCTGCGGCTCCGGCACAGGTGTACTTTATCTGCCCTGTTTAGGGCAGAGTAAAGTACTGCAGTGCGCAGGCGCCGGGAAAGGTCAGAGAGGTGTGGCGCCTGCACCCTGCAGTACTTTACTCCAGGGCTGTGGAGTCGGAGTCGGTGCTCATTTTGGTGGAGTCGGAGTTGGTATAAAATGGACCGACTCCGACTCCTAAAATATATAATAAATTGGGTACAGTAGTTCAATGCAGAATATGCTGAATATTTTTTCATAGGAATTTGGGAAAGTTATGAAATGTCCTATAAATGACTGTTCTATTCCTGATCTAAGGCTACATTCACACACAGCGTTTTTCCTGCATTTTTTGAGGATACGTTTTTCAGTTGCAAAAGCAGATCAGCTTTTTAAAAAACCGCATCACCTGAAAGGTTTTTGAGCTCATAGATAATGTTTTCAATAGCAAAAGCAGATTAGAAATCTGCTCTATCTATATATCCATTTATCCATATCTGTCTATCCATATCATATCTGTACCAAAAAGAATGAAAGCCGGATAGCACACAGACTAACACTCCTTTTTTTTTTTTTTAGCACCAGTCAGGTACACCTCATAGCTGCCCAAAAGGACGCCCAGGACAGGCATTGCTCGTCTTCAGTAATATCAACATCAACTGATAGTTGGAATAAATAGACTGCATTCATCACCACATTTTCTTAAGGTGCAGGCTTTATTTTCAAGTGTAGGGGTGTGAAGTATGAGGTTCTGCAGCAGCTGAGGTGTGCAGTATGAGATTCTGCCCCCCTAGGTTTGATCCTGGCTACGCCCATAGTGTGAATGTAGCCTGAGGATCTAGGCTTTATCTTGCCGAGATAAGTCATAGTGTGTGTGTGTATATGTGTGTATGTATATACACACACACACACACACACACACACACACACACACACACACACACACCAGACCAAAAGTTTGGACACACCTCAATCAAAGCGTTTTCTGTATTTTCATGACTATGAAAATTGTAGATTCACTCTGAAGGCATCAAAACTATGAATTTACACATGTGGAATTATATAATTAACAAAAAAGTGTGAAACAACTGAAAATACTGTATGTCTTATATTCTAGGTTCTTCAAAGTAGCCACCTTTTGCTTTGCTTTCTGCTTTGCACACTCTTGGCATTCTCTTGATGAGCTTCAAGAGGTAGTCACCGGAAATGGTTTTCACTTCACAGGTGTGCCCTGTCAGGGTTAATAAGTGGGATTTCTTGCCTTATAAATGGGGTTGGGACCATCAGTTGTGTTGTGCAGAAGTCTGGTGGATACACAGCTGATAGTCCTACTGAATAGACTGTTAGAATTTGTAGTATGGCAAGAAAAAAGCAGCTGAGTAAAGAAAAACGAGTGGCCATCATTACTTTAAGAAATGAAGGTTAGTCAGTCCGAAAAATTGGGAAAACTTTGAAAGTTTACCCAAGTGCATTGGCAAAAACCATCAAGCGCTACTAAGAAACTGGCTCACATGAGGACCGCCCCAGGAAAGGAAGACCAAGAGTCACCTCTGTTGCGGAGGATAAGTTCATCCTAGTCACCAGCCTCAGAAATCGCAGGTTAACAGCAGCTCAGAATAGAGACCAGGTCAATGCCACACAGAGTTCTAGCAGCAGACACATCTCTACAACAACTGTTAAGAGGAGACTTTGTGCAGCAGGCCTTCATGGTAAAATAGCTGATAGGAAACCACTGCTAAGGACAGGCAACAAGCAGAAGAGACTTGTTTGGGCTAGAGAACACAAGGAATGGACATTAGACCAGTGGAAATATGTGCTTTGGTCTGATGAGTCCAAATTTGAGATCTTTGGTTCCAACCACCTTGTCTTTGTGCGACGCAGAAAAGGTGAACGGATGGACTCTACGTGCCTGGTTCCCACCGTGAAGCATGGAGGAGGAGGTGTGATGGTGTGGGGGTGCTTTGCTGGTGACACTGTTGGGGATTTATTCAAAATTGAAGGCATACTGAACCAGCATGACTACCACAGCATCTTGCAGCGGCATGCTATTCCATCCGGTTTGTGTTTAGTTGGAACATCATTTATTTTTCAACAGGACAATGGCCTCAAACACACCTCCAGGCTGTGTAAGGGCTATTTGACAAAGAAGGAGAGTGATGGGGTGCTACGCCAGATGACCTGGCCTCCACAGTCACCAGACCTGAACCCAATCGAGATGGTTTGGGGTGAGCTGGACCGCAGAGTGAAGGCAAAAGGGCCAAGAAGTGCTAAGCATCTCTGGGAACTCCTTCAAGACTGTTGGAAGACCATTTCTGGTGACTACCACTTGAAGCTCATCAAGAGAATGCCAAGAGTGTGCAAAGCAGTAATCAAAGCAAAAGGTGGCTACTTTGAAGAATCTAGAATATAAGACATATTTTCAGTTGTTTCACACTTTAATTATATAATTCCACATGTGTTAATTCATTGTTTTGATGCCTTCAGAATGAATCTACAATTTTCATAGTCATGAAAATAAAGAAAACTCTTTGAATGAGAAGGTGTGTCCAAACTTTGGTCTGTACCGTATACATGTACATGTATACAGTGTATTACATATTTACAATTTATTACAGTTTTTTATGTTCTAAAGTTGTATTCCCATAAATAGATATTATGTTCTATCTAAATATCTTGATTATTGGATCATAGAAATGATTAAATGTCTGATGTTCACATTGTACTACAATAAATTTTTCACTTATATATAAGCAATATATGTGGGAGTCGGTGTAAGGGAAATTGAGGAGTCGGAGTCGCAGGTTTGGCTTACCGACTCCACAGCCCTGCTTTACTCTGCCCTCAACAGGGCAGAGTAAGTACGCCTGTGCAGGAGCCGCGGCAGAAGTAAGAAGAATGACGTCATCGCTAGAAGATGGGAGGCACCGGACGGCGACACCCATCGGACCGGACGCCAGGTTGAGTATAATCTAACTAATTTTTCTTATCTTTCAGGTTACATTGGGAGCTTATCTACAGCATTACAGAATGCTGTAGATAAGCCCCTGATGGCTGTGGCCGCAGCTTATAGGCCAAAAATGGGGTGACAGATTCCCTTTAAACACCTGAACACCATACGCCATATTATATCATGCACTTGCTTTCTTCCATGTCATTTGAGCTGTAGCAATGTTTAGTGCATGGGGGCACAAATACCCACAATTATTTCTATAGGAATTGTATAGAAATTGCACGTCTGGTGGACGGGTCGTAGAAGCAGAAATTCCCATCCTTGGACGTTGAAGGCTGAGATGGGAATAACCATTTAACCTTTCCCTGATACTATAATTTCTTGTTTTTCACTTTTCTCGTCTTGTAAGAACCATAAGGACCACTTTTTTTACATGCCGTGGGTGCTGTAGATTTTATTGGTCATGTATGCACGATATGACTTTATATTACATGTCATATTTTTGAGAGGTAAGGTAACTGAGAAATTACAATTCTGGCATTTTTTTTCATTGCATTATTCACTTTGCAGAATATTTGAAAGTTTACATGTGACATTTTAAAATGCTGGACTTGCACACACGTGACCATATCAAATACGTATTTTTAGAATTTTTTTTGTTTAATGGGAACAGGGGGTTAACTTGAAATTTTTAAGCTTTTATAATTTTAATTTGCGTTGCTGTGTATCACCATGCTACTGATCTGCTATGAAGTTCTTGAGTAGAGATGAGCAAAGGTGTTGGATTTTTACGTATTCGAGCCATATTCGAACACGATTTGTGCCGAATGTATGTCTTATGATCGTTTCCGAACATATTCTGTTATGTCTACTCCCATTGACTCTAATGACGTTCGTCTGTGTTCGATGAATATTGCAAAAACAATATTTGATTCCAATCGTATTCGGAACCAAATCCGAACAAATTCTCTCATCTCTACTCCTGAGCTTGCTCAATACACCTGCATCTACCATTCGCCATACAGACACAGAATTTTTTTTTTTTTTTGCCAGATACACTTATGGTTTTGGCTTTAAAAAAAAAATCAATGCCAAAAATGGCAACAAAACTGCACATGTAATTCCATATGCAGACGCCGCATATTTCATGCTTAGTGTACTGATGCCTATAGTTTTGAGAGTTTGGATAAATACCTGTTTTTGAAAGGGTTTCTCTAACCATCCACAGAAAATGTTCTTTTTGATGGAACAGTGGAATTTTAATTTGTCACCTTGGAAACACGCTGTTCAGTTAAAAGCCGCTCTCCCACACACAGTAGTTAACAGCTTTTCACTTTGTGGAGGCTGATAATTCATTGCCTCGCGGTACACCTATTGTAACACTGACGTTTGATGGATTTCAACTCTTCGGGGATATCTATTACCATTGCTGACCTCTAAAAAGAATCAAGGTTTAGCTGCTCGCAGAACTGGTCAATGTATAGAAGGTTGCATGCTTTTTTGTGTGATTAACATCAACTTAATTACAGGAGTTATTATACCAGAGACACCTCCTGTAATTAGCTTCCATACGTGAAAGTGTTAAATGTTCTTAAATGTATTTAAAAAAGGCAAACGTGACAAGTTATTCACCAGTGCAGTCATTGAGTCTCTCATTGTGCAAATTGACTGTCCTAGGGCAGCACGGTGGCTCAGTGGATAGCACTGCAGCCTTGTAGCGCTGGGGTCCTGGGTTCAAATCCCACCAAGGACAACATCTGCAAGGAGTTTGTATGTTCTCCCCGTGTTTGCGTGGGTTTCCTCCAGGTTCTCCGGTTTCCTCCCACATTCCAAAAACATACTGATAGGGAATCTAGATTGTGAACCCCGTCATGGACAGTGATGTGTGCAAATTGTAAAGCGATGCAGAATATGTTAGCGCTACATAAAAATTATTATTATCTATAGGGTAGAGATGCCTGCTTAAAGGGGTTTTAAGCGGTGAAATCTGCATCAGCTCTACATGACTGAAGATCGCAAACTTATGATTTTGCTTTTTCTGTGTGGGTTTGCAGTCACATTACCACATACATGTGGGCACATGCTGACTAGACTCATCTGGTTTCTATCAATTTTCTTTTATTGATTGCCAAATGTTGTGCTCACAGTGACTATACGGGAAATAATGTTCTCCCAAGGCACATCAGACACCACTTTTTCTATAGTTTTTTTCCCCCCATTTCTTAGGCTGGTTTCACATTTGCGTTTTTTAGCGCTGGAAAAAAACGCATATGTGCGCATGCGTTTTTTCCCCTATATTTAACATGGGTGCGCATACCTGCGCGCTTGTAAGCGCATGTATGCGATTTTCATGCGCTGCGTTTTTTTGGGGTGTGCGTTTGTATTTTCCAGACGCAGCATGTTGCATCTTTTGGCCCTGCAAAAAAGCGCATGCGCACATATGCGCACGTTTTGCGCTAAAAATGGCCATTATAGCCTATGGATGCGCATATGTGCGCACTGGCATGCTCATGTATGCGTTTTTTTGCATATGCGTTTTTTTTTTTTTAACCATGGAATTTAGGGGTTTGGGTTAGAGTTAGGGTTAGTTAAGGGGGTTTAGGGTTAGGTTTAGGGTCAGGGTCAGGGTTAGGGTTGGGGTTTGGGTCAGGGTTAGGGTTAAGTATGGTTTGGTTAAGGGTCAGGGTTAGGGTCAGGATTAGGGTTAAGTATGGTTTGGTTAAGGGTCAGGGTTAGGGTTAGGGTCAGGGTTAGGGTTAAGTATGGTTTTGTTAAGGGTTAGGGTCAGGGTTAGGGTCAGGATTAGGGTTAAGTATGGTTTGGTTAAGGGTTAGGGTCAGGGTTAGGGTTAGGGTCAGGGTTAGGGTTAGGGTTATGGTCAGGGTTAGGGTCAGGGTTAGGGTTAAGTATGGTTTTGTTAAGGGTTAGGGTCAGGGTTAGGGTTAGTTAGGGTTTGGGTTAGGGTTAAGTATGATTTGGTTAAGGGTTAGGGTCAGGGTTAGGGTCAGGGTTAGGGTTAGTAAAGTCATGGTTTGGGTTAGTGTGAGGGGCCACCTAATGTTGGAAAAAAACGCAAACGCGGTAAAAACGCATACAAACGCATAAAAACGCTGCGTTTTTTTCATGCATGCTCATAAAAATGCTTGAAAAAAACGCAGCAGTTGTATGCTTTTGTATGCGTTTTTTCAATGCGTTTTTTTGCGGGAAAAACGCGCTGCAAAAAAAAAGCAAGTGTGAAACTAGCCTTAGCCTGTATGTACTGTGTCATAATAAGTGAACCATTATTAGGGTGTGTGGACACGTTGCGGATTCTGCTGCAGATCCGCAGCGGATTTGTCCCTGCAGATCCGCAGCAGTTTCTGCTGCATTGTACAGTACCTTTATTTTCTATGGAAAACGAAAAACGCAGTGCACATGCTGTGGATTTTTCCATGCGGATTTGCTGCGGTTTTAAATCCGCATCATGTCACTTCTTTGTGCAGAATCTGCAGCGGTTTGCAGGATAATCCGCACTAAATCCGCAGGTTAAATGCAGGTCATTTGACCTGCGGATTTAGCCAAATCTGCACGGAAAAATCTGCAGCAGAATCTGCCTCGTGTGCACACACCCTCAAATACTGACAGCTTTTGTTTTCAATGAATCGTAATTTCAGCAATGTGACACAGATGAGTTTTTCTTTACATAACACGCAAAAATTCCTATCGCTGCTAATGCCCAGAATACAATTTTTCCATATCCGCAAAGTCGTGATTTTCATGTATTTCTTTTTATATTTATATTTGTATCATGTCAATTGTCAGTGTTTTTGCTACAGATTTCACCCATATGGGGAAAAACCTGCGTAAAAAATGCAGCCTTATTCCTGGCAAGAGATGCATAAGTTTTTGCACCAAATATGTAACGTGTGCGCAGACCCTTGCATAAGCTAGGAGTGGACAGAAGTAGGCGCACTCACATCTCCATTCAGTGGAGACCTATAAGTGCAGAGAAGCCATGTGCCATATCCATCATGCTCTCTTCTGTTTTCTCCATTGGATTGGTAGATGGTACACCACAATGTATTTTTCCATAATGAACATTTTGCTACCGCTCTTCCTGAATAGAGCCAAGATTTGTGCAAAACTGCAATAAAGTAATACAAGTACTATGACGTAGCCCATGATTGTACCTGGCATCCTTTTATTTACCATGGACTTTGAAGAGCGTTATCCAAACTTGTATACAGCTTTTAATTTTGTTTTTATTTTCAGTAAAAAATGCGAACATTGTGATGAAGCTCTGCTGATAATTTGTGCTTAGGATGTGTTGGATGGAAGCTGCTGAGCATCACAAGCAGCCTGTTTCAGCTGGCTAATACAATAAATACATGTTCTCGTTTATTGTAATTAAACAGCTTGAATTTTCACTTTTTCCTGTTTTAATCATTGTTGTAATGCACTGTACTTTAGTGGTTGTTTTTCAGTGGTAATTATCAGCTTCCAATTAGTCATTATCGTGCATAATAAGGCCTTCTCATTTTTTTTCTGCTTTCTACATGTGAATGATTAAGCGGCATGCTCAGCAATTTTCAGAGCTCCCATCCAAGTGAATAGGTTTTGGCCACCTCTACATGACCAGGAGGGCAATATGGGGCCCGGGTGTCGATAGATGCGGGTCCCAGTGGGGACACACTTATACCAGCCTTATCACCAAGCCTAGAATTGGATACAGATTAGTCTCACTGAGAACAGATGGGAGGTTTTACCTTGTGCTGTACTTATTGTTGATCAGCGCAAATTCTACAACCAAAACTCTCAAATCTGCAATGTCTGAACACATTCCAAAGGCCATATCTTATATCTATGTAAACTCTAAAGCTACTTGTAAAGTAATGAGCGGTCTTTCACCACAAGCTTTTTGTGTCATACTATCTGATGTGCTTTCTTTAATGTTGTTACTCTTGGATGTTTAGTTTCACCGCAGTGAACACAATCTTATTTCTTTTGCAGGAAAATGTTGATATTGGAGTTCATCTTGACCCCTCTCTTAAAGAAGTACATTACAATCCAACATATGAAACCTTGTTTGCACCTGAGGTGAGTTTGTAACTTTTCACAATCAGAGACTATCTCAATTTGTGGGCTGGATTTTCTCCAGGCATTTTTTTCATTGTGAGTTTAACATTTTTTTTGTGTACTTGACAAGAACACAATAAAATGCATCTTTAAGGCTAGTTTCACACTAGCGTATGGCCGAGGTGCGGAGGGCTGCGGACTTCCTCTGTGAAGCTCCGCCCATGCCACACCTCCTCTGGTCAGCTCCGCTTACCTCGGCATGCGGCGTGCGTACCCAATCTTTAGCATTGGGTACGTAGGCCGTGCCGATGTAAGCGGATGCCTCTGCATGTGTCGTTTTGACGGTGCAGCGACGGCAGCAAAATGCAACACGTTGCGTTCGGCGCAGTTTGCCGCACCATCAAAACGACGCATGCGGAGGCATCTGCATACATCGGCACGGCCTGCGTACCCAATGCTAAAGATAGGGTATGCATGCTGACGTAGGCGGAGCTGCCCTGAGGAGGTGTGGCCATGGGCGGTGCTTCACGGAGGAAGTCCGCAGCCCTTCGCACCTTGACCATACGCTAGTGTGAAACTAGCCTTAAACTGCATTTTTATTTTATAAAATCGGATAATCACTGTATTGGCATGCAGTTTTGGTGACATGGGTTCTTACAAAATAAATCATATTTTTGTAATGTTTTTCATCTATAAAAACTATTTTTTATAAAATGTCACTCACTGTAAAAACTGATGCAATGTGTAAGGTAAGGAAGAAAAAAAACTAATGTAAGGCAGTGTTTTTTGGTCCTTTTTTCATTGTCATCAAAACTTGTTCTTGTCACAGTTAAAACACTGCCTTAAAAAGTCTGTTTTCCGAGTATTTGCAGCGTCTCTGACTTTTTTTTTTTTTTTTTTTTTTTTTTTATAGATTCTTTTGTGTGGGTTACTTGTACTTTGTCTACTGTACATTCTTAATAAAGTTAGTTTTGTTCACTAGAAACATCGCAAAAAATGCCGTTGTATTTATTTGCAATGTTTTTTTTGGTTTTTTTTTTCACTTTTCTCATTGTTTTTTTATGGGGGCAAAACTTCTGAATAAATTGATATGCTGCAGATTTAAAAAATTATGGAGTTCATAAATTCAGTCAGGAACAAAAAAAAAAAAAACGTGCTTGAGATCTCTGAAATCTCATAGCTTTTGCTGGCATTGTAATAAGCAGCTTTTAAGTTGCATAAGAAAGCTGCAAAAACGCTGCATGTGAACATAGCGTAAGGGTATGATCACATGGGATGAAATTACTGTGGGAAACTTGCAAAAAATTCCACCAAAAGCCACAAGAACATTCACTACAAAAATACGCACCAAATCATCCCGATTTTTATAGTGAATTTGCCACTGTACATGGATAAAAGTGTATCTAAAAAAAGAGCTATACTTATCTTCCCTCGTAATACCAGCCTGTTTCTCCCTATCCTGGTCCACTGCTTACCTTTGTAAAACTTTTCCCTCTGTAGTGACGTTTTAACTTGCGTGACCGCTGCAACCTGTCATTGATATAATCATTCAGGTGGGTTTAGAGATTCAGAGGGAGTCAAGCTCTATAGAGACTCTGAGAAGACCAGAGATGGGCGCAAGTGAAATATCAGGGGAGGCAAAGCTAAAGGTACTGTCACACTTGGCAATGCACCAGCGATCCCGACCAGCGATACGACGCGGTCAGGATCGCTGATGCATCGCTAAGTGGTCGCTAGTGAGCTGCCACACAGGCAGATCTCACCAGCGACATAGCAGCGGTTGGGGGTCGCTACTTACCTGTCAGACGAGGCGATCCTGACGTCCTCCCGCCCGCGTCCACGCGTCGCTCGTCTCCACAGCAGGAAGCCCAGCAGGAAGCTGACGACAAGAAACGGCCCAGGACGTTCTCGCGCGATCAGCGATAATCAGCGGGGGAGCCGGTCGTAGGTAAGTATCAGACATAGCGATATCGCTAGCAATATCGCTATAACGTCACAAAACCAGTGACGTTATAGCGATATTGCTAGCGATATCGCTTAGTGTGACGGGGCCTTAAGTGTGGGGGTTTTGTTTGCTTTTCCTTTTAGGAATTCTAAATAATATGCAACAATTTAAGTTTGTAGCAGTTTTTGACTTTTTTTTTTTTTTTTTTGTCAGTGGGTTAGAAGGGGTGAATTTGCAGGAGTTCTGCAGAAGATTTCAATTCATCAAAGGATTAATTATTTGGTATCACAACATCCATAAAACCCATACTATAAAACTATTTTGTTTTTTTATCCTGTGTGGTGAAAAATATGAATAACAATGTCAGACTTGCCATTCCTTTATATCTCATCTCACAAAATTAATAAAGTGTTGAAAAAGTCACAAGTACCCCAGCATGGTACCAGAAAACTACTGATTGTCCTAAACAAAACACAATCCCTTACATTTTTCTCGAATAGCTCTTAGATTATGATGACTGATAGTTTCTTTTTTTTTTTTTTTATAGTGTTGTTCTTGTGAAAACATGGCATAGCAAAACATAATGAAAACTATAAACTGAATATAAAGATGATCATTTGGAACCACCCTTACCCAACCCTGAATAAATTTAACCTGTCAATTATGCTGAATGCTGTGAAAACTATGAATTTTAGATATATTTTCTCTGTGGCAATCTTACAAAAAAATTAAATGAAATGTGGTCCAAGTCTTATTTCCCTAATAACAAAGACTACAGACTTGCCCTGCAAGAAAACAAGCTACCAAAAAAATGGGCATTGTCGTAATTGAATGCACCCACAGAATAAAGTTAATGTGAATTATGTTGAATGATGAGTTGTGTTTAATAAATAAAATAAAATTCAGAACTGATGTGTAATAAAGTGATCACAGTCATGCATAGCACAAAATGCTGTACCACCATAAACTGCATCTTGCCTCGCAGAAAATAAGCCCTCACACAGCTCAATTGACAGAAAATTATGACAACACAAGCAGCATGGTCGTGTCACTGGTCTGAACTGAGCATGTTCCCAGGCTGTAGTAAAGGGACTGAGGTTTTTTTTAAGGCCGCATGCCCACAATCAGCAATGCTAGCGTTCTGGGTGCAGTGTATTTTCACTGCTTCTAAAATGCTGTGTTATACAGTACACGTACAGTGGATCGGATTAATAGAAATCCTATACCCACTGTACTTTTTTTACGCTGCTTAAAATCACCTGTGGTGTGGGTTTTTGAGCCGTAGAATGTCAGTTTCTCTTGCGGTAGCGCTCAGTCTTCTGTGTGGATTTTCCCATAGCCTTTCATTATATGCGGTAAATCCGCAGTTTAAAAAAAGCACAGGCATTGTATTTGCGTTTAAGCAGGTGTTTTAGCCTTGTTTAACCTAGTAAATAAATTACAAAAAAATTATGTGGTTCCCCCCTATTTTTCCTAACCAGCCAATGTAAAGCAGACAGCCTCAGGCTTATATTATCAGACAGGGAAGGTCCATAGTTATTTTACCCTTCTGAGCTTAAAAATACTGTCCTTCAGCCACCCCAGAATTGGCACATCACATTTTATTTATTAGGTCAATCCATGTGCAGTAAACTGCACACGCACAGCACTAATTACATATCTCACAGATATCTATCTACCTCATAACTTTCTATATTTTTGCACATCTAATAACATGCCAAAGAGAGACAAAAATGCAAGAGATTTGAGGTGCTCGATTCATGTGGAAATTCAGCTGCATCTGAACAAACACTGATCCTGGGAACATACCCTTTTAGAGGTAATTCGCAAAGTTGCTTGTTTTTAGAAGGACTTGGCAACTTTAACCAATTAAGACAAGCCTCTTACAGCATGCCTACACTTTCGCAAGGACATTGTCACAGTGGGGGCTTTGCAATATATATCTTTCTTTGTAATCACTCAATTAGCAATTTTTGCTGATAACCCGCAGCATGAACATCCTGAAGTCTGTGTGGCATGCTATACAAAACTAGGCAGTACCCTGCTGCTATGCTACCGTCTTAAATGCAGTAGCGAGTGTCATAGTATTTTACCGCAAACCCACAATGAAGACAGTAGCTTTGCAGCAGGACCAGATCACTGCTTAGTTTATTGTAGCCGCAGTATGAAGAGAAATGATTATACTGCTGGGTGCGTCTCTATATTTGCTTGTGACAGTGTAGGTACACTTTGAGAGGTTCAGAAGCAACCCTTATGTGCTTTGATTTAAAGTCAGTATTTAAAGTAGTCTCAAATTTGACAGTGAAGTCGAAGGACTGAAGCCACCTCGCTTATTAATATAAAATCTTGGTAAAACTGTGTGCAGAAAATAATTTTATGTCTCTGCAGCTTGGACCCAACAATCCATTTAAAAGTCAGCAGATGGCTGCTCCAAGGAACATGCTTTCAGGATATGCAGAACCAGCACACATAAATGACTTCATGTTTGAACAACAGAGAAGAACGTTTGCAACATATGGTAATCTGTAGTTGTATATGAAAATCACTTTGCAAATATGAGAAAAGAAATTTGTGGAGGTATATCTCTACTATGCATGTAGTAGATTCCAGAATTGGCTCTAAAAATATATATATATAACTGACTGGCAGTATGAAAAGTATGATTCTGATCATGTTTGATCTTATCCAGTCTCTCCTTATGTTTAATTCTGCTAATAACTGTATTCAAGACTAGATGTGAAACTTATTAAAGAACTGTTTTTATATAAATGTAGCCGGTACAATAGTAAATGAGAAAACGCTGTTGGTGACTTTCATCAGTTTTAGAATGTTATAGTAGCTGCATAGCTAAATAAAACATTTTTAATTTTATCATCTCTGTTGTAGAGATATTTATTTTACTCACTTATACGAATATAGCACCGTAAACTCCACCGTGCTTTACAGCTTTACAGACGTCATCACTGTCCCCATTGGGTCTCAGAATCTAGATTCCCTATCGGTATGTCTTTAGAGAGTAGGAGGAAACCCAGGCAATCACGGGGAGGACATATAAACACCTTGCAGAAATTGTTCTTGGAAGCAACTTGTATAGATTTGAACCTATGGTAATTTCCCTTTCAACCAAGTGTGGTGTTGGCATTGAATTGCCTCTGGGGAGGTAGGCTTTTACTGTTTTCCCCTGTATGACATTGACTAATCATAAGCAGGAGATGGCATGCAGGAAAAAAAACACATTTTCCCAGAGAATGCCCAGAACAGTTTTTTGTGTGATCCATGTATTGACACACAGTCCTGCTCTCCTCATTGGTCTCACTGCCAGCATGTACAGTGATTACAAGCTTTGAAAGGGAGTAGAGCAGAGATGTGCATCATTACAAACACTTGCATCTGCAGCTCTCATCTCACAGCACTGTTAGCTCTGCTCTACTCTTACTTCCCCCACACTATCAGTGCATTGGGATGAGAGCATAGGTGTGGATGGTGGATACCTCCCCCCCTACTGAATAACCTTTCTAAGAAAAATAAATGTTCACAAAGGTCAGTAGCCCTTTTACGTTTGTGTGTTGTTATAACACAAGAAGATGAATGCTCGGTGGGATGTATTTGTCATTGTTAATGTAGTTATGTGATAAAAAGGATTTCCCATAAATAACATATCTAAGGAAAAGGTGACAAATGTAAGATTACTGGGACCCTTATTGATTACTAGTGTGTGGGGTTCCCTGTTCCTCCTCCATGTACATCTGCAGTAAGAGGGTGATTGGATGGAGAGGTGGATTTAACCTGGACCCTGCCACTTCATTCATTGTGATGGAAACTGCCATTACAGCAGCCTATTATTGAGGAGAAATATAGGACTTAAGACTTTTATGTTCTAGTAACCGGTGGGGTCTTAGAAAGCTTACGGTAGATTTATGATCTAGCGGCGCCTGTGGATTAATAAATGTTATTTATTGGAAAACTCCTTTAAATGAAAAAAGTGTACATACAGTAATATTTGTTACTCACATTTTAGTAATAAAAATCTAGAATTAAGAGACTTTTACAATACAATTCTAGATATTTACAATATTTTCTAAATAATTACATTCTAATCCCTTTCTGTTCCAGGCTACGCTCTTGACCCATCACTAGATGTTCAGGAAACATCCACAAAATACATTGGCTCAGTTGATGATGCAGAGAAGAACCAAGGTAAGAACATATGTTGTAGCAATGTATTTGAAAACTATTTTGAGAACTCCACATTTATCAACATTTTAATTGTTTAAAAGAAAGTACACTCAAAATTGAATTAACCCCTAAATCCCCCGGGCCAATTTCCATTTTTGCGTTTGTTTTTTGCTCCCCTTCTTCCCAGAGCCATCACTTTTTTTGTCAATATGGCCATGTGAGTGGCTTGTTTTTTTTGCGGGACAAGTTGTACTTTTGAAAGACACCGTTGGTTTTACCATATAGTATACTGGAAAATGGGAAAATAAAATTCCAAGTGCGGTAAAATTGCAAAAAAAAAAAAAATGCAATTCCACAATTTTTTTTTTTTTTTTTACCATGTTCACCAAATGCTAAAATTGACCTGTCATTATGATTTTCCAGCTCATTACGAGTTCATAGATACCAAACATGTATAGTTTGTTGTTTTTATTTTAAAAAAATCCAAAGTTCGTTGTTAAAAAAAAAATAAAAAATTGCGTCATTTTCCGAGACTCGTAGCGTCTCCATTTTTCGGGATCTGGGGTTGGATGAGAACATATTTTTTGCTCGCCGATCTGACGTTTGTATTGATACCATTTTGGTGTAGATTTGATCTTTTGATCGCCCGTTATTGCATTTTAATACACTTATGAAATATTAATTCCAGCTCACCCAGTTGCTCTATGCTCATCCACCTGGAACTCAGACACCGGCCTTGCCCTGGCCTCACATCATGGATAACAAAAAAAAAATTGGAGTCTGGCTCAACAGGATTTTCCTTTTCTTTTTCAAAAGAAATGATGCATATAAAAGAAAAATTTACATGGTTGACATGACCCAGTTGACGCGTTTCAACTGCACTAAATAGTCTTACTCATTTCTTTTGAAAAAGAAAAGGAAAATCCAGTCCTGTTGAGCCGGACTCCAATTTTTTTCTATTTTAATACAATGTGCCGACCAAAAAAACCCCCTAATTCTGGCATTTTGATCATTTTTCTTCTTACGCGGGTTACCGATCAGATTAATTCTTTTTATACCTTGATGGGACATTGCCCCATCAAGATATAAAAAAGAATTAATCTGATCGGTAACCCGTGTAAGAAGAAAAAATGTTTTTTAAAAATATTAAAAAAAAATTTAAAGTTTAAATCACCCCCCATTTGCCCCATTCAAAATAAAACAAAAAAAAATAATTTATAAAAAAAAATTTGGTATTGCCGCATTCAGGATTGAATGCGGCAATACCAAATTTTTTTTTTACTCTGTCGCCTTATTGGGGGACACAGAACCGTGGGTGTTATGCTGCTGTCCACTAGGAGGCGACACTATGCATAATCTGAAAAAGATTAACTTTGGATCCTCCTCTGCAGTATACACCCCTGGACGGCGTCAGCCTTCTCCAGTTTTTGCTTAGTGTCGCAACGAGGCACACCTAAGATTTTTTTACTCCGTTTTTTTCCTTGATTTTTTTTTTTTCAACGGATTACAGATGAAGAAAAGCGGGTCCCCAGCAAGACTCCCGGCATGGCTCCCTCCTCGGTCCCCTATTAAGGGGTACCTGGTTGAGGTCGAGACGGCTATTCCCCATGTTGCTCCTTCCCCAGTCCCTCGGGTACTGGCTCGAAGTCGAGAACCCGCCCTCCTTCCCCAGTTCCCTTGGGCTCTGGGTTGAGGTCGAGGATAGGATGAAGCCCCCTGACGGTGACAGCAGCACCCTCCCTAATCCCCCTCTGGGGGCATTAGGTTGAGACACCGCAGGTAGGGCCTGTATCAGGCACCATTCAGCCACTTACAAGTCCAGGGACCCCAGCCCAGCTGCGGGCTCCTGTTGGGACCGGGGGAGGTGCAGGCAGGCATGGCACTTGTCAGAGACAGGGCTCCCTGCGCCCCGGTCTCTGTGGCAGCACCAGCTGCATAGCGCCTCAAAGGGACCCCCCCACAGGGCCTAGTTCGCGCTCATAACCCCACCGCTAGCCTGCCGTTCAATCCGGGGGGGTCTGGTTTGAATCCGACACCCCCCCCCCTGGACAACCGCGCCGTCCTGGAGCCCTTCTGGGCATGAGGTATTCCCGCCCCCTGGCCCGCCCCCCCGATGACGAAAATGACACTCTGCAGTGTCATAGAAGGGGCGGATCGAGGCAGGAAGGGCGCGCTTTTACATAGCTCAGCGTGCCCTTTTCAGCTCTCCGCCCCCTTCCCCCTCCACCTCAGAATCCCGGTGGCCATCTTGCTGCAGCAGGAAACATAACTGACAGCCAT
This sequence comes from Dendrobates tinctorius, assembly GCF_039654945.1. NCBI lineage: Eukaryota > Metazoa > Chordata > Amphibia > Anura > Dendrobatidae > Dendrobates > Dendrobates tinctorius. Next base: position 76,596,014 of record NW_027361714.1, on the reverse strand, counting down.
GCAGCAGTCTCCGGGGGCACAGGACTGTGATTTGTCGGCGCTGGACTTAAGGGCACACTGGTGGGGTAAGATCACAGCTGGGTTCTCTTTACTCAGCTGTGCATTCATATTACCTATAAGTTCTCCCCTTTGCATAGCCCCTGTAGGACCCTGCTAGCCAGCCTCTGTGCATGATGCCGGGCTGAAGGAAGAAAACCAGGCAAGACTGCTTTTATGCATTCTGCACAGACTGCAAGACCACTCCCCAGGGGCAGCACGAACCCACACTGCCGGGACTGTGTCCAAAACACTGGGTCAGAACCAACGCTTCTGCGTCTTCTTCCATACCGGAACGGGCTACTCAGATGTTGCAGTCTATAACACAGTCCATACATAGCCTGACCTCTACACTACTGCAGGCTTTGCAGGGTCATTTCTCGGCTATGAACGTTACCCAGCAAAGGGACAGCCCATCTCGGGGACATGCCACTTCCGACAGTCTCAGACGTAAGCGGACCCACAGGTCGCATTCATCTGCGTCCTCACATAGCACTCGGTCGTCCCCCTCCAGGGAGAGACACAGCGGCTCCAGGTCACCTAGTCCGTCCCCTGACAGAGACAGACAATGCGGATCTCCGCAACGATTTCCGGCCACAGACTCGGAAGGCATATGTGACTCTAACCCAGACAACGAAACAGAGAATTATCTCGTCTCTTGTCCCCCTAGCAATACTGCGATAGTTGAGGATATTGTCTCTTCCATCCTTCGGGTGCTGGACATTTCAGATCCAACCCCGGAAGCACCAGAACACAAGATTTCCTTTGAAAGTGTTCAGAAACCATCGAAGGTCTTCCCTAATCACCCGGAATTTCAAAAAATCCTTTCTAAGCATTTTTCGCAGCCTGAGAAAAAATATGCCAATCGCAAGTATTTGGAAGCAAAATACCCCATTCCACAGAAAGACAAGGATTGGACAGATCCGCCTGAAGTGGACCCTCCAGTCTCTAGGCTGGCAGCACAAATGCTTCTCTCGCTGCCGGACAGTTCAACCGTCAAGGACACAGCAGACAGACAAGTCGAACGCATGGCTCGTTCAATCTTTGAAGCGGCAGGTGCCTATTTGGCTCCCGCATTTGCTTCAGTTTGGGCAGCCAAGGCCATCATGGCTTGGGCTGATCTATTGCAAAAGGGCCTTCAAGCTTCAAATCCTCAGCTGGCGGACCAGGCGGTGCAAATTGCAGTGGTGGCAGATTACATGGTCCATGCAGCGTTGGACTCTGCAAGAGGAATAACGGGAATAGCATCAAACGCCATCACAATCCGGCGTATTCTCTGGCTAAGAGAATGGAAAGCGGATGCGGCCTCAAAAAAGTCCCTAACAAATCTCCCGTACTTCAGTAGCCGTCTTTTCGGTGGAAAGCTGGATACAATGATATCCAATGCTACCGGGGGCAAAAGTACTTCCCTCCCTCAACTAAGACCAAAACGCACGTTTAAAAGGCGTAATCAATCTCGTTTCCGATCCTTTCGGAATTCTTCAGGCTGGTCCGTCTCACGCCCAGCACAAAATCGTAATCGTTTCCCCCACAGGGACAACACACGTGCGGCACAGAGGCCGGACAGGAACTGGCAATCAAAGGCAAGCCAGGCAAAACCTAAAGGAGAAAAACCTCAGACTTTTCCCTCATCCTGCCTCATGCCCTCTGGAAGACACCCCACTTGTAGGCGGACGACTGCTACTCTTTCAGCAGGTCTGGCTGCCTATTACAGAAGACAAGGGGTCAAGGAAATAGTGTCTTCAGGATACAAAATCGAGTTTACTACCAGCCCACCACACAGGTTTTTTCCCCCTGTCCCTCCAAAATCCCCGCTCAAAGCTCAGGCCTTCCGTCAAGCTGTTTCTTCCCTCCTGTGAGCAGGAGTCATAGTGCTAGTCCCAGCAGAAGAGCGCTTCCGAGGGTTCTACTCCAACCTGTTCGTGGTGCCCAAGAAGGGAGGCAGCGTCCGACCCATACTAGACCTCAAGCAACTCAAGTATGTTCGAGTTCGTCACTTCCACATGGAATCCCTCCGGTCAATCGTTGCGTCTATGGAAAAAGGAGAATATCCTGCCTCCATAGACATACAGGACGCATACCTGCATATACCGATTGCTCCCGCCCATCAGAGGTTTCTCAGATTCGCAATCAACCAAGACCATTACCAGTTTGTGGCCCTCCCGTTCGGTCTCGCCACGGCTCCCAGAACATTTACAAAGGTCATGGCAGCTACCATGGACGTTCTGCACTCCAGAGGCATAGTAGTCGTTCCATACCTGGACGACCTTCTCATCAAGGTCCCCACCCTCAAGGACTGCGAGGTCAACGTCTCGATCACGATCGACACTCTGACGCGCCTGGGATGGTTAGTCAATTTACAGAAGTCCTCGACTACCCCGAGTCAGTCTCTGACCTTCCTGGGGATGCTGTTCGACACCTCCAAGGGTCTGGTGATCCTCCCCAGGGACAAGGCACTGGCTCTCTGTCTGGGAGTTCACACACTCCTCCGCAAGTCCCCCAGATCTCTCCGGTATGCCATGAGAGTACTTGGCAGGATGGCAGCAGCAATGGAGGCTGTACCATTTGCCCAGTTTCACCTCAGACCCCTTCAACTGGCCATCCTCAAGTCCTGGAACAGGAATCCGTTCTCCCTCGACAGGGAGTTCCGGTTATCAGCAAACACCAGGAGGTCCCTGCACTGGTGGCTCAAGCCAACCTCGCTTGCAAGGGGAAAATCCTTTCTCTCCGGTCAATGGAAGGTTTTGACCACCTACGCAAGCCTTATGGGTTGGGGCGCGGTGCACCTACATCAGAGCGCAAGGCAGGTGGTCACCAAGGGAATCGACCATGCCCATCAACATCCTGGAAATTCGGGTCATCTTCCTGGCGTTGAAAGCCTTCCATCACTTGCTGGCAGACTCTCATATCAGAGTACAGTCGGACAATGCCACGGCAGTGGCATACGTGAACCATCAAGGCGGCACCCGCAGCATCCAGGCGATGACCGAAGTAACGCGTATCCTACAATGGGTGGAGGCTGCAAGGTCGGTACTCTCCGCGGTCCACATTCCGGGTGTGGACAACTGGGAAGCCGACTATCTCAGCCGACAAGGAATGGACTCGGGGGAATGGTCTCTCCATCCCGAAGTCTTCTGTCAGATCTGTCATCGTTGGGGGACCCCGGACGTGGATCTGATGGCATCCCATCTCAATGCCAAGGTTCCCAATTTCATGGCCAGGACGTGCGAAGCAGATGCCCTGGTTCAGGACTGGACCCAGTTCCAGCTTCTGTACATTTTTCCACCCCTCCCCCTGATCTCCAGAGTCCTGAGGAAGATCAAACAAGAGGGTGTTCCCACCATTCTGATCGCTCCAGACTGGCCCAGGCGTACATGGTACGCCGACGTTGTGCAACTCACAGCAGACGCTCCCTGGCGTCTCCCCACACGTCCTGACCTCCTGTCACAAGGCCCGTTCTTCCACCAGAACTCTGGCTCTCAATTTGACGGCGTGGCCATTGAGACCTGGGTTTTGACCCAAGCAGGTTTTTCACCGGACGTTGTTAAAACCATGATCAGGGCTCGAAAGCCAACTTCAGCCAGGATTTACTATCGTACCTGGAAGATTTTCTTCACATGGTGCGACTCTCGTGGGCAGATTCCACTTCCCTATTCTCTTCCAAAGGTCCTCAGTTTCGTTCAGTCAGGCCTGGACGCCGGGATATCCCTGGGCTCGCTGAAGAGCCAGGTGTCAGCGCTCTCAGTGCTCTTTCAGAGGCGTATTGCTGTTGAAATCAGCTGACATCTGCCGGAAAAGATGTGGGCTAAGTGCCGGAGCCTACATCAAAGGGGGGTTACCTGACATGCGCCATACATTTATGGAGCAAGTCGTGAAGGGTTTAAGAATGGCAACACTTATTGACATCTTTATTTTGGGATCCCCTGTTAATGTAGTTTGTCACAAACCATGTTCCTGCATCACACTTATCTCCCATTGTGCTGGTTCCAAGCATATTTGTTTTCCCTCTTACTGCATTGTTTGTTGTCCCTTTAGGTTTAACAGTATTTGAAACTGGTCAGAAAAAAACTGAGAAGCGGAGAAAAGTGAAAGGAAGTGATGCTTCAGATATAGATGGCTTCTTGGGTCCTTGGGCAAAATACATTGACGAAAAAGATGTTGCCAAACCATCTGAGGTTAATATTGAGCCTTGTTCATGCATAGTAAAGGCATTGATATTACATTTCAGAACTGATTTTATGCATATGCTGCTTTATTAATTCTAGGATGAGCAGAAAGAGCTTGATGAGATAACAGCAAAAAGGCAGAAGAGAGGCAAACAGGAGGATGATAAGCCTGCCGATGAGAAGACCATATTACATGGTAACTTATTCATAAATATTCAGTTTAGTTTTGTCTAAAGCATAGTTATAGACCTCATTCTAGATACTATATATTTAAACCATGAAAGTTTACTTTATTCTATAAATAGTGACTTGCAAAAGTATTCACCCTCTTGGCTTTTTACATGTTTTGTTAAATTACAACCTGTGTTTAAAATATTTTTGTGATCTGATTTGCATGTCGTGCATAAGTGCTAAGTGCTCTAAGTTAATGAACTGAGAAAAATATAGGCATAAATTTAAATTTATGGAAGCAAGTAACTAAAATTTGGCATGTCTGTGCAAATGTATTCACCCCTTTTGCGATGAAGCCCCTAAAAATTTCAGGTGCAAGCAATTACCTTCATAAGTCATATTCTTAGTGAAAGGAAGTCCACCTGTGTGCAATCTAAGTGTCACATGGTCTATCAGTACAGTGGGGAAAAAAAATTATTTAGTCAGCCACCAAATGTGCAAGTGCTCCCACTTTAAAAAATGAGAGAGGCCAGTTATCTACATCATAGGTAGATCACAACTATGAGAGTCAAAATGAGAAAACAAATCCAGACAATCACCTTGCCTGATTTGGCAAATTATGGTGGAAAATAAGTATTTGGTCATTAATAAAAGTTCATCTCATTATTTTGTTATATATTCTTTTTTGACAATGACAGAGGTCAAACGTTTTCTGTAGACTTCACAAGGTTGGCACACATTGTTGGTGGTATGTTGGCCCATTCCTCCATGCAGATCTCCTCTAGAGCAGTGACGTTTTGGGCCTGTCGCAGGGCAACACAGACTTTCAAATCCCTCCAAAGGTTTTCTATGGGGTTGAGATCTGGAGACTGCCTAAGAGGTGTTTCACACTTCCGTTTTTGTGTCCGCCAAACGGATCCGTTTCCGTTTTTTTGACGGAAACTGATGCAAACGGATCCGTTTTTTAAAAAAACGGATCCGTTTTTTTGACGGATCCGCGGTAACCGCTAATGGAAGTCTATGGGACAAAAAACGGATCCTGCAAAAAAAGGCGGATCCGTTTTTTTACGGAAACCAACGGATTTTGACGGATTTGAAAAAACGGAAGTGTGAAACAGGCCTAAGCTACTCCAGGACCTTCTTATGCGTCTTACAAAGCCACTCCTTCGTTGCCCTGGCAGTGTGCTTGAGATCATTATCATGCTCATTATCATCCCCTCGAACACTCTCGCACCCCTCCAATCTATTCTAAACTCTGCTGCCCGACTAATCCACCTGTCCCCCCGCTATTCCCCAGCTTCTCCCCTCTGCCAATCCCTTCACTGGCTCCCCATTGCCCAGTGACTCCAGTACAAAACCCTAACCATGACATACAAAGCCATCCACAACCTGTCTCCTCCATACATCTGTGACCTCGTCTCCCGGTACTTTCCTGCACGCAACCTCCGATCCTCACAAGATCTCCTTCTCTACTCCCCTCTTATCTCCTTTTCCCACAATCGCATACAAGATTTCTCTCGCGCATCACCCCTACTCTGGATCTCTCTACCACAACATATCAGACTCTCACCTACCATCGAAACCTTCAAAAAGAGCCTGAAGACCCACCTCTTCCAACAAGCCTATAACCTGCAGTAACCACCGATTGACCAAACCGCTGCATGACCAGCTCTACCCTCGCCTACTGTATTCTCACCCATCCCTTGTAGATTGTGAGCCTTCGCAGGCAGGGTCCTCTCTCCTCCTGTACCAGTTATGAATTGTATTGTTTAACATTATTGTACTTGTTTTTATTATGTATACCCCTCCTTACATGTAAAGCGCCATGGAATAAATGGCGCTATAACAATAAATAATAATAATAATAATAATAATGCTGAAAACCCATCCACGTTTCATCTTTGCCCTTTCTGATGGAAGGAGGTTTACACTCAAAATCTCACGATACATAGCCCCATTTATTCTTTCATGTACACATAGCAGTTGCCCTGGTCCCTTTGCAGAGAAACAGCCCTAAAGCATGATGTTGCCACACCCATGCTTCACAGTAGGTATGGTGTTCTTTGGATGCAACTCGGCATTCTGTCTCCTCCAAACACGACAAGTTTTGTTTCTACCAAACAGTTCTACTTTGGTTTCATCAGACCATATGACATTCTCCCAGTACTCTTCGGGATAATCCAAATGGTCTCTAGCAAACTTCAGACTTACCCGGACATGTACTGGCTTAAGCAGGGGACACGTCTGGCACTGCAGGATATGAGTCCCTGGCGGCGTAGTGTGTTACTGATGGTAGCCTTTGTTACGGTGGTCCCAGCTCTATGAAGGTCATTTACTAGGTCCCCCCGTGTGGTTCTGGGATTTTTGTTCACCGTTCTTGTGATCACTTTGACCTCACGGAGTGAGAACTTGCGTGGAGCCCCAGATTGAGGGAGATTATCAGTGGTCTTGTATGTCTTCCATTTTCTTATTATTGCTCCTACAGTTGATTTCATCATACCAAGCTGCTTGCCTATTGCAGATTCAACCTTCCCAGCCTGGTGTAGGGCTACAATTTTGTTACTGGTGTCCTTCGACAGCTCTTTGGTCTTCACCATAGTGGAGTCTGGAATGTGACTGTTTGAGGTTGTGGGTAGGTGTCTTTTATAATAACAAGTTCAAACAGGTGCCATTACTACAGGTAATGAGTGGAGGACAGAGGAGCCTCTTAAAAAAGTTACAGGTCTATGAGAGCCAGAAATCTTGCATGTTTTTAGGTGAAAATATACTTATTTTCCACTATAATTTGCAAAATAAGTGTTGCAAAATCAGACAAGGTGATTTTCTCGATTTGTTTTCTCATTTTGACTCTCATAGTTGTGGTCTACCTATGATATCAATTACAGGCCTCTCTCATCTTTTTAAGTGGGAGAACTTGCACAATTGGTGGCTGACTAAATACTCCCCCCCCCCCCCCCCCCCCCCCCACCACCACTTTATATACACTCCCTTTCTGAAAGGCCAGAGGGGCTGACACACCATTATCCTCTTAACCCCCGGAGCTTTTTTCGGTTTTGCGTTTTGTTTTTTTTTTCTCTCCCCTTCTTCTCAGAGCCATGACTTTTTTATTTTTCCGTCAATATGGCCATGTGATGGCTTATTTTTTGCGGGACGAGTTTACTTTTAAATGACACCATTGGTTTTATCATCTACTTGAAAACGGTAAAAAAATTCCAAGTGAGGTGAAATTGCCAGGTGGTGAATACTTTTACAAACCACTGTAGATTTTGGTCACAGATGAGCCGCATCGCCTCTCTGCACAGATCACAACACGCTCAATGCACTCTCCAATAAAAGTCAATGAATCCTCTCTAAACTACAGGTTTTGATGGTCCACCAATCAGTTTCTAGTTTTAGTTAGGAAATGCACCACCAATATATTTCTACTATTATGTTGATAATGTAGCGACAAGGGCATGTGTATAAAGTTGATTAACACTTTGATAATTACAGATTGGTTTCATGTGCTATGCTGTAAGCTTTCTGCCAAGAGTCATGTAGTGACTTTCCTTATACTGTACATCTCATTTTGGTAGGCACAGTACATAGTGCTTGTTACACCTTTGTGTGTATCATGTGTCTTAATGCTGATGCTCCTACTAGAAGAAAAGTAAACTAAAAGATCACCATGTCTTATCACTTAGACAAAAAGGAATTGTGGCACATGCAAGATAATCCATAAAATCACAGTCTTATCTGGATTCCATTAAAATCTCACATATGTAAGATTAAAGTGAACCTGTCAACAGGATTTTGCTCAGTAAACTACAGACACTGTTAGTGTCTCTTACACACGTGTGTATGTATTATATATCAGCAATGCATATAGCTGTAGATTTTTTTTTTTTTTTTTCAGTCAAAGAAATGTATGACTATCAAGGCCGATCATATTTACACATTCCTCAAGATGTTGATGTTAACCTACGTTCTACTGAACTGCCCGATAAATGCTATCTTCCCAAGAAACAGATTCATGTTTGGTCCGGACATACAAAGGTAGTGTTACCATTGCGAATTAGTAAATAGGAACAGAATGTATTTTTTTTATTAACGATTGAATTTTGTGTGATGGAAGCTGGAAAACATACCATATATACTCGTGTATAAGCTGAGATTTTCAGCCCATTTTTTTGGGCTGAAAGTCCCTCTCTCGGCTTATACACGAGTCATATACCTGGGGGTCGGCGGGGGAGGGCAGCGGGGGGTGTCAGAGATCATACTTACCTCCCCTGGCGCGGTCTCTGCAGCCCCCCTGCTTCTCCACGGTCTCCCTTCCTGCCTTCAGCGGTCACATGTTACCGCTCATTAAACTCATGAATATGCGCATATTCATGAGTGTAATGAGCGGTACCACGAGACCGTGGAGAAGCGATGCAGCCGCTGTAGAGACCGCGCCAGGGTAGGTAAGTATAGCGATATTCGCCTGTCCCCCGGTCCATCGTTGCTCACCGCTGTCTGCTGCATCCTCTGTCTGTGACGTTTAGGCAGCAGGGGGCGCGGTGACGTGGTTAGTGCGTGCCATGCCCTCTGCTGGCTGAATGTCACTGACAGAGGATGCAGCAGACAGCAGTGAGCAGCGATGGCCCCCAGACAGGTGAGGTCCTGAGCAGGAGAGGTGAGTATGGCATTTCTTTTGCAGCAGGAGCATATGGGGGCATAATATATGGAGCACTTTATGGGGGCAGCATATGGGGGCATATCCTATGGAGCAGCATAATGGGGGCATATCCAATGGGGCAGCCTAATGGGGGCATATCCAATGGAGCAGTATAATGGGGGCATATCCTATGGGGCAGCATAATGGGGGCATATCCAATGGAGCAGTATAATGGGGGCATATCCAATGGAGCAGTATAATGGGGGCATATCCTATGGGGCAGCATAATGGGGGCATATCCTATGGGGCAGCATAATGGGGGCATATCCTATGGGGCAGCATATGGGGGCATATCCTATGGGGCCATATCCTATGGGGCAGCATATGGGGGCATATTCTATGGGGCAGCATATGGGGGCATAATCTATGGAGCATCTTATGGAGCCATAACCTTTATGGAACATTATATGGGGCATATTATTCTATGGAGCATCTTGTGGGGGGGCATTATTAACCTTCGTGCAGCATTATATGGGGTGTATTTTGTATGGAGCATCTTATGGGGCCATCATGAACTGTATGGAGCATTATATGGGGCTCCTGATTCAATATGGATATTCAAAAACATTTAACCTACTGATGTCTCAATTAATTTTACTTTTATTGGAATCTATTTTTATCTTTGAAATTTTCCACCCTAGGCTTACACGCGAGTCAAAAAGTTTTTTCAGTTTTTTGTGGCAAAATTAGGGGGGTCGGATTATACACGGGTCAGCTTATACACGAGTATATACCGTAAATATAATCCAACTATGGAACATAAATAAATACCAACACTGAATATTTTGCCCCATAACATAAAAAAGCAACAACTGAAGGCTACACAAATAATTAAACCTATAATCCCTCTCAATACATAGTACAAAAATCCTCTTTAGAAGAAACGTTTAGGTTTTTTCCCTTTTTTTGTATGTTTATAGGAAAAGCAAGCCATTAAAAGGTATACTGCTTTTTTTTTTTTTTTTTACTATGTCTGAAAATTTTGCGATCTGTCTAACCAGTAGGGAGTCACTTCCCTAGAATAGAATAAATCCTATTGAGAGCGATCACAATTATCACAGCAATCCACTGAGATTGATGTGTTCCATTAAAAAGTCCAGCCAGCAAAGTCTTGCCTCCTCATGTGCTCATTCCTGTGTTCGGCACTTTCTTTTGACATCCTACGAAGAAAGAGCCTAAGTAATAAAGAACAAAACGCGTGCTAAAGATTAAGAATTAAAAGGAATAATTTCCAGCTTCTCTGCAAAACCCCTAAATATTATGGGCATGTCTCTCCGTGAAAGGGCAAAATGACTGCAAAAAATAAAACACTGTAGGTTGAGAAATGAAAGGAAAAGGAGTTGCCCATAAAAAGCATGAATATGATGACATGTTTCATTTTAAATGTCTGTTCTTGCTACTGAAAAGCACTTGCAACTATGATAAAAGTACGGTAGATCCAAAATTTCATTTAATTTGAAATTGTTTCTTTTATTTATTCTGTCTTTCTTTCAGGGTGTCAGTGCTGTAAGATTATTCCCCCTCTCTGGCCATTTGCTATTGTCTTGTTCCATGGATTGCAAGATTAAGGTTAGTAATAATTCTCAGACTTGCATTGAACTTATAAATTAAAGTCCTTAATTGGGATCAGCCTAGGTGCAAGGTCACCAAATAATTTGAGTAGTTATGTCAGCCTAAGTGTATATATACACACGCATAAATGGGTAGCCCAGTCTAAGAAGAAAAACCTGCAGTCCTGTTTTGTATCTGCAGACTGCTTAATCGTAAGTGTGTGCATCGCCCATTGTCATGATTCGGCAGTCAGTGATGGGAGACTTTTCTTCTTGCTCTGGACAACCCCTTATAAAGCATATGCCATTTGTATATGCATTAGTTAGCCTGGTTCTTGGTAAGCACTGATTTTCCTTCATCATTCCACACTACCTGTTTGAGGTGTTATTGTTATTATAAATCTATTCTTGTTACAGCTTTGGGAAGTGTACAATGAACGAAGATGTTTACGGACATTTATAGGTACAGTATGAATCTAGTAAATATCTTATCTTCCATGCTGTCTGCTTGTAAGAAACTTCTGCTTAGTCACACAAAGCATCCGGCCTTACTGGGACTTCTTATGTGTGCGCAATATTAGTGTGCTTGTGGTCAATAGGGATTCACATGCAAACAACTTCTTGTACTTGTTTTATATCCTTATTCCCATTCTTGGTGTACAAATGACAGCTCTTGGAATTACAGTCCATTGGGGGTGAACCATGCTTTAAAAACCCTGTTATTAGGAATTTGGGCTGTTGGAAAACTTGTCTGAGTTTTTATATATCTGCTTGATTTATTACTTGGCTGATTTGGTTAAAAGAAAAAGAATGTTAAGAAATGAGAATCCATTTTTGCCATTAAATGGATCTTATCAGTAAGTCAGCACCTATCCTGTGGATAGGTGATCACTTCTTTTCACTGGACATCCTCTTTAAAGAGTCTAGGAGGGCAAAGTTACACCCTTGAGGACATATCCATGTAGGACAAATTTATAGCCTAGATGTCCTGATAAACTTTTAAAGGCTTGTAAAAATTGGGTGCTAAGTGCATCTGTCAGCTTCACTGCCCCTTCACCCACCATTTCTTGATTGGCATCCCTTGCTTCTTTTTCGCACATTGCTAGATTTTTGCTTTTTGTTGTAGCTGGTCCAACTGACTGAAGGAAGGCGCTCTAGACAACTTTTTTAAAACTTTTTTTTTTCTGGATATTTACACTACGTATTTGGAAACACCAGGTATGATTATTTATAGGGAAAACTACTCTACACATCTTAACTTTCTCATTTAAATAATCACTTGATTATAACAATATATATAGTTTGATTGCTCATTCTTTACATTAGATCTATCTTCCAGAAGATCGACTCTCCACTCTACTCTCAAGATCACATCTCACCACTTGTGCACTTGACCCGATCCCTTCCCACTTCATCCCAAACCTCACCACAGTCTTCATCCCAACCCTAACCCATCTCTTCAACCTATCACTAACAACTGGTGTTTTCCCGAGGGCTGTGGAGTCGGTAAACCAAACCTGCAACTCCGACTCCTCAATTTCCCTTACACCGACTCCAACTCCGACTCCGACTCCACGACTCCGACTCCGACTCCCACACATATTGCTTATATTTAAGTGAAAAATTTATTGTAGTACAATGTGAACCTCAGACATTTAATCATTTTTATGATCCCATAATCAAGATATTTAGATAGAACAGAATATATATTGGTGTACTACCCGGTTTTCATTCTTTTTGGTACAGATACGATATGGATAGACAGATATGGATAAATGGATAGAGCAGATTTCTAATCTGCTTTTGCTATTGAAAACATTATCTATGAGCTCAAAAACCTTTCAGGTGATGCGGTTTTTTAAAAAGATGATCAGCTTTTGCAGCTGAAAAAAGTATCCTCAAAAAACACAGGAAAAACGCTGTGTGTGAATGTAGCCTTAGATCAGGAATAGAACAGCCATTTATAGGACATTTCATAACTTTCCCAAATTCCTATGAAAAAATATTCAGCACATTCTGCATTGAATTACTGTACCCAATTTATTATATATTTTAGGAGTCGGAGTCGGTCCATTTTATACCGACTCCAACTCCGACTCCACCAAAATGAGCACCGACTCCACGACTCCGACTCCACAGCCCTGGTTTTCCCCTCAAGCTTTAAACATGCCTCAATCACACCTATCCTCAAAAAGCCCTCTCTTGACCCATCCTCTGTATCTAGCTATCGCCCTATATCACTTCTCCCCTACGCCTCCAAGCTACTGGAACAACATGTCTACCTTGAACTGTCCTCCCATCTCTCTTCTTGCTCCCTCTTCGACCAGCTTACAATCTGGCTTCCGGTCACACCACTCCACCGAAACTGCCCTTACTAAGGTCACCAATGACCTCTTTACCGCCAAGAGCAAGCGACACAACTCTGTCCTCCTCCTCCTGGACCTGTCGGCTGCCTTTGACACAGTGGACCATTCCCTACTATTACAGACCCTCTCATCCCTTGGCATCACAGACTTGGCCTTGTCCTGAATCTCATCATACCTAACAGACCGGACATTCAGCGTCTCCCACTCACACACCACCTCCTCACCTCGCCCCCTATCTGTCGGAGTCCCACAAAGTTCAGTCCTAGGACCCCTGCTCTTCTCCATTTACACCTTTGGCCTGGGACAGCTTATAGAATCTCATGGCTTTCAGTATCATCTCTATGCTGATGACACACAGATCTACATCTCTGGACCAGATATCACCTCCCTGCTAACCAGAATCCCTCAATGTCTGTCCACTATTTCATCCTTCTTCTCTACCAGATTTCTGAAACTTAACATGGACAAAACAGAATTCATCATCTTTCCCCCATCTCACGTGACCCCCCCCCCCCAACGAACCTATCCATTACAGTAAATGGCTGCCCACTCTCCCCAGTCCCACAAGCTCGCTGCCTCGGGGTAATCCTTGATGCTGATCTCTCCTTCAAACCACATATCCAAGCCCTTTCCACTTCCTGCCGACTTCAACTCAAAAATATTTCACGAATCCGTTCATTCCTCAACCAAGAATCTGCAAAAATCCTAGTCCATGCCCTCATTATCTCTCGCCTTGACTACTGCAACCTCCTGATCAGTGGCCTCCCCTCGAACACTCTCGCACCTCTCCAATCTATTCTAAACTCCGCTGCCCAACTAATACACCTGTCCCCCCGCTATTCCCCAGCTTCTCCCCTCTGTCAATCCCTTCACTGGCTCCCCATTGCCCAGAGACTCCAGTACAAAACCCTAACCATGACATACAAAGCCATCCACAACCTGTCTCCTCCATACATCTGTGACCTTGTCTCCCGGTACTTTCCTGCACGCAACCTCCGATCCTCACAAGATCTCCTTCTCTACTCCCCTCTTATCTCCTCTTCCCACAATCGCATACAAGATTTCTCTCACGCATCACCCCTACTCTGGAACTCTCTACCACAACATATCAGACTCTCACCTACCATCGAAACCTTCAAAAAGAGCCTGAAGACCCACCTCTTCCGACAAGCCTATAACTTGCAGTAACCACCAATCGACCAAACCGCTGCATGACCAGCTCTACCCTCGCCTACTGTATTTTCACCCATCCCTTGTAGATTGTGAGCCTTCGCGGGCAGGGTCCTCTCTCCTCCTGTACCAGTTATGACTTGTATTGTTTAACATTATTGTACTTGTTTTTATGTATACCCCTCCCTACATGTAAAGCGCCATGGAATAAATGGCGCTATAACAATAAATATTAATAATCTAATTATTTCTTTTATTGATGTTCAGGCCACAGTAAAGCTGTTCGTGATGTTTGTTTCAACAATGCTGGAACCCAGTTCCTAAGTGCAGCATATGACCGCTATCTCAAGCTATGGGACTCTGAGACAGGTACTGGCTTTTATTTCTCTAGGGTTCATTTTTATTGCTAAAAAATGTTCCTTTATTCCTTAAATGTAAGGGTTATATATTCCATGTTAAGATTATAGCCATGTGTCTTACCTTGAGCCATGTGTCTTACCTTGTAAGAGTCTGTACTTTAATGATGAGAATCTTCATTTTTGCATTCATATGGTCAGCTACTTGTCCTGTAGAATATTTTTGGGATCACATATTTGTAGGCCGTCCTATGGCTCTTTTGCCAATCATCTCCTTCATAAGAAACCTGTATGTATTTGAGGGGTGTTCCCTACTTGAGACATCTATGGCACATCTAGCAAGTTGGACCGTCCCTTCAAACAAAAGTCTGCTAGGAGCAGCATCCAGGAGACAACTAAACAGAGGCTTTTATTGTTCGCATACACTTCTATGAGGCAGGAAATCCACTCTTCTGCTACTTTGTAGACTAGAGGACCCTTGTGCCAAGCTATCCTCCTATCGGTTTTACTAAATAACAAGTTATAGCAAGGAATGTAGTATGTTAGGCTGCTCAGTTAACTTTTCATAAAAGGTCCTTAAAATGGTGTGTAGAGAATGAGCCTGTCATACACAGTGCAACAATAAGGTAAATGTGTGTATCACTGGGTAAGTGATTGTACAGGAGCAGAGTATGCCCTCAGAAAATTACTGCTCTATTCCATGAAACAGAAGGGTTTACATATATTTCTCTGGAACTCCTCATGTTGCTTGTAAGACGTAGTTTATACTTTTTAAAAAAGTGTGATAGTTACTGAAAATATAAATTATGTACAATCTTCACACAAACTTTTTTTTTTTTTTTTTTTTTTACATTAAATCTACATTACCTATGAAAGTTGTAAAAATTTGATGTTAATTTATTTTTTTTTAATCAGGGCAATGTATATCCAGGTTCACAAACAGAAAGGTGCCATATTGTGTTAAGTTCAATCCTGATTCAGACAAACAGAATCTATTTGTGGCAGGGATGTCTGATAAAAAAATTGTTCAGGTGAGTAGCATTGTAGTTAACATAGATTTCTATTAAGCATTCGCCAGGTTTTTACTAACCCATCTGAGAGCAGCATGATTGAGGGGCAGAGACCATGATTTCTGTGATGTCACTTGCCGAGCTGCTTGCTGTCATTTTAATAAAATCACTGTTTTATCTTCTGCAGATCTAGCAGTTCTCTGAATGCGGAGTTCTGTATAACTCCGCCCAAATCACTGATTAGTGGCATTGTGTACACTGTGCATAGGCAGAAAGCTGCTAATCAGTGGTGTTATACAGAGCTCATTCAGTATGGAGAATTACATGTCAGCACATTTACTAGCCGTATAGTAATAATCTTTTACTGATGACGATTTTGTCAAAATTGCAGCAAGCAGCCCAGTGAATGACACATTGCTGGAATCGGGGTCTCTGTCTCTACATTATGTTGTGCTTCGATTGCAAAAACCTAATGACAGATTCTCTATAAGTAGGTGTTCCTGTCTTTGTGCAGCTCTTTTTCTTTTTTCTTTAAACCTTCAGCTACTGCAAAAACAGCTATAATAGAAATGTAATTGTGGTGTTGGCTTGTTTACCAGATATTACTGATAATCAAGGTTAATTCTAATAAAAACTTACAGGTCAGGTAAAGATCAGATATGATTGTTTCAGTTACTATTGTACTGCCTTAGATATGTTTTTAACCCATTCCCACTGTAGCCAATTTTGTTTATTTCTGACCAGACCTGATTTTTCAAATATGACATCTCACTTCTGACGTTCAGTTTAAGCTATCAAGAGAAAGTGAGAACTGCAAGTGGCCGCTCCCTTCCTCTTGAGTACTTACACGTCCGAAGACAAGGACAGTGACCCAAGCGCTCATTGGGTGCCTTTCTCACTTGACATAACCTCATATGCGCTCCGGGAATGGCGTCTGCACCAAAGGTGAGTACAAGTTTTTTTTTTTTTGTTTTTTTTTTTTGTTTTTTTCCACCAGGGTCAAACATTCCAATTGAGAAGGGGTTGTCATAGTAGTAGACAACTTTTTTCATGTTTGCCTTATTGAGGGACACAGAATCATGGGATAGTCTGCTGCCACCTGGAGGCTGACACTATTATTGCTATTAAATAAAACTGGCTTCACCAAGAGAGAGAGAAAAATTGCGGATCCGGCCGACCGAAAAAGCGTAGCATTGTCCGTTCAGGCATTTCGGCGGACGTCAAAATTTTGGCGGATCCGCATATAAACAGCGTTGGATTCGCGGTGGATACTGCGTCCACTTGTTATATAGAACCACGTGGGACGGCCGCAGGTGCCTCCTTGCAGTATTCGTATCTCCCTTAAAGCCCAGTCACTAAGAGCTCACAGTACAACTTATTGTACATTAATGAAGGTCCTAGACAGAAACGTCTGTATGTATGTACTGCAATTCATTAAAACTACCTTTCTGCATCAGAATCTTTTTGGTGTGTGTCAAGTCTATATAAATTGAAGTTCACGGATTGGGATCCTACTTGTGCACCACCTCCGTTTACCAGGGTTGTGCCAACGGTTTTGTTCTAATGAAAGTGGTTCAAACGGCAGAGAGGGACTTCTTCATCCCGGTCACCTTAACCAGGGAGGCGCCCAGATTCTTTTTCCCTTTCACTGGGGACTCGCTCCCCTCAGCACTCTGAATCCAGTTCAGAATCCATACTGGATCCATGACAGTTGGGAAAACTAAGTGAAATGGCGGAGAGTTTGTTGTCTGCCATGGACACCTCTCTGGGAGTGACAGCTCCGCCGCCCCTCCCGTTACTGAATCAGGTTTATTAAGGAGGGGTAAACGTGTGGCTAGATACTTTTCTAACCATAAATTACCAATAATGTCCAAATAGTTATATTTGTCACTCCATATAAAATAGTTAAACCTATCGTTCTGCTATGAGTAATACCCAGAAGGAAATGAAGAGACCCATAGAGTATTTAAAATAAAAAAAATCTTTATTAGCCATATATAAAACAATTAAAATATTTACTATTTGTGAATGCCTCACAAAAAGGGGACCCTAATGTAACCTGACCATAAGGAGAATATCCAAAAGGTAATATGTCATTAACGGTAGTCCAATAAGGGGTAAAAGGTTATATCAAGTATATTAAGTCATCTGACACCCCTTTACAGTGGACTAATGTTATAAGTAGTATATGAAACTATCCACTTCCCATGGAAATTATGATGATAACCTAATTCCAATAAGAAGGGGGAATAGAACAGCAAATTAAAGTATACGAGTGACACAACTAGTAATTCCCCTGCAAATGGTAATATCCTATATATCAAACATGGGTTACCTGAAATGGGTGTAATAGCCAAAAAGTGGAGAGTCATGTGTAGCATCGCCTCATGGAACAGTCAATAAGAAAGATGCAGAAACCAAGGAACAGGTACGATTCATTTCCTCTTTTAGTAATCATTTACAGAATTAAACGGCCATAATTAGAAAACACTGGGACGTTCTTTCAACCCCTTCAGCCCCAAGCCTTTTTTCACCTTCATGACCAGGCCAAATTTAACAATTCTGACCAGTGTCACTTTATGAAGTAATAACTCATAATATATCAGCAATTGAGAAAATAAAAATAACTTTTAATAAGTAATATAAAAGCTACCACTAGATAAAGTGAGGATAAAAACACACTAAATCAGATTGTCACAGACTATAACACAGAGTGTCTGTATAAATCTCAAAAAGAGACCACCCAGCGTATATAGATGTAACTATTCCAAGTCCAAAAATCTGAAGGACTGGACAGGTTATACTTGGTCTGAGACAAAAAAGCTCAAGACCAAGATGAAACAATAAACAATTTCCTTATTAGGGTATGTGCACACGTAGTTTTTAGTCTCTGCGGATTTTGTAGAGAAAACCGCAGGAAATCCGCAGGACAAAGTGCTGCAGTTTTTCTGCGGTTTATCTGCGGATTATCTGCGTTTTTTCTGCGGTTTTGCCCTGCGGTTTTACACCTCATAATGGATGAGGTGTAAAACCACAGCGTTTCTGCACCAAATAATTGACATGCTGCGGATTGTAAACCGCAGCAAAACCGCGCGGAAAAAAACGCAGCATGTGCACAGCTTTTTTTTATTTCCATAGGAAATAAAGGTACTGTACAACGCAGCAAGATCTGCTGCGTTTCTGCAGAGCCAAAAACGCTGCAGAAACGCAGCAGAATCCGCAGCGTGTGCACATACCCTTAGAGGTAATACAATAAAACAATTTCCTATAGAGAAAAAGAAAACCTGGGTGGTCTGTTTTTGAGATTTATACAGACACTCTGTGTTATAGTCTGTGACAATCTGATTTAGTGTGTTTTTTTTATCCTCACTTTATCTAGTGGTAGCTTTTATATTACTTATTAAAAGTTATGTTTTATGATTTTCTCATTTGCTGATATATTACCTCATTCGTGAGATTTGTGGGTTTTCGATACCCCTTTTTGCTATTTTTTGAAGTAATAACTCACAAACGTTTCAACGGATCCCACTGATTCTGAGATTGTTTTCTTGTGACATATTGTACTTCATCATAGTCGTAACATTTCTTCGATTTGACTTGTGTTTATTTGTGAAGCGGAAATTTGGGGAAAATGTTGACATTTTCAAACTTTAAGTGTTTACGCTCATATATTGGAGAGTTATGTCACACAAAATAGTTAAGTAGACATGTGGGAAATGTTATTAACATTAGCACAATTTTTGAAAAAACAATTTTTTTTTTAAATTATAGGAAGTCAGAAGGGTTAAACGTTGAGCGATTTTCTCACTTTTTCAGCAAAATTTACAAAACCATTTTTTTAGGCACCATATCACATTTGATGTTACTTTGAAGGGGGTATGTATAACAGAAAATACCCATAAGTGACACCATTCTAAAAACTGCACCCCTCAAGGTGCTCAAAACCACATTCAAGAACTTTATTAACCCTTCAGATGCTTCACAGTAATTTTTGGAATGTGGAAGAAAAAAAATGAACATTTAACTTTTTTCACAAATTTTACTTTAGACCCACATTTTTTTTTTTTTTTTTTTTTTTTAAGTTTTCACAAGGGTAACAGGGCGCACTCTCAGTTCAGGGCCAGCCGTCCCTTTTGGAGGCGTGTGGGGCCTTGCAGGTCTGTCTTTTTGCCAATTTTCTGCACCAGACGAGTCAAGTTGGCAGGTTTAGACCAACGGTCTCCCAGGAATCATAGAATCATTTTCAAGCAACACCCACCGAACGTCCTTCTGGGTCGGGCTAGACCTTCCGGTTGCAGAGGTGGTAGGAGGCTCGTTGTTTGACGGATGGTCTCAACTCGGTGTTTCTTTCCGGGTGGGTGGCTGCTTCCTCCTTTTCCAGGAGGCATGACTGTAGGCAGTCAGCGATTTTTAGGTCTGGGAGGTCATCTCTCCAGGTTGCAGAATAGATTTTGCCACTCTACCTCACAATTAATTCTTTTGCTCTCGCCCTCCCTGGTCATCCAGCGTAAGAGCTAGTTTCGATCAGGTGATAACTTCCCTGCTTCTAGCAGGTTTGATTGTAGCTGTTCCCACTGCAGATCACTTCCAAGGAGTTTAGTTGAAACCTATTCATTAGCCCCCAAAAAAGACTGCTCAGTGTAGCCTATCTTAGATTTAAGACACCCGAACAGATAGGTTCGGCTTCGTCACTCCAAGTCGCTCCAGTCATGGGTTACGAAAAAACACATTACCGGTAAGTAATTCCCGTGTTTTCCCGTATCTGTATGACATTCTTGTCAAGGCGCCATCCTTTGTGCAAATTCTAGAGAGCCTACAGATCATTCTTCAGACTCTGGAGCGATTCATTGGATTGTCAACAGGACAAAGTCTGTTTTAGTGCTAACACAGCAGCTACAGTTTCTGGGTACGGTGTTTGACACCGTTCCGACATCAGTGTTTCTTCCGGAGAAGAAGAGATTATCTCTTCAGTGCTCCATCAGAACTTTGAAACAACCGGGCAGTCATTCCTTTCGTTTTTGCATGAGGGTCCTGGGAAAGGTAGAAAAACACAGACATCAGATCACTGGGTTGAGAAATCCCTAGAATTGAAGGTGTGGAGCACAGAGGCTTCAGTCTGGGTTCCTAACCAAGTGAATCATGAAATAAAAAAGAGTGGAAAATCCAACTGCAAAACCGCCCTGATCTCAATCCTATATTAATTACGGTAATCCTAAGTCACCTAAAACAGGAAAGGTTTATTCTGATTTCATGTCAGATACTGAGAAAAACATGCATATATGTCTTTTTATATAGTGTATGTAAACTTCTGGAACCAACTGTACATACAGAGCCTGCTGCATCCAGTAAACTCAGGTAAGTATTTGCGGATAATCTGCACTGCTGGTATCCCATATAATCAATCCAAATCCAGACAAAATATTCGACTGCCAAAAGTGTAGGAGCGCTCCTACCTACCACACATCAGAGCAAGAAGTCTGTGGTACTTTGAAATTCGTCGACTGAATAAAGGAAAAACACATACTTTGTCTGGGTTTGGCTTTATTATATGGGATACCAGCAGCACAGATTATCCGCAAATCCTCCTTATGTGTTTTCCTGGTCTGATGACCTGTTGGACCTGCAGCAGCTGGATTTATAAGGTTAGCATAACCGTATTTAGCATCCTTATCTCCCATGGATAAAACCCTATTGCACTGTCTTTTTCCTCCTAGTTTTATTCTGGCACCCAGTAAACTAACACATCACTGAAATCAGGGTCTTATTTGCCTATGTTATGCTGCTCTCAGATGAGGTAGCAAAAACCGATGACATTCTCTTTAAGTGATACCGGTTTGCTTTACATACGGTATGACTTTTTGACTGCTTTAAATTCTAATTTTTGTGTTGTAGTATGATGAAAAAAGTGAATTTTATGATTATTTTATGAAGTTCATCATAGGAGTTTAATTTGACCGTTTTGTAATTCAGAAAAACAAAAAGGGCCCTGATTAAATGAATGTCCAGGTGCACAAATACGCTATGGACTATATACACACTACAATTTTTTTTTTTTTTAACATTTTGATGACAAAATATTAACCAAGCCACCCGCGTTTCTAGAGGTAGGTCTTGGCTGTAACACGCTGCCATTACCAGCCGAGTATGGGGCAATCTCACCCCATGAGCCCGCTCCAGACACCCACTTCCTACTTGCATTATACATGTATGGCGGATATCATGATGGGGTTAATGGCTCTACATAAAAAAAAAAAAGATTCAGGTATTCAAATAATTTTTTTTTTGCCCATTTTTCCGCTATGCATGGGGCTTAACTTTTTTTTCCTGATATCTGAGGAAAATTTACAGAAAAATAAGTGCGTATCAATTTTCACTTTTTTTTATATAACATCAAAAGAACATTTTAAATTGTTGCCCTTCTTGTAGAATATTTTGAAAATTGAACTTTTTTTTATTGTAGGTGGAGCTAGAAAAAGCGATTGAGACAGTCTGTTTTTTATTTATACTTTTATTTAGCCTTTTTTCCTAATTTTGATTTTGTTTCCTTTATTTTGCACACTATGCACCCCCACCCCCTCTCACAAGGTCTTAAAATACCCCACAAAGGTCTTTCAGCATTTCTTTTTTATTGCTGATTTCAGAGATCATGAAGGTGGTAAACCATGTTTAACTTCTCTTGGGAAGTCTGGCTGTATGTGACAGCAGCTTTTCTCCCCCACAGCGTCATGATCTTGTGCAAGCTGGTTAAACTGCGTTGACATGATAGAAAGTTAGTGCAGGGATAAATGTGAAGTGACCAGATATATAATACCTATAGGCAGTCCAGAAGTAGTTAAACCCTTCACGACCTTCGATGTATCCTTACGCCCATGTTGGTAAGTACTTACCGACATTGGACGTATGGATACGTCATTGCGATTTTGGGCTCACTCAGGTCTGTTATCGGAAATATAGAGGGCTTCCATGTTACTGGTAGTACAATGGCTCTGGAAAAGCGAAATTGCCCCCACCCCGAAAGAAATTTAGCAAATTATGAGCCCTCTTCCCTTCTGAGCCCGAGTGTGCCTAAACTACATTGTGTCCACGTGTTTGACATTTCTGTAGTGATGGAAGCCCGCCTAATTTATAGGTGCGTGTCTCCAGAAGCACGAACTTGGCACTACCACGTACTGGTCACTACAATGGCAGCTTGCAATTTTGACTCTGCAACATCCACTGCTGCTTGTTTCTGGAAAACACCCATGGAGTCAAGATCATCACTACACCTGTAGATAAATTCCCAAAGTGGTGTAATTTTCAAAATGGGGTCACTTGAGGAGGAGGGGGGACTCTGATCTTGTAGTACATGAGGGATCTGTGTATGGAGTCCACAAACTTTTCTAGGAAAATCTGGGCTCCAGGAGGCAAATAGTACTCTGTCACTCCCGAGTCTCACCAAGTAGCTAAGCAGTACTGTACAACCACATATGGGATATTTCTACATTCAGCGTAGATTGTGTGGCAAATTTTGGTGCCATTTTTACCCATTTCTCAGTGTGAATATGTAAAATCTTGTACTAAAATAAAATTTTGGTGGTAATTATTTATTCTTAATTGCCCAATGGTATAAAATTTTGTGACACACCCATGGTGTCAATACGATCACTGCACCCCTAGATGACTTCATTGAGAGGTGTAGTTTGTAAAATGGGGTCACTTTTGGTTGGTTCTGCTGTTCTGGCATCTCAGGGTCTCTCTCAGCAGGTCATAGCACCAACAAGCCATAGCCGTAAAATCTGCAATATAATATGCCGTTCCTTCCCTTCTGAGCTTTTGTATTGTGCCTGAAAAGTATTAGCCTGTAGGGTAATGGCGTACTCAGGAGACATTTTTATAACAAATGTGAGGTCCATTTTTTCCACTAGCCCTTAAAAAAATTAACAAAAGTTGGGGCTAAAACAACATTTTAGTGTTAAAAATGTAATTATTCTTCACCGCTCAATGGGGTCCATTTTCTCCTGCTAGTCTTGTGAAAATGAGAAAAATTGGGGCTTAAAAACATTTTTGTGGGAATTTTTTTTTTTCATTTCCATAGATCAACATTGTGAAATTCTATGAAGCACCTGGGGGTTCAAGGTGCTCACCACACATCTAGATAAATTCCTTGCAGGGCCTAATTATTGTCTTTTTTTTCAGTTGGTTCTCATTTTTATCAAGGTAGTGGTGATTCCTGCCCCTTGTAAAGACAATACAAATGAGTACTAAGTTAAAAAAAAACAAAAAACTTATCTCTAGAGCTATTTGGCAGATTTAAAAAAAAAAAAAAAAAAAAAATGGAATACTCTCTGGAGCAGTTGGAATAAAAGAAAAGCATTTTGTTCTGGAGCCAGGTCCCCTTATTAAATTGTCACAAGCCAATTCCTTTCACAATTATGGCTGGTCAGTCACCTTATGGTCACTCGATAACCACTTGCTACAGTTGTAAAGGCTTTCTGTATTGATCTGCTAGCATACAATGACACATACAACTGTGGATGGTCAGTGTGAAATGCAGTTCTGCAGATAAGTAAGGCTGTGTGCCCACGTTGCGTTTATGCGTTTCCGCCGCATTTTTGCCACAGCGCAAACTCTTAAAAACGCTAATAAAACGCAGTCCCATGCAATCCTATGGGATTCCCCAATTGCTGTGCCAATGCTGCGGATTTTTCCACTGCGGAATCGCATAGCGGTAAAATGTGCAGCATGTCCATTATTTCTGCGGAATCGCTGCGATTCCGCCGCCATAGGGTTGCATTGAAACGCTCACTTTACGCATGTGGCTATGCCCACCATGCATGAAGTGAGCGCTTCATGTGCGGATGGTACCCAGGGTCTGGAGGAAAGGAGACTCTCCTCCATGCCCTGGGTACCGTATTCCTGTTTAAAATAATAAAAAAATAGAAAATAGTTTATACTTGCCCTCCGTTGGCCCCTGGAATCCTCCAGGCCCTCATGGCACTGCTGGCAACTTCCGTTCCCAGTGATGCATTGCGTGAATGACCTCTGATGACGTAGCGATCTCGCGAGAGGGTCGGGAAAATTCCGGGGGCCGACGGAGGGCAAGTATAAACTATTATTTTTTTTTATTTATTTTTTTTTAAATTTTTTTATTTTTAACATTCTATCTTTTACTATTGATGCTGCATAAGCAGCATCAATAGTAAAAAGTTGATCACACTTGTCAAGCACTATGCTTGACAAGTGTGACCAACCTGTCAATCAGTTTTCCAAGCGATGCTTTAAATCACTTGGAAAAGTGCTAGAATTCTGCAAGCAAAAACGCTTGCAAAACGCATGCGTTTTACCCGTGGCGGGGAGTTGCGGAAATGCTGCGGACATTTCCGCAGCATTTCTGCAACGTGGGCACATAGCCTTGCACTGTAAGAGTCATGATGTTCTTGTGTTTGTATGAATTATGAAGTGTACTGCTGGAGTGTCCTGGAGAACATTCATGTTCAGGTTGAGCCATGATGTCTTCACCATTCAATGTTACAGTGGGATATTCGAAGTGGAGAGATTGTCCAGGAGTATGACAGGCATCTGGGAGCTGTCAACACAATTACTTTTGTGGATGAGAACAGGCGTTTTGTAAGCACTTCTGATGATAAGAGCTTGAGAGTCTGGGAGTGGTAAGTCGCATATTTAATCACTCATCTGCAATATTGAGCGCATACCATATAAAATGGATCGGTGCAGGTATAAACTGTAGCAGCAAACCTCTTTTCCATCTAAACATATGCTTCCGTCTTCCAGATGGTATTGATTGTAAATTTCACAAAGTTTTGTTCCTTTTTATCTTTTTGTTTTCCAGTGCTGCATACATTTGCATCTGCAATTAATGTTGAACAGCTTGTGCCTGTTTTGACAACTGCAGTGTATTTACTACAGTTATTGAATCATGTGCCTGTTGCGGAGCCAGTTTGCTAAAATGCTGTTCCTTGGAGCAGTCTAGAGACTATATTTGTACATGGTTAGGAGTCTGTTGTCTCTGGAGATGAAGCTTTATTTTTATAGTCCTTTTTGCTTTCTTATGAAATCTTTCCATTGCTTTTAAAACATACCCCCTCATTCCTCATGTTTATGCGCTTGTCTATGATCAGATTGTAGTAGACAAGTGATTTTATATGGTTAACAAGTGAGCTGACCAAGTCTTTAAAGGGGTCGGCTACTTCCTGACACAATTTTGGAAAAGCCACAAACTGATGCCTAATGGTATATGTAATTACTAAAATATCTCACCTCTCCTCCAAGTTGAAGCCCAAGATACACATATGGCAGATACTCACTATGCCTGCGCAGGAACAGGCACTATAACCCTTTGACTGTGCATGTCCTATACACTGTTAGTTTCTACCCAGAAGCAGGCACAGCAAGAGAGGTCATGGTATGGGCAAATCGCGTTACTCCGTCTTTGGAGCCATGGACACAGCCATTGCCACATTCGCTGGTTAGAAGTGGTATACATGGGCAGTGGTAGAACTTTGTGTGTCTTCCGGTAACAAATAAGGCATTTTAGTCATTTCACATCAGTTTATGAAATATTGTCAGAAACTGGTCAATCCGTTTAATGCATTAACGTGGTTGGAGCAACATACCTTTATTGTAGAATTGTTTCAGTTTGGAAATTTAATACCAAAAATGCTTTTGTTTTATCACCAATTGTTTTGTGTTTTTTCTCTTTTCTCTGTCAGGGACATCCCTGTAGATTTTAAGTACATAGCGGAGCCAAGTATGCACTCAATGCCTGCTGTTACCTTGTCACCTAATGGTAAGTACAATTTCTAATGAAGTACAATAGATATCCTTTCTACATATTACATGCATTATGTACATCTTACTGGAAGCAGGCTGCCAACTTGTAATAGTGCTAGAATGCTACTTTGCAGTACGCTGTTAAAGGGAACCTATCACCTCGTATTGCCGCTATAAGCTGCGGCCACTGCCTTTCGGGGCTTATCTACAGCATTCTAGAATGCTGCAGATAAGCCCCCGATGTAACCTGAAAGATAAGAAAAACAAGTTTTATTATACTCACCCGGGGGCGGTCCGGTCCGATGGGTGTCGCAGGTCCGGGTCTGGCGCCTCCCATCTTCATACGATGTCGTCATCTTTCTTGCTTCGTGTCGTTTTTCCTGCGCCAGGCGTACTGATCTGCCCTGTTGAGGGCAGAGCCAAGTACTGCAGTGCGCAGGCATCGGGAAAGGTCAGAGAGGCTCAGTGTCTGTGCACTGCAGTACTTAGCTCTGCCCTCAACAGGGCAGATCAGTACACCTGAGCAGGAGCCACAACTCGAAACAAGGAAGATGACGACATCGTATGAAGTTGGGAGGCGTCGAACCCGAACCTGCGAAACCCATCGGACTGGACCGCCCCTGGGTGAGTATAATAAAACTTGTTTCTTTATCGCCTTATTGGGGGACACAGAATACCATGGGTGTATGCTGCTGCTGCTAGGAGGCTGACACTATGCAAAACAAGAACATTAGCTCCTCCCCGGCAGTATACACCCACCGACAGGCACTAGGCACCTCAGTTTGTGCTTAGTGTCTGGAGGCAGACCGGGATCTTCCCAGATCCGCAATTAACCTTTTCTTTCTTTAGGTGTTCTAGTGTGAACTTTTTAATTCTCTTGTCTTTTATTTTGCAGATTCAAGTCGGGAAACAGGGTGAAAATTCACTCTGCTTTCCCATATCAGGCGGCTGAGCGAGCAGTGTGGTGATCCCACATCACAACTCTCAGTGCGCTGGCAGGACTTTGTCCCTTATCACCTCCGGGTGCTATGGGATGCGGACAGGTGGCTGGTCCTTGCCAAAATCGCCCTCCTCACCCCTCTCTCGGGACAGGGCTGAGAGGAAGACGGCGATCGCAAGATTCCCCTCGCCATCAAGAGGTTAATGCCGTCTTCTACAGAAAGCGGGTACAGAGGACAGCGGCCACTACCCTAGTGAGAGGCCCCTGTGGTCATCCTCTTCAGGGACTTCAGGTAGGTGCCTGAACGATCCCTCCAGCCCGCAGCATCCCCAAAAGGGCACATTGGTGGGCAGCTGGACGTCTCCAGGATTTGAATTTCCCGCCCCTCTCCCTGCCTGTTGGGCGCCGCTCTTACCAGCCGCGCGCCTCTCCACTCATGTTACAAGGCTGAATACAGGGGTTTTTTCTCTCCCTGTTTTTCATAGCTGGCCATGTTTTCCCACAGCTCTCCTGCGCGCCAGTACCTCCATTACAGGGACTTTCTCTTCTCCTGGGCGTTTTAATCACGGGGCTCCGGCGCTGGTTTTTTACTTTCACTTTCGCTTTGGCCTGCTCTCCGAGCGCCTCCTCCTCCTTCTGAGCGCGCTTTTCCTCGCGCCTTTTTTAGCCCATCACAGGGCTCCTCATCCCCTTCCTTCATCTCTGCTCCAATTGCGGCTCAGCCGCTAAGCTCCGCCCACCGCTCACCTCATCGGGCTTTTCCTGTTTCTTCGTTCCTGCTCTTCTGCGCTGCTCGGGGGACACTTCAGCGTTTCTGCTGCTCTATGCAGAGATATTAGCCCTCCTCCGCAGTTTTTTCTCAATTTCCGCCGACATTCAGCGCAGTTTGCCTTATGCCCAACCCTGCAGGGGATCTCTGTTTCAGGCCCACCGCTACTCATTACGCCTGTGCGCACTGTAAAAGGAAGTGGGCTTCAGGTCAGCCATCTCCTTTCTGCCCGTCCTGCAGTCCTTCAACTATGTCGGCCTCTCAGGAGCACACAGATCCCCGTGATGGGGGCACTTCGCCTCTCCCAGAATGGGCCGTAGCCATGTCTCAGTCGGTATCCGATCTGACCAAAGTTTCTCAGTCCCTGGTCCAGGTCCTAGAACGTTTGCCTCAGCTATCTTCAGCCACCGCTGCTCCGACCGCCTCTCAGGGTGAGTCGTCCGCTCCTGACCGCGACCTTCAGAGGGACAGGCCGAATAGGATTTCCAGGAAGCGTCTCCTATCGGGCTCGTCTTCCAGTTCGCTAGGCCCGTCTGCTTCACCCAGGGGTCCGTCTCCTTCAGTGGACGACCTTGGGTCAGAGGACGATCCACAATCAGGATCTAGTTCAGAGGCAGATGACATGTCTAAAACACGAAGTATGGTCGATAGTCTTCTTTCAGCCATCTTCCAAACCCTGGAGATTAAGCAGGACAAGCCCCTTCCTCAGGAATGTTCTGTCCCATTTAAACGGTCAAGACCTCCATCCAAGACTTTTCCAAACCACTACGAGTTTGATACTACTCTAGCCAAACATTGGGAGCACCCTGAGCAACGTTTTTCGGGCCGCAGGTATTTGGATGTTTTGTACCCATTTGAGGCTGATTTGCTTTCTAAATGGACCAAAGCCCCTGAAGTGGACCCTCCCGTTTCTCGGATAGCCTCTAAGACAGTTCTGTCCCTTCCAGACGGTGCATCGCTTAAGGATCCGACGGACAGGCAGTTAGAATCCTTGGCGAAGTCTATCTTTGAGGCCTCCGGTGCCTCCCTCTGCCCTATTTTCGCCTCCTCCTGGGTAGCTAAAGTCATTTCGGCTTGGGCAAAAATTCTTCGCAGGGGCATCTTAGCGGCAGCTCCCCAGGACGAGCTGGCAGATCTGGCAGATCAAATTAATCACGCGGGTAAATACCTTTTAGCCGCCTCCTTAGATGCGGCCGGTTGTGTAGCTAGGGCTAACAGCAATATAGTAGCGGTACGCCGAGTTCTTTGGCTAAAGTCATGGAATGCGGATACCACCTCAAAAAAGTCGCTCACCAATCTGCCCTTCCAGGGTTCTAGGCTCTTTGGGGCCAAACTGGATCAAATAATTTCCGACGCCACTGGGGGTAAAAGTATTTCTCTCCCCCAGTCTCGACCAAGACGCTTCTTTAATAGAAAGGGTTTTCGGCCCTTTAGGCCCTTTCGTCCGTTCTCGTCCACAGAGAGATCTGTCCAGCAAGAGCATCCTTCCGCTTCTAGGGAGCGAGAGCAGAAGAAACCTTCTTACAAGCCCGCTCCCCGCTGGAGATCTAGAGGACAATACTCCAGGTCCTCAGGTGCCCGTTCCGGTAGGTTTGCCTCCAAGTGACGGGGCACCCCCACCTGGAAATCTTTCCAGGGTGGGAGGCAGACTTTCCTTTTTCGTGGACGTTTGGCTGTCGGTTGTCGACGACGCTTGGGTCAGAGAAATCATCGCATCCGGTTACAAGATCGAATTTTCTTCCCCGCCAGACAGGCGTTTTTTCCTTTCTCGTCCTCCAAGACAACGGTCCCACATTCCAGGATTCTTTCAGGCCATCTCCTCCCTTCTTTCCGCCGGAGTGATTGTTCCCGTTCCCTCAGACGGAACGGTTTTCAGGGTTCTACTCAAACCTCTTCGTAGTCCCGAAGAAAGACTGTTCCCTGCGGCCAATCCTGGACCTCAAATTGCTCAATCGCCACGTGAAGATTCTTCACTTCAAAATGGAGTCTCTTCGATCGGTGATGGCCTCCATGGAACCCGGAGAATTCCTCTGCTCTGTGGACATACGGGATGCCTATCTTCACATCCCTGTTTGCTTGCAACATCAGAAATATCTCAGATTTGCGATTCAGGACGATCATTACCAATTCACGGCTCTCCCTTTCGGCCTAGCCTCCGCTCCCCGTGTTTTCACGAAAGTGATGGCGACGGTCATGGCCATCCTTCGATCCAGAGGGATTCTCATCATCCCTTATCTGGACGATCTCTTAATCAAGGGCTCGTCCCGTCAAGACTGTCTCCTAAGTCTTCAGATAACTCTGGATACTCTCGACCGTCTCGGATGGTTAGTCAACAAAGAAAAGTCCGTCCTCAGCCCCACTCAGCGGTTTTTCATCAGAGGACGGCTCAAGGACACTGGAACCCTCAGGAAGCTCTTCTTCCTATCAATCTCGAGATTAGAGCAATCTTTCTGGCCCTTCTTTGCTGGCAACCCCTTCTCGTCGGCAAGCCGATCCGCATTGTCGGACAACGCCACAGCTGTGGCATACATAAACCATCAGGGCGGCACGCGCAGCCACCAAGTCATGTCAGAAGTGGCCAGGATTCTGCGCTGGGCGGAAAGTTACGTCCCAACAATCTCCGCCGTTCACATTCCAGGGGTGGAAAACTGGGCAGCCGACTTTGAGTCGTCAAGGCCTAGCGTCAGGCGAATGGTCTCTCCATCCCTCAGTCTTCGATCAGATATGCAAGCGTTGGGGTTCTCCGGACGTCGACCTCATGGCATCTCGAATGAACCACAAAGTTCCGCGCTTCGTAGCCAGGTCCAGAGATCCTCTAGCCGTCGCTTGCGACGCCCTAGTAATCCCGTGGTCCCAGTTCCAACTCCCTTATCTTTTTCCACCTCTTGCCTTGATCCCAAGAGTGGTCAAGAAGATAAAATCGGAAGGCGTTCCGGTAATTCTTGTGGCTCCAGACTGGCCGAGACGGCCTTGGTATGCGGAACTGGTGAACATGCTCGCGGACGTTCCCTGGAGACTTCCGGACCGTCCGGATCTTCTCTCACAAGGCCCCCTTTACCACGAGAATTCTCGGTCTCTGAATTTAACGGCATGGCCGTTGAGGCCGCAATCCTAAGAGAATCAGGTTTGTCCAGCCAAGTGATTCAGACGATGATCAAAGCCAGGAAGCCAGCCTCTTCCCGCATTTACCACAGGTGTTGGAAGGCTTTTTTCCGTTGGTGCGACGATAAAGAAGTTTTTCCAATGGCCTTTTCCATTCCGTCCATACTGGGTTTTCTCCAGTCTGGCTTAGATTCGGGTCTGTCTCTCAGTACCCTGAAGGGCCAGGTTTCTGCCTTGTCTATCCTCTTTCAAAGAGAGCTCGCTTCCTTACCGCAGATTAAGACGTTCCTCCAAGGAGTCGCTCATGTGGCTCCTCCTCATCATTCACCAATAGAACCGTGGGATCTCAATCTCGTTCTTGGCGCTCTCCAATAGGCGCCGTTTGAGCCCATCCAGGACATTCCTTTGTCACTTCTTTCATGGAAGGTAACCTTTTTGATCGCCATTACATCCATCAGAAGAGTTTCTGAGTTAGCGGCCTTGTCATGCCGTTCTCCTTATCTGGTGCTCCATCAGGATAAAGTCGTCCTCAGGCCCGTTCCTTCCTTCCTGCCAAAGGTGGTTTCCTCCTTTCACATCAACGAGGATATCGTTCTTCCATCGTTTTGTCCGGCTCCTTCTCACCCTCTTGAGAGGTCACTCCACAAGCTGGATGTTGTTAGAGCCTTGCGTGTCTACCTCGCTAGGACCGCTTCTCTTCGTCAATCCGATTCATTGCTGGTCATCTCTGAAGGTCACAGGAAAGGGCTTCCGGCATCCAAATCCACGATTGCTCGCTGGATTCGTTCTACCATTCAGGAAGCATACCGACTTCAGGAAAAACGGCCCCCTCCGGGAGTGAGAGCTCACTCCACCCGGGCTGTGGCAGCTTCGTGGGCCGTTCGACACCAGGCTTCGGCTCTGCAACTTTGCAGGGCCGCGACCTGGTCGTCCTTGCACACATTTGCGAGGTTCTACAGGGTTCATACCCAGGTCTCGTCTGATGCGGTTGTTGGTAGGAAGGTTCTGCAGGCGGCGGTGGCGCACCGGCCGACCTAAGCCTTTCCTGTTCTTTCGTTCCTTATTGCTGTTCCCGCCCTTGGGACTGCTTTGGAACGTGCCATGGTATTCTGTGTCCCCCAATAAGGCGATAAAGAAAGATGGATTTTTGGTTCTTACCGTAAAATCTCTTTCTTGGAGCCTTCATTGGGGGACACAGCACCCTCCCTGTTTAAATTGTACCGTGTTGGGTCTTTGAGTCCCCTGTTGGGTTGGTACATATGTTTTGAGAGTTTCCGTTGCTTCTCCTACTGCTTTTGCGCCAACTGAGGTGCCTAGTGCCTGTCGGTGGGTGTATACTGCCGGGGAGGAGCCAATGTTCTTGTTTTGCATAGTGTCAGCCTCCTAGCAGCAGCAGCATACACCCATGGTATTCTGTGTCCCCCAATGAAGGCTCCAAGAAAGAGATTTTACGGTAAGAACCAAAAATCCATCTTTTTCTTTCAGGTTAGATTGGGGGCTTATCTACAGCATTCTAGAATGCTGTAGATAAGCCCTGAAAGGCAGTGGCTGCCGCTCATAGCTGAAAAAGGAGGTGACAGGTTCCCTTTAATATATAGCATTAGATCATTTGTCAGTGTAATATACCGTATATACTCGTGTATAAGCAGAGATTTTCAGCCCATTTTTTGGGGCTGAAAGTCCCCCTCTCGGCTTATACACGAGTCATATACGTGGGGATCAGCGGGGGAGGGGGGGCGGGGGTGTCACAGATCATACTCACCTGTCCTGGCACTCTCTGCAGCCCCCTCGCTTCTCCACGGTCTCCTTTCCTGCATTCAGCGGTCACGTGGTACCGCTCAGTAAACTCATCACTATGCGCATATTCATGAGTGGTAATGAGCGGTATCACATGACCGCTGAAGGCAGGAAGGGAGACAGTGGAGAAGCGAGGCTGCAGTGACGTTCCAGGACGGGGGAGTATAGCGATATTCACCTGTCCTAGTTCCCATGCTGCTTCCTGTGTCCGTGATGTTTAGCCAGCAGGGGGCGCGGTGACGTGGTTAGTGCGCACGGCACCCTCTGCTGGCTGAACAGTGACTGACAGAGGACGCGCAGACAGTTGTGAGCAGCGGTGGACCCCGGACAGGTGAATATCACAGGTGCCGGGTCCTGAGCAGGAGAGGTGAGTATGGCATTTTTTTTTTTTTTTTTGTAGCAGCAGCATATGGGGGCATAAGATATGGGGGCATATTCTATGGAGCAGCATATGGGGGCATAATCTATAGAGCAGCATATGGGGGCATATTCTATGGAGCAGCATATGGGGGCATATTCTATGGAGCAGCATATGGGGGCATATTTCATGGAGCAGCATATGGGGGCGTATTCTATGGGGCAGCATATGGAGGCATATTCTGTGGGGCAGCATATTGGGGCATATTCTGTGCTAATACTCCACATTTTTTATTGTGTTTTTTTTGCACTTTTTATTCAGGGTGCAGTTGGGCCCATTTGGTCTTGTAAACTGCGGTGTCTGTTCACATGGCATGCATTTTGATGACGCTGGGCAGCCCGCCTGAGCTAATAGAAGGGTGTCACTACTAGGCTGTTAATCTGGATGCTGTGCATTGCCATAGTGTGAACAGCGCCGCATACAAGTTTTTTGTTGTGCATTAACATACCAGGCAGCCGCCCCCTCCATGTATTGGTAGCTGGGAGCGGTTGTTTCACCGGTATTCTTGCACCTGTGTTGCCATCTTAATTATATGGGCCCACTGCATACTGATAGTGCATTTGTCTGGAGGCCTGGACGGGTAAACCTTTCTGCTTTTTTGCTGTTTTCTTCTGGCATAGTCTATGGGGCATCTTATGGGGACATAATCTGTGGAGCATCTTATGGGGCATAATTTATGGAGCATCTTATGGGGCCATAACCTTTATCGAGCATTATATGGGGCATATTATTCTATGGAGCATCTTATGGGGCCATTATTAACCTTTGTGCAGCATTATATGGGGTGTATTTTGTATGGAGCATTATATGGGGCTCCTGATTCAATATGGATATTCAAAAACATTTAACCTACTGATGTCTCAAATAATTTTACTTTTATTGGTATCTATTTTTATTTTTGAAATTTACCAGTAGCTGCTGCATTTTCCACCCTAGGCTTATACACAAGTCAATAATTTTTCCCAGTTTTTTTGTGGCAAAATTAGGGGGGTCGGCTTATACATGAGTATATACGGTAATTGGAAATACTGTCAGGAAGTGAGATCAGAACATGATGCTTAGAGTTTATTCACAGTCATAAATGTAATGATAAAATAGGACCAATCTCTTATTTCCCCTTTTTAGAATGGTTTTTGACACCCCATAAACAAGCATTGCTGCATAATAAATTGTAAAAGAGCTGTGATGTAGCCACCTCCTATGGAGTGGGTCAGTGGGAATAGTAATTAACAGGCTTGAATGTTGACAAGTCCTTCCTGGCTTCAAACTAACACATGGTCAATGGTGGCAGACTCTTTGACAGATATCAGATATGACTTTTGGGTTTATTATGACAGGTGTAGACTCTATAGTTAGTTATGGGAGACATATTTTGGGCATCTTGATGTAGTGCCGAACATAATGCATTAACTTGCATATCTGTGCTGTTTGCGCATCAGCCCAGAATTAATATGAGCCAGATGTACAGAAAGCTAAAATCATGATGGGAAATATGGCGTTAAAATCTCCTAATTTTTGGGACCTGAGCTACATCTCATTTACCAGCCCCTCGCCATCTGAGGCGGAGAGTTTTGGAAGCAGATCCATAACTGGGTATCTCAGTGCCTCACTGGTCCTGGGCTCTGGTGCCACATTGTGTTGGGGCCAGGTATCATCCTCAACCAAGGCACAGATTAACATGTCTTTGGTATTCTCTGTCCCATTGAGACCTCATTTTTTACACTGATAACTCAGCAACGCTTTCTTGTGATTCTTATAAGCAGCTGCCATCTTAGCAGTCACTAGCCAAATAAAAAAATGGAACAAAAAACGAGAGATCTTATATAAACTTTCCCTCATTGGTCAACTATAAGGGCATTTTACAAAAGTATCTCTTCTATGACAAG
Source organism: Dendrobates tinctorius (assembly GCF_039654945.1). NCBI lineage: Eukaryota > Metazoa > Chordata > Amphibia > Anura > Dendrobatidae > Dendrobates > Dendrobates tinctorius. The sequence goes on along the minus strand of NW_027361714.1, from coordinate 76,560,811 downwards.
TTGTGTTTTTTTTTTTTTAAACTGTTTTTAGTAAATTTAACAACAAGGAGAAAGGTACAAACAGTTACATTATGTTTATGACATTTAACCATAATCCTATGACAAGTCTTTTCTAAACAAGGACAATGTAAAATCTGAAAAGTCTGATGGATTATTTTGTAGAGACCTATGACCTTGTTCCTACAAAGAGTATTTGGTGCATTTCTGATGTTGCAGATTAGAATTCTCTTTCTCCAGTGTTCCCGATCATAAAATGCACATGCCACTTAATGAATTGGGTTCATCCCGCAACTGGTGTAGTATGGTAAATTTTGATCAATCTGTCTTGCTGGTTTTGCCAAATTTAGAAAAACTGACTAGGACTGACATAAAACACCCAAAAGTCGCAACTTTTTTTGAAACTTTGTGTTATGCAAAAAAATTGCAATGTTTTAAGGTGTTTTATGGCAGAATTCTGTGAAAACAGCATTTGCAATCGGACCCAGAGTGTATAGCTTTCGATTGCTCTGGTTGCAGAGAAAGCTTCCTTGTGTTCACATAAACCAAGCCTAAGTAGTGATGAGCGAGTGCACACTCCTGTGCTAAGAGTATCTGCGGCTTGCTTGGATACAATGTTCGAGTCACCATGGCTGTTCCACTCTGCAACACGTGCAGGGATTGCCTGTTAGGCAATTCCTACATGTGTTGCAGCTGTTGAACATGTTGAATAGCCGAGAGACTTACAGCCACGGCGACTCAAGAGTATGTTTTGCATGCTAGGGTAGCACCTTGTGCACGTTCACTCATCAGCTAAGCCAAATTGATGAAGAGTTCTCCATCCTTCAAATGATATCCAGAGAAATGGAAGGGTGGACTGCCCACTGTGTGTGAAAGGCATCTGTCTGGTGTCGTAAGATACAAGGGAAATGTTCTTCTCTGGTATATCTAAGCATAACGTGGAAGCAAAATGTTTGCATGTAAACTTTGACCAAACGGTATTTGGCGATAATCTCTCAGAATACGCATTTACTTTTTCTTCACGTTGATTAACAGGTAAATGGTTGGCTTGTCAGTCCATGGATAACCAGATCCTTATTTTTGGAGCACAAAACAGATTCCGATTAAATAAAAAGAAAATTTTCAAAGGTCATATGGTGGCAGGTTATGCCTGTCAAGTGGACTTTTCACCAGACATGAGGTAATATTCGGTTCCAATTCTGATTTTATCATATCCTTTTAAAACAATACAGATTTACCTTGGCATTAGTTACGTCACATATAAACTTAAAGAGGTTGTCCAGTAGTGGACAATCCCTTTTCAATGTCCCTAATATGCCATTGTTTGTCACGTGTGAGGCAGTAAAGGAATGGAGTGGTCAAACCTCTAATTTTGATGCACTAGTTTAGATTAGGGAAGTACACTCACAATATCACACATGCAAGCACACACACAGTGCACACATAAAACATGCAGATGACATGCCATGCACATATCGGACACATGCAGATGACACGTCACATATTTTAATCACTAGTGCATTGGACAGATGTTGGTAAAATGGTTCACATCGAGAATTGCAAACCTCACATTAAGGTGTTGTCCACTAATCAGATAACCCCTTTGTCAATTGCTATAACCCCCTGTAAGATAACAACCAGTTATACGAACCTTCAATGCCTTTCCAGTGGCATCAGCTTTTGGGACCACATGAGACCTGCAGCCAATCGGTGGCTGCTTCACTCTCACTTCTTTCAGATGTAAACGACATCCGGAGGAAGTAAGAACATTTCTTTCGAATGTAAGTTTTGTCTGAAGAAATTAAGAGTGAAACAGTCACCGATTCCTCTCAGGGCTCTTGTGTCACGACAACCTCATGCAAACCCCAGCAATGGCGGTCCTGGTAGTTTTCTCTCCTGCCCTGTATTAGACTGATCAATATTGGGCAGGAGTAGAAAGAACTTTGTGCCCAAATAATCAAAACATTCACCCCAGAATTCTGTCGTAAAAGCTTTTGATAAGTCACAAAATTTTAATTTGAAAATTTTGCTACTTTTGGCATCTTTACTCCAGCAACTGTCCCTCATCAAATTCATGATGAGCGGTGGAATTCGCCACACCAAAAATCTTACTTCTGATGACGTTGTACACTGCTCGTCCGATGTTCCTGATTCACAAAGTGTTGGCCTCTTTTTGAGACAAGATCATCTAACTCCAGCTTGTCCCCTCATTAAGATCGTCGTGCACAATGCCAGTCTTGATGAATTGGGCCCTATGTTGCCACATAGTTCTATCAGTGATCAGGAAGGACACTGTAAGCAGTCTCCACAATCATAGGTAATTTCTTCTGGACTAGAAGATGTGTACAACATTAAAAAAGAAATAAATATTACTAAAGAGTGCATCCTAATATCTAGAAAATGTGTTAAATGAAAAATCAATATTTCCACACACTTTAACTCTTTAATTAAGATTTGAAATCTAGGGGCTATTGGTAAAATGATCATAACTACTGAATTTCTTTTTTACCAGCTATGTGGTGTCTGGTGATGCTGATGGAAAGCTGAACATCTGGGACTGGAAGACTACTAAACTCTACAGTAGATTAAAGGCCCATGATAAAGTGTGTATAGGTGCAGTATGGCACCCTCATGAAACATCCAAAGTTATCACCTGTGGATGGGACGGTCTCATCAAACTATGGGACTAAATCACAAGTGCCTGTGTTGGATGAATGAACAGTTGTTTTATTTAATGTACTTTAAACTTTGCGTGGGAAAACTACTAAGATTAGAGAGGTGGTATTTTGAAACTGAATTACCTATCTTGAAAGAAGAGTTGGGCCCATCTGCACCTATCATCTCTATTTGAAGATTTTTTCACATTCTTTAGTGTGAGAATGAAAATTCCTTAAAACGTCAATTCTAAGCGTTGAGTGGCATCATGCAAGATGTGTGCTCTGTACGGTGTCTAGATGGAGAAGTACCTTCCTCAGCAGGTGCAGTCTTTGTTTCCATCAGTATCCTTGTATGTGTATATGGAAGCTCAGACAAGAACATTATTAATCTGTACAGATGTTTTATTTTTAAGTGAAAAATAAAATTGTAAATTGGTCTTTTCTACATTCTGTCTTCTTTGCAATTGATCTAATATACAACTACCGTATATACTCGTGTATAATCTGAGATTTTCAGCCGATTTTTGGGGGGCTGAAAGTCTCCCTCGGCTTATACGCGAGTCATATAGCCAGGGGGTAGGTGGGGGAGCGGGGGTGTCACATCATACTGAACCCCCCCGGCGTGGTCTCTGCATTTCCCCTGCTTGTCCCACGGTCTCCCTTCCTTCGTACGGCGGTCACATGGTACCGCTCATTAAAGTAATGAATATGCGCATATTTATGACTTTAATGAGCGTTACCACGTGACCACTGAAGGAAGGAAGGGAGGCCGTGGGAGAACGGGACTGCAGAGATGCGCCAGGGAAAGGTAAGTATATGCTATATTCACCTGTCCCTGTTCCAACGCTGCTGTCTGCCTGCCGGGTCCCTCTGTCAGTGACGTTCAGACAGCAGAGGGTGCGATGACGTAGTCAGTGCGCGCCCTCTGGCTGAACAGTCACTGACAGAGGGACCCAGCAGGCAGACAGTGGCGAGCAGCGTTGGAACCGGGACAGGTGAATATCTCAGGTGCCGGGTCCTGAGCCAGCGGCGACACCTGTACCCCATATTGCCCCGATGTCTCCGCCTGCTCAGCACACCAGCACCTGGCCCCTAGCAATGAGAGGTGAGTATGTCTTTTCTTTTTAATACCTGCAGTAGCGGCAGCAGCAATATATGGGGGCATAATCTAGGGATCATCATATAGGGGCATATTCTGTGGAGCATCTTATGGGGGCAGCATATGGGGGCATATTCAGTGGAGCATCTTATGGGGGCATATTCAATGGAGCATCTTATGGGGCCTATTCTATGGAACATTTTATGGGGCAGCATATGGGGCATAATCTATGGAATGTCTTATGGGGCCATAACCATATGGGGCGTAATTTGTATGGAGCTTCTTATGGGGCCATCATGAACTTTATGGAGCATTATATGGGGCTCCTGATTCAATATGGCTATTCAAAAACTTAACCTACTGATGTCTCAATTAATTTTTATTGGTATCTATTTTTATTTTTGAAATTTACCAGTAGCTGCTGCATTTTCCACCCTAGGCTTATACGCAAGTCAATAAGTTTTCCCAGTTTTTTTGTGGCAAAATTAATGGGGTCAGCGTATATACGGTTCTTTTTCTACAGAGGAAAAGCATTTTGTCATCTATTTTATATCCTATGTTTTTGTAGTTGCACTGATAAAGGCCATAAAATATCCATATGGATTCTGCTGGTGGCTGGTTAATATGCTAGTAACAAAATACCAATATCTGATTACATACACGGCTCAAAAAAATAATGGGAACACTTAACAACACAATGTAACTCCAAATCAATCACACTTCTGTGAAAATCAACCTGTCAAGTTATGAAGCAACTCTGATTGTGAATCAATTTCTCCTGCTTTTGTGCAAATGGAACAGACAACCAGTAGAAATGATAGGCTATTAGCAAGACAACCGCTATAAAGGAGTGGTTCTGCAGGTGGTGACCACAGATCATTGCTCTGTTCTCATCCTTGTTTGGCTGTTATTTTGGTCACTTTTGTCATTGCTCTCACCCCTACAGGTACAGTAGCATGAGGCGAGGTCTACAACCCACAGAAGTTGCTCAGGTAGTGCAGCTCATCCAGGATGACACATCAATGCAAGCTGTGGCACAGTGTCCAGAGCATGGAGCAGATACCAGTAGCCAGGCCAGTACACCTGGAGACGTGGAGGGCAACAACTAAGCAGCAGGAAAGCAACCTCCTCCTTTGTGCAAGGAGGAACAGTGCCAGAGCCTAGCAAAATGACCTCTAATAGGCCACTGTGTCTGCTCAAACTGTCAGAAACTGACTCCATGAGGGCCCAACGTCCACAAGTAGGGTTTGAATTTTCAGGCCTACACCTATAGGCTAGGAAGGGACCATGGATATAGGCCCCCTCCCAGACTAAGAACATCAGTTCTCAGCCGCCCCAGCAATGGCGCATCCATAAGATGTGCCAATTCTGGTGCTTACCCTCCACTGTCCCCACTTGCACTTATGGTTGCTGACATCAAGCCCAGGGGTTAGTAATGGAGAGGTGTCTATAAGACGTGGCTGTTCATGGAAGATGATGATTTCTGCTACACATAGTAGAGCTGAAGCACTGCTATATGTAGCACAAGCGATCGGATGATCGTAGCTTCATGTCTCCTAAGGTGACTATTGAAGTAACTAAAAAGTGTAAAAACAAAAATGTACAAAATCTGATTTGGTAAATGGCTCAACGAGAAAAAAAAGCAAAACATTGCAATGAAATACAATAACAGGTGATCAAAACATTGTGCTTACCTCAAAATAGTAATAAAAACGTCCATTCGGCACACAAAAAATAAACCCTCACCAAGCCCCAAATCATGAAAATTGGAGACACTACAGGTATCGGAATATTTTTTTTTTTTTTTAACCAACATTGGATTTTTTTTTCATCACTTAACTAAAAAGAACCTACATGTTTGCTACCTATGAACTCGTAATGACCTGAATAATCATAATGACATAATTTCAAAGACATACTAATAGGGAGTTTAGATTGTGAGCCCCATCGGGGACAGTGCCAATAATGTCTGTAAAGCGCTGTGGAATTAATGGCGCTATATAAATGAGTAAAATAAATAAATAGCTGGTCAGTGTTAGAATTTAGTGAACATAGTAAAAAAAAAATAAAAAAAAGCAAGCAATTGTGGAATTGCACGTAATAAAAAAAAAAAAATCTCTGAAATTGCACTATTTGCAATTTCACCACACTTGGAAATTTTTTCCCCGTTTTACAGTACATGATATGGTAAAATCATTCAAAAGTACAACTTGTCCCGCAAAAAATCAAGCCCTCACACTGCCATTTTGACTGAAAAATAAAAAGTTAGGACTCTGGGGGAAAAAGAGGAGCAAAAAATGAAATGAAAAAGCCCAATGTCATGAAGGGGTTAATTACCTGTATATATAATGTCAAAGGTCCCGTGAGGGTGTATGGAGCAGGCTCAAAATATAAGTCTGCTCCATATACCACACGTGACCCCGCTTATATTATATTGTATTATATATGAAGCTGTCGGGATCGCTGGTGCATCGCTAAGTGGTCGCTAGTGAGCTGCCACACAGGCAGATCTCACCAGCGACATCGATGGGGACGGGGGTCGCTACTTACCTGTCACACTAGGCGATCCTGACGTCCTCCCGCCTGGCTCCACGCTCGTCTCTCCACAGGAAGCGTCGCAGGAAGCAGACGACGAGAAACAGTCCTGGACGTTCTCGCGCGATCAGCGATAAGCAGCGGGGGAGCGGTCGGAGGTAAGTATCAGACACAGCGATATCGCTAGCAATATCGCTATAACGTCACAAGTTGTAGCGATATTGCTAGAGATATCGCTTAGTGTGACAGGCCCTTTAGAGTTTTAACCCGCTAGGTCTGATTACTGCTGTTTACCCATTTAGATGCACCTGACCATCTCTAACGGGCATTTAAATGGTTTTGCGCCCATTAGCCTTTTTGTGACGCAACTACGGGATGCCAATGGGTTACCATGGCAGCTTGAGGTCTGTTGAAAGCCCCCTGCTGCTGCTATCTCAGGGCACCTATGAAACGTGTGGCTGTGCTTTATAGATTATTTTTCATATATAGTGCAATACTGAAGCATTGCAGTATATAACACAAGCGTGTAGTCCCTAGGGGAATGCCGAAGATAGCAGGGTATAGCAATCAGCTAGCTCCAGCAGTCCCATATAGAATAAATAGAGTTGAAGTGTGCTCTATTCAGTCTTAATTAGTAGGGGTACTAGTGATCAGAACGATCAATAAGTTATCCTCTGTCCTAGTGCTAGGGGGTTGATAACTTGGTGCAAACCCTAAATTAAGCGCCCCTCATTCATGCTATTGCTATTAGTACAGCGCCTGTGTGATATTTTAAAGATAGAAGCATTATTAAAAAGAACAGACTGACACATGAGGAACTTACTTTCCCTTTAATTGTTTAATCTATTAAAAAAAAAAAAAAAATCAATGCTCAGAACTATAATAATGCACAGGTCAACAAGTGGGAAACAATTTATTTTTCTCATCTCTGGATTTTCATACCTTAGGAACATAAAAATAAGGGTTTACCGTCCTCACTAGCCAGAAACTTCTTTGGAGCCCTACCGTTTGTTGATGTCTCCAATTCTCCATATTTAACTCCATTTCAATGATTATATTGTCATATCGCCAACATACGATAAAACACATGGTATGGGACATTCAGCCTCTGCCAAGCAAGAGATATGATATCTAAGAGCAAAAAATACCTCGTGTCCAACCCACAAATAAATTGGTAAATAATTCTGTACAGACGCTGGAAGTCATGTGAAATTGTAATTTTTTTATTTTTTTGAAATAATTACAAATTATTTATTTCACTGCACAATGCTGATCAGTAACAAATAAACGATCATAAATATTGAAACAAATACTTAGCCAACACAATCCAGCTGTGTTATTACATAACAATCTCAACACATTATCCTCAGATAATCTGATATACAGTACTATGCAAAAGTTTTAGGCAAGTGTGGGAAAAATGCTGCAATATAAGAATGCTTTGTGTTAATAGTTATTTTTATCAATTAACAAAATGCCAAGTGAATGAACAAAAGAGAAATCTAAACCAAATCAAAATTTCGTGCGTCACCACCATTTGTCTTCAAAACAGTATCCATTCTTCTAGGACCTAGAATCTAGGTAGACCTGCAAGTCTTGGTTTTGTAGAATGATAGCCACATGTATGATATCCTATTCATATGTAGGTGAATTACAGTCAGAAACAACTGTGTAGGAGGTTATAAACTAGGTGAGGAACAGCCAAACTATTCTATAAAGGTGAGGTTATGGAGGACCGTTTTGTGTCACTGATTATACACCATGGCAAGACTGAGCATAGCATTAAGACACAAGGTAGTTATACTGCATCAGCGGTAATGAGTGTCTGCAGATAACAGTGAAGCATGGAGGAGGTTCTTTGTAAATTTTGAGTTGCATTTTAGCCAATATGTAGTTGTGGATTTGGTCCAAATTATGTTTTTCTCAACACTGAGAAATACAGACCATTATCAATCATGCAATATCATCAGGGAGACGTCTGATTGGGTCCAAGTGTATTCTTTAGGACCATGGCCCCAAAAATGCAACCAATGGCATTAAGAGCTATCTTCAGCTTAAACGAGAACAAATCATCCTGGAAGTGATATGTTGCTCAAAGAAACCTAATCTCAACGTCTAGGATTACATAAATATAAGTTTTTGCACAAGCCTACAACCATAGAAGATATGCGATTAATTCGACAAGATGCTGAGAACAACCTCCCTGCCGAGTTCCTTCAAAAACGGTGTACAGGTGTAACTAGGAGAATTTATGCAGTTTTAGGTGGTCACACCAAATAGTGATTTAATTTTGATGATTTTGATTTCTTTTTTGTTCATTTTGCATTTTATTAACTGACATTAAATAACTTATCAATACTTCTATTTTTAAAAGCTTTTTCCATTTGCAGCATTCTTTTCTACATCTGCCTAAAATGTTTGCACAGTTCTTTGACATTAAATGTTTGGTGTACACAGGTTTAGAGGCCAAAATAATTCCTTTTGTATACAATTTTACAAATATGTTTAAAAAAAAAAAAAAAAAAGACAAAAAAACCCTGGGAATGTTGCTTCAGCTGAAGCTCCACTGCGGTTTAGAGTCCAGTAATTACATCACTGCGGCAGGCTTCACACAGTACAACAGCTTTGTATTTATCTTTTATTTTTTTAAACCCAAAACTCATATTCAGCTGAAAGCAAATTTGTCTTTATTTTCAAAACCGGAGTATAAACATGGTCTTCCTGCCCACAGGTTAAAATTGCTTTTGGTGAACACAATAGTGTAGTCTAATCGGGCAGGTTATTCATGATTCTAATGCTCTGTAACTTTCTATCCACAGTGGGTAGTTCTTCTTCATCAGCATTCTCCCACCACTACCGGTGCTAGTATTTTGCCCTCACTTCCCACAATGCACGTATCTGCCGCTGTCGAAAAGCCCACCCTAATATGTCAAAATGCAGTTTGACCGAAAATTATTCCCTTTGACAAAAGACAACAAACTACGCAAAAGAAAAACAGTGGCTGGCATTTTTTAGTTTTCGGTAGGTTTTTTTTTGCTAAGAATGTCATCACAGATCACTTTCTAATTTTGTTATTTATTGCATGTTACATTGATCATAATTCTAATACTTACGGGCAGCATGTTCTCAAGCATATTTTGCTTTTATTTTTAAGTGCAAGATTATAAACTTTTACAAACTGCATCATGTAGATCGCAGGCATTACAGACTATGGATTATTCTTTAATAGCAAAATAATTTAAATTTGTTTTATTTAAGCAATATTCATTATTGTGATCACTATACAGCTTCTGCAAAAGTGTGGTGTCCGATTTCGAATTAAAGCAATATTGATTATTTGTACTTATAATCCACTGCTTTTATTTGAACTGCAGGGGGCAGTATAGATATAACTGAAGCATGTTAGAAGTAGAAAGCATTGCATGCCCATTCATTATATAGGGTGATACTGTTACTTTTATTTCAGAAGAAACCTATTCACTTGAAAATGTTACTTGTCTTAGTAACCATGTCATTAGGTAAAAATATACTGACAACTTTTTAGAATACCTTTTGGTTGGAAGAATCCCAATTACACATGGTGATTTTTAGGGTGTCCTGTCCAAAACGAGGCACTCTCCAATGAGACAGAGTTCTCTAAAGGGTATTTTGAAATCCGTTTTTAAGTCACACAATTCATTTAATAATAAGATTCAGAAACTTATGCCTTCATTCATGTTTTGTCTATTTGGAAGTCTAACAAAATGACACATGCCAGCTAAAAATCACAATATTTTAAGTTGACTAATTTGAAAAGATACATCTGACAATATCTGGAAGATTATTTTACCAGCAGGTGAACTTTAAAGCTTCGTAATCTAAAAGACATTTTCCTGAAAAAGACAAATTGGCTGATGAGAATTGAGAAAAATTAATTACCGTACTCATTTTACGGAATATAAGTCCTCAGTGATTTGATTTTTTCATTCATGAAGCAGCACAACAAAAGCAAGTTTAATTCTGTGTAAGTGTTCTGGTCTCTTTGTATTAGGTCCACCTAGTATTTACCCAGCTTAGTATGTAGCAACTACTTGCATTAAAAACATCTTTTTTAAGGAACATTTGTGGTTTCGATAAGTCCTTGAATGAGTAGAAAAGTTTAAAGTCCTTGTGCTCGAGCTCTTTGAACAAGCTGTACCAGTACCTGACAACACTGCTGTCATTTCCACTGACCTCGAACCCAGGCCAATGGAGGTGGATCTCCAAAACAAGCTGTCCAATCTGCTCGATGACACCCTCTAGAATGAGATTTTCCAAGATCTTCCACTCTGCACTTTCCATGTCTGCTTTAAGAACATCTACCTGAATAAAATACACATTATTAGGTGAGCCACATCACTTATCTGTCTAAAACATGTTTTACCTATAATTGCAGATTAATTAGTAATTTTCTGACATTAGGTCAGGCACAAATGCTCGAAATTTGTTCCAGTCTCAATATCCATTTTTGCAACTTCTTTTGTAAGTAGCTATATTATAAAATTCCTTACACTTATCCCTGTCTAGCTAATCCCTGAATGTGTTTGTCATTACTTTACATCTTGTGACCTTTCATTTGAGGGGAGTCTCAAACAGGACATCACAGGAGGCTGGGGCTGCACTCACTCACTGCAGTGTCCATCGCCACTCCTGGAAAAGGATGTCATCAGGAGGCGGAACTGCAGTTACTTACTACATTTTCTTGCATTGCGCCATCCTCTGAAGATGTACTGAATCCATGATCATTGTGATAGAATCTGTGGATGATCTGAGTATAGCACTCACACTTTCAAGGGTTTATTTCTGTTAATGTTGATGATTATGGCTTACAGCCAATGAAAACCCAAAAGTCGTCATCTCAGTAAATTAGAATACTTCATAATATCAGCTTGAAAAAATTATTTTAAAATCTGAAATGTTGGCCTACTGAAATGTATATTCAGTAAATGTACTCAATACTTGGTTGGGGCTCCTTTTGCATCAATTACTGCATTAATGTGGTATGGCATGGAGGCGATCAGCCTGTGGCACTGCTGAGGTGCTATGGAAGCCCAGATTGCTTTGATAGCAGGCTTCAGCTTGTCTGCATTGTTGGGTCTGGTGTCTCTCATCTTCCTCTAGACAATACCCCATAGATGCTCTATGGGGCTAAGGTCAGGCGAGTTTTCTGGCCAATCAAGCACAGTGATACTGTTGTTTGTAAACCAGGTATTGATACTTTTGGCAGTGTGGACAGGTACCAATTCCTGCTGGAGAATGAAATTTCCATCTCCAAAAAGCTTGTCGGCAGAGGGAAACATGAAGTGCTCTAAAATTTCCTGGTAGACAGCTGCACTGACTTTGATCTTGATAAAACACAGTGGACCTACACCAGCAGATGACATGGCTTCCCAAATCATCACTGATTGTGGATACTTCACACTAGACCTTGGAAATCAAGGTCCCAGAGTCTGGAGGAAGAGTGGGGAGACAGGCAATCCAAGCTGCTTGAGGTCTAGTGTGAAGTTAGATGCTGCAGGGAAGTGAGTGGATCCCCAGCCTCGTGTGACGTCCTGTGCAGTAAAAAAAAACATTTAAGAATTGATAAAGCGCATTACAATAGTGATTACGGTGTAAAGGTAGGTATTTAAAAAGGGCATTTTAGGTACAGGACCACCTCTTTAAAGTGTTGATTTTTAATGATAAGAACATCACCTATCCACAGGTGAAGAGGTGCACGCCTCTTAATGAATCAGGAGTGTGATGAGTTGTGTGCTCCACTCCAAAAATCTCACTCCGATGCCTGAATAGAGAAAGATATCTGGACTAGAGCACACCCCAGCTTATGAATTAGGCAAGCTGTGGCTTCACGTTCCTGCAACACCCCTGTCCATTTTAATGAAGCTGGTAGAAACTGGAGTAAACTACTCTTAAAAGTTGTTAACTTATTGTACAACTCAGAGTTGCACAAAAATGTTGGAACTTTATAAAGCAATTTACACCAGAATTCAGGCGAAACAGCTGTGATGAAACGAGTGTTAAAAAGCTGTGTGCTGGAAGAATCTGCACCCCTTCATCAGACCAAAAAAATTTCATTTAGGTTGAAGGGGAGCAGATCACTAAAATGCGTAATTTTTTTTTTTTTTTTAAACCAAAGATTTTTATTATATTCAAATGTCATTATAATTACATTCAAGCACATCTTACAAATCATTTCCATTGCATATAGAGATTTACACGACATTCAATTTCCTCCCCGTCAAGAAGATAAACTAACCCAACCACCTCCCTCCTCCCTCCCCCCCCTTCCCAGCTGCAATACAGACTTTCTCAATGTGATTGTCTCCACTGTAACCACATGGCCCAGAGTTTCTCAAAGTGAACTTCCGTATGTCGCCTTCTATAAATTCTCTCCTCCAATCTAATTACATTATTCACACGAGTAACAAACTCCCCAACTGTTGGGGGTTCAGCATCGATCCATTTTTGAGCTATCAGCTTACGGGCAATATATAAGAGTTTTGCTATGATGGACTTATAGGCATTCCCCACCGACACCTCCTCCACATACCCCAACACACACGTTACTGGATCCCTTCCTATAACACATCGATATATCTTCTCAACAAGCCCTATAACCTCCTCCCAGTATGATGATAGTCGTGGACAAGACCAAAGCATATGAAGCATTCCCGCAGGTTCAAATCCACATCTTGGACATTCCGCGTTATCCCTCAAGCCCATTTTCCTCATAAGTTCTGGGGTCTTATATGTTCTATGTACAATATATAGTTGCGATATCCTACCTGGCTCACTCAAAGAGAGTTTAGGTATATACTCTAAAATAGACTCCCATGTGTCATCTACTATTTCCCCCACTTCTCTCTCCCATTTAGATTTTACTGTTAAGGGAGACCCAGCCAAGTAAGAATATAATAAGTCTCTATAGATGGTAGAAATAACACCTCTCGTACCCCCGGACGCACACACAAAATCCAATACCACATCCCTCTGTACCGTCATATTCATTATCTGTTTCTGCGCTTGAAATGCATGCCTGAGACCAAAATATCGAAATTCCCCACTACATGGGAGTCCAAACTCTTCTTTTAAAACAGTAAAAGACTTGATCTCAGACCCTTCCAATAGTTGCCACACATATTGCAAACCTCTCCTCTCCCAATCAATAAAGTCCCGCAGTTTGTATAGTTCAGAAAGGTTCACATTATCCCAGATAGGTGTGTATGTCGTCAATTCCTCAACTCTTCTAAGAATTTTGATATGCTGCCATATTTTGTGCATTAGTCCAAATGTGGGCATGTCCTTCCCTAATCTCCCGAAGTTTCCTGCTTCTAGACTCTCTACCAGTGTTCTCTTGTTGGTCATTTGGGCCAAAACTCTCCCCATAACGCTCAAATTCCCCTCTTCTCTCCAGCCCCTAAAGTACTGCCCCGTGTTGCTACAAAGTATATCCATGGATTTGGCGCCGCCAACCCACCCTCTTCCTTCCCCCTTTGCAGTATTTCCAATTTAATTTTTGCTTGCTTTTTCCCCCAAATCAATTCCCTAAAAATGGTGTTAATTTTGTAAAATTTTTTCTTTGGGATCCAAACCGGGGCATTATGAAGGACGTACATCAACTGAGGCATCATAATCATTTTAATTAAATTTGTCCTCCCCACTATTGATAGTACTAGTTTACACCATGCTGTCATCTTAACTTTAAATTTAACTAGTAATGGGTCCAAGTTTAGTTCGAGAAATCTAGACACAGGCATAGATACCCATATTCCGAGGTATTTAAATTCCTTAACTACTTTCAAGTGTCCAGCTATCCCCCCCTCATCTCGAACTCCCAGCTCTCTATCAACCCCCATGATACATGACTTGTCCCAATTAATTCTCAATCCGGAAAAGTGTCCAAATTTCCTTATAAGGTCCATGACCTCAGTCAGTGCTTTTCCGCCGTCTTTCAAGAACAGGAGTATATCGTCCGCGTATAGGGCGATCTTTTCCTCCAATTCCACTTATCTAAAGCCTTGTATTTCCTTGGAATTACGAATTTTAACCGCAAACGGTTCCATCGCTACAGCAAACAATAACGGCGACAATGGACATCCCTGGCGAGTTCCTCTGAACAACCCAAATGCCTCCGAAGTCTCCCCATTAATCCTAATAAATCCTTTGGGGTCTACATACAGTAACTTAACCCAGGAGATAAATCTATGCCCAAATCCCATGCATTTCAGTACTGCCCATAAATACTTCCACTCTACCCTATCAAATGCCTTTCGTGCATCCAATGAGACCACCACCCTTTCCCCCCTGTTATCTGCTGGGATTTGAATATTTAAAAAAAGTCTTCGCAGGTTAATGGCGGTGGATCTATTTTGTAAGAACCCTGATTGGTCTGGATGTATCAATTTTGGGACAACTCTAGACATTCTTATCGCCAACATTTTGGCTAGTATTTTAACATCTGATGTCAATAATGAGATTGGTCTATAGGATTCTACGGATGAGGCATCCTTCCCTTCCTTAGGAATCACCACGATTACAGCCTCCCTCATAGATCCTGGCAATACCCCTTTCTCCACTGCTACCTCAAATACATGCTTAAGTTTGGGTGCTACAATTCCTATTAACTCTTTGTACACTTCTCCTGGGATCCCGTCAGATCCAGGTGATCTGTCATTTGTTAATGATAGGATAGCCTTCTCTACCTCTTCCACAGTAAATAATTCTTCCAAGTTTTGTTTATCAATATCATCTAACTTAGGTAATTCTATCTCTTGTAAATATCTATCCATCTCCAGATCCGAGGCCCTCAATTCCGAAGTATACAGTTCTACATAGTATTCCTTAAAACAATCCAAAATCTCGGTAGTATCCTTATGGACTGCCCCATCTCTAGTGACAATTTTGTATATTTGTGAGGGTTGTTTCTGCGCTGTAGTAATCACTGATAATAAGTGTCCCACCTTTTCCCCCTCTTCATAGAACAATGCTTTTTGGAATGCCCTTTTCTTATCTATCCCCTGTAGGTACAACTTATTTACTTCCTCTTGTGCTTCTTTTAATGCGTTTTGGGTATCGGTATTAGGTCTAACTATCATTTCCTCCTCTGCTCTGCTGAGCCTATCTGCTGCCTCCTGATTTACTTGCCTCGTTCGTGTCTTCTGTCTCGAAATATCTCGTATGAATAATCCCCGCAAGTAAGCTTTCATGGTATCCCATACTATAAGTGGATCGCAGTACCTTCGTTTAACTGAAAAAACTCAACAATATCATTTTTAATAGTTCCCATGTTTAAACATTTGAGCCATTCCGGGTGGATTGTCCCCCCTGCTCTCTTCCCTTTCCCTATTCCCACTCTCAGACTAACCACAACTGCCCTGTGATCGGAGATAAGTCTCTGTAAGTATTCCACCGTCCCAACCATTCTGTCCATGCCCCTATTACCCAGTGCTAAGTCTATTCGTGATAAAGTGTGATACGAGGTCGAATAACACGAAAAGCATTTTTTCCCCTCATTACGTACTCTCCATAAGTCTATCATATCCATTTCGCTAACATATATCCCAAATGGAGTCATCTTGTCTTTCCTAGAGCAATTTCCCGCAGTACCCGCCCGGTCCCAAAACTCATTCATAACATTATTAGCGTCTCCTAATATTAGCACTGGACAATCCCCTCTCCCCCCAATCCATTCAAAGATCTCCTGCAGTTTCTTTTTCGAATATAGGGGTGGAATATAGAGGGCCACCACAATTATGCATATTCCAGAAATTCGACAGTGCAAAGAGACAAACTGTCCGTCTTTATCTATGCAAGAATCAATTTCTTCATAATGAGTACTATAGTGTATCAGTACAGATACTCCCCTTGCGTAAGCCGAGTACATAGAGTGATAGGCCCAAGCGATCCATTTTTTCCCCCCCAACCAGTTTTCCTTTCCTTTAATCAAGTGGGTTTCCAATAAACGTGATAGCTGGACTATGCCTCCTAATTTCTGCCATAACTGCCGCTCTTTTATTTGGATCAGACACTCCCCGTATGTTCCAACTTAGGATTTTTGCATCACCACTCATTATGTCCTAAAGATATAAAATGTAACCGAGCTCCTATGGTCACTATATTATATTGCAGTATATGAACTACCCCATAACAAGGCCCTCCCTGTCTCCCTCCATTCCCCCCTCCCTCCCCTCTATCCCAATCTAGCTGATTCTCTCTTTCCAACGAGAGAGGGTACAGCCAGCACCCAGTTATTGCAAACCCATACAAAGCCACTGAATCTCCTCCGCTCCTTTGGCGTCCATCGCTCCAACCATCAAAAACAAGAATGCTCAACAGTACTCATCAGGCCGCATAACATTTTCAAACAAGGATATTGCAATAATAATCAAAAACGTCCGGGGATCAATACCCCTAAAAAAGTTCTGAAAAAACCAGGTACCTCGGGGCACCACATCAAAAAGAGAAAAGGATATATGTCCGAGAGTCTCTACTTCATCCTTCTCCGTCTCTCTCTGCTCCCAGCTTGGAGCGATTGTTCTCCATCCATTTGGCGGCTTCTTCTGGGGTCGGGAAGAACTGAACAGACCCCCACGCTGCAACTCTCAGTTTGGCAGGATACATCATAGAATACTTCACTCCCAGCGCTCTCATTCCTCTCTTGACCTCGCCGAATTTCATCCGCATTTTCTGGACCTCTGCTGAATAGTCCGGATATATTTCTATACGGCTTCCATTAAACGTGAGGTCCTGCAGCTTCCTGGCTTCCCGGAGGATAGTCTCTCTGTCCCTGCAATTTAGTATCCTAGCCAGCATAGTACGGGGAGCACTACCCGGTGGGAGGGGTCGTAGGGGGACACGGTGCGCTCTCTCCACTGCGAACACCCTGGAGAGCGTGTTTCTGCCGATCTTGGATAAGATCCATTGCTCAATAAAGTCGGTGGGGTCGCTGCCCTCTGCTTTTTCCGGAAAGCCCACAAATCTAAGGTTGTTCCTCCTTGATCTATTTTCTAAGTCGTCCTGTTTTAAGTGCACTTCTGATATCTTTTGAGCATGCTGAGTCTGAGTTTTCTGCATTTTGTTTACAGAGTCTTCAGTGGTGCTAACCCTCTCTTCCACAGCACCCATCCTAGTATCAGCCTTGTTCAGTGCCTCCTTAATGCCATTTTGATACAGGAAAGATGTATATCTTTGTACCGTGTTAGCCAGTGGATAGAAAAATATTCAGAATTGAGAGTCCTCAGTAGTTGATACCTTTTAATGGCTAACTGAAAAGATGGTAACACATTGCAAGCTTTCGAGACTACTCAGGTCTCTTCATCAGGCTAGACTAATACAAAATCTGAAGTCACATATTTATGCACAATACAGCCTAGAAAAAATGCAATAGATAAGACAAGTGACGTGAAGCAGAACTATCAATATGGGAGAGGGAGAAACATAAATATAAACATTGGACCAGTTCATAGATAAGGAGTCCGGATGTTTTATGGTCCTCTGATTGGGGTCTAGTTCTGTGTTGCCCCGCAAGGTTTTAAAAGGAAATTCCTTAATTGATGTAAAAAGACATAAATCCATGCAACACATTCATTCCAGCACTGAGAGTGTCAAAGTTCGTCATAAATTTGTACTCCCAAACTCGTCTCTCTCTCTGAGATGTGAAGTTACCTTTCAATACCAGTAATTTCATATCCATGCTGCTGTGATCAGGGATACAGAAATGTTTTGCCACAGGTAGATCCATTCTTTTTTCTCTTATTGTGTGACGATGAGCATTCATCCTTGTTCTAAGCTTTTGCCCTGTCTCCACCACATACATACCCCCAGTTGGACATTTAGTACAAATAATTAAGTACACCACATTAGATGTAATGCAGGTGAAAGTACCTGGGATCTTGTAGTCCTGATGTGAGTTGGGGATCTTTATCTTGTCCGTGGTCATTATAAATGGACAGGTTTTACATTTTTTCTGGTTGCAAGGAAAGGTTCCTGCAGCTGTTGGAGAGGACAGGGAGCTTCTGACAATGATGCTTCTTAAATTTGGGGGCTGCCTAAAACACAGCAGTGGGGGGTCTGGAAAAATGGATTTTAATCGGGCATCTTTTTGTAGTAAAGGTTGTAATTTCCGTGCAGCTCCCCTTAGCACCTCCAGATTTGGGTTGTAGGTGACG
Source organism: Dendrobates tinctorius (assembly GCF_039654945.1). NCBI lineage: Eukaryota > Metazoa > Chordata > Amphibia > Anura > Dendrobatidae > Dendrobates > Dendrobates tinctorius. The sequence continues at coordinate 76,542,338 of NW_027361714.1, read as the reverse complement.
ACTAGAGGCACTCGGTTATTTTCTTCTTTAGCTTTGTAATGTAGCAGGTGATTCCTTGACAATCTGGTGGCTCTTGTAATTTGGTTTTCAATTGTTCTTGGATGGTAACCCTGATTCAAAAAGGTCTTTTTGAGGCGACCAAGGTGTTTGTCTCTATCCATGGGGTTGGAACATATACGATTGTATCTGATGGCTTGGCTATAGATAATAGAGTTCTTTATGTGTTTTGGATGGAAACTGTCCCATTTAAGGTATGTTGGACGGTCGATTGGCTTCTGATACAGGGATGTCTCTATTTCATTGTTTTTTAGCTTAATGATGGTGTCCAAAAAATTAATCTCGGTACTGGAGTAGTTGAGTGTTAAATTGATGGTGGGATGAAATTGATTAAACTGTTCGTGGAACGTCTTTAGCTGTTGCTCAGACTCCGTCCAGATGATTAAAATATCATCAATGAAGCGGTAGTAGGCCAGGGGCCTGATGGGGCATGAGGACAAAAAATCGCTTTCAAGCTTGGCCATGAAAAGATTTGCATACTGTGGAGCCATTTTACTTCCCATAGCTGTGCCAGTCTCCTGTAGATAGATCCTGTTGTCAAATTCAAAGTAATTGTGAGTGAGGATGAATTTTATAAGTTTCACCACAGCATCAGCATCAGTCCCTGTGTTTTCCATGAAGAATTTGCAGGCATGTAAACCATCTTGGTGTGGGATATTAGAGTACAAAGATTCCACATCCATGGTGGCCAGGATGGTTCCTTCTGGTATTACTTTGAATTTGACAACAGGATCTATCTACAGGAGACTGGCACAGCTATGGGAAGTAAAATGGCTCCACAGTATGCAAATCTTTTCATGGCCAAGCTTGAAAGCGATTTTTTGTCCTCATGCCCCATCAGGCCCCTGGCCTACTACCGCTTCATTGATGATATTTTAATCATCTGGACGGAGTCTGAGCAACAGCTAAAGACGTTCCACGAACAGTTTAATCAATTTCATCCCACCATCAATTTAACACTCAACTACTCCAGTACCGAGATTAATTTTTTGGACACCATCATTAAGCTAAAAAACAATGAAATAGAGACATCCCTGTATCAGAAGCCAATCGACCGTCCAACATACCTTAAATGGGACAGTTTCCATCCAAAACACATAAAGAACTCTATTATCTATAGCCAAGCCATCAGATACAATCGTATATGTTCCAACCCCATGGATAGAGACAAACACCTTGGTCGCCTCAAAAAGACCTTTTTGAATCAGGGTTACCATCCAAGAACAATTGAAAACCAAATTACAAGAGCCACCAGATTGTCAAGGAATCACCTGCTACATTACAAAGCTAAAGAAGAAAATAACCGAGTGCCTCTAGTCGTCACCTACAACCCAAATCTGGAGGTGCTAAGGGGAGCTGCACGGAAATTACAACCTTTACTACAAAAAGATGCCCGATTAAAATCCATTTTTCCAGACCCCCCACTGCTGTGTTTTAGGCAGCCCCCAAATTTAAGAAGCATCATTGTCAGAAGCTCCCTGTCCTCTCCAACAGCTGCAGGAACCTTTCCTTGCAACCAGAAAAAATGTAAAACCTGTCCATTTATAATGACCACGGACAAGATAAAGATCCCCAACTCACATCAGGACTACAAGATCCCAGGTACTTTCACCTGCATTACATCTAATGTGGTGTACTTAATTATTTGTACTAAATGTCCAACTGGGGGTCTGTATGTGGGGGAGACTGGGCAAAAGCTTAGAACAAGGATGAATGCTCATCGTCACACAATAAGAGAAAAAAGAATGGATCTACCTGTGGCAAAACATTTCTGTATCCCTGATCACAGCAGCATGGATATGAAATTACTGGTATTGAAAGGTAACTTCACATCTCAGAGAGAGAGACGAGTTTGGGAGTACAAATTTATGACGAACTTTGACACTCTCAGTGCTGGAATGAATGTGTCGCATGGATTTATGTCTTTTTACATCAATTAAGGAATTTCCTTTTAAAACCTTGCGGGGCAACACAGAACTAGACCCCAATCAGAGGACCATAAAACATCCGGACTCCTTATCTATGAACTGGTCCAATGTTTAAATTTATGTTTCTCCCTCTCCCATATTGATAGTTCTGCTTCACGTCACTTGTCTTATCTATTGCATTTTTTCTAGGCTGTATTGTGCATAAATATGTGACTTCAGATTTTGTATTAGTCTAGCCTGATGAAGAGACCTGAGTAGTCTCGAAAGCTTGCAATGTATTACCATCTTTTCAGTTAGCCATTAAAAGGCATCAACTACTGAGGACTCTCAATCCTGAATATTTTCCTTAATGCCAGTGATTTCTTCTTTAATCTTATCAACCCGACTATTCAATCTAGTCAGTGTCCTTTTGCAAAACGACACCACCATAAAGACATCTTTCAGGGTCAGCTCTCTCTCAGGGGTCTCATCATCAGCTCCACTGTCTTCCTCCTCAGACATACACTCAGGGCCAGCGACTTCCCCTCCCCCTCTCCTCCTGTTATCCGCATCTCCTGTGGCTGCATCGCTCACTCCTTCTCCCTCCAGCACAATACCTTCTCCGGTGTCCCCCTCCTCCTCCCTTGCAAAGCGCTGCAGCTTCTGGAGGATCTGTGACCGTTTACCATAGCTTTCAGACTGTCTCCGCGCCTCCTCCACTTTCCCAGCGCCATCTTGTGCAGTCACGCTGCCGTCCTCCCCGATGCCTTTCTGCCTCCTCCTTCCCATCTCAGCGCTCCTCTGTACTCCCGGCGTCTCCCCCCGACTCTTATGCACTCACTGTGCCGATAGATGTGCCCAGATCAGTGCTAAATTGGCCTGATGAAGGATTTTTCATAAAGCTGATGGCAGAGCTCCTCTGCCTAGCGTCTGCTCACATCAGCGCTAGGCCACGCCCCTGCGTAATTTTTTTTAACTTTAATTTTAGACTGATGTCACATTCTCCTAGCCCGCACTTTATATAAGGTTGGTCTTTGGCACTGTTTGACTTTGACTGTTTTGACTGATTATAATCTGCTATACTTGTATATCCGCTTCATCTGGCTATTATCCTGCATCCCTTCATATACAAATATAGGTTCTTTTGGTCTCCTTCTGCTGATATGACCTTTTTAATATAGATTGATTGCACTATCTAGGGGATAATATTGAACACTTTCTCATGACCCCGATACTTTGCAGTGCGATTGATATGGATGTTTAATCTTATAGACTAGCACATTTGGCACTTTAGCTATATGAAAAAAATCTTTTTGTGACCATGAATCATTGTTTGATTGTTTTTGATATTGGATGCATTATATTATTATTACATCAGCCTATATAATTTTGTCATTGTCTCCATTATTATACCAACCCATTCAAGTGTGGTACTGGGTGTTGCCGATTCCCTTGTGTATTTTAGTCTTTTGTCATTTTTATTATTCTATTTTTGACTTCAATAAAATTTGTTACAACTTTTGTATACGCTGTATTGTACAATTTTCTTTTTTGGGTTTTTGATGCCACATTCTGTTGGGAGTGACAGAGCCAGTTTAGAGTCTTTTACAACGAAATACGAAACTCGACAGAAAAAAGGAAGACATGCCAGGCCCAAGCTGTCTCTACTGTTCCTCCTACACTGTAACAGGTTGAGATATGTCTTTAAAGGGAATCTGTCACCTACCCTTTGGCGGGCGATGAAAACGAGGTCGGTCCGATGGGCGGTGTTCCCGATGTGTGCCGCCTCCCCATCCTTGCCCACCGTCCGCAGGTTATTGCTGAATTGGAGTAGGTGTACGCCATTTTTTGCGCGTGCGCTAAGCATTCTTAGCTAGCGCACGCGCAGTATGCTTTGCCCAACTGCGGGCAAAGCCGAAAAGCCAGACTGCATGCGCCGGTTAACTAAGCCCGAGCACAGCAAAATACCTCCGGGGCTTAGTTAACCGGTGCATGCGCAGTCCGGCTTTTTGGCTTTGCCCGCAGTTGGGCAAAGCATACTGCGCGTGCGCTAGCTATGAATGCTTAGCGCACGCGCAAAAAATGGCGTACACCTACTTCAGCAATAACCTGCGGACAGAGGGCAAGGATGGGGAGGCGGCACACATCGGGAACACCGCCGACCGGACCGACCTCGTTTTCATCGCCCGCCAAAGGGTAGGTGACAGATTCCCTTTAACCCCTTCACCCCCAAGGGTGGTTTGCACATTCATGACCGGGCCAATTTTTACAATTCTGACCACTGTACCTTTATGAGGTCATAACTCTGGAACGCTTCCATGGATCCCGGTGATTCTGACATTTTCTCGTGACATATTGTACTTCATGTTAGTGGTAAAATTTCATTCAAATAACTTGCGTTTATTTGTGAGAAAAACGGAAATTTGGCGAAAATTTTGAAAATTTTGCAATTTTCCAACTTTGAATTTTTATGCCCTTAAATCACAGAGATACAGCACACAAAAAACTTGATAACTAACATTTCCCACATGTTTACTTTACATCAGCACAATTTTGGAACCAAAATTTTTTTTTGTTAGGAAGTTATAAGGGTTAAAAGTTGACCAGCAATTTCTCATTTTTACAACACCATTTTATTTTTAGGACCACATCACATTTGAGGTCACTTTGAGGGGTCTATATGATAGAAAATACCCAAAAGTGACACCATTCTCAAAACTGCACCCCTTAAGGTGCTCAAAACCACATTCAAGAAGTTTATTAACCCTTTAGGTGCGTCACAGGAATTTTTTTGAATATTTAAAAAAAAATGAACATCTAACATTTTTTCACAAAAAAAATACTTCAGGTTCATTTTTTTTATTTTACCAAGGGTAACAGGAGAAATTGGACTGCAAAAGTTATTGTGCAAATTGTCCTGAGTACGCTGATACCTGATATGTGGGGGGGAACGACTGTTTCGGCGCATGGCAGAGCTCAGAATGGAAGGAGCGCCGTTTGACTTTTTCAATGCAAAATTGGCTGGAATTCAGATCGGACGCCATGTCACGTTTGGAGAGTCCCTGATGTACCTAAACAGTGGAAACCCCCTACAAGTGACCCCATTTTGGAAACTAGACCCCCCAAGGAACTTATCTAGATATGTGGTGAGAACTTTGAACCCACAAGGGCTTTACAGAAGTTTATAACGTACAGCGGTACAATTAAAAAATCATACATTTTCCACAAAAATGATCTTTTCACCCCAATTTTTATTTTCCCAAGGGTAACAGGACCCTAAAAGTTATTGTGCAATTTGTCCTGAGTACGCTGATACCCCACATGTGGGGGTAAACCACTATTTGGGCGCATGGCAGAGCTCGGAAGGGAAGCAGCGCCATTTGACGTTTTTGGCTGGAATTGAGATCGGACACCATGTCGCGATTGGAAAACCCCTGATGTACCTAAACAGTGGAAACCCCCCGCAAATGACACCATTTTGTAAACTAGACCCCCCAAGGAACTTATCTAGATGTGTGGTGAGCACTTTGAACCCCCAGTGCTTCACAGAAGTTTATAACGCCCGGGCGTGAAAATAAAAAATTCGTATTTTTTCCACAAACATGATCTTTTAGTCAACATTTTTTTATTTTCCCAGGGGTACCAGGAGAAATTGGACCCCAAAAGTTGTTGTCCAATTTGTCCTGAGTATGCTGATACCCCATATGTGGGAGAAAACTACTGTATGGGCACACGTCGGGGCTCGGAAGGGAAGTAGTGACGTTTTGAAATGCAGACTTTGATGGAATGGTCTGCGGGTGTCATGTTGCCTTTGGAGAGCCCCTAATGTACCTAAACAGTGGAAACCCCCACAAATGACCCCATTTTGGAAACGAGACCCCCTAAGGAACTTATCTAGATGTGTGGTGAGCACTTTGAACCCCCAAGGGCTTCACAGAAGTTTATAATGCCCGGGCATGAAAATAAAAAAATCGTATTTTTTCAACAAACATGATCAATTAGTCCCCAATTTTTTCATTTTCCCAAGGGTAACAGGAGAAATTGGACCTCAAAAGTTGTTGTCCAATTTGTCATGAGTACGCTGACACCCCATATGTGGGAGAAAACTACTGTATGTGGACACACGTCGGGGCTCGGAAGGGAAGCAGTGACATTTTGGAATGCAGACTTTGATGGAATGGTCTGCGGGTGTCATGTGCATTTGGAGAGCCCCTGATGTACCTAAACTATTGAAACTCCCCACGAGTGACTCCATTTTCGACACTAGGCCCCCCACGCAACTTATCTAGATGTATGGTGAGCACTTTGAACCCCCAAGTGCTTCACAGAAGTTTATAACGCTCGGGCGTGAAAATAAAAAAATCATTTTTTTCCACAAAAATGATATTTTTGCCCCCAATTTTTTATTTTCCTAAGGGTAACAGGAGAAATTGGACCCCAAAAATTGTTTTGCAATTTGACTTGAGTAGGCTGATACCCTACATGTGGGGGTAAAACACTGTTTGGGCGCATGGCAGAGCTTGGAAGGGAAGGAGCACCATTTGACTTTTTCAACTCAGAATTGGCTGGAATTGAGATCAGACGCCATGTTGCATTTGGAGAGCCCCTGATGTGCCCAAACAGTGGAAACCCCCAATTCTAACTCCAACCCGAACCCCAACACACCCCTAACCCTAATCTCAGCCCTAACCCTAATGGAAAAATGGAAATAAATACATTTTTTTTATTATTTTTCCCTAACTAAGGGGGTGATAACGGGGGGTTTGATTTACTATCTATGGCGGTTTTTAGGTTTGGCGGCTGTCACACGCTAAAAGACGCTTTTTATTGTAAAAATAGTTTTTGCATCACCACATATTGAGAGCTCTAATTTTTCCGTATTTTGACCCACCGAGTCATGTGAGGTCTTATTTTTTGCGGGACGTGTTGACGTTTTTATTGGTACCATTTTCGGGCACATGACATTTTTTGATCGCTTTTTATTCCGATTTTTGGGACGCAGAATGAACAAAAACCAGCGTTTCATGAATTTCTTTTCGGGGGGTGCGGTTACACCGTTCCGCGTGCGATAAAATTGATAAAGCGGTTTTATTCTTCGGGTCAGTACGCTTACAGCGATACCTCATTTAGGTCGTTTTTTTATGTTTTGTCAGTTTTATGCAATGAAAACTATTTTATATAAAAAAATTATTTTTGCATTGCTTTATTCTGCGAGCTATAACTTTTTTATTTTTTTGCAGATGATGCTGTGTGGCGGCTTGTTTTTTGCGGGACAAGATGACGTTTTCAGCGGTACCATGGATATTTATATGCGTCTTTTTGATCGCGCGTTATTACACTTTTTGTTTGGCGGTATGATAATAAATCATTATTTTTTGCTTGGTTTTTTATTTTTTAAGGGGTTCGCTAAAGGGGTTAACTAATGGGACAGTTTTATAGGGCGGGTCGTTACGGACGCGGCGATACCTAATATGTGTACTTTTATTTTTTTATTTCTAAAAAATGGATTTATTTGGGGGAATATTTTTTTTTTCTAATTTATTTGGCGATTTTTTTTAATTTAACACTTTTTTATTTTTTTTTTTACTTTATGAAATAGTCCCAGGTGGGACATCACTGTCCTGTGACAGATCGCTGATCTGTCACATCACAGATCACTGTGACAGATCAGCAATCTGTCACAGGCACTGCAGAAGGCTTCCTCATGCCTGCACTTTGCAGGCACTGAGGAAGCCAGCTTCCTGCAGGCCCCTGAAGGCCCCCGTCGCCATCTTGGATTCGGGGGCCTGCAGGAAAGGAGCCCCCGGCAGCAGCACTGCACATTGCGCTGCCGTGGGGGGCTCAGGGAAGCACGGAGGGAGCCCCCTCCCTGTCGATGCTTCCCTTTAACCTCCGGTACACCGCGATCATGTTTGATCGCGGTGTGCAAGGGGTTAACGTGTCGGGGGCGGTCCGTGACCGCCCCTGACACATTGTGCCGGGTGTCAGCTGTGATAATCAGCTGACACCCGGCCGCGATCAGCGGCGCTCACCACTTGGGTGCCGCTGATCTCAGTAGACGTACTATCCCGTCCATGGGCATAGGGGCCCGGGTCCCATGGACGGGATAGTACGTCTCATGTCAGGAAGGGGTTAAGCAACAGTTAAAAGGAGAGAACTCAACTCACTAAGGCTAGGTTCATACTGCGTTACAGTAGCCCGTTCAACGCATAGCGTTGACAGGCTACGTTAACGCTATAGCATAACGCGATCGCGTTATGCTATACTGCTAGCGCAGATGCTTCAACTGCGCTAGCGGTGACGGACCCTCAGACGTTGCAGCCCGCGTCCGAGGCTCCATCACTGAATGACGGCATGTCGCTAGCGCATGCCGATTATGGCATTCGTTGGCGATGCGTCCGATAATGGGGGTTAATGGCAGCGTTAATGGACTGCGTTATACCACGTTATGACCCCAATTTGACCCCAGCCTTATTGGGCCCTGAGTGAGGTTCCACGGCAGATGTCTTTTCTTCATTCTAATCTATGCTAGCTATAGAAATATAAATTTGACTTCTCTGGATATGAGTTATTACAGATAGTCAATAAGTTTAACTTGTATTTCTCATAAATGTGTAATATATTCATGAAATAAAGTTAATCTCCTATATATTTCTAAGATTTCAATTTAAATACATCCATTATATGAGTATTATTGAGCTGCTATAGGTTATGTTCTATTTTAATTGTATGTTTTTGTCAAGGATTTACTTTCAGGCTTGTCAAGGCAATTTGTCTTGAGGATATATGGACAGTGCTTTATGAACTCCTGCCTCACCACACCTTGCATGTCAAGATAAGAATCAGATAGTTACTACAACTTAAAAGTGGTAATCTTTTGCCCTGTAGGCATGGCTGATAAGTTGAAGGTCCACAAATTAGTATGAATTCACAACTGTGAAATACAAAACTAAAGGCCCCGTCACACACAGCGATTTAGCTGATTTTGTGACTCCACAGCGATCTCACCAGCGAGATCGCTGTGTGTGACATGGATGAGCGACCGGCCCCCCTGCTGGGTATCGCTGATCTCGCTCGAACGTCCTGGGCTGTTTTTTGATCGTTGGTCTCCCGCTGGCCAGCGCGCATCGCTGCGTGTGCCAGCGAGAGACCAGCAATCAGAAACACTGGTTTCCAATGTAAACAATGGGTATCTAAGAGCCAATCGGCTCTTAGATACCCGCTGTTTACATTGGAAACCAGCTTGCTTGCTGGTCCTGATCGCTGGAGGGGCTGTCTAACGGTGGCCTAGCGATCCTATCCATGTCAGATCGGTGGGATCGCTGAGACATCGTTATGTGTAACGGGACCTTAAGATCAAATATTCAGGCCTGACTAGGATTTCAGTTTCTTTGTCCCAGCCTGAGACAAGTCATGTGGATAGCAGGATATGGCCATTGTGTGAAAGAAGTCATGCAACATTTCCCTACTTGAGTTGCAGTTTTATAAAAAGTTAGTTGCACAGTGGATCAAATTGCAACTCTTGCATGTATCCATATTGACAGTGGTATATACAGTGGCTTGCAAAAGTATTCACCTCCTTTTTCATTTTCCATGTTTCGTTATTTCTCAACTTGGAATTTCACTGATTTGCATCAGTTCATGTAAGGAACATGCCTACAAACTGTGAACATTTAGTTTTCTCTTTATTGTGAAGCAAACAACAACTAGTACAAAAAAATGAAAACTTCAGTGTGCATAACTATTCACCCCCCTAAAGTCAGTACTTTGTAGAGCCTCCTTTTGCAGCAGTTACAGCTGCAAGTTGCTTTGGATAAGTTTCTATGAGCTTTGCACATCTGACCACATCGAATTTTGGCCATTCCTCAAGGCAAAACTGCTCCCGCTCGTTAGATGGTTTCCTCTGGTGAACAGCAATCGCTTTGACTAGGCCACTCCAAAACATTTACATGTTTCCTCGTAAACCATTTGAGTGTTGATTTAGCAGTATACTTTGGGTCATTGTCTTGTTGGAAGGGAACCCCCGTCCCAGTCTTAAATCACTGACAGACTTAAACAGGTTTTGCTCAAGAATATCCCTGTATTTCGCATTATCCATCTTCCCCTCCACTCAGACCATTTTCACTGACCCTGCTGCAGAAAAACATCCCCACAGCATGTTGCTGCCACCAGGTTTCCCTGTGGGGATGGTGTTCTTGGGGTGATGAGCTGTGTTGCTTTGGCGCCAGACATAGCGTTTACCTTGGTGACCAAAAAATAAAATTCTCATCTGACCACAGCACCTCACTCCATACATTTGGGGAGTCTCCCACACATCTTTTCGCAAGCTCAAAACAAGCCTTACAATTTTTGTGTGTAAGTAAAGGCTTTTTTTCTGCACACTCTTCTATAAAGGCCACCTCTATGGACTGAATGGCTTATATTGGTCATATGGACAGATATTCCAGCCTCTTCTTGGGAACTCTGCAGGGTTAACTTTTGTCTCTGTGCAGCCTCTCAAATAAATGCCCTCCTTGCCTGGCTGAAAGTTTTGAATCATAGAATCATAGAATCGTAGAGTTGGAAGGGACCTCCTGGGCCATCTGGTCCAACCCCCTGCTCAAAGCAGGATTCGCTAAATCATCCCAGTCAGATGTCTGTCCAGCCTCTGTTTGAAGACTTCCATTGAAGGAGAACTCACCACTTCTCGTGGCAGCCTGTTCCACTCATTGATCACTCTAACTGTCAAAAAGTTTTTTCTAATATCTAATCTGTGTCTCTTCCCATTCAGTTTCATCCCATTGCTTCTAGTCTTTCCTTGTGCAAATGAGAATAAAGTTGATCCTTCTACAATGTGACAGCCCTTTAGATATTTGTAGACAGCTATTAAGTCTCCTCTCAGTCTTCTCTTTTGCAAACTAAACATTCCCAAATCCTGCAACCTTTCCTCATAAGACAGGGTTTGCAGACCGGTCACCATTCTGGTCGCTCTTTTCTGAACTTGCTCCAGTTTGTTGATGTCTTTTTTAAAATGTGGTGCCCAAAACTGGACACAATATTCCAGATGAGGTCTGACCAAAGAGGAGTAGAGGGAAATAATGACTTCACGTGATCTAGACTGTATGCTTCTGTTAATACATCCTAGAATTGCATTTGCCTTTTTTGCTGCTGCATCACACTGTTGACTCATATTCAGTCTGTGATCTATTAGTATACCCAAGTCTTTTTCACATGTGCTGTCACTTAGCCCTATTCCTCCCATTCTATATATGCTTTTTTCATTTTTATTGCCCAGATGTAGTACTTTGCATTTTTCCCTGTTAAAAACCATTCTGTTAGTTGCTGCCCACTTCTCCAGTTTATTTAAATCTTTTTGAATCCTCTCTCTCTCTTCTCTAGTATTAGCTATCCCTCCTAGCTTTGTGTCATCAGCAAATTTAATCAGTTTACCCTCAATTCCTTCATCTAAATCGTTGATAAAGATGTTGAACAATACAGGGCCCAGGACAGAGCCCTGTGGTACCCCACTTGAGACATTCTTCCAACTGGATGTGCAGCCATTTACGACCACTCTTTGGGTCCGATCACTAAGCCAGTTATGAATCCACCTAACAGTTGCCTTGTCCATTCCATACTTAGTCATTTTTTCAATAAGGATTGTATGAGAGACTTTGTCAAATGCTTTGCTGAAGTCAAGATATACTATATCTACAGCATTTCCTTGATCCACCCAATCAGTGATACCGTCATAGAAGGAAATTAAGTTAGTCTGACATGACTTATTAGTTAGAAACCCATGCTGACTCTGTTTAATCACTTCATTCTTATCCAGGTATTGACATACATGTTGTTTAATAATTTGTTCAAAGATCTTTCCTGGTATAGAAGTCAGACTCACCGGCCTATAGTTGCCTGGGTCCACCTTCTTCCCCTTTTTGAAGATAGGAACAACATTTGCTCTTCTCCAGTCTTCTGGCACTTCTCCTGTTCTCCAAGAATTTTCAAAGATTATGGAGAGGGGTTCAAAAATTTCTTCTGCTATCTCCTTCAGTACTCTGGGGTGTAATTCATCTGGACCTGGAGACTTGAATTCATTTAGGTTAGCTAAGTGTTTCCTCACTATCTTTCTGTTTATAGATATCCTGGATTCTTCTATTCCCTTAATAGGACAGTGAATAACAGTTGATGTTGCATTTCCTTTCTGAGAGAAAACAGATGCAAAATAGGAATTTAAAAGTTCAGCCTTCTCAACGTCCTGTCTTACCATTTCATCATTTTCATCCTGTAAAAATCCTATAGCATCTTTGACTTTTCTTTTACTTTTGACATATCCCCAAAATCCTTTATTATTGCTTTTGACATCTCTTGCAAGCCTCAGTTCATTTTCAGCTTTAGCTAATCTGATTTGTGCCCTGCAGGTTCTGCAGACAGCATTATATTCTTCTTTAGATATGCCTCCCTCTTTCCATTTTATAAACATTTTTTTCTTCCTTTTTAGCATGTGCTTAAGTTCTGTGTTCATCCATCCTGGTTTCCTTAAATGCTTCCTATTCTTCCCTCTTTTCGGAATTGTTAACAACTGTGCTTTGAGAATTTCATTTTTCAAGATTTCCCATCCTTCCTGGACATTTTTGTCTTTAAGGATATCCAGCCATTGGATCCCTCCAATTCTCTTTCTGAATCCCTTAAAATCTGCCTTTCTGAAATCTAACCTTGACGTCTGAGTCTTCACAGGTCTTCCGCCTCTAGTTATCCAAAATTCTAAAATAGCATGGTCGCTACCTCCTAGGGTCCCAGCCACTTTTACCTCCTCAACCATTTCCTCCCTGTTTATAAGGATTAGATCCAAGGTAGCAGTTCCCCTTGTTTTCTCCCTTACCTTTTGGAAGATAAAGTTGTCAGCAAGAGAGGATAAGAATTTCCTTGACCTGTTAGTTTTGCCTGAGAGATTCCCAACAAATGTCTGGATAGTTGAAATCTCCCATGACAACTATGTCATATTTTTTGGAGAACTTGGCCATCTGATGCATAAAGAGTTCATCTATATCTTCGGCTTGCACAGGCGGCCTGTAGTAAATGCCTACAATGGTGTCCTTTCCATTGTTCTGTCCTTGTATTCTTACCCATTCTTACCCTTTTGGTGGCGGCCCCTTCTTGGCAGGCTTGTTGTGGTAACATGTTCTTTCCAGTTGATGATAACGGATTTGATGCTGCTCTGTGGGATCATCAGAGATTGGGATATTTTTTGTATCACCCAACCCTGACTTGTATGTCTCAACAACGTTGTCCATGACTTGTTTGTAGATCTCCTTTGTCTTCATGGTGTTGTTTGGTTAGTGATACATCTGCTTAATGGTGTTGCAACCTCTAGGCATTTCAGAAACGGTGTGTATACACTGTCAGACCATGTATTGCACACAGGTGAACTTCTTCCTTTTCACTAAGCATATGACAAATGAAGGTAATTGCTGGCACCAGACATTTTTAGGGTCTTCATAGGAAAAGAGGTGAATACATATGCACATGCCAATTTTTAGTTGTTTGATCCCGTAAATTAAATTTGTCTATACTTTTCTTACTTCGCTTCACCAACTTAGACTATTTAGTGCTGATGCATCACATACAAATCAGATTACAAAAATATTTAAACACAGGTTGTAACATAAAAATACAAGGGGGTGAATACTTGTGCAAGGCACTGTAGCATGAAATTCAATGTATTATAGAAGCTTCTAACAAAGCTATTGTTAAAACCTAAGCTTTAGTATGTTGAAGCTGATTGCAAATAGGTATACTTGATACTAATTTTAGCAGTGTTTGGTAATCTGTCAGTAAGATCAACCCTTCCAAGCCAAATATATGGTCATGCAAGTCATAGGAAGCTGAATAGAATGACACCTTAAGATCTATGATCAGATGTCTTAGTCCAGAGAAATCCATAAGGTAATTACAATCTCATATTTAAATGACCTGCCAAGATCTATGAGCCAATCTGCATAAGAATCAGGCTTCAGCGCTTATTTTTAATAAAAGAGGGTGTTATTAGTGTAAGACATGTAACTATCACAGAGAAGCAGAGCTGATCTTTCTTCCAAACACATTTGCTTCAGCTATCACACCTTTGAAGCACTGAGAGGAACCTGCAGATGTGTCAGTAATAATAACACATAGCTCTGCAGTGGGATCACTACAACAGCCATTACACATCAGCTGGAATTTCGGACCACTTTTCTTATATAAACTGCTCCAGGTCTCATATTTGACTGGTGCATTCTCCCTACAGCAATTTGTTAATTTAGTGACAAAATGAACAATTGGTAGTGAAAGGTTGAACTTGATGGACCTAGGTCTTTTTTCAACCTATGTAACTATATCATTTCAAGATCTCTCCACAGGTGTTCAATGAGATTTAGATCTGGACTCATTGCTGGTCACTTCAGAACTCTCCAGCGCTTTGTTTCCATCCATTTATGGGTGCTTCTTGAAGTGAGTTTAGGGTCATTGTCCTGCTGGAAGATCTATGACCTAGGATGCAAAAAAAATTTGACACAGGGCACACTACATTGCCACTCAAAATCCTTTGGCAGTGTTCAGATTTCATGATGCCTTGCACACAGTCAAAGCACCCAGTGCCAGAGGCAGCAAACCAACCCGAAAACACCTCCACCATATTTGACTTTAGGTATTGTTTTTTACTTTGTAGGCCTCACTCCACTTTCGCTAAACCCCAAGCCTGCAGGACAGCTTGAATTTGTTTGGAACTTGATTGGGGCTGCTTATCCACCATCCAGACAATCCTGCATTGCAACCTTTCATAGTTTTTTTTCTCTGCTGTCTACTTACAGGGAGATTAGCTACTGTGCCATGGGTTGTAAACATCTTGATTATGTTGCGCTCTGTGGACAAATGAACATCAAGATCTGTGGAGATGGACTTGTAACCTTGAGATTGTTGATATTTTTCAAAAGTGTTGGGTCTCAAATCCTCAGACAGTTCTCTTCTCTTTCTGTTCTCCATGCTTAAGGGGGTTTTACACTAAGCAATATCGCTAGCAATATCGCTAAAACGTCACCGGTTTTGTGACGTTATAGCGATATTGCTAGCGATATCGCTATGTGTGATACTTACCTCCGACCGGCTCCCCCGCTGTCCATCGCTGATCGCGCGAGAATGTCTGGCTCCATTTCTCGTCGGGCGCTTCCTGCTGAGACTTCCTGCCGTGACGTCCAGCGACGCGTGGAGGCGGGCGGGAGGACGCAGGATCGCTGTGTGTGAATGGTAAGTATCGTGCGCTGCGTCGCTGCTGCATCGCTGTGAGATCTTTCTGTATGAAAGCTCACTAGCGATCATTTAGCGATGCACCAGCGATCCTGACCGGGTCGGATCGCTGGTTGGATCGCTGGTGCATCGCTAAATGTAAAAGGGCCTTAAGTGTAGCACACAGAGACACACAATGCAATGATTGAGTCAACTTCTCTCCTTTTTATCTGGTTTCATGTGTGATTTTCATATTGCCTACACTTGTTACCTGCCACAGGTGAGATTGAATGAGCATCACATGAGTGAAACAAACTTGTTTACCCACAATTTTGAAAAGGTGCCAACACTTTTGTCCAGCCTATTTTTGGCGTTTTGTGTGAAATTATGATGGTCTTATTTTCCGCTTTTTTTGTGTTGTTCCAATACACACAAAGGAAATAAATGTGTATAACAAAACGTGTAACTGAAATAATATTCTTTGAGAAATACTTCACTTTCTGGAACAATTTCAATGGTGCAAACATTTTCAACAATGACCTATGGCGATTGTAATGCTTTCACCTGGTTAAAGTTGGTCACAGTCACCAAAAGTAACTGTTTTAGCAGTCGATGTTGTACTTCTCCATCTGACTTTCACCTAATGTTTTTAGGGGTCTGTAGTTGCTCTGGCAGTTTTCTGCTTTGAAACTATACAATCATATCTCTATTGGCTCAGTTTATTGTAATTTTTTTTTTGTTAATAGACAACATACACAGAGTTCTTACAAAATAGTCACAAAAGGGGCTCGTATTTTTGATGGCCCAATTTCTAGGTGTAACGTTTCTCAGATCTCGTCTGTGGAACTTGAATCATATCACTCCAAACTTTAAATGTGATAAAGAAAATGTAACACACTCTGCAATTATATCGGCATAGGGTATTAATTACCCACATCTTCTGCAGACTTTAGTTTGGCTACAAAAACTCATAGTTCCTTCTATCCAGTGGACTCTGGGCAATTGTGCAATCCTAACTGAAAGCAGAACTGTTAATTCTGCACATTTAATATTAATAAATTTTCAATATAATAGAAACTCCAAGCACCAAATATAAATGTCAATTTCAGTTCCAATTAAAATCACAGCCGTGGGTTATGCTGTAAATAAAAGAAAAAGTGCTCCTTTTAGAGATGTACAATTATAGTAATTAAACACAGAGGGATAAATATACTGTAAGTGAACACATTCAGAGACCATAATTTGTCATTACGTTTCCACATATAGCCTAATATTTATATGTGAACTGTAAATGTTATTGGTGTGCTAGAAAAATTAAAGCATCTAAAACACTTATTCTTGCTGAAAATATTATACTTTGTACAGAAAACAGGAAGAAATATCATGCAGCCACTACTAGTTTATGTCACGTCGCCGTCAGACTCGGGGCCCGCTGTTCCGCCCTCAGCCACTAGGAGGCGACGGACTGTCACGCCGCCCTCGGGCTCGGGGCCTGCTGTCCAGGCCTCGGCCACCAGGAGACGCCGGACTGACATGTCGTCGATCTCGGGGCCTGCTGTTCCGCCCTCAATCACTAGGAGGCGCCGTGGCTCGCGCCCGAGTGAGGGCGGCAACAATGAAAGGGCTTCTGCGCAGGCGTCTACTGGACGCAGACTCCGCTCCTCTGTCAGTCATGATGGGGCTGGTGCATCATCATCAGGTCTGGTCCTGGGGGCGGTCCTGATGACATCACCAGCCCGGGAGCCTGTGAGGGACGACCTGATCCCTCAAATACCTTGGGACTGGGCTTGCAAGCCGCCGGATATATTCTTGGTTCCCCTACGTGTTACTTGTGATTGCCTATCGTTAACTCCGACCTCAGCCTGAACTTCTGACTACTCTGTTGCCTGCCGTTTTTGTACCTTGCATTTCTCCTGATTACTGACGCTGACCTTGGCCTGGATTCCTGACCCCTCTATTGCCTGACGATTTTGTACTTCTGCTATTCTCCCGGTTTTTGACTTTGGCCTGGATATTCTGACTCTGCTACTGCCTAACGATTCTGTACCTCTGCTGCCCTCCTGGTTTTTGACTCTGACCTTGGCCTGAATTTGACTCTGCTATTGTCTGCCGTTTCTTGTACTTCTGCTGTCCGCTCGGTTAAGACTCTGATTCCCGACTACGCTTTTGGTCCCGTTTTTATTCCTCTCTGACGACCGTCCTGCTCTGGTCACTGTTCATATTCAGACAGCGCCTCCTGGGCTCTGCTGTAAATCCAGATCCCTGTATAGGGGTAAAGGGTATCAGTGTTTCTCGGGGTGTTGTCTGGCTGCAGCCCAGAACCGCAGACGGACGTTACATTATATCCGGCCCGACAAAATAAAACTGCTTTTTGTGTATACTCCTAACATATATAAAAGCAGTTTCCCTGAACTTTTTTTTTTTTCTTTCTCCTGACTGAGCTGATTGTTGGCCTGAACACCTGTTGCACTGCACTGCTTGGAAGATCACTCTCATTCTCCTGCACAAGCATGCTGCAGTCTGGAATCTTCAGGGAGAGAGCTATACGTCAGAGATCCATGCTCCTGGGACGTCGCCCTCTGGGCAACCACTCTGGCTATGGTTGTCCAGAGGCTCAGGTATTGCCCGCAGATGCGGCGAAAGTTTTATTACCTATCTCAGTTTTATTTGGTCAG
Organism: Dendrobates tinctorius; assembly: GCF_039654945.1. Classification (NCBI taxonomy): domain Eukaryota; kingdom Metazoa; phylum Chordata; class Amphibia; order Anura; family Dendrobatidae; genus Dendrobates; species Dendrobates tinctorius. Next base: position 76,524,463 of record NW_027361714.1, on the reverse strand, counting down.
AAAACTCTCTGTTTAAATGCGTATGTGGATAGTGGGTCTGAAGGCAATTTTATGGATTCTATGACTGCTAGGGATCTGGGTGTACCATTACTAAAACTTAATATTCCAATTAAAACCACTGCTATTAATGGCACATCCATTATTCAGGAGGGGGTTAAATTTGTTACTGCTAAGATAACTATGTCAGTAGGAGCACTACATACTGAGCTTATTTCCTTTTTTGTGTTGGACAATCTATCTTCTGCAGTCATTTTGGGAATGCCGTGGCTACGTCAACATAACCCTGTCAATGACTGGCACCTGGGTGATGTGGTGCGCTGGAGTTCGCAATGCCAGGATAATTGCATGTCTGTAGCAGTAAATCAAACCAAGCTAAAAAAACACCCCTTCATACCGTTTGCTCTCAGGGATTATGGAGATGTCTTTTCCGTTATAGAGTCTGAGAAACTACCGCCCCACAGAGAGTATGATTGTCCTATAAACCTAATTCCAGATGCCCGTCTTCCAAAAGGGAGAATATTTAATCTCTCTGGTCCAGAGCGTCAGGCCATGAATGAGTACATAGCGGATAGCTTAAGAAAGGGGTTCATTAGACCATCTATTTCACCAGTTGGAGCTGGGTTCTTCTTTGTAGAGAAGAAAGATGGTGGTCTCAGACCCTGTATTGACTACCGGGAATTAAACGCAATCACTATAAAGAACCAGTACCCGCTTCCACTCATCCCTGATCTTTTTAATCAGCTAATTGGAGCCCGTTGGTTTACTAAACTTGACCTCCGGGGGGCATACAATCTAATCCGCATAAGAGACGGCGATGAGTGGAAGACAGCGTTTAATACACCTCTTGGTCACTTTGAGTACCTAGTAATGCCTTTCGGACTCAGCAATGCTCCTGCAGTGTTTCAGCACTTTGTTAACGATATTTTCAGGGACATCTGTGGTGTGTATGTCGTTGTGTACTTGGATGATATTTTGATTTACTCCACTGACCCTGTGACGCATGCTCAACACGTCCGTTCAGTACTGCAGAGACTACGGGAGAACTCCTTGTTTGCTAAGTTGGAGAAATGTGTCTTTTTCGCTGAGGAGGTACAATTTTTGGGGTACATGGTCTCAGGCAGGGGGTTCCGCATGGATCCTGCCAAGATCCAATCTATTAAGGAGTGGGTGCAACCCAAATCGCTGAAAGCATTGCAGCGATTTTTGGGATTTGCCAATTACTACCGTAAGTTTATCAAGAGTTTTTCTGAGATTGCCAAGCCACTCACGGATCTAACCCGAAAGGGGGCGGACGTGACCAACTGGAATCCCGAGGCCATTCAAGCATTTTCTACGTTAAAAGAATGCTTTGTGGCCAACCCGGTTTTAGTACAACCTGACTTAGACCGCCCATTTATTGTGGAGGTGGATGCCTCCGAAGTCGGAGTGGGAGCAGTGCTATCGCAAGGCACTGCAGCCCTCACTCAGCTGCGCCCATGTGCTTTTTTTTCCCGAAAGTTCTCTGCCACAGAGAAGAACTATGATATTGGGAATCGGGAATTACTAGCAATCAAATGGGCCTTCGAGGAATGGCGTCACTTTCTCGAAGGCGCCAAACACAAGGTCACCGTCATTACAGACCACAAAAACCTGACCTACCTGGAGTCAGCTAAAAGACTGAATTCCAGGCAGGCCAGGTGGGCCTTGTTCTTTTCAAGGTTCGATTTTTTAATCACCTTTCGCCCTGGCACGAAAAATGTGAGGGCCGATGCCCTCTCTCGCAGTTTTTGCCCCACACAAGCCGAAGACTGTGAACCCGTTCCGATATTAGCCAATGGGATCGTCGTGTCGGCAGTTTCCTTGGACCTTCTGGAGGAGATCCGTAGGTCTCCAGAACGAGCTCCTGACACTACACCCCCCAAAAAATTGTTTGTTCCGAATTCCTTTCGCCTTCAAGTTCTTAAAGAGTCACATGACTCTGTTCTGGCAGGTCATCCTGGGCTCAACAATACCACCAGGTTGGTAACTAGGAACTTTTGGTGGCCGACGGTGGTCAAGGACTGTAAGAACTATGTTTCAGCATGTGAAGTCTGTGCCCGCGCCAAATCCACCCATAATCGCCCTGCTGGCTGGCTTCAGTCCTTGCCCACCCCTGAGAGTCCATGGACCCACATCTCCATGGACTTCATCACAGACCTGCCGACCTCAGATGGGAAAACATGTATCTGGGTGGTGGTAGACAGGTTCAGCAAACAGTGCCATTTTATTCCCCTGTCTGGCTTACCTAACTCCGAAACCTTGAGCAAATTGTTCCTTGTGCACATTGTACGTCTTCATGGTGTTCCGTCAAATATTGTGTCCGACAGAGGTACCCAGTTCGTCTCAAAATTCTGGAGGGCGTTCTGTAAACGCATCGGTGTTGAGTTATCCTTCTCCTCGGCCTACCACCCCGAAACAAATGGGCAAACCGAACGTGCTAATCAAGCTCTGGAGCAATACCTCCGTTGTTACGTGTCAGGACACCAGTCCGACTGGGTAGAACATCTGCCATTGGCTGAGTTTGCCTTAAATAATCGCTACCAGGACTCCATTAAAACTACCCCTTTTTTTTTGTAACCTTGGATTGCATCCGCGCTTTGGGTCGTTCTCGGCTAGGATGTCGGAGCTCCCTGGAGTAGAGAAAAACATACATCGCTTGAAAACAATATGGTCTGAAGTAAATACGAATTTGAAAGGGGCTCAAGTTAGACAGGCTTCAGCTGCAAACAAACGACGGTCCAAGGGGCCACACTTGGGGGTTGGGGACAAGGTTTGGCTTTCGACTAAAAACATCAAACTGAAAGTACCGTCTGCCAAACTGGGTCCCAGATTTATCGGCCCATATGAAATTATAGAAGTGGTTAATCCGGTAGCCTTCCGTTTGAAACTTCCGCAGTCATTTAAATTACCTAACGTGTTCCACAAGTCTCTCCTCAAACTGTATCGCTCCCCAATTCACCCTGTCCAGTCCCCTCCTCCTCCTGTTTCGGTCGGAGGGTCCTTGGAGTATGAAGTCCAGGGTATCCTTGACTCCCGCCTTGTGAGAGACTCCATACAGTATCTTATACACTGGAAGGGCTACGGCCCGGAGGAGAGGTCCTGGGTCCCCGCAAGGAACATCCATGCCAAGGCATTAATTAGGAGATTTCATCTCCTTCACCCTGACAAACCGGGTTTTGAGGGTCCGGAGGCCCCTCCTGGAGAGGGGGGTACTGTCACGTCGCCGTCAGACTCGGGGCCCGCTGTTCCGCCCTCAGCCACTAGGAGGCGACGGACTGTCACGCCGCCCTCGGGCTCGGGGCCTGCTGTCCAGGCCTCGGCCACCAGGAGACGCCGGACTGACATGTCGTCGATCTCGGGGCCTGCTGTTCCGCCCTCAACCACTAGGAGGCGCCGTGGCTCGCGCCCGAGTGAGGGCGGCAACAATGAAAGGGCTTCTGCGCAGGCGTCTACTGGACGCAGACTCCGCTCCTCTGTCAGTCATGATGGGGCTGGTGCATCATCATCAGGTCTGGTCCTGGGGTGGTCCTGATGACATCACCAGCCCGGGAGCCTGTGAGGGACGACCTGATCCCTCAAATACCTTGGGACTGGGCTTGCAAGCCGCCGGATATATTCTTGGTTCCCCTACGTGTTACTTGTGATTGCCTATCGTTAACTCCGACCTCAGCCTGAACTTCTGACTACTCTGTTGCCTGCCGTTTTTGTACCTTGCATTTCTCCTGATTACTGACGCTGACCTTGGCCTGGATTCCTGACCCCTCTATTGCCTGACGATTTTGTACTTCTGCTATTCTCCCGGTTTTTGACTTTGGCCTGGATATTCTGACTCTGCTACTGCCTAACGATTCTGTACCTCTGCTGCCCTCCTGGTTTTTGACTCTGACCTTGGCCTGAATTTGACTCTGCTATTGTCTGCTGTCCGCTCGGTTAAGACTCTGATTCCCGACTACGCTTTTGGTCCCGTTTTTATTCCTCTCTGACGACCGTCCTGCTCTGGTCACTGTTCATATTCAGACAGCGCCTCCTGGGCTCTGCTGTAAATCCATATCCCTGTATAGGGGTAAAGGGTATCAGTGTTTCTCGGGGTGTTGTCTGGCTGCAGCCCAGAACCGCAGACGGACGTTACAGTTTAGAACAATAAACCCTTTGTAATGTGAATTTTAACAAATCCGAAAATATATGTGCATAGCAAGAAGTGCCCTCTTTGAGAGCCACGCACAAACCTCTTGACTACCCTAGACCATTAGGGATATTACTTTGTATAGTGTCCTAGCAAATATCCAATCTAAACAAATGTTGATGTAATTGCAAAAGATACAAAAATGTAGAAAGTGTCTTATGAGAGTTTGAGAAAGTGAATTTAAAGGAAACCTGTCACGTGAAACAAAGCTATTAACCTGCAGATATGGGGTTAATCTGGCCATTAATAGCATTGTGAACCTTCCCAGTGCCCATACTTAGACCTCCGCTCGCTGTCGGGAGGAAATTAACTTTATTCCTCTCGACAGCATCAGGTTTGACTCATGGGGGTGGCTCCTGCATGGGTTCAGCCACTGCTCTGTGTACAGAGAGCGATGGCGGTAACAACATCCCATCACTGACTGACAGCTGGGTCCAATGATGGGCGAGCTGTCAGTCAGTGATGAGGGTGCCGTTACAGCTGCCGCTCTCTATATACAGAGCAGTGAATGAACCTGCGCCAGTGCCACTCTCGTTACCAAAATCCTAACCCTTCCGGGAAGAATAAAGTTCATTTCCTTAACATGACTTTAAGTGCGGACGTTATTAAGTTATTAACCTCAAGATTAACCCCATATCTACAGATTAATAACTTTTTCACATGACAGGTTCTCTTTAAATATTACAAAAGTTCACCTGAAACTGAACAGTGAACCTAATACTCAATATCTATTTAACTTTAAAAACTAATTACTTTTCTAGTTAGTCATTTAGTCTATGTAGTCATTTAGCAATTCCCTACGGTTGTACTTTAACTTCCTTTGTCTGTTTTTTTTTTTTTAACACTTCCGATGACTTTCTATTTCAGGGAGAATCTACAGTAAAATCCTCTAACAGAGTGTCATCAAGGGCCCTAGGATGCAGTCACTCACCCCTGATTCTTTTTCTGCCCTGAAACGGACATTATTAGGGGGCTGGTGCTGCAGTCACTCTGCACAGTTGCTCTCACTGCACTGAAATGGGAAGTCATCAGTGACATTCGTTTCAGGTTGGTTAAGCCTCTGTTCTACTGAGCACGAGTCAGTTGTCAATTCTGACATGCTTAGTAAGCGCTCAAGCACATGGATTCCTCTAGATTCCTGTTCAAAGTGCATTGGCAATGTGCTTCCTTGCTGGCTGGTCACTTCTCTTTAAAGCTGGGGATGAGCACCCTGGCAGTACATATTAAAAGAGAAACACCATACTGAGCCTGGTCTTGGAATGGACAATTGGTGAATACTCAGTAGAACAAACACTAAAAACGAACATCACTGATGATGTCCCATTTTATGCCTGCGTCACACTTGCCGTATGAAAAATCTGTCCGATTTTCTCGGCCGAGAATCGCAGGAGTGTTCTCCGTATGGTGATCCGTATGTAATCCATTTGCAGTACGATGATGTGATTTCCTTGCATCTAGTATCCGTTTACAATGCGATTTTAACATGAGCTTTTACATACAGCAGTTCTCTGTCATTGACACATCGTTTTAAAACAAAATATTGTTCAAAACATATTTTCTCAAGGTGATCTGCTATGAAGACACTGAGCATGAACTGCTATGACCTCATCACTGCCATTTTCCCATGGTCCTGAGGTCACAGCAGTTCAGCCCGGCTGCAAGAACATCTTCATTGAATAACGGTGATATCACTCATGCTGCTCCCTCACAGCCTGACCTGCGATGAAGTCTGGAGCGTGGGAAAATGAACTGGCATTTTCTCACACTCAAGAGTTCAGAGTGGCTCAGGCTGGGAGGGAGGATAGACTCCGTGACGTCAGCACTAGTCACTGAGGCGGCGCTGGCAGCATTTCCTCATTCACCAGTGGGTTTTCAGCCAGGACGGTTGCATCTTAGCACACCATTCAGGTTGAAATATGTATAACCTCCAGATATGGATTACGCCGTGGGACACAACAACAGACAGGTATGGTATATTGTTGCTTTTTTATTTTATTTTTATTATAGGAAAACTAGAGCTTTGCATGGATTAGGTGTGGTTGTAAGAATGGATTAAGTAAGAATAATAAAGGAGTCTGTGACTTTATTTCAATTAAAGGATTTTTAAATGGGTGTCTGTGTTTTCTTTACAATTTGACTATGGGGTTAGTAATAGGGGCGTCTTATTGACGCCTCTCCATTACTATCCTCGGGACTAGATGTCACCTGAAAGGTGACATCAACCCCCCCCCCTCAACTAATTTCCTCATATGCCTCCGCTAAAGGCCTATAGAGTGAAAAGTTGTGTTTACACTTATGTTTAACTTTATTTTTATATATAAATGTTGAATATGGGAGGTTGCAATCACTATATTTATATTTTCTCTTTTTTCATTTATTATTTTTATTTCATCACATGCACAACAAGCAAGTTGTATGGCCCATTTTCTTCTGTTACTCTTGTGTTGTGAAAATTAAAAATTTGACGCTAAAGGAACTTTTGGCAGGAAAAATTAATTTTTTCTTTCCACATTGCTTTAATTATTGTGAAGCACCTAAAAGATTAAAACACTCCTTGAATGCTGTTTTAGCATTTGGGGTGGCGGGGGGGGGGGGGGGGGGTGCAGTTTTTAAAATGGTGTCACTTTTGGGTATTTTCTGACAAATAGGCCCATTCACAGTTGCTTCAAATGTAACGTGGTCCCTAAAAAAAAAAAATGGTTTTGTAAATTTTGATGGAAAAGAGAGAAATTGCAGATAAACTTTCAACCCTTCTAACTTGGTAAAAAAAAAAGAATCTCAGTCTCTGGGATCTGTTGAGTTCCAGAGTTATAACTTCATAAAGTGACAGTGGGCAGAATTGAAAAATTTGGCTTGGTCAGGAAGGTGAAAACAGACTTTGGGGCAAAGGGGTTCAAGAAACATTTTACATTAAAAAGAGCCCCAAAATCACATTATTTTTCAAATAGCACAGTAATTGCAAACTTATTGATAATATACTGCCTTGGCCCAACATAGTTTCTTTCTTGTACCGTTACGTATTCTTTCATCTCTATTTGCCCCTCTGTGAATCCAGCTTCATATAGATGAATGGATAATAATAATAATAAATTTTATTTTTATTTATTTATTTTTTTTTTCTATAGCGCCGACATATTCTGCAGCACTTTACATTTCAGAGGGGATTTGTACAGACAATAGACATTACAGCATAACAATAATCACATACAGTAGATTATAACAAATAACAAGAGGAGTGAGGGCCCTGCTCGCAAGCTTACAGTCTATGAGGAAAGAGGGAGACACGAAAGGTGGGTGGTAACAGTTGCCCTGATTGTATGGACCAGCCATAATGTTAAGTGTGTAACAGTACAGACAAAGAGGGCTAATGGATGCATAAAGCATGTGGGAACATGATGCTGGGAACCTGGTTATGGTAAAACTTTTGGCTCTGCCACACAGGGATAGGTTAGGTTAATGTGTTGAGGCGATAGGCCAGTCTGAATAAATGCGTTTTCAGGACACGCTTAAAATTGTGGGGATTGGGGACTAATCGTATTGACCTGGGAAGTGCATTCCAAAGAATTAGCGCGGCACGTGTAAAGTCTTGGAGACGGGAGTAGGAGGTTCTGACTATTGAGGATACTAACCTCAGGTCATTAGCAGAACGGAGGGCGCGGGTAGGGTGGTATACTGAAACAAGGGAGGAGATGTAGGGTGGTGCTGAGCCATGGAGGGCTTTGTGGGTGAGGGTAATAAGTTTATACTGAATTCTGGAGTGGATGGGTAGCCAGTGTAATGACTGGCACAAGGTAGAGGCATCGGTGTAACGATTGGTGAGGAATATGATCCTGGCTGCAGCATTCAAGACAGATTGGAGAGGGGAGACCGATTAGAAGAGAGTTACAATAGTCGAGACGAGAATGAATAAGAGAAACAGTAAGAGTTTTTGCAGAGTCAAAAGTAAGAAAAGGTCAAATTCTAGAAATGTTTTTGAGGTGCAGATGACAAGAGCGAGCCAGTGATCGAATGTGGGGGGCAAAGGAAAGCTCGGAATCAAGTATGACCCCAAGACAGCGGGCATGTTGCTGGGGAGTAATAGTGGAACCACACACAGAAATAGCAATGTCGGGTATAGGTACATTAGTAGCGGGAGGAAACACCAGGAGTTCAGTCTTTGACAGGTTCAGTTTCAGATATAGTGAGGACATGATATTAGACACAGCGTTTAGACAATCGCCAGTGTTTTCTAGAAAGGCTGGCGTGATGTCAGGAGAAGAAGCGTATAATTGGGTGTCATCAGCATAGAGATGGTACTGGAAACCAAATCTACTGATTGTTTGACCAATAGGGGCAGTGTACAAGGAGAAGAGGAGGGGGCCTAGAACCGATCCTTGAGGAACCCCAACAGTAAGGGGAAGGTGAGAGGAGGAGGAACCGGCAAAAGAAACAGTAAAGGAGCGGTCGGAGAGATAGGAGGAGAACCAGGAGAGAACGGTGTCCTTGAGGCCAATGGAATGGAGCATAGTGAGGAGGAGCTGATGATCCACAGTGTCGAATGCTGCAGAGAGATCCAAGAGAATTAGCATGGAGTAATGACCATTTGATTTAGCTGTTAGCAGATCATTAGAGACTTTAGTGAGGGCAGTTTCGGTGGAGTGTAAAGAGCGGAAACCGGATTGGAGAGGGTCGAGAACAGAGTTTTCTGAGAGATAGCGGATAAGATGGGAGTGGACCAGGCGTTCCAGGAGTTTAGAGATGAAGGGAAGATTAGAGACAGGTCTATAGTTAGCGGCACAGTTTTGGTCGAGGGATGGTTTTTTAAGTAGTGGATGTATGATGGCATGCTTAAATGAGGAGGGAAAAATACCAGAAGAGAGAGAGAGGTTAAATATTTTAGTTAGGTGAGGGGTGACAGCAGGGGAAAGGGACTGGAGGAGATGTGACGGAAATGGGTCACTGGTGCAAGTAGTTGGGCGAGAAGATGCAAGGAGCCTGCTTACTACTTCTTCTGTGACTGGTTCAAAATCAGAGAGTGAGTTAGATGCAGTGGGGGAGGGAGGACAGTGCATGGTATGAGGGGATTTGGAGATAATTTCCTGTCGGATCTTGTCAATTTTTTCTTTGAAGTAATTGGCCAGATCGTCAGCTCGGAGCTCCGTGGTTGGGGCCTGTACTCTTGGATTGAGTAGAGAATGAAAAGTGTCAAAGAGACGTTTCGGGTTGTTGGACAGTGAGGTGATGAGGGTGTTGAAATAGGTTTGTTTGGAGAGGTGAAGGGCAGTGTTGTATGTTCTAAGCATAAACTTAAAATGGATGAAATCTTCGTGTAGATTGGATTTTCTCCACAGACGTTCGGCGCACCTGGAGCACCGCTGCAGGAAACGTGTTTGCACCGTGTGCCAGGGTTGTCGCCGTCTGTGTTGTGGTGTTCTATTTATAGGGGGTGCAAATTCATCCAGGGCACTTTGAAGTGTTTCATTGTAATGCTTCAATGCAGAATCAGGACATGAGAGGGAGGAGATAGGGGCCAATGAAGACTGCAAGTTCTTTAGAAGTTTCTGGGTGTTAATGGCCTGTATGTTTCTATAAGTCTGGACAGTGGGAGTGACCTGAGCAGCCTGGCAGTTCTTTATAGAGAATGAAAGAAGATTGTGGTCAGAGAGCGGGAGAGGGGAGTTTGCAAAATCATCCACTGCACAAAGCCGAGAGAAGACCAAGTCGAGGGAGTTTCCGTCTTCATGCGTTGGAGAATTAGTAAGCTGCGAAAGGCCAAATGAGGAGGTTAGAGATAAAAGGTGAGTAGCAGATGGGGAGAGGGGAAGAGCAATGGGGATGTTGAAATCTCCCATGATGAGGGTAGGGATGTCACAGGAGAGAAAATGTGGAAGCCAAGTGGCAAAATGATCCAGGAACTGATGGGAGGGGCCGGGAGGACGATACACCACCGCCACTTGCATGGAGAAAGGGGTGTAGAGTCTGACGGCATGGACCTCAAAAGAAGGTAAGACAAGTGAGGGTACTTGAGGGATAACCTGAAAGGTACATTTTGGTGATAGGAGCAGACCAACGCCTCCACCAGCTCTATTGTCTGATCTTGGGGTATGAGAGAAGTGTAGCCCCCCGTATGAAAGAGCAGCAGCAGCGGTAGTATCTGACAGCTGGATCCAGGTTTCAGTAAGAGCCAGGAGGTTAAGAGAATTAGAAAGGAAGAAGTCATGAATGAAGGAGAGTGTGTTACACACTGAGCGAGAATTCCAAAGTGCACAATTAAGAGAGACAGATGGCATGCAGGGAATATTAATGAGATTAGAGGGGTTTCTGAGTGTAGCAGTGGGGGGGTTTGACTTTCTATAACATGGGGGACCAGGGTTGGGAGCAATGTCTCCTGCGACTAGGAGAAGGAGGATAGAAAGAGTGAGCAGATGGTTAAGTGATTTGTGAGAGCGTCTCTGGTGTTGAATGGTGGGACTGCCTGGATCTGTGCAATTTAACAATGTGAAAAGAGCGTGAGTGCTATACATAGGAGAGGAAAGAAGCGAGGGGCCAATATGGATGGAGTGTGGAGAGTTAATGCCAGGGCGGTGGATGTGTGTGAATGCAGCGGCAAGGATATACATTACACAAATGCATATGGTATATATTTGTTGTACTCCAAATGTACAGGGAGTAGATGTATATAAATGTCTTACCTGTCTCCTGCCCTTTCTAACTGCCATGTTATAACTGCCAGAAGTACTTTGATACTTGTACTTCGATTACATGTGCATAAATGCCACCCCTGCATAAATGCTCCCCCTAGCTAGGTCTGAATATATAGGAGGTTAAGGCTAAGTTTTTTTTTTATTTTTTTTTTTGGCTCTCTCTTCTCGTTAATCAATCACACTAAATTGAGACACCAGGACCCAATAAAATGTTGTGGTCAAATAAACACATGTCCAGCACTACATGGATCATAAAGCACTTTGAAACGTTTCTTGACCTCACAACATAAGGGGACAAGCAGAGTAAGTTGAAAAAAACTATATACCAGATATAAGTTTGCAGAGTTGAAAACACATAGATAGCATTCAGGATTAACTGCTTGCTGACATTGAATGGAGACACAGGAGTGGATTCAGAGCAGAGATTGGAAAAGCTGGTTACCAGATATAAGTTTGCAGAGTTGAAAACACATAGATAGCATTCAGGATTAACTGCTTGCTGACATTAAAAGGAGACACAGGAGTGGATTCAGAGCAGAGATTGGAAAAGCTGGTTACCAGATATAAGTTTGCAGAGTTGAAAACACATAGATAGCATTCAGGATTAACTGCTTGCTGACATTGAATGGAGACACAGGAGTGGATTCAGAGCAGAGATTGGAAAAGCTGGTTACCTGTATGAAGAGAATAGAGATGCGTGTCACATTCATCCATGTTATAACTGCCAGAAGTACTTTGATACATGTACTTCGATTACATGTGCATAAATGCCACCCCTGCATAAATGCTCCCCCTAGCTATGTCTGAATATATAGGAGGTTAAGGCTAAGTTTTTTTTTTATTTTTTTTTTTGGCTCTCTCTTCTCGTTAATCAATCACACTAAATTGAGACACCAGGACCCAATAAAATGTTGTGGTCAAATAAACACATGTCCAGCACTACATGGATCATAAAGCACTTTGAAACGTTTCTTGACCTCACAACATAAGGGGACAAGCAGAGTAAGTTGAAAAAAACTATATACCAGATATAAGTTTGCAGAGTTGAAAACACATAGATAGCATTCAGGATTAACTGCTTGCTGACATTGAATGGAGACACAGGAGTGGATTCAGAGCAGAGATTGGAAAAGCTGGTTACCAGATATAAGTTTGCAGAGTTGAAAACACATAGATAGCATTCAGGATTAACTGCTTGCTGACATTGAATGGAGACACAGGAGTGGATTCAGAGCAGAGATTGGAAAAGCTGGTTACCTGTATGAAGAGAATAGAGATGCGTGTCACATTCATCCATGTTATAACTGCCAGAAGTACTTTGATACATGTACTTCGATTACATGTGCATAAATGCCACCCCTGCATAAATGCTCCCCCTAGCTATGTCTGAATATATAGGAGGTTAAGGCTAAGTTTTTTTTTTTTTTGGATGGACTTCTTCTTACACTGTTAAAATTAAATATTTAATCAGCACTTCCATCCTTATTTTATGTGTTAGAGACTGGAGCCACCTCTCTGAATAATCATCAGACTTAAGGTACTGTCACACTTAGCGATGTACCAGCAATTCCGACCAGCGATATGACGCGGTCAGGATCGCTGGTACATCGCTAAGTGGTCGCTAGTGAGCTGCCACACAGGCAGATCTCACCAGCGACATCACTGGGGACGGGGGTCGCTACTTACCTGTCACACTAGGCGATCCTGCGTCCTCCCGCCCGGCTCCACGCTCGTCGCTCGTCTCTCCACAGGAAGCGCCGCAGGAAGCTGACGACGAGAAACAGTCCAGGACGTTCTCACGCGATCAGCGATAACCAGCAGGGGAGCGGGTTGTAGGTAAGTATCAGACACAGCAATATCGCTATAACGTCACAAGTTATAGTGATATTGCTAGCGATATCGCTTAGTGTGACAGGCCCTTAATCAAAGTTTAGTATTCCCCATATGCTGCTGTGTATTCTGTATTTCTTCACAGTACTCGGCCTGGGTAATTTTATATTGTGCCATTTCCACCAGTATAGCTGCCTGTATAGTATTAAGTCATTGTTAGCCGGTTTTCTCTCAAAGCCCAAATCCATATATGACAAAGCAGCATTTGCAGTTTCAGATCACTGATCTGTCAGCAGCAGGCAACAAACAGCTCAGCTCTGCACTGCCTTGAGCACTGGAACAGCAGCAGCATGGCTCCAATGGCAACTGGGTGGTAAATAGAGCTTGGAGGTGAACCTTTTTAAGACATTATGTGACAAAATGGGGCAGATTTAAAAATGACACAATGAATAAATATGTGCTCATATTATAAACACATTGTGATTAGGAAAATAAGCCTGTACATTAATTGTTTAAAACAAGAATGTGATCAATATATTTAATTTTCAATACCCCCACAAGGCTAGTGTTAATGAATAGGCCCCTAACTGTATAAGGCAATGTTTTAAAATAAAAAAAAATGCATTCAGCATAAAAACCTTTTCAATCGGAGGTACGCTAGTTTTATCATTACAGATTCCTTTTTAGACATCCGCCCAGCAATGCCTGCATGTTGTCACCATATATAGAAAAAGATGGACAGCCTGGTATCAGACCCTCTGGCAGCATTTAATATACAGGAGCAAAAAAAAAAAAAATTGAGAATCTGGAAATCCAGTATGTGCTATTTTTGTTCCCTCTGTCGCAGACTGTAAATGAGGTTTGTCCCTACTCAGCGTCGGACTGGAGCACCTTGGGCCCACCAGAGAAAATCTTTCTTGGGGCCCACTATGTAGCTACATAGAAATACAAGACCGCCAATTGTGTGGTAAAACGGGCTAATATCAGGGTATAATATAAGGTAGTACAAATCTTAATTATGTAGCAGGAGTTGGGGTAGCCTCCCTCATAGAATATAAAGCAGCCCCCTCATAGAATATACTGCTGCCCCCTCAAAGAATATAATGCAGCCATCTCATAGGGTATAATGCTATATAGATATAGAGTTAGATAGATATAGAAAGAAAGATATGGGCAGCATGGTTGCTCAGTGGTTAGCACTGCAGCCTTGCAGCGCTGGGGTCCTGGGTTCGAATCCCACCAAGGACAACATCTGCAATGAGTTTGTATGTTCTCCCCGTGTTTGCGTGGGTTTCCTGTACTCCGGTTTCCTCCCACACTGCAAAGACATACTGATAGGGAATTCAGATTGTGAGCCCCATCGGGGACAGTGATGAAAATGTGTGTAAACTGTAAAGCGCTGCGGAATATGTTAGCGCTATATAAAAATAAAGATTATTATTATTATTATTATTATTATTATAAAGATAGATGTAGAAATAGATAGAGATAGATAGATAGATAGGTGGATGGATAGATATATAGCGATAGATAGAAAATAGAAAATGGATAGCTAGATAGCTATAGATAGAAAGACATAGATATATAGATAAAGATAGATAGAGATAGATAATAGATAGAGATATAGTAATAATAATGATATAGAGATAGATAGATATAGAGATAGATAAATATAGAGATAGATATATAGAAAGATAGAGATAGAGAGATAAGAGATATAGAGATTAGAGATAGAAAGATAGATATAGAAATAGAGCGATAGAGAGAGATAGATATAGAGATAGATAATGGATAGAGATAAATAGATATAGATGATAGATAATAGATATAGAGGAGATAATAGACAGATATAGAGATTAATAGATAGAAAGAAAGAAAGATAGATAGATATATATAGAGAGATAGAGAGATAGATAGATACAGTCATATGTTAAAGTTTGGGCAACCCTATTAATGTTAACCTTTTTTCTTCATAACAATTTTGGTTTTTGCAACAGCTATTTCAGTTTCATATATCTAATAACTGATGGACTCAGTTATATTTCTGGATTCAATTGAGGATTATTGTACTAACAGAAAATGTGCAATCTGCATTTTAACAAAATTTGACCGGTGCAAAAGTATGGGCACCTCAACATAAAAGTGACTAATATTTTGTAGATCCTCCTTTTGCAAAAATAACAGCCTCTAGTCGCTTCCTGTAGCTATTAATGAGTTCCTGGATCCTGGATGAAGGTATTTGTGACCATTCCCGTTTACAAAACAATTCCAGTTCAGTTTGATGGTCGCCAAGCATGGACAGCCCGCTTCAAATCATCCCACAGATGTTCAATGATATTCAGGTCTGGGGACTGGGATGGCCATTCCAGAACATTGTAATTGTTCCTCTGCATGAATGCCTGAGTAGATTTGGAGCGGTGTTTTGGATCATTGTCTTGCTGAAATATCCATTCCCTGCGTAACTTCAACTTCGTCACTGATTCTTGCACATTATTGTCAAGAATCTGCTGATACTGAGTTGAATCCATGCGACCCTCAACAAGATTCCCGGTGCCGGCATTGGCCACACAGCCCCAAAGCATGATGGAACCTCCACCAAATTTTACTGTGGGTAGCAAGTGTTTTTCTTGGAATGCTGTGTTTTTTAGCCTCCATGCATAACGCCTTTTTGTATGACCAAACAACTCAATCTTTGTTTCATCAGTCCACAGGACCTTCTTCCAAAATGTAACTGGCTTGTCCAAATGTGCTTTTACATACCTCAGGCGACTCTGTCTGTGGCGTGCTTGCAGAAACGGCTTCTTTCGCATCACTCTCCCATACAGCTTCTCTTTGTGCAAAGTGCGCTGTATTGTTGACCGATGCACAGTGACAACATCTGCAGCAAGATGATGCTGCAGGTCTTTGGAGGTGGTCTGTGGATTGTCTGGTGGTCTGTGGCCCTGTATGCCAGCAGGTGCCAGAGCCCACCAGATGCCAGGGCCCACCGGAGAATCCTCCGGTTCTCCGGTGGGCCAGTCCGACGCTGTCTCTACTTACTGACTACACCTACTTATTAGTACTGAAGCATTAATTCCATCAATGCTATATACACTCTGTGCTTGCAGTTCGTGATGAGCGAGTATACTCATTGCTCGGCGTTGTCCTCAGAGTATTTTGGCGTGCTCGGACATTTAGTTTTCGTCGTCTCAGCTGCATGATTTGCGACTGCTAGATAGCCTGAATACATGTGTGGAATGCCTGTTTGTTAGCCTGAATACATGTGGGAATTCCCTAACAAACAGGCATTCCACACATGTATTCAGGCTGTCTAGCATTCGCAAATCATGCAGCTGAGATGACGAAAACTAAATCTCTGAGTACGCCAAAATACTCGGAGGACAACCGAGCAGTGAGTATACTCGCTCATCATTACTTGCAGTACTCGTTCAGCGTACGTGTCACAAACTCCTTACGTCACACGTACCCATAAAACAATACGATCAGTATTTCGAAATAGGACATGTGTGATTGACATCTCAGATGATCAGTCAGCTGGCGCCCCCCATACACTTTAGATTGTCAGCGGAACCCATCAATATCAGGGATATCAACCCACCTTAGACTAATGTGTATTATTGAGCTCTTACCTATATAGAAGAAGCTCAGGTGACTGTATATTGTATGCAAAGGCATCTGAAAAAGCATAATGCACCACAGCATAGACTTTTTTTTATAAATTCTTATGGCAGCTGCTGGGTGAGGTACGCCACTGCCATACATGAGGTCTCAGCCTACCATATAGTTTGGAAGGCTCATCTGTGAAGTAAACAGGGCCACAGATCTTCACAATATAGTTAGATCAGATTCACAGTGAAGAAAGAAGATGGTCACAACACCACAATTGTGATTGGCATCTTGTCGGAATAACAGCTTCAGGGAACTCTGATTTTGTGCAAACAAAAGCGATCTTAGCAATTACTTTTGATGACCTGCGATGAATCATTTTATTCTTTGTTAAATCACGCCATTCCTGACGCCTTCGGTTTTAGGATGGGTTATTTGTCTAACTACCAAGCAGGAGTTGGTAATGTTTGTACATGCAGCCACTCAGCCTCTGTGTTATGAAGTATATATAATAATTCTTTACAATTATTTTTTTTTTTTTTTAATTAAATGGTTTCTACACTTTGCAAGGCAACTCATTTTATATAGCTTTCCGTTTAACCCTCTGCAGTACTGTTTTTGAGTGACATCAGGTTTTTTGTCTCTTCAATTGCCAATCCCACAATTCTACTGTTCTCAGCAATGATTGGTTTGTGATCGCTCATCTGACAAGGGGCTGAATGCAAATGCATGTAAACTTTCAGATTTCTGTTTTTAAAATAATTAGAAAACCATGTATCATTTCCTTTACACTTCCTTAGTATGTCACAGAAAATCCAAATAAAATACATATAAGTCTGTGAGTATAATGTGAAAAAATGTGGAAAAGTTCACGGGGTATGAATACTTTTTTGAGGGTACTGTATATGTCATACCTTCCAATGTCCAAAGTCCTTCATTATGGTCTTCAGCTTCTTAGTATTACTATGTAATCTATGGGGAGCGATGGCTGGGTTGGGATCTCTCCAATCTACAGACAGACGATGATGCCAGAGTCGTTCAGCTTCGTGGATGTGAGCAGATGGGATGCCTGGATCAAACCGATGAACTTCACACCCTCCAGAAGCCATATTTAACTCAAATATGTTGTCATCTTCACCTAATCTGAAAATATTGCAATTGAAAAAAAATATTATTTCTGGAATACAATGCACATCATAAAATTGTGATATAGCCATTCTCTTTTGAAAGTTAGGAAAATAGTCAATGATTCTGAATGTGACTGTATTGCACTATATTCCAGATTATTACAGAGGAGAAAAATAAAATATATAAAGTGATACATATTACCTAAGGTGGGTGCCATAAACTGCCCAACTTTCCTCTGATAAAAAGTAACACTGCTCAGAACCCCTTGGTGGCATGCATTGTATATATACAGCGCTGTAGTCAGGGGGTTACAGGCAGCCGCTGTATACAAACTCCGCTGCACGGCAGGAGCGCCGGATGTGATGGGAACAACGTGTCTATGGTACTTACTGAGAGCAAACAGAGAACCTGAAGAGAGTGGGGACGTGCAGCTCAAATCATTGTGTATACCTCAACACTGTGGCATTAATACACCACTCATCTCACAAAAAACCCTTCATTAACTAAATAAAGTTATGGCTTGTGGTGTGTGGTAATAGAAAAACAAAGAGGGGAGACCTTAACAGGTAAATAGTGACATTTTATAATACTATTTTTTTATATAGTGCCAACATATTCCACAGCACTGTACAATTAATTCCACCAAGAAAAAAAGCGTTATGGAGTGTACATGGAATGGGTAATTAACTAAGGAACATGAATCAATGTCATGAATGTTTTATCTCGTAGTCCAGAGCATATTCATAAGCAACAGGTTTATATAAAGCTCCAATAAGACATATGTTTCCAATAAGCCGAGAAATGTGTGGTGTAAACTGTGACTGCAGTTGCTAAGAAGAGTGGCGCCAAGTGACACAACATCTCACATTATCCCTTCAGATCACCCAAGGCATTTACTGAAACATTTTCCATGATAGATTTCTGAAATTTCCTGAAAGTAGTAGTGTAAAGGGAAGTCGTATAAATCACTGATCTCAACTTATATCACAAGTTATATTGTGCATACTTCCCATTATAGACAATCTAATAATATAGCAGTGTCCCTTCAAGCATGGTTTCGTCCCCCTTCACACATCCTGATATTTCCTGTACTGGAAAAACCAGTATTGGAGCTATCTGTGTCCATGTGCTACATACGTGTGGCATGTGTGTGCCACATCAGTGTGACACGTACCAGCACCTGGGAAAAGAAGTGCAGTTTGCACTGTTCCCGGGCATCGGCTGCTGAAGGAAGCTCTCATCATTGTGGAGATCAGTGCAACCAGGAGACATTGAAGGGAGTTGTATTCAGTACCTGCTGTGTACATTGTGCGTAAAATAATTATAAATAAAAATGGCGTGGGCGCCATGTAATTTTCATAACCAGCACAGGGAAAACACACGGCTGGGGGCTGATGTTAATAATCTGGGAAAGGAGACAATATCCCATAATGTTCCCAGACTATTAATAACAGCTCACAGCAGTTTGCTTAGCCTTTACTGGTTGGTTAATGGGAGACACAAGAAAAAATGACACAGGGCCCCATATAAATTCTAATTAGCAAAGGATAAACAGACAGCTGTGGACTGATATTAAAGAATTGGGAAGGGGCCAGGGACCCCCCCCCTCCCAGGCTAAGAACATCAGCCCTCAGCTGCCCCAGAAATGGTACATCCCTAAGATGCGCAATATCTGGTGCTTTGCCTGGCTCTTCCTACTTGCTCTGGGGCCGTGGCAAGTGGGGTAATAGGGTTAGGGTTATCAGCTGTTTTATGGCCGCTGACATCAAGTCCAGGGGCTCTATAAGACACCCTCATTACTTACACAATAGTAATTTTGTAAAACATACACAACAAGCAGCACAGTGGATAGCACTGCAGCCTTGCAACGCTGGAGTCCTGTGTTTGAATCTAGTGTTGAGCATTCCGATACTGCAAATATCGGGTATCGGCCGATATTCGCTGTATCGGAATTCCAATACCGAGTACCGATATTTTTTCAATATCGGAATCGGAAGTTCCCATAATGCAATGAGCCACTGTTGTGGCTCTGATTGGCTGCCGAAATGACGTCATCATGATGCGCGGTCTGTGCGCATCATGATGCGCCGTCAGTTCAGGCCTTCCGGGGGGTCTGTGCCGACTGCCCGGGGGTCTCACTTTATGGCAAAAGCTGGGTGGGAAATTTCTCACACAGCAATGCCATAAAGTGAGACTAGGGACTTTTTTTTTTTTTTACAGTAGCTGAGGAATACAGTACGGAAGGATACCTACCTCCCGTCATTGGATTCCTGGAGCCCGTAGACAACGGTAGCATCAGCTGATGCTGCTGTTCTCCACGCAAGATCGTCGTGGGACACTCGTGGACTTCTGCAGATCAGGGGTAAGTATATTGGTGGTTTGTTATTTTAATATTTATTCCACAGATGACAATGGCTTCGGGGAACAAAGTGACAAGTGATGGTGAGTATGTACTCTATGTTATATGTATTGTATGTAGTATATATGTATGTTGCATGCATGTAGTATATATGTAGTATGCATGTTGCATGCATGGGGTATATATGTAGTATGTATGTATGTTGCATGCATGTAGTATATATGTAGTATGCATGTTGTATATATGTAGTATGTATGTTGCATGTAGTATATATGTATGTTGCATGCATGTAGTATATATGTAGTATGCATGTTGCATGCATGTGGTATATATGTAGTATGTATGTATGTTGCATGCATGTAGTATATATGTAGTATATATGTAGTATGCATGTTGTATATATGTAGTATGTATGTTGCATGTAGTATATATGTATGTTGCATGCATGTAATATATATGTAGTATGCATGCATGTGGTATATATGTAGTATGTATGTATGTTGCATGCATGTAGTATATATGTAGTATACACTCACTGGCCACTTTATTAGGTACACCATGCTAGTAAGGGGTTGGACCCCCTTTTGCCTTCAGAACTGCCTCAATTCTTCGTGGCAGAGATTGAACAAGGTGCTGGAAGCATTCCTCAGAGATTTTGGACCATATTGACATGATGGCATCACACAGTTGGCGCAGATTTGTCGGCTGCACATCCCTGATGCGAATCTCCCGTTCCACCACATCCCAAAGATGCTCTATTGGATTGAGATCTGGTGACTGAGGAGGCCATTTGAGTACAGTGAACTCATTGTCATGTTCAAGAAACCAATCTGAGATGATTCGAGCTTTATGACATGGCGCATTATCCTGCTGAAAGTAGCCATCAGATGTTGGGTACATTGTGGTCATAAAGGGATGGACATGGTCAGCAACAATACTCAGGTAGGCTGTGGCGTTGCAACGATGCTCAATTGGTACCAAGGGGCCCAAAGAGTGCCAAGAAAAAATTCCCCACACCATGACACCACCACCACCAGCCTGAACCGTTGATACAAGGCAGGATGGATCCATGCTTTCATGTTGTTTACGCCAAATTCTGACCCTACCATCCGAATGTCGCAGCAGAAATCGAGACTCATCAGACCAGGCAACGTTTTTCCAATCTTCTACTGTCCAATTTCGATGAGCTTGTGCAAATTGTAGCCTCAGTTTCCTGTTCTTAGCTGAGAGGAGTGGTACCCAGTGTGGTCTTCTGCTGCTGTAGCCCATCTGCCTCAAAGTTCGACGCACTGTGCGTTCAGAGATGCTCTTCTGCCTACCTTGGTTGTAACGGGTGGCAATTTGAGTCACTGTTGCCTTTCTATCAGCTCGAACCAGTCTGCCCATTCTCCTCTGACCTCTGGCATCAACAAGGCATTTCCGGCCACAGAACTGCCGCTCACTGGATTTTTTTTCTTTTTCGGACCATTCTCTGTAAACCCTAGAGATGGTTGTGCGTGAAAATCCCAGTAGATCAGCAGTTTCTGAAATACTCAGACCAGCCCTTCTGGCACCAACAATCATGCCACGTTCAAAGGCACTCAAATCACCTTTCTTCCCCATACTGATGCTCGGTTTGAACTGCAGGAGATTGTCTTGACCATGTCTACATGCCTAAATGCACTGAGTTGCCGCCATGTGATTGGCTGATTAGAAATTAAGTCTTAACACACAGTTGGACAGGTGTACCTAATAAAGTGGCCAGTGAGTGTATATGTAGTATGCATGTTGTATATATGTAGTATGTATGTTGCATGTAGTATATATGTATGTTGCATGCATGTAGTATATATGTGGTATATATGTAGTATGCATGTTGCATGCATGTAGTATATACATGTATGTTGTATGCATGTAGTATATATGTGCTATATACGTAGTATGCATGTTGCATGCATGTAGTATATATGTTGTATGTTGCATGCATGTAGTATATATGTTGTATGTATGTTGCATGCATGTAGCATATATGTAGTATGCATGTTGCATGCATGTGGTATATATGTAGTATGTATGTTGCATGTAGCATATATGTAGTATATATGTATGTTGCATGCATGTAGTATATATGTAGTATGCATGTTGCATGCATGTAGTATATATGTTGTATGTATGTTGCACGCATGTAGTATATATGTAGTATGCATGTGGTATATATGTAGTATGCATGATGCATGCATGTGGTATATGTAGTATGCATGTATGTTGCATGCATGTAGTATATATGTAGTATGCATGTTGCATGTAGTATATATGTAGTATGCATGTAGTATACATGTAGTATGCATGTTGCATGTAGTATATATGTAGTATGCATGTTGCATGCATGTGGTATATATGTATGTTGCATGCATGTAGTATATATGTAGTATGCATGTTGCATGCACGTAGTATATATGTTGTATGTATGTTGCATGCATGTAGTATATATGGAGTATGGATGTAGCATGTATGTAGTATGTATGTTGCATGTATGTAGCATGTATATTTTTTTTTTTTTTTTTTTTTTTACATTCAACACATTAGCTGGATGATGGGACTACTACTGTCCCATCATTGGCTAATGTGTCAATCACCGTCATGGTAGCAGGCATCGCCCGATGGGGCTTGTAGTCCCATTGGACGATGCCTGCACAGACCCCCGCAGCCTGCACAGACCCCCGGACAGTCGGCACAGACCACCGGCAGGCCGGCACAGACCACCGGCAGGCCGGTACAGACCCCTGGGCAGTCGGCACAGACCCCCGGACAGTCGGCACAGACCCCCGGGCAGTCGGCACAGACCCCCGGCAGGTCCGTACACACCCCCGAGAGGCCCGTACAGACCACCGGCAGCCAGCACAGACCCCCGGCAGGTCCGTACACACCCCCGAGAGGCTGTACAAGGACAGAAAAGGGTTTTTCTTATTCCGATACCGGAAGTCCCATAGACTTGAATGGGACTTCCGGTATCGGAATCGGCGATACCCGATACTTTTTTCGTATCGGGCCGATACCATCCGATCCGATATTTTAGGGTATCGGATGGTATCGCTCAACACTATTTGAATCCCACCAAGGACAACATCTGCAAGGAGTTTGTATGTACTCCCCATGTTTGCGTGGGTTTCGTCCCACATTCCAAAGACATACTGATAGGGAATTTAGATTGTGAGCCCCATCGGGGACAGTGATGATAATGTGTGCAAAACTGTAAAGCGCTGCAGAATATGTTAGCACTATATAAAAATAAAGATTATTATTAAAGGACTTTAATTGAAAGACAGACTCCTTTATTTGAAATAAACACACATCACCCTCTTTTTTCCCATTCATTACAGTAAAAGTGAAAATAATAAAAACACTATATTCCTCAGATCTGCTACATCTGGACTGCATGGCTGAGCTGTGGCATGATGAAACTGTTCAGCCATGAATCCAGAACACACTGAGGTGAACTCAGGGTGCAGCTTCAGTGACGAGCGGTAACGTCACAGAGGTTATGGCCGGTCACTGCCAGCTGTTCCCATGCTTATTTCAAGGTGAGCCGACCAATGAACTGCGGTAACCTTCATGATGTCAGCGCTAGCACCATGGAAACACATTGACATGTGTGCAGACCCATTCAATTGAATGGGTATAAATGTGTAAGCTTCTCCAGTATGTGTTAAATCTGCCACCACACCAACCAGAGACACTGTGCAGCAGGCATTAGGAGTGTGGAAATAATCTTTCATAAGCCCAGGTGCCCAGGACTGCAGATAGAGGGTGTTAAAGAAGACCTGTTATGTCCAAATAACATTGTCCGTTTTGCTAAAATTCATATGGTCCCACATACACTGCTCAAAAAAATTAAGGGAACACTTAAACAGAATATAATTCCAAGTAAATCAAGCTTCTGTGAAATCAAACTGTCCACTTAGGAAGCAACTGTTTGACAATCAATTTCACATGCTGATATGCAAATAGAATAGACAACAGATGGAAATTACTGGCAATTATCAAGACACCCTCAATAAAGGAGTGGTTCGGCAGGTGGGGACCACAGACCACATCTCACTACCAATGCTTTCTGGCTAATGTTTTGGTCACTTTTGAATGTTGATTGCACTTTCACACTTGTGGTAGCACGAGATGAACTTTGCAACCCACACAAGTGGCTCAGGTAGTGCAGCTCATCAAGGATGGCACATCAATGCGAGCTGTGGCAAGAAGGTTTGCTGTGTCTGTCAGCGTAGTGTCCAGAGCCTGGAGGCGCTACCAGGAGACAAGCCAGTACACCAGGAGACATGGAGGGGACCATAGGAGGGTAACAACCCAGCAGCAGGACCTCTACCTCAGCCTTTGTGCAAGGAGGAACAGGAGAAGCAATGCCAAAGTCCGCAAAATAACCTCTAGCAGGCCACAAATGTGCATGTGTCTGCACAAATGGTTAGAAACCGACTCCATGAGGATGTTCTGAGTGCCCGCCGTCCACAGATATACTTGCTGCTGTTTTTTGGTATTCATTTTGTCCCTCCTTTGTGAAGATATGCCCTTTTTTCCTTTTGACGCTCAGGATACTCCTGGCATGTAGTGCAAGTTAGCGTATCATAACAGTTTTCTGTAGTCATCCCACTTGTATGATGCTGACCGATCACTGCTCAGCTGCTTCTGAAGCTGATTGACAAGCGTGATCTCCAGAGATCTTCCAGTTCTTGTGGTGATTTACCTATGTGAGTGCAGGAAAGTTTTACTCCAGCATGGTCCAGCAGAGCAGAGAGATCATACTGTTGAACCGGTATCAAATGATGTCAAGCTGGGATTGGGCACCATCTAAGAGGTGGAAGAACTACCCAGAAGTCCCCAGAAAAAAAAAAAAAAACAGTTCTGACATGCCCTCTTACTCCACAGCTAGGAATTAGCATGCTGTTTGCCAAAAGGAAAAAAGGAAGAAAATACATTTCTATAGTTTGTTCATAACAAATTTATATAAACTACTTGCCCTTGCACCAGTGTGGGGGACTACTCTCCCTATAAATCAGTGGGGTTAGTATCAAACATCTACCCTCCAAGATCTA
The DNA here is from genome assembly GCF_039654945.1 of Dendrobates tinctorius. Classification (NCBI taxonomy): domain Eukaryota; kingdom Metazoa; phylum Chordata; class Amphibia; order Anura; family Dendrobatidae; genus Dendrobates; species Dendrobates tinctorius. Next base: position 76,499,578 of record NW_027361714.1, on the reverse strand, counting down.
CCAAAAAGAAATGCAATGGAATGCAAGGATAAAATGAAAAATGGAAAACAGTGGCACATTCAGGGGACACAGGGAATTAAGCAAAGCAAAATAATTTTTTGGACATTTGAAAGGTTTTATTTAAACAGGTTGTCCACTACAATGTGTAGTGGGTAGCTCAATATAAACCTTGGAAGTAAGGCTTTCTTCAACTACCTTGTGTTTCCAAATGTGCCTGTGAGCGGCGCTATCGCTGTCCGCTCATCCCCATCAAGTGACCCCGGCTGCAACTTCCTCTGATGTCCGGTGATGTCACATCAATTTCCAGAATTGGAAGCTGACCCAAGATCCCCGAGGCGGGACCCTTTCTCCCTGAGCGACTGGGCTGTGGATGGAGCAACACTAGTATTTCTCTAGATAAATACAATTTTTCACCCAAATACTGCACGTGTCAAACATGCCCATAATGTCAGTGACATCATAAATTATATAACATAGATTCTAGGACATAAGCATCAATAAGGGAGACTGCATTTCAGAAAAATATATGATCTGGTAATAGTTCTTTAAGTTGCACTGCTAATGAAGATATTTCTGTTTTAAGAGGTATCTCTGTTGAAATGCATTTCACTATTTCTTAAAAATATGAAGTTGTGCAGCTTTGTCCTCCCTTTAAATCCCCAAAACTTAAAAAAAATCTTTCTATTTCTGGACAGTCCAAAATGTCTCACATTTATTAAACAAAAAGATCCTGTCATTAGATTTATGTTGCCCAAACCACACAAGGCATAAATTACAGCCTGGCAGAATGCTGGCAGCCAGGTATGTCCTGCAACATTTCAGAGAAAACAGTCTGAAAATCTGTTCATGGACTACAGGTAAAGACCTGAGCAGTCCGATGCACTTTTCACCCACACCCCAGCTCCAATTGATTGACAGGTCTCTCCCACGTATGTACATAGGGAGAGACCTGTCAATCAATTGGAGGGGGTGGTGAAAATGCGAATAGGGGTCAGCCAGCTCTTCATACTGTTTTCGCTGAAATGGTGCATTGTTTCAGAGAAAGACATGCATGGCTGCAATCCTGCAGCCAGGTTCTAGTTCATGCTGGCCGAAAGGTACCCTTTAAGAGCTGTGTACCTAACCCTTTCTTAGACATGTTAGAGCCAACCCCAATATCTCGGGTATTCATGTACTTCAAAACACTTATAAAAGTAGCAGCATACGCTGATGACCTTCTTTTCTTCGTTACCTCACCTAAGATCTCCCTGCCTAACCTAATGAATGAATTCAGAACATATGCCCAATTGTCTAATTTCAAGCTTAATTTTTCAAAATCCAAGGTGCTTAACATTAATTCTTCCCCGAAACTTGTAAGATCTTTACAGAAGTTCTTAAGTTTCAAATGGGCTACCCAACACCTGAAATATTTAGGAGTAAGACTATCTGCAGACATCATTTCTCTATATCAATGGAACTTCCCTAGCCTTTTAACATCTATTCAAGCAGACTGTGATAGGTGGTCCAAGATATCCTTCACCTGGTTTGGTAGATGCCAAATTTTTAAGATGAACATATTACCGAGGGTCCTTTATATTCTACAGGCTCTCCCCATCAATATCCCTGCTAACTTTTTAAAAAATTGGGGTCCATTCAAGTCTCGTTTATATGGGGGAAAACAATCTGCTAGACTAAATTTGTCCCTAGCCGCTCGGACTCCATTTTTCGTCTGTGGATAGATTCGGGGATGGATAGAGTAGAAAACAGGGGAGAGGGAGCCTCCTGGCCTTCTCTGAGTGACCTTAGCGCCAAAATAGATCCAATACCCCTGGGCAGTTGGAGATGTTTGCAACTTACCCACTTTTTCAGCAGCCTTCCCACTAAAAGTTCATTTAGACAACCCAAAACCCAATTTGAGCTTTTATGTAATAGCCCGGGCCCAATCAGACACACCTTAGCTAAAACCTACTCTATGTTGATGGACCCCCCGGAGCCGGCCGCCCCCCTCTTTCCTCGCGCAGTGGGAGAGAGATTTAAATATTTATTTTACGGAAGATGAGAGAACTCGAATTTTTACCCTTGTACACTGTGCCTCGATTAGCTCTAGCTTCCAGGAGGCTGGCTATAAGATTTTGTCCAGATAGTACAGAGTGCCCTCGAGGTTGCACACCATATTTCCGGAAATTGACCCCAACTGCTGGAGGTGTGGAAGGGCAGAGGGCACGATTTTTCATATTTTCTGGCAATGTGATGTTTTGCAACCATTTTGGACAGGGGTGTGGGAAATTATTTGTCGGGTTACGGGCTGTTCCGAAAAGTTGACACCGGCTCTGATACAACTCCAACATAATGAAATCCCTCTCCGGATCTATAAATCCTCTTTGTTGAAATTTTTGATCATGGCTGCAAGGGCTTGCATCCCGTAGAGATGGAAGAGTACCGCTCCTCCAACCAAAACTCAGTGGATCGCAAAAGTCAATGAAATTATGTATATGGAGGACCTCGACTCATCCATACATGAATCATACCCAAAGATTTGGGCTACTTGGCTTGGATGGATGGATTTTCGAAGCTCTAGTGAGTGTTGTGATCTAATGCTGGAGGCAAACACCCCTGAGGTTAACTGAAAACATCAAGCTGAGTGGTGGACTTGGTCGTGTGGTACTCCTTCCCTTTCCCCCTTGTTTTTTACTTCCCTCCCCTTTTTATTTTTGCTTCTCTTGGTTCCGTTACTTATTTTCCCCCACTCTCTTTTTTCGCTTCAACTACTGCTATGTTAACCTGGATTTTGATGTGAGTCTTTAAATAAAGAATTATAAAAAAAAGAGCTGTGTACCTTTTAAAAAAGCTTATACAATTTACTTCATCCATTTTTTTTATTTAAATACGTCTTAACCCATTCATGACATGGCAAATTTTTGTTTAATTTTTTTCCTCTTCTTCCAAGAGCCATCATTTATTTATTTTTCCAGCCATATATCTGTATGAGGACTTGTTTTTCTTTTGCAGAATGAGTTGTACTTTTGAATGACACCATTCATTCTACCACATAGTGTACTGCAAAACGGGAAAAAAATTCAAAGTATGTTGAAATAGCAAAAAAAGTGCAATTTCACAGTTGTTTTTTTATTAACTATGTTCACTTTATGGTAAAACTAACCTGCAATATGATTCTCCAGGTCAATACAAGTACGCAGTTACTTCTATTTAAGGCTGTGTGCCCACGATGCGTTTTGTTAAGCGTTTCCGCAGCGTTTGAGCCGGATCAGACGCTGCAGAAACGCTTAATTAATTAGCATGCGTTTTTGGCTTTTTGTGCCAATGCATGCGTTTTTAACCGCTCAGGAATCGCTTAGCGGCTAAAAATGCAGCATGCTCATTAATTCCCGCATTGCTCAGCGTTTTTAGCCATCCCCAATGATCCCAGAAATCGCGTGTCAAAAAACGCGTCAAAATCACGTAAAAAATCGCGCAAAAAACGCGCGGAAAAAGACGCGCGATTTCTGGGAAGGGGATCCTTTTCCTGAGCGTTTAAAAACGTTAGCGTGGGCACATAGCCTAAATGGTGAAAATAAAATGGAAATTTGCAAAATAAAAAAGTTTGTAATGTAATGTTTTCATTTTTCGGGAAATAGGACTGTGTGAAGACACATTCTTTGCGCCGTGAACTGACATTTTTTAAGGATAGTGGAGCGCCCTCACACGCCAGGGCAGTGGGGTACTCGGTACCGGGCCGGTTGATCTTCTCAACGGGAGTTGTCACGGCAGCGGTGACCCGGTCCGTGGCCCTGGGGCTCCATTGTAAAAGGGGTTGTTTCAGTGTGAAAGTTTATAAGTGATTCGTGACGCCACCTGTGGTGTTCGGCAATGAAGATGTTAAGCTGACGCTGCAGACAGATCCTCTGGGACAGATGGTGGGGTGCAGCAGTGATGTTATAGCCCTCCACAGGCAGGGCTGTAGTCCCAGGGCAGTGTAGGTGAAGTGACACGTAGATGGTGTAGTGTCAGGCATAGGGGATGTAGCAGTGCTGAGTAGGTTGATGCAGGAATAAGTGGAGGACACCAGGGCATGTAGTTCCAAAGCTTTACTCACAGTCTGTTGTGGTACAGGTGCCCGCATCCGTGCCGTGTCCTCCGGGTCAGGCGCTCAGTCAACCTCCAGGCAAGATGAAGTACTCCCTTCCAACACTCCGCCAACATATGAGCCTTTTCTGAACATCTCCTCTTATAGCGCCTTAGAAATGACGTACTCCAGCACTGAGTTACACTGGGGTTCCTCCTGTCAGATGTTCCTATGAACTCTACTTGTACGGCAGACAGCTGTAGCCTGCTTCGGGGACTCCTTACTGCTAAGTCCCGGCTCACTATCGTTGCTGTTGTGCCCCCAAGTCTTGTGTGGGAATAAAGTGGTCGATACTTCTATTGCTCTGAAGTCTGCTGCTGGACCGTTAGTATCCATACAACCTCGGGGACCGGACCCTGGCCTTGCGCTGTGAACTTGGGAAGAGTTCTCCTCTAACCCTAATCCTTAGTCCCCCTTACGTTCCGTACAATCCTTTCTTTCATATGGAGAATCAGGCTTTCTATATGTCTTTCCTGTGCCAGCGGACCCAGGTCACTGAGGTTGGCTGCAGCACTTCCTTCATCCATCCCACTCAGGGGATCTTCTCTCTCTGACTCCTCGTCAGACTCACTCACTGACCTAAACTCTTACCGCTCTCTGGAGGAGACTAAGCTCCACCCGCCTCCCAGCACGCTTCGTGTTCCAAGCAGGGGAGCCACCAAAGGGTGCTTTGCTACACTATGTTGTGTGGGATGCAGGTGTTGGAGTGTGGTCAGGTGTCTCCACCTTACCTGAATGGTGAGGTACCACACCTCAAGAGGAGGTGCAGTACCTCTGTGGCGACTGAACCCTCAGGGGCGCCACAATAGCATTTTGGGGTCGATGCAATATTTTGATCGCTCCTTATAGCAATGCTTCGGCAGCCAAAAGCCTGTAATTTTGGAGTTTCATTTTTTTGTTTCGCTATGGTGGATTAATTTAATTTTCATTTTGATATAGAAGACTTTTAAGAATGCAGCAATACCAAGTACAGAGTTATTGTGAACAGTACTGTGAATTTCAGGAAAAGAACATCTCGCCAACCATTAAGCATGGGGGTAGATCAATCATGCTTTGCGGATGTGTTGCAGCCAATGGCACGGGCAACATTTCATAGGTAGAAGGAAGAATGGATTCAATGAAATTTCAACAAATTCTTGATGCAAACATAACATCATCTGTAAAAAAGCTGAAGTTGAAAAGCGGATGGCGTCTACAAATGGATAATGATCCTAAACACACATCAAAATCCAAACTAGATTAACTTAAAAGGCGCAAGCTGAAAGTTTTACAGTGACCCTCACAGTCCCCTGATCTGAACATCACTTAAAATCTGTGGCTAGACCTCAAAATACAGTGCATGCAAGACGGCCCAGGGATCTCACAGAACTGGGAGAATTTTCCAAGGAAAAATCGATGCAGGATGCCCAAAGTTTTGCATCGGCCCATTTTCCTTTTTGTAATTTTTAAAATGTAAAAAAAAAAACAATTTTTTTTTGCCTAAAATACACAGTAAATGAGTCATCTTTAACGTTAGGCCTTGTAGAGATCATTTTATCTTCAACTTCCTTAACTCATTACCATAACAGTAATTTTGACCAGGGGTGCCCAAACGTTTACATGCCACTGTATGTGCATTTTTAAAAATGTTTTGTTTTATTTTTAATGGGATAAAAAGGGGGGTCATTTGAACTTTTGTGTTTTTTTTTATATTTTTAAAAACTTTTTTGTTTTTCCACTTTTTACTATATTTGTTAGTTTTGTCAGGGTACTTGGAGCTCTAATCGTGTGATCACATTTGCTATGCATAGCAGTGCATCTCCTATGCATGCCAGCCACAGGCTGGTTTTCACAAGAGGATCGTAATGACCCCACTGAGTTCATCAGCAGAACATCAGCTGTCATAACATAGCAGCGCCCTGCGATCAAATGGGAGTTTGGGACGACGTGATACCCCTGCCAGCACGTGTTAAATGTTGCTGTCAGAGATTGACAGTGGATTTAACAGGATGACAGCTGCAGCTGTTAGAGGCACATGATGTCTGATTAAATCAGCCATCATGTGTGAGAAAAGATGTGGCTCAGCTTGCGAGTTTGCAACAGAGGCAACACGTCATGTCGTGAAGAAGTTAAAGGGGTCATCTGAGGGGAGATGCTGGTCTCTGCTCTGACTGTGTCATCAGAGGAAGCAGGAAAAAAATAATAAAGCAGTTAAGAGTAGAGAGGGAAAGGTAGAAAATTTTTAACCAAAGAATATTAGAAAAGTGATTAAATTATTATATTAAATAGATAGGCATTTAGGATTGAAATAGGTTTTACTTTCGGACCACCCCCTTAGTAAATCTACCATTGTTTTTAAAACTACTATTTTTTTTATATGTGTTTATGACATTACATATTGTGTTTTCAATTTAACTATATAGCCTTATGGTGGGATTAGAAGGCCAGGAATTGGGGAAAAATGGGGATTTAGGCTTTGAGTGGTACCCCAACAGTTTGTTGCACTAGACAGGCCTGTATTTGGTCGCAGCCAAGTTACCTTTACCATTTATCTGTATAAATACATGTAAATATCAATTACTGAAAACTCTCAACTGTTATATTTTCTGTCACATTAGAAAGATTTATTTTACACGAACAAACTGGAGGGCATAAAATATGTGCCACACCATCATGGAATGTATCCATCACTTGTCTTCTTTATCACACTACTCATATGTCCTTTTGTGTATAAATTAGTGACTCCTAGTAGTTTGGCGTTTAGCTATGAATGATGAACACCTCTGTAGCTTCAAAATACGTGTAATTAACCTCTCAGTTGCTTATTAAATGGAATTAATGAATTATGAGTTGGGAAAGCAAATATTTATCCAACAGCTTCTACCTGTCACACACCTTTACCGGTATTATAGCATTTATTCCTTAAATATATACGTATCCAGTAGATCTGACGGCGTACAATATATGGAATATAATAGTCTATATAATAATATATATATTATATATAATATAATAGTCTATTTCTAAACAGTTGGGAATAAAAATAGATCTTTTTGGCTTGACATAGCTTCACAAAAGATTACGCCAAATCTTAGACTGCCAACGGTCAGTGCCGCCAAACGTCTAGATGGATAGGATGCAGGCCACAGGGAATTAATAGGCTTCAGAGCTGTCAATGTGACGGAACACACAGCACAAACATTCCCTGCGTTCTGCCACTTGCAGGATTGTTGAGCCTGGCTCTTACTTCAGACATGGTAATGCTTCCACACAAATAGCACATTCATGATCAAGCTGGGCATGTAATGTCAGAATGCTTTAACCCTTGGTGGTACAGGAGAACATTACACACTTTATATGGGAACACACAGCACATCGGAAATTCAATACCTAACGATCTAACAGACTGTTGGGCACCCAGGAGAGAAGAGAGACAGATTTTCTGTCTTCTTTATTTCTTTCATATAAAGCTCTCAGTGCCTGCTCTGTTTAATATAGAAGTAGAAGCAAAGCAGGTGACATCTGACCTATTAGGGGTAAGAATCTGCTGGGGCCAGCTTTATCAAAGTGGGGACTTGTGCAAAAGTAAAAAATGGGGCCCCAACCGAATGCTGCTAATTTTGTTTTCATAGATAGTCCAAGAAAAAAAATTGTTCATCTGAATAGCCTTATTAAATAACATGGGTCAGTATGCTGTCTGGTTATATATGGGATAATACAAGTTTGATTTATACGATCTTTTGCATAAGCCCGAAGACCGGCATTGTGCACGCCAGTGTTAGCGAACAGGGCCGCTGAAATAAGTTGCACCTAATGAATTAGGAATCTTACAAGTGCCGGGCACTTCCAGCAGAAATGTACACACACACATTTGTATAAAAGAGCGCACGCGCACACACACAGCACATTCACACACAAGTGTATGCACACACACAGCACATTCACACACAAGTGTATGTACACACACAGCACATACACATTTATATACTGTAGCAAAGCCAGATAGGCCTTGCAGGCTTTGATTAAATGCACTTGGTTGGCTCTGCATATAACCAGACTAGGTGTTCACCTTCCTCAGTCTGCTGGGGAAAGCTGAGCAGAGTGCACTGTACTGGAGCTACAGAGAGACCATCCAGAATCCCTCTCTGAGAGGAGACTGCACACCTTGTGTGCACCATCCTGCAAGTATCACTGGTTACTATGGACAATAGCTGTTGTGTTTGACAGAACTGGGACTAGCTCAGCTGTGAGTGAGTAGCCAGGGTCTATATTGTTCAGTTACTGCCTGGACAAGGCTAGGGATTTTGAATTCATGCTTTTGTTTTTCAGTGCTGTGCAACCAGTGGATATAAACGTCCCATTATAGGTAGACACAGTGGGGGAAAAAAAAGTATTTAGTCAGCCACCAATTGTGCAAGTTCTCCCACTTAAAAACATGAGAGAGGCCTGTAATTGATATCATAGGTAGAACACAACTATGGGAGTCAGAATGAGAAAACAAATCCAGAAAATAATGGTGACGGATCGCACAGGGAAAGGGGTGTGTCGACTTCACCCACCTCTGGGGAGGGTTTAGAAGGACCCAGCAGGGATCGGCTCTCTGGCGCCACTACATGCCCCAGGTCAGTCAGGGAACTGCACCGAGGGCAAATAGTCGTGGGAAAGGCTTCCCTTATAAGTACGAGTTGTTGAGGTGCTCCCAGTGGGAGGGGATATACATTACCAGTCCAGGCTGGCGATTATATTATATATATATATATATATATATATATATATATATATATATATACATATACACACCTCCTGGACATCACTGTCAGTACAGTATGCTGCCACCAGTTCCTCGTTCAATATAGGCCCCGTCCGACAGCAGGCTTATATCAGGTCCGAAACCAACCCGGGTAGAGTATAATAACCAAAGGAGCGTGCGGACGTGGGGATTCGTGTATCGAGATAAAAGAGCAGCCCAAGATTAATTTTATATTTAATCGCCGAAAGGCGCACTAGAAATATACAGGTATATATTTACAAGAACAGATATGCAAGTTTACAGTTAAGAGTGTAGTACAAGGGTAGGAAACAGATAGGTTACAATTACCGTGTGATGTAGCATATGACCACAGGGAGGCGCTGATGGATCACAGGCCCAAATCTTAGGTACGTGATTCCCCTGGCCGCGTCCAGTAACGGGCCTCCTGCCAGTAGGAAAACTAAGTCCAAAAAGAGGAGCTGCCTATTATCTCCTAGGCTACTCCCTCCCACACGCTGCGCCCACCCCTTGGCTGGGCTGCCTCACTCCTCCCGTATCTGAGAGGATGATTTTCCAGGCAGAACCGTTTATGGCCCACAACTTTCCGCCCGAACCTCCAAATAAGACGCAGCGGCGCCACTGGATTCCACTAGATTTTATCTGTGCAGGAAGACCAAATATGGCTACTGTATTTAATTCCTGGTAGCTATGCTTTATAACTCCATAACACAGGGTTCTGGAGGTGGCTGAATGGTAAGGGCATGTGGGGAAAGAAATGTCGATTCTGATTATGTGCTCACTAGGCTTAAAGATATGGCATTGTTTTATTATACGCAATTCCTAGATTCCATATCTCAGAGCCTTGCACTGGTTAGTCTGGGATCTGGTGTGAAACGATGGCAGCCTAAATCAATCAAAGGAAGCCAGTTGGCTTGTAGATGCACAACAGTTCACACCTCTGTGCTAATTGCTGGACACAGGATCTATGTCCGCCCCTGGAGAGAGCTTCAAAGGACTTCTTGCTAGAGTTAATTAAAGAAAAACAATTAATGGTCTTTTGGAATCCCAAGGGTGAGGGCTGAGTTTGGGAGCATGCATTCTGGGCCACAGTGTATCTGACAGGGCCTTCCATCAGATATCAAAATGATATCATTTTCCCATATCTCACAATCATCTTGTCTGATTTGGCAAGATTTATTTTGCAAATTATGGTGGAAAACAAGTATTTGGTCACTTAAAAACATGCAAGATTTCTGGCTCTCACAGACCTGTAACTTCTTCTTTAAGAGACTCCTATGTCCTCCACTAATTGCCTGTAGTGATGTCACCTGTTTGAACTTACTATCAGTATAAAAGAAACCTGTCCGCAACCTCAAACAGTCACACTCCAAACTCCACTATGGTAAAGACCAAAGAGCTTTCGAAGGACACCAGAAACAAAATTGTAGCCATGTGGTCAAAATGATCACAAGAACTGTGAGCAAAAATTCCAGAACCACACAGGGGGACCTAGTGAATGACCTGCATAGAGATGGGACCACCATAACAAAGGCTACCATCAGTAACACACTACGCCGTCAAGGAATCAGATCCTGCAGTGCTAGACGTGTCCCGCTGCTTAAGCCAGTACATATACGGGCCCGTCTGAAGTCTGATAGAGAGCATTTAGATTATCCAGAAGAGTACTGGGAGAATGTCATATGGTCTGATGAAACCAAAGTTGAACTGCTTGGTAGAAACAAAACTCGCCGTGTTTGGAGGAGACAGAATGCTTAGTTGCATCCAAAGACCACCACACCTACTGTGAAGCACGGGATTGTCAACATGCTTTGGGGCTGTTTCTCTGCAAAGGGACCAGGACAACTGATCTGTGTACATGAAAGAATGAAAGGGGCCATGTATTGTGAGATTTCGAGTGCAAACCTCTTTCCATTAGCAAGGGCATTGAAGAAGAAACGTGGATGGGTCTTTCAGCATGATAACGATCCCAAGCACACCACCAGGGCAACGAAGGAGTGGCTGCGTAAGAAGCATATGAAGGTCCTGGAGTGGCCTAGACAGTCTCCAGATCTCAACCCCATAGAAAACCTTTGGAGGGATTTGAAAGTCCGTGTTGCCCAGCGACAGGCCCAAAACATCACTGCTCTAAAGGAGATCATAATTTGCAAAATAAATCTTGCCAAATCAGACAAGGTGATTTCCTGGATTTGTTTTCTCATTTTGTCTTTCATAGTTGTGGTCTACCTATGATGTCAATTACAGGTCTTTCTCATCTTTTTAAGTGGGAGAACTTGCACAATTGGTGACTGACTAAATACTTTTTTTTCTCAAAAAGAAAATCCAGGGTGCATATTCAGTAGGCTGTAGTGAGACAATTTAAGCCTGGGGATCGGGTACTTGTGTTGGTGCAGAGTAAATTCCTTACCCAGAGGAGGGAAGCCTGTAGGGTGGTGTAAAAGGTGGGAGAGGCCAACTATAAAGTACACCAACCAGGGAATAGGAAGCCCTTTCCCATTTATTATGGCAACCTACTAAAACACTGGAAGGGTAGGAACTCGCTCAAAACCCCTTGCATGTTGGCCCGGTCAGAAGCCAACATTGCGGGTGTTGAAGTGGCAGGAACTTTGCTGCCTTCCAAAAATCAGCACTGCCAAAAATTGATACACAAAAATGGGGCAGGTTCTTGGAGGTACTAGCTCACCAAGCCTCACATTCAGGTCAATTTAAAAATGGTAGGCTCTCTATGCTGGCAGATGCTGACCAACCCTCGGTTTTGGGCAGATGGGAGGTATATAGCAAAGCCAAATGGGCTAGGGTTAAATCCTAGCTCTCCAGGCTCTAATTAGGTGCACCTGGCATGGCTTTGCATGTCAGTCCACTTGGTGCAACAGCTCAGCAAGGTGTGCTCACTCCTTTTTAGATGCAGACTAACAAGCAGATCTAATTTGATGCAGGTATTAGTTTTGGGAATGAAAATTTACAGGGTGATTCCATAATTTTTTACTCAGAATTGAGTGATTCCATAATTTGTTCCCTATGCTTGGTTTAAAAAAGTAACCATTACTGATTACCACATTTTTTGTTCTAGATTTCTTTTAGTGTTTCTTAAAGCCAGAAAGTTGCCATTTGAAATGACTGTAGTTTTGTGCCATGTCTGTGATCTGCTTTTTTTTCTACAAAATTAAACAACTGAATGAACATCCTCCAAGGCCGGTGATTCCATAATTTTTGCCAGTTGTTGTAGTAAGATGGCCGCCGGACAAGTCCTGGAGGGGAGATATGTGTCATTGCGGCTGTTGGCTGCAGTGATGTGAGCTCGGCTGTATGCTCCAGCACCTATAGTGCTGAGAGTTGTTTGGGGGCCATTCCAGGGCCGGGTTTTACGAGCGGTCATAAGAGATGGGTGGGAATGACCGCTCACATATCCCAACCCCATTGGCGTAGTTTAGCAGATAACATGGAGGCAGAGTCTCTCATTCAGAGTTGTGGCTGCAAGTGAGGAGACCTCCAGTGTGTGTTGTCAAAACACTGACCGGAGCGAGCGAACCCGCAGGGTTATATGGACTATTTTCCTGCAGTTTGTTTTTACCTTCAGTGTGTGTTGCATATCTAGGACCAAGAGACAGCCTATGGGGAATCTGTACCAACCACCACACTGGCATGCACCTAAAATTACCAGAGATACATATAAAACTGTATTAGCTAACAAATCACCCTCATCTAATCGAGGATGCCTAAAAAGTTGTTGTTGTTGTGCAAAGTTTTATATGCACGTGTAAAAAATGCAGCAAAGTAAAAAGTAGAAGTGTTATTTCTATTAATTAACAAAATGCAAAGTGAATTAACAAAACTGAAACCTAAAATCAAATCAATATTTAGTGTGACTACGCTTTGACTCTTTGCCTTCAAGGCAGCATCAATTCTTCTAGGTGCAGTTGCACAAAGTCAAGGATTTTTTTAGGATTATTGTCAGATGCAAGAGTAACCAATTATTACTAACAAGTGATAATGATCATCATTTTCACATGTAGGATGAAACAGAGTCATTAAAGGGTTGTCCACTACTAGGACAACCCCTTGTTGAAGTAAATGTTTGGCCCCGATAAAATAGAAAAACCTATACTTGCCTCCCGTGCCGATGCCGTTCCTGCGTCAGTACTCGTTCTTCCCGTGGCTCTCGAGCAGTGAGCATGAAGAGGGAGTGCGTCAAGCAGCTGATCCCTGGCTTCCTCTTCAAGTTCAATACGTACGTAGATGAGGACAGGGAGGCCAGCGCTGATTGGGCACCGGGGTCACGTGTCACAACACCGCACGAGAGCCCTGGGAACGACGCCGGCACAGAAGGTGAGCATAGGTTTTTTTCTTTTTTTTAATTTTCTCAGGGCCAAATATTTAGTTCAAGAAAGGGTTTTCATATTAGTGGACAACCCCTTTAACTGAAAAAGGAAATGTGTAGCAGGCTTATAACTGGTTGAAGAAACCGTCAAACTCTGCTACAACTGTGAGGCTGTGGAAGACAGTTTTAGGTCACAGGTCATACACTATGGCAAAACTGAGCACAATGCATTAATGTCATCATAATTAAGTATTGGTATGGCAATAAAGATCAAGAATCTTAGCTTTTAAATAATACCATAGTTAGTTGGGTACAAGTATGAAAAATGTTACTTATTGTATGTGACAATAAGGTAGGATTCGGCAAGTACCAACGGAAAGAAAAATCGCAATACATTATAGTAATCTTTCCTCCTGTCCAGTCTTCACTGATCTCGTGCTGGGAAAAGCAACATTTCATCATGTTATCATCCCCTTAGCAATTAGGAAGGGTAATACTGAAAATATGAGCAGAATTGTACACCTTACAGTATTGTCAGGACACATGTTAACATTATGGAAGCATCTGGATAATTTTAGTTTATTTAGTTTTGGACAATAAATCTGCATTTAGACATAAGGCATAAATGACAGCTGTCTGCAGATTCTAAACTTTACATTTAGAAGGTGTGGTATGTTTCGGGCACTGCTTGGGTGAGACTTTAAGCCTCAAGAATTTGCCATTTTATTCTTTTTTACAAAACATTAAGCTTTGATACAAAATGTTATGAATCCCCCCATTAGAGAAAACTAGGAAACAAAAAGCACCGCAATAGGGTCTTATCTGGGAGAAATAAAAGAGTTTTAAAAAGGTTATGTAGCTGATTTAGTTGTGCATACACAACATATTCATGGCGTATAGATCCAGCTGTTGCTAATCCAGACTGAAGAAACACAGATAAGGAGAATTTGTGGACGATCCGCGCTCTTGGTCAACAATATAATAAAGCCAAGACCAGACAAGTGGAAATGGCGGTATTCTTTATTTGACTAAATAAAGAAAACCTTCATTCATTAAAAGTGTAAAATTATCAAAATTGACACAATAACAACTCACCACTGTTATATTATTTACCAATGTACTTTTCTACATGAGTTCAAAATTAAAATCAGCAAAAAAAAAAAAAGAATCGATCCTAAAACTATTGTAAGGTTTAAATACTTGGTATAAACTACATATATAGATCTTACCCCAAGGAGTAGACACGACATTGCTTACTTCTGATCTGGTGTGCTAAACTGAATTTATTATCCAGACACACTGTCCAGGGCTTCATGGAGTCTACATAATTATCAGTCAGTCCATTTGTCACCACGCGAGAACAAGAGATCTATGGAGGAAGAATACCTTATCATTCTTTTCCATTCGGTAATTAATATGTAACTGAAGAGAAGTCACTCTTATATACAGCACATAGTGTAATTGTCCCACTTTAACCCTTTCCCGGCACGGGCAACTTCTGTTTTAATTGTCTCTCCCCCTTTTTGCCTTTTTTTATTTTCATTTCCACATAGACATGTGAGGGCTTGTTTTTTTGCGGGAAGAGTTGTACCTTTAAGTACCACCTTTCATTTTACCAACTAATGAACAGGAAAAAAAATCCAAGTGCGGTGAATTTGCAGCGTAAAAAACCCACAATTCTGACATTGTTTTTTGTGGCAAAAATGACCTGGCAGAATGATTGTCCTCATCAGTACGATAATGACGATACCAAACTTGTCAAATATTTGTATTGTTTTAGTGGTGAAATAAAAAAAATTCAGAAATTTGTAAAATAATATATATTTTTTATTGTGTCGCCAATTTCATTTTTCGGTCGATAGAGCTGTGTCTTTGTAAGGGTTTATTATTTGCTGGATGAGACAATTTTTTTATATACCATTTTGGGATAGAGATATCATTTTGATTGCTTCTTACGGCATTTTTTGCAGCATTGCGGCAAAGCAATTTTGGCGTACATGCATGGCGGATGTCAGTAAGGGGTTAAAGTATGAATGATAGATTGTATTCTGTAGAACACCATTATGCGCTACAGTACACATTCACGTCAACATTACTTTTATTATTTTGCACAATACTTTAGCTGTGAATTCACCCCATCATGCATGCATAAATAGAATAGATAGGTCTCCCAAAAGTTTCATGGAATTTTAATAAATCTCAGTGGTACATATAGAAATGTCTTTTTTCTGTTTACCTGAGATTTTGTGATATAGTGTAGAAATCGTTTTGCTTCATCTTCAAGAGAATGTGAAGAACCAGCCCACGGCTGCAGGTCAATATGCCAGCGTACAGGCTGAAAGGAACAACAAATGATAATCAGCTACGAATGCCTAAATAGCAGTGTTCTCCACAGATGAACTTTTTGGGGTACATGCCCACGATCAGGAAATAGCAGCGCTTAGGACGCAGCGTATTTTCACTGCGTCCAAAACGCAGAGTTCTATTCATGCAGGTACATCAGCATGTGTTCACTGAACTATGGGGATTTACCCCATCCAATACGTTCTGTTGTGGAAATATTTGTTGCCGAGACCTGGGCTATGGAGTTGGTAAGCCAAACCACCGACACCAACTCCTCAATTTCCATGACACCGACTCCTACTCCACCAAAATGTGCTCCGACTCAGACTCCACAGCCCTGCCAGGACTGGAGCCGGTAAGTCAAACCACCGACACCAACTCCTCAATTTCCATGACACCGACTCCTACTCCACCAAAATGTGCTCCGACTCAGACTCCACAGCCCTGCCAGGACTGGAGCCGGTAAGCCAAACCACCGACACCAACTCCTCAATTTCCATGACACCGACTCCTACTCCAAAGCCCTGCCAGGACTCGAGCTGGTAAGCCAAACCACCGACTCCAACTCCTCAATTTCCATGACACCGACTCCTACTCCACCAAAATGTGCTCCGACTCAGACTCCACAGCCCTGCCAGGACTGGAGCCGGTAAGCCAAACCTCCGAATCCTCAATTTCCATGACACCGACTCCAACTCTACCAAAATGGGCTACGACTCCGACTCAACAGCCCTGGCTGAGAGTAGTGTCTCCGCAACAGAGATTGACATACTGCATATCGTAAACCCGTGCTGCGGGTGAGTTTAAGCAGTGTGAAATAGTAGAACAGTGGGCGTGGTATTTCTATAAATCCCATACAATGTGCTTGTATTGTAGAACGCAGTGTTTTGGACGCAGTGCAGGTGAGCTATGCCCAAACATTGCTATTCCAGATCGTGGACTTGTACCCTAAAGCTTGAAAACCACAATACTTTATAGCAGGCATATTATTTGCACACTAGCAGGATCCCATGACAATCAGGTGACTGTAGATAACTTGTGGGACACCCTGTAAAGAAGACAACTAGTGGCTCTGCAGAGAAAATAGTCCATTTTGACCTCTTACTGGTATATGCACACATTGAGTTTTGCTACAGACATTTCTGCACTAAAAATATGTAATTTGGCAAGAAAATGATGTATGGAAAACATGCGCTTTTGACGCGATTTTTAATCATTTATTCTGAATTATTATAAAGGATGTTAAATGGTGGAATAAAGCTGAACCAATAAGGGTATATGCACACGTTGCAGATTCGTTAGCGGATCCGCAGCAGTTTTCCAAGGGATGTACAGTACCATAATATCCTATGGAAAACAAAAACCGCTGTGCACATGCTGCAGAAAAATCCATGTGGAAACGCAGCGGTTTCTTTTCCGCAGCATGTCAATTCTTTGTGCGGATTCCGCCGTGTTTTTACACATATTACATTACAGGAATCCGCAGGTGTAAAAACGCAGGCGAAATCCGCAGGTAAAACGCAGGCACATTGACCTACAGATTCCGCGCGGAAAAATCCGCAGATGAATCCACAACGTGTGCACATACCCTTAACATACTGCAAATTTAAAACTGCTTCAAATCTGCAAGGAATAAATAAGCAACATGTCCATGAGATTTAAGGGTGTGCACACGTTGGGGATTCTGCTGCGGATCCACAGCGGATTTGGCCCTGCGGGTCTGCAGCAGATTCTGCTGCAGTGTACAGTACCTTTAAAGTCAATGGAAAACGAAAAACACAGTGCATATGCTGCGGATTTTTCCTCGCGGATTGAAATCCACAGCATGTCAATTCTTTGTGTGGAATCCGCAGCGTTTTGACACCTGTTCCATTATAGAAATCCGCAGGTGTCAAAACGCAGGGGACATCCGCAGGCCAATTACCTGCGAATTTAGCCAAATCCACAGGACAATCCGCACCGTGTGCACATACCCTAAGAAATCTCATTCACTTTTTCTGGGACAGTAAAATGCTGTAGTTTTTTGTAGCAAAAATGAGCTGTGTGAACATACACTAAAAAGAACATGTCAGGTAAGGAAGCAGGGGCGCTTTGCGTATACAGAGCGGCCGCTCTAACCGGGCCCCCGGCCTAGTCTGACACTGGCTCTACATTGAGACCGGCTGTCAGTCAGGGTCGGGGGCGTGGTTACAACGGCCGCGACTTATACTCAGAGCGGTGACAGAACCGGCGCCGCTCCACCACTGACTGAAACAGAGTGCTGCCAGGAAGAATAAAGAATAAATATTTTCTCCCAGCAGCATTCAGCTGCGTGCAGGTGCCGGACAGCATCATAAAGCTGTTAACCTGCAGATTGAACTCCATATCTGTGGGTTAACTGTTATTTCTGGTGACAGGTTCTCTTTAAGGGCATTTGAGTTTATTCAGTGATATACTGTATGGAAACCCCAAAGCACGTATTCGATAAAAAAAAGAAAAAAAAAAAATGCAAAAGAACTCCATATTTACATTTTAGTCAATGAGAACATAAAAATATCTTCCAGTAACAACACAAAGCTGTTACTTGTCCAAGCCAAAAGAGTGATGTCAGCATTTATAAGCGATTTTGGAGAAGAAATATGTTTTAGCACATTACAATACATAAAATAGAGTTTTTATTACTAATGCATGTCATTCATTTAAAAAGTTTTCTGTTTCATAAGGCCTAACTTTTATATCATTCACATCTATATATATAAAACTGAATGTATGTGTGTATCACCAACCAATCACGGAGCATCTTTCATTTCACCAGAGCTGTTTGAAAGAAGCTGAGCTGTGAGTGGTTGCTATGAGCAACAGTTTTCCCACTCCACAACAACACCTCAGCAGACACTGACCAGGTGGGAGAAATCTAGCAACCCCGGAAACATAAGCTCCCATCCATTGTCTGCCTCCCAGAAAGGAGCAGAGAGCACATGAGAGAAATGACCCCCCCCCCCCCCCCCGTGTCCATATACCCATCACACATCCTCCATCCCATAGGCACACCTTCCCTCTTGAAGGGATCTCCGGTATGGAAGTTAGGGCAAATCCCTCAGGGCTCTGATTCTGACCCCAGGCTTCTATTAAAGGGATCATTGGTATGGAAGTCAAGGCAAATCCATCCAGCACTTTGGTTTTGACCCCAGGCCTCTCTTAAAGGGATCCCCGGTATGGAAGTTAGGACCGTTCCACTCAGCGCTGTGGTTCTGACCCCAGGGTCTCTTAAAGGGATTATTGGTATGGAAGTTAGGGCAATTCCACTAAGCGCTCTGGTTCTAACCCCAGGCCTCTCTTAAAGGGATCCCTGATATGGAAGTTAGGACCATTCCACTCAGCTCTGTGGTTCTGACCCCAGGGTCTCTTAAAGGGATCATTGGTATGGTAGTTAGGGCAATTCCACTAAGCACTCTGGTTCTGACCCCACTTCCCTCTTAAAGGGACCCCGGTATGGAAGTGAGGGCAAATCCACTCTGCGCTTTGGTACTGACCCCAGGCCTCTCTTAAAGGGATCTCCTGTATGGAAGTTAGGGCAAATCCCTCAACACTCTGGTTCTGACACCAGTCTCTCTTAAAGGGATCATTGGTATGGAAGTTAAGGCAATTCCACTCAGCGCTCTGGTTTTGACCCCAGGCCCCTTACAGTGATCCCCAGTATGGAAGTGAGGGCAAATCCACTCTGTGCTCTGATTCTGACCCCAGGCCCCTCTTAAAGGGATCCCCGGTATGGAAGTGAGGGCAAATCCACTCTGCGCTTTGGTACAGACCCCAGGCCTCTCTTAAAGGGATCTCTGGTATGGAAGTTACGGTAAATCCCTCAGGGCTCTGATTCTCTCCCCAGGCTTCTATTAAAGGAATCATTGGTATGGAAGTCAGTACAAATCCACTCAGCGCTCTGGTTCTGACCCCAGACCTCTCTTAAAGGGAACCTGTCACCCCCCCCAGGGCGTTTTTCAGTTTAAGAGCCACCTTTAGCAGCACTAAGGCTGCATTCTGTGAAGGTGGCTCTTCTTTTTCTGACCCCTAGTAACGCTGAAATATCGACTTTTATAAATAGCTCCTCATACCTGTAATGTGTCCCATAGGTATGTTGTGTCCCCCTGTATCAGCCGCCTACCATCCGTCCATCATGCCTGTCCGGTGTCTCGGCGCTGCCCACCACCTGTCCATCATGATACCCCTGTGTGTCGCTACCTCCTCCTGTTTTGAATGCAGGTGCCCGCATCTATAATATAAAACTCTTTTTTCTTATCTTTCAGGTTACATAGGGGGCTTATCTACAGCATTACAGAATGCTGTAGATAAGCCCCTGATGTCGGTGGCCGCAGCTGATAGTCCAAAAATGGGGTGACAGATCCCCTTTAAGCCTAACTATCTTTAATGCTGTGATTGATTCAGGCAGCATGAATCTCCAAACAGGTTTTGTGTTAGTTGTTGTCCATTTTATAGAAAGTAGCTGGAAGGCAGCTATATTTATCAAGATATTTTGCATTCCATGCTTTTGTGTTTACCTTGCTGGTTAACACGCACATTCCAGTTACTTTTCATGGGAAGAGTCAGTCCAGTCATTTCTACTGCATTACCTTACTTTATTCCTCCTACTTCTCATTTTAAGCTAGAATACAATTTGGCAACTGTTCAAAATAAAAAAAAAAAAATACAATAACAGATTTCCCATACTTGGCTAATCAGTTATGTCCAAAGACGAGCCATTTATCAACATTCTGAAAAATGAGTGAGAGAGTAATTCAAATTACTGTATACCAACAGAACATTATTACACACTAATACTATGCACAGGGCCTTATTATTCTTAAAGCAGACTAAGCTGAAACCATGGGGCCCCGCAAGGACTAGAGATCTGTCCATTATTTTTTTTCTTCTGCTGAGGCACTATTACCTATGCATTAAAGCTCCAATGGATAAAGGCACTCTGTACTCTGTGCAGGTATTTATCAAAGCAACATAAAATACCATTAATGGCAGGACTGTGATGCGCTTGATCAGACCCAAGGGCCACTGAGACAAGCCAAAACAGATAAAATATTATATATATATATATATATATATATATATATATATATATATATATATACACATACACACACACACACAATACACGCGTGGTTGGTACCCCTCGTTTATATATATATATATAGTGATAAAACACTCCGGGATCGCCTTTGCTGGGGTCAAAGGTCACGTGCGTTCAGCATGAAACTCAGGCGCAGAGCTGGGATTCGGGTGTAACTGACCCTGAGTCAGGTTTATTAACGGTGAAAGCAATGCATAAAGGAAAACATAAAACAAATCCTTGCCTGTCCGGCACTAACTAAACAATGGACAACCTAACTACCAACTGGCGGGCTTCTCCCGTCCAGCCAAACCACAGTTGCAGTGGGCACTGCTTCCACTCACGTGTGTCTCTCACACAGACAGGCTCTCTGTGTTCCCAGGCTGAGACACTCACACAACCACCTGGCATCCTTTTATATCCACCTCCCATTATTCATTAGCAAGCAGGTGCGATACTGACCAGACTAGGCCACATAGGAAAGGAATCTGGGCGAGATATACCTGCCCTCATCCACTATTCCCACATGATTCTCACATATCCCCCCCCTCTGCTCAGACCACTCCGGTCGAGCAATGACACCCGCCAAACAGTGCACTCGGGACAGGGCATCTGCATTTCCCATCTGTAGGCCTGGGCGGTGCTCCACCGTAAAAGTGTAGGCCTGCAGGGCAAGGAACCACCGGGTCACCGGGCTATTCCGTTCCTTGTTCAAGTGCATCCACTTGAGAGGAGCATGGTCAGTGATCAGCCTGAACTTTCGGCCCACCAGGTAATATAGCTTCCTGCTGAGATAGAGGACTGGGTGTTCCACTCCGCCCCTCACTTGTGAGAGTACGGCCCCGATACCGGTATCAGAGGCATGTGTTTGTACCACAAACTCGCTGCAGAAGTCCGGAGTCACCAGTACGGGCTGAGAGCAAAGTGCCCGTTTTAGGCTATGGAAGGCTTCTTCAGCCGCTAAACTCCATTTAATCATGACGGAGTCTTTCCCTTTTGTAAGATCCGTCAGGGGGGTAGCGATGGCTGCAAAATTGGGTATGAACCGGCGATAATAGCCGGCGATCCCCAGGAAGGCTTGTACCTGCTTCTTGTTGACAGGTTGCGGCCAGTCCTGAACTGCCTGAATCTTATCAACCTGGGGTTTAACAACACCCCTCCCAATTACATACCCCAAATACCGGGCTTCTTCTAGCCCGATGTGACATTTCTTGGGGTTCGCGGTTAGACCTGCCTCCCACAGGTCGTCAATCACAGCTTGTACTTTCTGGAGATGAGTCTCCCAGTCCAAGCTGTAAATGACAATGTCGTCCAAATAGGCCGAAGCGTACCGCCTATGTGGCCTCAGGACTCGATCCTTCAGTCTCTGGAAGGTCGCCGGTGCTCCGTGCAGTCCAAACGGCATATACACATACTGAAATAGACCTTCTGGGGTAGCAAATGCCGTCTTTTCTCTGGCAGCCTCCGCCAGAGGGATCTGCCAATACCCCTTTGTTAGGTCTAGGGTCGTAATATACCGGGCTTTTCCTAACCGATCTATTAACTCGTCGACCCGGGGCATAGGGTAGGCATCAAATTTTGAGACCGCATTCAGTTTCCTGAAGTCATTGCAGAACCGGATGGTGCCGTCCGGTTTAGGAATTAGCACAATCGGGCTGGACCAAGCACTGTGCGATTCCTCAATGACACCTAACTCTAACATTGTCTTCACTTCTCGGGAAACGGCTTCACGGCGCGCTTCCAGGATTCGGTAGGGCTTTACGTGAACTGTGACACCAGGTTCCGTTACAATGTCATGTTTCATTAGCGTAGTCTGCCCGGGTTTTTCTGAGAAAAACTTTTGGTTGTGAAGTAGAAACTGCCTGACCTCAGTCTTTTGCCGCTCCGAGAGAGTCTCTGCAACCCGTACCTCCGGTACGGTATGTGAGGAGACGGGACGGGCCAGCTCCGCTGACAAGGCAGACCGATCTTTCCAGGGTTTTATCAGATTTACATGATAAATCTGTTCAGGTTTCCGTTTACCTGCCTGGTATACTTTGTAGTTTACTTCACCAACTCTTTCGTTAATCTCAAAGGGGCCCTGCCACTTTGCCAGGAACTTACTGTCCACCGTGGGGACCAGGATCAACACCCTATCTCCGGGTGCAAACGTACGGATCTTGGCGCCCCTATCATAGATTCTTTTTTGGGCTCCTTGAGCCTGTATCATGTGTTCTTTGACGATAGGCATAACAGCCGCAATACGGTCCTGCATTTGTGTGACGTGATCTATCACTGTTTTAAACGGGGTGACCTGACCCTCCCAGGTTTCTTTTGCAACGTCTAACAGTCCGCGAGGACGTCGGGCGTACAATAACTCGAAAGGCGAGAATCCCGTGGAAGACTGGGGTACTTCCCTGATGGCAAAAAGCAAATACGGAAGTAAATAGTCCCAGTTCTTCCCATCCTTGTCTATCACCTTTCTCAGCATCTGCTTCAGAGTTTTATTGAACCGTTCGACCAACCCATCTGTTTGAGGGTGATACACGGATGTGCGTAACGGTTCTATTTGTAACAATCGGCAGAGCTCCTTCATTACCCTGGACATAAAGGGGGTCCCCTGGTCGGTGAGTATCTGTTTTGGTATACCGACCCGACTAAACACATGCACCAGTTCCTTGGCAATCGTCTTGGTGGCCGTGTTACGCAAAGGGATGGCCTCCGGGTAACGAGTGGCATAATCCAAGATGACCAGGATATGTTGGTGTCCACGTGCAGACCGTGGAAGGGGCCCAACTAAATCCATCCCAATCCTCTCTCTCAAACGGGACTTCAATAATAGGTAGGGGTACCAAAGGGCTACAGAACCGGGGCTTAGGTGCAGAGGCTTGGCAGTCAGGACAAGACTCACAATATACACGAATATCGTGATGCATGCCTGGCCAAACAAAACAGTGTAATATCCTTTCGGTGGTTTTCTGGACTCCCAGGTGACCTCCCATCACATGTCCGTGGGCCAAGTCCAGCACCTGCCGCCGGTAGGGTTTTGGCACGACTAATAGTTGCACCGTATCTTCCCCCTTTTTCTCTATCTGATAGAGTAAATCATTCTCCAGAACCATGTAAGGATAGGCCAGCCTAGAGCCAGGTTCTACGGGTACCCCATTTATCACTTTTACATTTGTCCTAGCCTGAGAAAGGGTAGGATCCTTTATTTGCTCGCTTTGGAAGTCATCTTTCTGAACTTCTAAATCCGGCAAACGGGGAGGTGGACGGCTGTCAGCCTCCTCCTCTTCCCCGGTCTCCTCCGTATCACCCGCCATGACTGAAAACGGGAACTGCAGGTCATTTCCCGCAGACTCTTCCCCCGTGTCTTCCGGGGAGACCTCTTCCAGGGGTTCGGGACCCACACGCTCCCTGGGAGAAGAATCATGTACACTATTACCCGAGGGCACCAACTGATTCTCCCACAATTGCCAGAAGTGGGGAAAATCCCGGCCCAGGATAACATCATGCAATAACGCCGGGACGAGTCCCACTTTATGTTGCACAGACCCATAGGAAGTAGTAATGCATATGACCGTGGTGAGGTACGAACAGGTGTCTCCATGCACACACGTTACAGAAAATTTGTCTGATGGTCAAGTCGGGGCTGACACCAGACTGGCCTTCACCAGAGTCACCACACTTCCCGAGTCTAACAATGCCACCACATTTTTGCCATCAACAGTTAAATCACACAAGTGTTTTTCCACATCCTTTTGACCGGCATTCACACTCACTACCCGTGCAACCATAGACATGCGGTTTTTAGAGTCTGTGACGTCGCACTGCATGGGTTCAGTAGTGACCGGACAGTTCGCAGCAATATGTCCCATCTCTTGGCAGCGGAAATACCTAACTGGCCCCTTGCTTAGACCATAGTTCGTTACTCTCGGCCTCGCAGTGCGGGCAGTCCCGTTTTCCTCCCCCACTGTCTTAGGGATTTTTCCATCTCCCCTACTCCCTGGAACAGTCTTACCGGATCCACGTGGAGATGATGAAGAACGAGGTGGGGTAGCGTCGTCTCGGAGTCCTTCCGCCACGGAGTAACGTTCAACCAGATCCACCAGTTGATCTGCCGTCGTAGGATTTCCATGGCTTACCCACTTCCTCAGGGCTGGCGGTAGAGCTCTCAAGTACTTGTCCATGACGACTCTCTGGATTATCTCTGGCGCTGTCAACACCTCGGGTTGTAGCCACTTCTTCGTCACGTGGATCAGGTCGAACATCTGTGACCGCGGTGGTTTATCCGGCTGATAAGGCCATTGATGCACTCTCTGTGCACGGACAGCGGTCGTCACTCCCAGGCGGGCCAAGATCTCGGCTTTCAATTTGTCAAAGTCCTGCGCAGCTTCAGGTTCCAAGTCATAATACGCCTTTTGGGCCTCACCGGAAAGAAACGGGGCAATCAGGCCGGCCCATCGTCCCTTCGGCCATTTTTCTCGCACCGCAGTCCGTTCAAACGTGGTCAGGTATGCCTCGACGTCATCTTCGGTCGTCATCTTCTGCCAGTACCGACTCACGTGAATCACTCTCGACTCGGCTTCCAGGTTAACCTCATGTAGGCTTGCCAGGCGCTGCGCCACCTGCTGGAGAAGCGAACGATCGGTAGCTGTCATGTCCACCAACTCCTTCAGCTGGGCCATCATCACCCGATTAGCTTCTTGCTGGACGGCGGTGGACTGTACCAGCGCTTTCACCACTTCCTCCATGCTCATGCTTGCAACGTGATGGCCGCGTTCTCCACCACAATGTGATAAAACACTCCGGGATCGCCTTTGCTGGGGTCAAAGGTCACGTGCGTTCAGCATGAAACTCAGGCGCAGAGCTGGGATTCGGGTGTAACTGACCCTGAGTCAGGTTTATTAACGGTGAAAGCAATGCAAAAGGAAATAAAACCTAAAACAAATCCTTGCCTGTCCGGCACTAACTAAACAATGGACAACCTAACTACCAACTGGCGGGCTTCTCCCGTCCAGCCAAACCACAGTTGCAGTGGGCACTGCTTCCACTTACGTGTGTCTCTCACACAGACAGGCTCTCTGTGTTCCCAGGCTGAGACACTCACACAACCACCTGGCATCCTTTTATATCCACCTCCCATTATTCACTAGCAAGCAGGTGCGATACTGACCAGACTAGGCCACATAGGAAAGGAATCTGGGCGAGATATACCTGCCCTCATCCACTATTCCCACATGATACTCACAATATATATATATATATATATATACATACATACATACATACATACATACACACACACACACACACGCACACAGACACATACATACATACAATACACGCGTGGTTGGTACCCCTCGTTTAGTGACAGAAAAACCCACAATGGTGACAGAAATAACTTCAATCTGACAAAAGTAATAAATAAAAAAATCTATGAAAATGATCAAATGAAATCTATAGCCAAGCCATCAGATACAATCGTATATGTTCCAACCGCATGGATAGAGGCAAACACCTTGGTCGCCTCAGAAAGACCTTTTTGAATCAGGGCTACCATCCAAGAGCAATTGAAAACCAAATTACAAGAGCCACCAGAATGTCAAGGAATCATCACCTGCTACATTACAAAGCTAAAGAAGAAAATAACCGAGTGCCTCTAGTAGTCACCTACAACCCAAATCAGGAAGTGCTAAGGGGAGCTGCACGGAAATTACAACCTACAAAAAGATGCCCGATTACAATCCATTTTTCCAGACCCCCCACTACTGTGCTTTAGGCAGCCCCCAAATCTAAGAAGCATCATTGTCAGAAGCTCCCTGTCCTCTCCAACAGCTGCAGGAACCTTTCCTCACAACCAGAAAAAATGTAAGGCTGAGTTCACACGTGGCGTTTTTTTTGCGTTTCCGCGGCGGTTTTGCAGCGAAAACGCGAAAAATAAGCATCCCATGCATTCCTATGGGATTCCGCAATGTTGTACTAATGCTGCGGTTTTTACCGCGGCGGAATCGCTTCGCGGTAAAAAACGCAGCATGCTCATTAATTTGCGGAATCGCGGTGATCCCGCACCCATAGGAATGCATTGTTCCACTTACTTTCCGCATGTGGCTGTGCACACCATGCGGAAAGTAAGCAGAACATTTGCGGATGGTACCCACGGTCCGGAGGAGAGGAGACTGTCCTCCATACCCTGGGTACCATATCCCTGTAAAAAATAGAATTTAAAAATAAAAAATATTGTTATTCTCACCCTCCGACGTCCCGCGCAGTCTTCCTGCTTCTCTTCACGCTCTCGTTCCCAGTAATCCTTTGCGAAAATGCCCGCGATGGCGTCCGTTCTCGCGGGATCGCGAAGTCTCGCGGTCATTCGCGCGACGTCATCGCGAATTACCGCGAGACGTCGCGATCCCGCGAGAACTGACGTCATTGCGGGCATTTTCGCAAAGGATTACTGGGAACAGCTGTGCGGGACGTCGGAAGGTAAGAATAACACCATTTTTTATTTTTTTTTTTACATTCTATCTTTTACTACTGATGCTGCATAGGCGGCCTCAGTAGTAAAAAGTTGGTCACACTTGTCAAACACTATGTTTGATGAGTGTGACAACCTGTCAATCAGTTCTCCAAGCGATGCTACAGATCGCATGGAAAACGCTGGCATTTTGCAAGCTAAATACGCTTGCAAAATGCTAGTTTTTTCACGGGAAAATCGCGGGAATTTAAAATGCGATTTTCCCGCGTACTGGAATTCCGGAATTCTCGCGGTAATTTCCGCGAGAGTTCCGGTACGTGTGCACTTAGCCTATCCTGTCCATTTATAATGACCACGGACAAGATAAAGATCCCCAATTCACATCAGGACTACAAGATCCCAGGTACTTTCAGCTGTATCACATCTAATGTGGTGTACTTAATGATTTCTACTAAATGTCCAACTGGGGGTCTGTATGTGGGGGAGACAGGGCAAAAACTGAGAACAAGGATGAATTCTCATCGTCACACAATAAGAGAAAAAAAAAATGGACCTACCTGTGGCAAAACACTTTTGTATCCCTGGTCATAGCTTGATGGACATTAAATTACTTGTATTGAAAAGTAACTTCACATCCCAGAGAGAGAGAAGAGTCTGTGAGTTCAAGCTTATGATGACCTTTGACACTTTCAATGCTGGAATGAATGTGTCGCATGGATTTATGTCTTTTTACATCAATTAAGGAATTTGCTCCTAAGACCTTGTGGGGGCATCACAACACACTAGGAGACCCCAATCAGAGGACAATAAAACATCCAGACTCCTTATCTATGAACTGGTCCAATATTTATGTTTCTCCCTCTCCTACAATGATAGTTCTGCTTCGCGTCACTTGTCTTATCTATTGCATTTTTTCTGTGCTGTGTTGTGTATAAATATGTGATTCTTCAGATTTTGTATTAGTCAATGCCTGATAAAGAGACCTGAGTAGTCTTGAAAGCTTGCAATGTGTTACCTTTTAATGGCTAACTGAAAAGATGGTATCAACCACTGAGGACTCTCAATTCTGATTACTTTTCAAATGAAAATTATATACAAAACATGTCCAAGGTAAAAGTTATAAGACCATCTCCAAGCAGCTTGATGTTCCTGTGACTACAGTTGCACATATTATTCAGAAATTTAAGCTCCAAGGGACTGTAACCAACCTCCCTGGACGTGGCCGCAGGAAGAAAATTGATGACAAATCAAAGAGATGGATAATGCCAATGGTAACAAAAGAGCCCAGAAAAAATTCTAAACAGATTAAAGATGAACTTCAAGCTCAAGGAACATCAGTGTCAGATCGCACCATCCGTCATTGTATGAGCCAAAGTGGACTTCATGGGAGACGACCAAGGAGGACATCATTGTTGAAAAAAAAAAAACCAGAATGGAATTTGCCAAACTACATGTTGACAAGCCACAAAGCTTCTGGGAGAATGTAGGATGGACAGAGGAGACAAACATGGAACTTTTTGGCAAGGCACATCAGCTCTATATTCACAGACAGAAAAATTAAGCATATCAAGAAAAGAACACTGTCCCTACTGTGAAACATGGATGAGGCTCTGTTATGTTCCGGGGCTGCTTTGCTGCATCTGGCACAGGGTGTCTAGAATCTGTGCAGGGTACAATGAAATCTCAACACTATCAAGGGATTCTAGAGAGAAATGTGCTGCCCAGTGTCAGAAAGCTTGGTCTCAGTCGCAGGTCATGTGTCTTTCGACAGGATAATGACCCAAAACACACAAATAAAAACACTCAAGAATGGCTAAGAGCAAAACATTGGACTATTCTGAAGTGGCCTTCTATGAGCCCTGACCTAAATCCTATTGAGCATCTTTGGAAAGAGCTGAAACACGCCATCTGGAAAAGGCAACCTCTAAGCACAAGACAACTGGAGCAGTTTGCTCTTGAGGAACGGGCGAAAATACCTGTCTAGAGGTGCAGAAGTCTCATTGACAGTTAAGGGCATGTCACACTAAGAGATATCTCTAGCAATATCGCTATAACTAGTGACGTTATAGCGATATTGCTAGCGATATCGCTATGTCTGATACTTACCTACGACCGGCTCCCCCGCTGGTTATCGCTGATCGCGCGAGAACGTTCAGGACTGTTTCTCGTCGTCAGCTTCCTGCTGGGCTTCCTGCTGTGAAGACGCGCGACGCGTGGAGCCGGGCGGGAGGACGCAGGATCGCCTGGTGTGACAGGTAAGTAGCGATCCCCGTCCCCAGCGATGTCGCTAGTGAGATCTGTCTGTGTGGCAGCTCACTAGCGACTACTTAGCGATGTACCAGCGATCCTGACCGCGTCATATCGCTGGTCGGGATCGCTGGTACATCGCTAAGTGTGACAGTACCTTTACAGGAATCGCTTGATTGCAGTGATTGCCTCAAAAGGTTGTGCAACAGAATATTAAGTTAAAGGTACCATCATTTCTGTCCACGCCTATTTTATGAGTTTTATTTATTTTTTTTAAATTCTGTGGAAGCGTGGTTGAAAAGCAATGCCTGACTTCCATTTGTTCATTTTCTTAGATTTTTGATTTATTATTACTTTTTTCAGATTCAAGTTATTTCTGTCACCATTGTGGGTTTTTCTGCCATTAAACGAGGGGTACCAACAATTTTGACCACGTGTACACATTTTAAAAGAACAAGCTGTACCCAACATGTACAAAGACAAGTCAAAATTTCAAATGAGAAAAGAGAGATTGACTGCGAGGTGAGAAAAGAGTTCAACACTTTATTTCAACTGGGTGCTCGTGTGAATACTGAAAATATAAATGGTGTCAAATTTTGCTTCCTATATATCTTTCTGTGAAGGTGGCACAGCAACGAACACAAATTGCACAAAATTCAAAGCTGTAGTTGGGTCTATGTGCAATGTTCAGCATTAAGACAACCTGAAGCCCTAAACCTCAAAGATGATATACACTTGCCATGATAAGAATTGTATCCTGCCTCTATCGATAATTTTCTGTTGTCTTGTCTGTGGAGACTAACTGTTAAAATACGTACTAGACACATAGGCATGAAGGATTCTTGCCCTGCTGTGTCTATGTTTATAAGCAGTAGCATGGGGCACATGATACATTAATACTGAGCAGTGTAGATGTGAATCCAGCTCTAGGGTGAAATAAGCATTAAGAAGCAGCAGAAACTGTGTGTTTGGATCTTCATTTCTCACATCCTCCTATTCATCACTTTATCTTTGTTTTAGGCAAGAATAAATTAGCTGTTTTCAGAGTGAGTGATGACCCGAGTTTAAGCCGAGACACCTAATTTTGCCAAGGAAAACTGGGTAAGCATATTAACTCGAGTATAAGCCGGGTATGCATTGTCCCCTCATCCCTGTCCTGGTATGCGTGGCTCCCCCCGTCCTGGCCTGGTAAGCATGGCTCCCCCCCTTCCTGTTCTGGTATGCGTGGCTCCCCCGTCCTGTCCTTGTATGCGTGGCTCCCCCAGTAGTTGACCTTGTATGTATGCTTTCTATTACAAAGAAAAAATAAACAAACATCCTACTCATCCTCCAGCATGCCTTCGCAGCACCTCGTTCTGGCTTCCAGCAGCTCTTCCTGTGCTGAACGATCACGTGGCACTGCTCATTAAGGTAATGAATATTCCCTCCACGCCTGTGGGAGTGGAGACGCATGCATATTCATTACCTTAATGAGCGGTGCCACTTGATCGCTCAGCAAGGGAAGAGATGCTGGAAGCCGGCGCCGAGATGCACTGAGGGCACGCTAGGAGAGTGAGTAGGATGTCTTCTGGAAGCTGGCGGCTGCAGCTGTCACTGTGCGCGCTTTAAGAGAAATGAATATTTAGTAGAGCCACAGGCTTTAGCCACAGCAGCTGGCTCCTGCCTCTGTGACTGGCTGCTCTGCCGTTCCCCCTCCCCTACCGACTTTCTGTGATAATTGACTCGTGTATAAGCCAGCTCATACACGAGTATATACGGTATATAAGGGGAGAAAAGAATAATTCCCGATAACATACAGTCATGGCACTACTGAAATTTTTCTAGAAAATGAAGTTTTTCTCCAAGAAAAATATTGCAATTATACATGTTTATTTCCTTTGTGTGTATTAAGGAAAGAGAGCGCACACAGGGCGATAAAAGTGATATTTTGGGTGACAATACACAGTGCACTCACCTTTACAGGTTGTGAACAGTCACAACCCCTTGCAGAATGTAAAAGGAACCAGTGGTCGCTGCACACTCCCGTAGATACCAATGTCACCAAGGAGGAAGAAAAAAAAAAGGGACCGGGTTTTTCAATGTATCCGCGCTGACCACACAAGGGCAGGATTATTCTTCAAAGCTTTATTGTGCCGACGCTTTTCGTGGCAAATCTGCCACTTCCTCAGGGCCAAAATATTATACTTTGGCCCGGTCTTTTTTTTTCTCCTTGGTGACCTTGTGTGTTTTGAAACAAGACACACAAAAAAAAAACAAAAAAACAGAAAAAAACAAAATTGTTGGACCCTTTCCAAAACTGTGGGTAAACAACTTTGTTTCAAGCACGTGATGCTCATTCAAACTCACCTGTAGCAAGCAACAGGTATGAGTAATATGAAAATCCAGATAAAAAGCAGAGACATTAACTCAGTCTTTGCAATATGCGTCTGTGTGTGCCACACTAAGCATGGTGAACAGAAAGAGGAGTGGAGAACTGTCTGAGGACTTGAGAAACAAAATTGTTAAAAAATATTAACAATTTGAAAGTTACGAGTCCCTCCCCAGAGATCTTGATGTTCATTTGTCCACAATGCGCAACTAAATGAAGAAGACTACAACTTATGGCACTGCAGCTAATCTCCCTGGACATAGACGGAAGAGAAAAATTAATGAAAAGTTGCAATGCAGGATAGTCCAGATGGTGCATAAGCAGCTCCAATAAAGTTCCGAAGAACTTCAAACTGTCCTGCAGGCTCAGGGTGCATCAGTGTCAGCGTGATCTGTCCATTGACATTTGAATGAAATGAAACGCTATGGCAAGAGAGCCAGGAAGACCCCATTGATGACACAGAGACATAAAAAAAACTAGACTGTAGTTTTCCAAAATGAACTTGAGTAAGACAAAATTCTTCTGGGAAAGCGTCTTGTGAACAGATGAGACCAAAGTAGAGCTTTTAGGTAAAGCACATAATTTTAATGTTTATCGAAAATGGAATGAGGCCTACAAACGAAAGTACACAGAACCTACAGTCAAATATGGTGGAGATTAAAAGATGTTTTGGCATTGCTTTGCTGCTTCTTGCACTGGGTGCCCTGATTGTGTGCAAGGCATCATGAAATCTCAATATTACTGAAGGACTGAGTGTGACCTGAGCGTAAGTGCGAACTGTGGTAAGTGTGTGACTTGAGATTCAGTGAAGAGGTATTTGGAAAACATATAACAAATACCTGTGTGAGTTGCTGAATTGTAGGTTGCTGAGTGCTTTCTACCTGTTCAATTTTTGGGGGGCTTGTTTAACCTATTTTTTCTCTCTACAGGGTTAATCTCTTATTTTACTATCTGTGTTTTTAAGGGTTAACTATATTGCATTTAAATCTTGAGGTGTGACTATATTCACAAGGGGTTAATTAAGGGTGGGAGTTCATACAGTAATTAAGGGTCTATAAGGGGCAGCTGGTTGGGGCTCAACTCCTTTTGGAAGTGCATTGAGCAGCAAGGTGGTGTGCTGGTAAAAGGGGGAAAAAAAAACAAAAAAAAAACAAAAACTTTTAAATCTTCTGCCTGAGCGAGTGTGAACGAGCTGAGTGTGACCTGAGCGTAAGTGCGAACTGTGGTAAATGTGTGACTTGAGATTCAGTGACTTTGGATTCAGGGAGTTTCCAAGGGAGGCCTTACTGAATTGCTGTTAAATTATATTAATACATTTTTTTTTTTTTTTTAATTTATTTTTACTTATGTTATTGTCTGGTCCAATCCCCATTAGGATGTGCTCCACTATTGCCAATGCCATCCAGTGCACGTCTTGCCGCATGTATGAAATCCTTGAACAGCCGGTCGAGGGTGCATACTGCTGTGCAAGATGTGAGCACGTTGTGCATTTGGAAGCCCAGATAATGGATCTAAATGTGCAGCTGGCAACACTGAGATCCATAGACAATATGGAAAGGAGTCTTCTGCTCACTGAGCAGACGCTCAATGGGATAGATGAGGGGGGGGATGCTAGGTTGGAGCTGCAGGACAGTGAAGCAGCTAGCTGGGTGACAGTTAGAAGGCGGGGTAGAGGGAAGAGCACCAGGGAGGCTAGTCCTGATCTGGCACACCCCAATAAGTTTGCTAAGGCCTGTTTCACACTTCCGTTTTTGTGTCCGCCAAACGGATCCGTTTCCGTTTTTTTGACGGAAACGGATGCCAACGGATCCATTTTAAAAAAAACGGATCCGTTTTTTTGACGGATCCGCGGTAACCGTAATGGAAGTCTATGGGACAAAAAAAACGGATCCTGCAAAAAATGGCGGATCCGTTTTTTTACGGAAAACAACGGATTTTGACGGATTTGAAAAAACGGAAGTGTGAAACAGGCCTAAGTTGGCAGATGAGGGGAGTGTTAGTGCAGGAGTAGCACTGCTGCAGCAAGGCATGTCCTCTGAAAGCCGGAGGAGTGTCTGCTCCAGTAAGGGGGGAAATAGGAGAGCAGGGCAGGCCAGACAGGTTCTGGTAGTGGGAGACTCAATTATTAGGGGAACAGATAGGGCAATCTGTCACAAAGACAGGGATCGTCGAACGGTGTGCTGCCTACCTGGCGCTCGAGTCCGACACATCGCTGATCGGGTTGACAGATTACTGGGAGGGGCTGGTGAGGATCCAGCGGTCATGGTGCACATTGGCACAAATGACAAAGTTAGAGGTAGGTGGAAGGTCCGTAAAGATGATTTCAGGGAATTAGGCTGTAAGCTTAAAGCTAGGACCTCCAAGGTGGTATTTTCGGAAATACTTCCTGTACCACGTGCCACGCCAGAGAGGCAACGGGAGATTAGGGAGGTTAATAAGTGGCTCAGGAATTGGTGTAGGAAGGAGGGGTTTGGGTTCCTGGAGAACTGGGCCGACTTCTCAGTTGGTTACAGGTTCTACGCTAGGGACGGGCTGCACCTCAATGGGGAGGGTGCGGCTATGCTGGGGGAGAAAATGGCTAGAAGGTTGGAGGAGTGTTTAAACTAGGGACTGGGGGGAGGGTATTCCTTTTATAGGAGGGGAAGACAGTGCAGATAGAGACCTGGGCACAAATAATGACATTGGGGGTGGGGGTGGCATGGGGGGTGGGGTTAGAACAGTTAATAATTTAAGAAAGAATAGAGGTACAGAGAGATACATAAAGTGCATGTATACTAATGCCAGAAGCCTCGCCAGCAAGATGGAGGAACTGGAGTTAATGTTGTTGGAGCATAATTATGACATGGTGGGGATATCTGAGACGTGGCTGGACGAGAACCATGACTGGGCGGTTAATTTACAGGGCTATAGTCTGTTCAGAAATGACCGAACAAATAAGCGAGGGGGAGGTGTGTGTTTATATGTAAAATCATCCTTAAAACCCATCCTTCGTGATAATATATTTGAATCTAATGAAAATGTAGAGTCCCTGTGGGTAGAGATAAGAGGGGGGAAAAATAATAAATTACTGATAGGGGTTTGTTATAAGTCTCCAAAAATAATGGAAGCAACAGAGAATATCCTCATAAAGCAAATAGATGAAGCTGCGACTCAAGGAGAAGTCATTATTATGGGGGACTTCAACTACCCTGAAATACATTGGGGAACTGAAACCTGCAGTTCCAGCAAAGGTAATAGGTTTTTGACTACTATGAGAGACAATTACCTTTCACAACTGGTTCAGGACCCAACAAGAGGGGGGGCACTGCTAGACCTAATATTAACCAACAGGCCAAACCGCATATCAAATGTAAGGGTTGAGGGTCACTTGGGTAATAGTGATCACAAATTAATAAGTTTTCATGTATCCTTTAATAAGATGTGTAGTAGAGGGGTAACAAGGACACTAAACTTCAGGAAGGCAAATTTCCAACGGATGAGAGATGATCTTGGTGCAATTAACTGGGACGATATCCTGAGACATAAAAATACACAAAGAAAATGGGAGACGTTTATTAGCATCCTGAATAGGACCTGTGCACAATATATACCGTATGGGAATAAACATGCTAGCAATAGGAGGAAACCACTATGGCTAAATAGAGCTGTAAGGGGCGCAATAAGAGATAAAAATAAAGCATTTAGAGAATTAAAGCAAGTAGGTAGTGATGAGGCATTAAATAAATACAGAAAATTAAATAAATTCTGTAAAAAGCAAATCAAGACAGCAAAGATTGAGACAGAGAGACTCATTGCCAGAGAAAGTAAAAATAATCCCAAAATATTCTTTAACTACATAAATAGTAAGAAGCTAAAAAATGATAGTGTTGGTCCCCTTAAAAATAGTCTGGGTGAAATGGTGGATGAGGATGAGGAAAAAGCCAATATGCTTAATGACTTTTTTCAACAGTATTTACACAAGAGAATCCCATGACGGATAACATGATCAGGGATAAAAATTCTCCGTTAAATGTCACCTGCTTAACCCAGCAGGAAGTACGGCGGCGTCTAAAAATCACTAAAATTGACAAATCCCCGGGCCCGGATTGGATACACCCCCGAGTACTGCAGGAATTAAGCACAGTCATCGATAGACCATTATTTTTAATCTTTAAAGATTCCATAATAACAGGGTCTGTACCACAGGACTGGCGCATAGCAAATGTGGTGCCAATATTCAAAAAGGGGACAAAAACTGAACTTGGAAATTATAGGCCAGTAAGTTTAACCTCAACTGTGGGTAAAATCCTGGAGGGTTTTCTAAGAGATACTATACTGGAGTATCTGGAGAAGAATAACCTTATGACCCAATATCAACATGGGTTTACAAGGGACCGTTCCTGTCAGACTAATGTGATAAGCTTTTATGAAGAGGTAAGTTCCGGTCTGGACCAAGGGAATGCAGTGGACGTGGTGTACATGGACTTTTCAAAAGCTTTTGATACATAAAATGAGAACAATGGGGATAGGGGAAAATTTGTGTAGGTGGGTTAAGAGCTGGCTCAGGGATAGGAAACAAAGAGTGGTTATTAATGGAGCACACTCGGACTGGGTCACGGTTAGCAGTGGGGTACCACAGGGGTCAGTTTTGGGCCCGCTTCTTTTTAACATATTTATTAATGACCTTGTAGGGGGCATAGAGAGTAGAATTTCAATATTTGCAGATGACACTAAACTCTGCAGGGTAATCAATACAGAGGAGGACAATTTTATATTACAGGAGGATTTATGTAAACTAGAAGCTTGGGCTGATAAATGGCAAATGAGCTTTAATGGGGATAAATGTAAGGTCATGCACTTGGGTAGAACAAACAAGATGTATAATTATGTGCTTAATTGTAAAACACTGGGCAAAACAGTCACTGAAAAAGACCTGGGTGTATGGGTGGACGACAAACTCACATTTAGCGGCCAGTGTCAGGCAGCTGCTGCAAAGGC
The DNA here is from genome assembly GCF_039654945.1 of Dendrobates tinctorius. Classification (NCBI taxonomy): domain Eukaryota; kingdom Metazoa; phylum Chordata; class Amphibia; order Anura; family Dendrobatidae; genus Dendrobates; species Dendrobates tinctorius. The sequence goes on along the minus strand of NW_027361714.1, from coordinate 76,462,927 downwards.
AAATAAAATAATGGGATGCATTAAAAGAGGCATAGATGCTCATGAGGAGAACATAATTTTACCTCTATATAAGTCACTAGTGCGACCACACTTAGAATACTGTGTACAGTTCTGGTCTCCGGTGTATAAGAAAGACATAGCTGAACTGGAGCGGGTGCAGAGAAGAGCGACCAAGGTTATTAGGGAACTAGGGGGTCTGCAATACCAAGACAGGTTATTACACTTGGGGTTATTTAGTTTGGAGAATTGAAAAGTTAAATTTGGTGGTGGAAAGATCATGGTCTGGGGTTATATTCAGTATGGGGGTGTGCGAAACATTTGCAAGGTGGAAAGCAATATCAATAGCCTAAAATATCAAGAAGCATTAGCTACCTCTTATATTCCAAATCATAAAAGGGGTCAAATTCTGCAGCAGGATGGTGCTCCATCTCATACATCCATCTCTACAACTAAGTTCCTCCAGGCAAAAAAGATCAAGGTGCTCAAGGACCGGCCAGCCCAGTCACCAGACATGAACATCATTGAGCATGTTTGGGGTAGGATGAAACAGGAAGCTTGGAAGACAAAACCAAGGAATCTAGATGAACTCTGGGAGGCATATAAGACTGCATTCTTTGCTATTCCTGATGACTTCATTAATAAATTGCATGAATCATTGATGAACCTCATGAATGCAGTCCTTCAAGCTCATGGAAGTCACACAAAATATTAAATATGACTCTAATAGCATTAGTTTCGGCATTCCTTCCTTCCTTCTGAAGGAATGCCGAAACGCGCGTCAGGGGAGACATGGTGGGTTCTGGCACAACACGCAGGTAATTGATCATTAAATGCACATTGCAGTGGTTCATTGTGATTTATAGGCAACTGAATTAACCCCGCATTGAAGACTTGATACGTCACGGGCAGTATTTAGCATACTTTTGTTGCACATAGACAATTTACCTATTAGATAGTTTTCATGTTCAAAATGAAAAATATTTGTATAATTTTGCTTAATTATTAACATGACTAGCACAAGGAAATGTGATATTGTGCAATGCTGCTATCAGTGGGATCAAGTATTGATTTCTGAACATATGTTCCATGTAGCTATACAATACTAGATTGGCCTGTTTGTATCAGATCCTGCCTGTTTTTGCTGGTTGATTAATGAGCACCCATAATATGGATATATACTTGAATATTTATTAATAAATTCTACTTTGATATAAAAATTGTACATTCCTGGTATCTTTTCAGGGTACAGTTGTATTCATTTATTCAAAAGGGTATGAAACCAAATATTAAGTTGAAAGGGCCAAAAAAGTTGTCTGGCCCATTTTTGGGGTTTTGTGGGAAATTATGTCGAATTTGCCTTTTTTTCCTCTGTTTTTTTGTTGTAGTTCCAATACACACGAAGGAAAAACATATATAACAAAACATGTGTAATTGTAATAACTTTCTGCCAGCAATACTTAATCTTCTAGAACAATTTCAAGGGTGCCAATACTTTTGGCCTTGACTGTATATATTAATGAGTCTTATACATGTTGAAGTTATATTCAAAATGATGCATTCTTACGATGAAACAAAGGGGCAGTGTATAATATCTCATGCTAAAAACAATGTTTACACTAGCTGTAAAGTGCAATTGAACTCGCCACACAATTTTCAGTACAAAAGAAAAAAAAAAAAACCTGTTAAGTGCTGAAGAATCCCAGATCCAGCAAGAAGAGTTATCTGCACTGGGACATTTTCCACCCCAGGCCGATAAACTCCTGTCTTGTACACTCACCTACACTGTCTCTTTTTTTTTCTTCCGTTCAGATTATATTTCAACAGACATGGGCCACCCTCGAAGTCAAAAGAAGCTTAGAAGCATAACAACTACATCATGATTCTCAAGGCATTCTAGAATACTACTGTTAGACAAAAATTACATGAGCACTTGAGATATAATATTCTTGTCTGCAGGGCTCCTCATTCCCATCCGTGTATGCATGGCCCCATCCCTATCCGTGTATGCATGGTCCCATCCCTATCCGTGTATGCATGTCCCCATCCCTATCCGTGTATGCATGTCCCCATCCCTATCCGTGTATGCATGGCCCCATCCCTATCCGTGTATGCATGGCCCCATCCCTATCCGTGTATGCATGGCCCCATCCCTATCCATGCATGCATGATCCCATCCTTATCCTGGTATGATTGGCCCCCCATCAAAAAAAACATTAAAAAAATAAACCATTACACTTACCTTCCTGTGCTCCCTTGCAGCGTCTTGTCCAATGCCAGCAGCTGCTTTATGCTTGTAAGCAGCACATGGCAGGGACATCATGTCCTGCTCGCAAGCAGAGCACAGCTGCCAGAATATTTACTGCTCCCGACGCCAAAACTATGTGTGTGGGGGGCAGAGAGTATTAAGTAGCCCATGTCAAACAGAGTTGTGAAATCCCAAGAATTTTCATCTCCTTCCTGCAGGCAGACACGAAGCTGCTGGGATAATTTGTTGGTGTCGGGAATCATAGTGTAATCTGAAATCCCCGGAGCTTCTGCATCCATTTGGTTTAGCTGGATAGCATTAGTAGTGAGCCACTGCATAAGCACATTCACAATTTTTGCATCACTCACAGACCCCCTTGTTGCGGTGGGTCCGTCACATACTTGCAGCATCCCCCCTGACACCAGGAGCTTTCGCATCACACTGGGCTGAATGCTATTCGATAAAACATCGTCCTTGTTATATGCTAGTGTGAGCGTCCCCTTAAAGTGTAAAAATGGACAGAAATTGGAAGCAACATGGATGGCATCTGTTGGCTTTACATTTTTTTTCCACAAACCTATTGACTTGAATTGGCAATTTTGATCTGCAAATTGAACGTCTCCCTTTCTGGACTGCAAAACAAAGGCATGGATACACTATCATAGACTACAATAGGTAAGAACTCTACCGAAGAAAAACAAACAGAAAACATTAGTGAAAAAAATAATGGAATAATGGTAGTGAAATAATAATGGAATAATGGGGATGTGTTACAAGGTATGTTTACACAATGATATATTCAGTCCAGTGTTGTCCGTGAAGGAATGGACAGAACTAGGACCAATATTAGGGTGCTGTTACACGTAGCGATGCACCAGCGATCCCGACAACGATATGGATCGCTGGTGCAATGCTAAGTGGTCGCTAGAGAGCTGCCACACAGGCAGATCTCACCAGCGACATCGCTGGGGACGGGGGTCGCTACTTACCTGTCAGATGCAGCGATCCTGACATCCTCCCGCCCGCGTCCATCGTCGGCGCCACAGAAAGCCCAGCAGGAAGCAGACGAGAAATGATCCAGGCCATTCTCACGCGGCCAGCGATGGACAGCAGGGGAGTGGTCGGAGGTAAGTATCACACATAGCGATATCGCTAGCAATATCGCTGCTACGTCACAAAATCGGTGACTTTACAGCGATATTGCTAGCGATATCGCTATGTGTAACGGGGGCTTAAGTCATCTGTTCAGATGAGCATTTTTCTCATTGATCAAATCCGCAGGTGACAAAAATTGCAGCATGCACTAATTCCTTCCATTTGTCAGGCAAGACCTGTCCAATTAAGGCTATGAATGTGCAGAAAAAAACTAATCCCACATGAAACATCTGTTTTTTACGGATACATTGCAGACTCCATAACATAAGAAATTGTAAATTATCTTGTAAAGTATTAATAGCTGCTGTTGCGGAAAAAAAAAAAAAAAAAAAACAGATTACGTACAGTCTGCACATGGTTCACAAGTTAGAAAAAATATAAACATTTCTGAATCAATCTGACGATTTTTTATACACACTTGTGAACGCAGCCTAATGAAAAGTAAGAGGTTTGCAATGATAACCAGCAGAACTGAAAATGCAATTTTGGGACAAAATATATATTGTACCTCCGGAGCAGAGCAGAAGAATGCAATAATAACTTCTGACTTAGATTACATTTATATTAATTACTGAAATGACGCAGAATAGCTTAGTTACTCACCGATAACGGTGTTTCTCGGAACCCATGAACAGCACCACGGAGAGGGGGTCCGCCCATCAAGGACAGGAACCTACAGACAAAAGAGCGGCACCTCTCCTCCGCCCCCAGTTGGTTACAGAGCATCAGAGGGTCTCCCGGTTAGTTAACAACAAAAGTATATACATAACATTACAATTTGTATACTTATAGAGAAGTCTCGTGTCTAAGAACACACTCTGCACACATTAAATCGTGCTCACCGCACACGTGAAAAAAGGGGGGGAATTAAGCGGGTGCTGTCATGGGTTCCGAGAAACACCGTTATCGATGAGTAACTAAGCTATTCTCCCTCATCCATGACAGTACCACGGAGAGAATTTCAGAGATTGGTAGCTTAGGGAGGGACCACCGCCTGAAGGACCCTTCTCCCGAAGGTCAGGTCAGACGCAGAGGCTATATCTAGGCGATAAGTGTTTGAAAAAGGTAGACGGTGTTGACCAGGTGGCCGCCTTACAGATCTGTTCTATTGATACCTCTGATCTTTCTGTCCATGAGGTCGCCATTGCTCTTGTAGAGTGGGCTTTTAGACCCTCCGGGATGGTATTCCCGCTGCATGAGTATGCCAGGGCAATCGCATCCCTTATCCATCTTGCCAGGGTACTTTTGGACGCCCCGAGCCCCTTACGAGGTCCCTGGAAACACACAAAGAGAGATCCTTCCTTCCTACATCCCTTGGTGGCCTCTAGGTAGTGTACTAAGCACCTCTTCACATCTAATGTGTGAAATTTCTCCTCTCCTCTATTCGTAGGGTTTGGGCAGAAGGAAGGAAGGACTACCTCCTGTGATCTATGGAAGTGTGTTGCTACCTTGGGCAAATATGCAGGGTCAGGTTTCAATATAATTCTATCCTCCATAATTTTAATGAATGGGGGTAATGCCGATAAGGCTTGTATGTCACTCACTCTGCGAGCCGATGTTAGGGCCACTAGCAGTATCGTTTTTAATGATAGGGTCTTTAGTGGAGCTGACTGAATAGGCTCGAATGGGGGTCCTGTTAGGGCTGACAACACTAAGTTCAGATCCTATGATGGTACTTTCTGGGTAGCTATTGGTCTAGACCTGGCTGCGGCCCTCATAAACCGTGATACCCAAGGGTCGCTTGCCACCTCCTGATTATAGAGGGCGCCTAGGGCCGCTACCTGTACCCTCAGTGTGTTAGTCGCTAGTCCCTGTTCTAACCCCCTTTGGAGGAATTCCAGGATTTTGTCCATTTGTATTCCATCCTGAACCTTTGCCCCCGAACTGGATAGGAATTTCCTCCAGGTTCTACCATAGGCTTTGATTGTAATTGGTTTTCTACTTTTTTGTAACGTGGAAATGAGATTTTCTGAAAATCCTTTCCCCCTCAGCAGTGACCTTTCAAATTCCATGCTGTTAAATGGAGGTTCACTGCTTGGGGGTGTAGCACAGGACCCTGCGATAGAAGGTCGGGGAGATCTGGTAGAACCCAGGGGTCGGTTACTGACATTATTCTGAGCCATGAAAACCATGTTCTTTTTGGCCAGAAAGGGGCTATAAGTATTACCCGAGCCCCCTCTTCCCTGACTTTCCTTATCACCGCCGGGAGGAGAATGGTCGGTGGGAAGGCATACAGTAGTCCCCGTGTCCATGGGAGCATAAATGCGTCCAGGGTCTGAGGAGTCCCCTTGGGATTTAGATTACAGAATGCTTCCACTTTTTTGTTTTTGTGGTCTGCAAATAAGTCTATGTCTGGGGTTCCCCACATTTCCACAATCTTCTGAAAAACGGACTGATTTAGAACCCACTCCCCTTGATGTAGTTGGGTACGGCTCAGAAAGTCTGCTGTCTGGTTCTCTACTCCCCGTATGTGTAGCGCCGATAGGGACAGTAAGTTTTCCTCGGCTAACCTGAATATCTCGGAGGATGCCTCCATTAGCGTTCTGGACCTGGTTCCCCCCTGGTGGTTTATATAGGCCACTGTTACTCGGTTGTCCGAGAATATCCGGACATGATGGCCCTTTAATGCTGGCAAAAAGTGACTCAAGGCATAATTTACTGCTAGCAGTTCTTTTTGATTCGAGGAGGCTTTTAGTTCTTGACTTCTCCATCCCCCTTGAGCCACACTGATGCCCATGTGTGCTCCCCATCCCACAGGACTGGCGTCGGTGGTAATTACATGTGTGATCTTGGCCTCCCAGGGGATCCCTTTGGACAAGTTGTTTTTGTCCTCCCACCAGGCTAGGGAATGAATAGTTTTTGAAACTAGCGTAATATGATGTTCCAAGTGGTCTCCTAAGGCCCGCTGGTTGGTCAGGATATCCCACTGCAGATCCCTCATGTGTATTTGTGCCCACTGGACCGCCGGCAAGCATGCAGAGAGGGACCCTAACAGGGACATTGCTCGTCTTAGTGTCATAGAAGGGTTTTGCCTCGCTTTTTGTACCATATGGATAATTCTGTCCTTTTTGTGATCTGGCAAGTAACACACTTGGATGTTTGAATCCAGTGTCAGGCCTAGGAACTCCTGGACTCTCCTTGGTTCCAGCCTTGACTTTTTCAGGTTCAGAAGCCACCCGAGGTTTTTTAGAGTGCTCATCACTCTGTCCCTCTGTTCTGTGCATTTCTGGCCTGAGTTGCTCGCTATTAAAAAGTCGTCCAAATAAGGCACTATCAGAACATCCTGTTCTCTTATGTGAGCCATCATCTCTGCCACCAATTTCGTAAAGACCCGTGGAGCCACTGAGATCCCAAATGGCAGGGCCTTGTATTGGAATTCTCTTATTTCTCCTGCTATCGAGACTGCTAGCCTGAGGTATTGCCTGGATTCTTTGTGAATGGGGACATGGTAGTAGGCATCGCTGAGGTCTAAGACCACCATAAAGCATTGCGGAAAGAGAATTTTGATGGTCGATTTGATCGATTCCATCTTGAATTTTTCGTTCTTGATATAGCAATTCAGTCTTTTTAAATTTATGATGGTGCGGAAGGTGCCGTCTGGTTTGGTTACCAGGAAGAGAGGCGAGTAGAACCCCCTGCCTCTCTCCTGTGGGGGAACCTCCTGTAGGACTTTTTTGTCCAACATACTCAGGACCTCCTTTTCGAGGGCGTCCTGTTCGTTTTTTGACGACCTTATCGGGGTAATTATATATTTTTGCGGCGGGAGAGAATAAAAGTTTATCCTTAATCCTGATCTTACAAGATTTATCAGCCAGGGATTGTTGGATATTTTCTCCCAGGCTGGGAGGAAAAAACTTAGTCTCCCTCACACCTTGGGCCCACAGTCTCTTGGCGGGTTTTTTATCCCGGGACGAGTTACCGAAGATGAACCCCCTGTCCCTTCTTCTGTCTTCCCATTTTTGGTCTCTCGGGGGTCTCCTCTGAAAGAACTTTTTGTTCCGAAAGGACCGTTTAAAGCCTGTGGCGCTCACTGGTCCTAGGTTTGGGAAGCCTTTCTTTTTGTCGCCTGCCTTTTCGAGGATGTCATCCAAGGTTTCCCCGAAGAGGAATTTTCCTTCACAGGGAATGGCGCATAACTTCATTTTTGTCTGGAGATCCCCAGGCCAACATTTTAACCATAAAGCTCTTCTAGCTGCATTCGACAAGGCTGCCGTTTTAGATGACAATCTTATCGAATCAGCCGAAGAGTCGGCCAGGAAGGCTGCCGCCCCTCTTATCATTGGCATGGATTCCAGGATTTTATCCCTGGGAACCCCTTCCCTTATCTGTCTCTCCAATTGGTCTATCCATACCATAAGAGCTCTGGAGGTACAGGTTGCCGCTACCGCCGGCCTGATGTTTCCCCCTGCTGATTCCCAGGTGCCCTTAAGTAGGGTATCCGCTTTTTTATCTAACGGGTCTTTCAGGGTACCCATATCTTCAAAGGGGAGAGCAAACCTTCTCGAAGCTTTGGCTACCGCCACGTCTAGTTTGGGGGCCTTATCCCACGATGTGGATGCCTCCTCATCAAATGGGTACTTTCTTTTGATGGAAGGAACCGTAGAGCTTTTCCTATCCGGTTTTTCCCATTCTTTATCTATGAGGCCTTGGACGTTCTTATTTAACGGAAATACCCTCCGTTTCTTTTGACCCAGTCCCCCGAACATAATGTCCTGGACTGATCTATCAGTCTGGGGGTCTTCCATCCCCATAGTGGATCTTACCGCCTTTACTAAGGCATCCACTTCGTCCAGGGGGAAACAATGACGACCTTCCGTCTCCTCTTCGGAGAATGACGAGTCGGTATTTACAGTATGGGAGGTGACTTCCCCTGACGATAAGCTCTCTGATTGGGACTCTATTACCACGTCCCCCTTTCTTCCTTTCCTTTCCCGTTTTTTGGATGAAAGGGCACTCTGAATTTCTGCGCGGATTACCGCCCTTAGGTCTGCGGCATGATCCGGGGTATCACCGCCGAGGACCTCCTGTATACAGGAGTCACACAATTTTTTCTCCCAGGGCGTTGGTAATGGCTTCCTACAGGTGGGGCATTCCCTGTTCTTGGTTTTTTCTTTCTTCTTTCCCTGATAAGGGAAAGAAGTCTATTACAATGGGGAACATTCACGAAGATCCACTTACCCCTCATGCGCGGTTGCAGGTTCCGATTCTGGAAGTGGATCCAAATCCCTCACTGGGCGATCCACGGCAGGTGACTTGCTCCTTGCAGTTGAATGTTGCGTGGAGTGGCTACTGGACCGGCTCCCCCGTCCGTCTTTATCCTTTTGGCGGTGCTGGTGATGCTGCCTATGTTGCTGCTGCTGCTGCTTAGGCTGCTGTAGCTCCTCATGCTGGTCGCTATCCATCGCGCCTGAACGCTTCCAGCCCTGAGGCTGCTTCAGCGTTCCAAATTTGAATAAGCCACCCTGGCGTCACCTGTCTTCCCGGCCTGCACCGCTGCTTCCCCCGGGGAGTGTGCACTGCGCATGTGCCGACCGCGGGGACCCGGAAGTTCCTCCTTCTACTTCCGGGGCAGCGCCATCTTGGTACACCTCTGTACCCGGCGCTGCCCCTATACCGGCGTCCCCCGGCCCCTACTCCCCCCGGAGCGGCGGCCCGGTCCTCCCCGCCCGCTCACCCTGGACAGCCCCTCAGCTGCAGCAGTGGCGGCTTCGGCAACCGACCCCGCCGCGACAGGGGCCTCCCCGCTGTCTGACCGCGGACGGGACGGTCCCGAATCTTCACCTTCCGGTAAGCGCTGAGCTCCTGCTGCCGTGGTTCACCCGTCAAGGACAGGAACCCAACTGGGGGCGGAGGAGAGGTGCCGCTCTTTTGTCTGTAGGTTCCTGTCCTTGATGGGCGGACCCCCTCTCCGTGGTGCTGTCATGGGTGAGGGAGAAACATTCATTGTTCCAACTCCAGCTATGATTCTGCAGACATCTTAATGAGAGCATCAGGCCAGACAGATATCTAATCCAGCCAGACACTTATTTAGCAACTATCTACCTACCCTAGAACTGGATAGATTGTACCTTTTTCATCAAGTCTGAGTCACATACTGGGCTCTCTATGAAATTACAATTACATCACCTACTACTGTATGTTGCAATTCAAGGGAATATTAAAACAATCCTTTTTATAGTCAGAGACAAAGGTACTGAAATTCCTTACTAGCAACGAAAGAAACCCATTTAAAACCACCTCCTCCTGAGGCCATAAAGAAAATTGCAGCAGATTCTGACAGCGCTAATTATGGCTGTCAGCGACTCCTTAGCAGTGAGTCAGTGACTTGTGTCTGCAGACACAACTGGCAGGTGTCTAAAGAAAGGTGTGCTCAGCCTTGGCAAGTCTGCTATTCCTCTTATTTCAATAACTCCTACATGTTCGCAGTATTATTCTGCATCCTCCATAACCAAGTTAAGCTAACAAATACTCTCAACCTCAATTTATTATTACCTTGCAAACAAAATACTTGATTTATCAGTTTTAGGTTATGGTCACCCTACTGTATATTCTCTCATCCAAGTATAATATTACAGGGTATATACACTAGTTTCCTTATATTGCGTTGATCCAGGGAGCTAGTCTGATTGCCGTATGTGGAGTTGGGAAGGAACTTACTGATTGCCACATGGGTTTTTTTTCGCCTTCCTCTGGATCAACATGTTAGGGCATGTAGGATAGGATATGGGTTGAACTAGATGGACTTAAAGTCTTCCTTCAATCTTAATAACTAGGTTACTATGATTATGCTAATCAAACTCTGATCCCAGTTTAATTCAAGTGTGATACAATTTTCTTGGATGAGAAGCAGCATTTAGATGTCATCTAAGTGTAGTCTGTTTTCCACAGACTCGTAGACATACGATTCAGAGTACAATCAGATAATTCCGGTATGCTAAGATCTTTTCCTCAGGACATGATCAGAGTTCAAATGAACTCTGAAAAACACAGCACCCTTCAATGCTACTGCAAGCAAAAAAGGATCCACAAGTTTTAAAGAATAAAATCAATGTATTTTTATTAAATCAAAAATTAAAATACAATAACATGACAGAGCAAGTCACTATGCAGGCAAGGAATCATATTACGGGTATCCAAAAATAAATCAATATTAAATGTGAAGCCATAATATCTATTTAACCTATTAGCAGGCAAAAAAGTGACTTGTGCAACACCTGCAGTATGTGAACTCCATGGAAAATCTCATGCAAAAATGGAGTTCAGATATTTGGGTTTCTATGGTCCAGCGCTATTATAACATATAAGGTCTAGTGCGCATGTCCGGAACATGCCTTGTCACGGCTTTCCTGATGCGCGCCACAGGAGTCGCGGGCATCTCTGGTTGCTAAGCAGCGCCAGGACGAGTGCGCTCCAGGGGCACAAAAGGAAATGCCCTGTTTGATGACATGCTGGAGTTCGCGCACGTGCCATGATATGACCCGGCATTTAATTGCTGTTAGCGATTTCTATTGGACTCTGATTCCTTCATATACTAGCACCGAAGCTAGTTTAGGCCACGCCTCCTGAGGAAGAAGCAGTGAAACGCGCGTTGAGGCGGCAGGCCAGGGGCATTCACACACATACTCCAATGTAAGTTTTTGTCACTATCTATTTATGGCATTTTTACTTAGATTATGCACTAGCAAGCACTTTATCAGCCCTATGGTATGACTAGCCAAGTTGGATGAATTGAATACCCGGTTTTGGGCTCTTATTAATTAACATTTACTGGTGTGGTTTATTTGTATATACTGCAGGTGTTGCACAAGCTCCTGTTGGCCCCCAATCTCATCAGCACAGCTCCCGGTCCTCAGCGGCGCTGCCGGCAAGTTCCGTTCCCAGGTGTGCTTTGTGAGAATGACCTCTGATGACGTATTTGTCACGCAATATCATTTTGTCGCAAAGCACGCCTGGGGAAGCACCACTGAGGACTCCGGGGGCTGGCAGAGGGTAAGTATATCCCTATTTTTTATTTTAATTCTACTTTAAGCAGGAATATGGTACCCAGGGCATGGAGGAGTCTCCTCTCCTCCAGACCCTGGGTACCATCCGCACATGAAACACTCACTTCACGCATGGTGGGCTTCGGCCTCTTTCACACTTCCGTCAGTCAAAATCCGCCAGGTTTTGAAAAAAACGGATCCGCAATTTTTTTTTTGCGGATCCGTTTTTTTCCCCATTGTCTTCCATTATCGGCGGATTTTGACGGATTGCCGACCGTTGCATCCGTTTTTGTGAGGATCCGCCATAATGTTGCTGTCCGTTAACATCCTCAAAGATATCTCTCTCTCCCCCCCCCCCGAGGTTCCTTTGTGCCATCCGTTCACATCAGTTAAGAACGGATCCGCTTCTCCACCTTTTTAGCAGATTGTAACTGACACAAAAAACTAAAGTGTGAAAGAGGCCTTAGCCACATGTGTAAAGTGAGCGTTTCAATGCAATCCTATAGCAGCGGAGCCGCCGCGATGCCACAAAATTACATGCTGTGGATTTTTCTGCAATGCGATTCCGCAGAGGAAAAATCCGCAGCATTGGCACAGTAATTGCGAAATCCCATAGGATTGCATGGGATGCGTTTTACCTAGCGTTTTTTAAACGTTTCCACGGCGACCTTGCCGCTGTGGAAACGCTTAAAAAATGCAACATGGGCACACAGCCTTAGACCAATGCAGTCAGCAGAAGCACTGGGCAGTACAGCACACTCAATACAGTCTACAGTTACATTTAATAGATACAATACAACTCACTAGTCTACTATTTAACTTAGGTTAGGTCAGGTCTTTAGTTATTCTTCCGTCATTGCAGAAATGAATTGTGAGGACCACAGTTTCACGCACAGTCCTGGCCATTTTCTCTTAGGGCTCGCCCACACGAACGTATAACACGACCAAATGCTATGAGATGTTTTATCAGATTGCACTCGGACCAATGTTATACTATGGGCCAGCTCAGATCTGCGATTATTTTATCATGCCATTTCGGCATGAGAAAACAATAGCAGCATACTTCAAGTGCATTCAACAATTGGATCGCACTCACCCATACAAGTCTATGAGTGCGTGTAAAACATTGGACTGCACTCAGATGTCATCCAAGTGCAATTCCGATAACCGTGGGCGCAGGTAATGGAGGAGATGTCTCCTCTGTACCTGTGCTGCGATTCTTTCATGAGAGAGGATCACAGCACAGTGCACTGACACTCATAATAGGACAGATTCTCTGGCACGAGACAACATACGTTAGGGCCCCGTTACACGTAGCAATGTCTCAGCGATCCCACCAACGATCCGACGTGGATGGGATCGCTGGGACATAGATAGCTGATCATCGGTGAGCTGTCACATAGACAGCCCCACCAGCGATCAGGACCAGCGAGCAAGCTGGTTTCCAAGGTAAACTGCGGGTATCTAAGAGCCGCGCGGCTCTTAGAAACCCGCTGTTTACCTTAGATACCAGCGTGCAGCGTCGCTGATCGTTGCTCTCCCACTGCCACACGCAGCGATGCGTGCTGGCCAGCGGGAGACCAACGATCAAAAAATGGCCCAGGACGATCCTGCACGATCAGCGATACCCGGCAGGGGGGCCGGTCGCTGATCCATGTCACACACAGCGATATCGCTGTGGCGTCACAAAATCAGCGTTCTCGCTAGCAATATCGCTGTGTGTGACGGGGCCCTTAGTGTGACCCTTGCAATCAGGCAACAGTAGCAGGTCAATCCAGGGTAAATTTGTGTTTATTCTTTCAATTGGTAATCTATGTAGTGGTGTAGTTTTCTAATAATTAGAATAGGATTTTAATTCATACACCGTAGTACAGAGGTCTCAAACACGCAGCCCCTGAGGCAGGCATCCGCGGCCCGCGGTGCACCACGTCTCACTCCCTGAGGCAGGGGGAAGGCGCGCATTCAGGAGCGTGCGATCCGCGATGGATTGTTCTGTGTGCACACTCTGCACAGGACCTGGGATGAGGTCACAGGAGGGGGAGGAGTCAGGGGTCACATGATTAGGAGCCGCTGTGCATGCAAGACACTGCTGTTTGTGCTAGTTGTCATGGTGCTGGATGAGGCAAAGTTTCTGTGTGGGGTCAGGAGGGGTTTACAGGGTGGATGTAGCAGAGCTGTGTGTGTAAGGAGTGGAGCTGTGTGTGTATGACGTGTATGGAGCCATGTGTGTACAAGGTGTATGGAGCAGAGTCATGCATGCAGTGTGTGGACAGAGCCGCATGTGAACGAGGTGCATGGAGCAGAGCCGTGTGAACGAGGTGTATGGAGCGGAGCCGTGTGTGTACGAGGTGTGCGGCGCGGAGCCGCGTGTCTACGAGGTGTACGGAGCGGAGCCGTGTGTGGAGCAGAGCCGCGTGTGTACGAGGTGTGCGGAACGGAGCCGCGTGTGTACGAGGTGTGCGGAGCGGAGCCGTGTGTGGAGCAGAGCCGCGTGTGTACGAGGTGTATGGAGCGGAGCCGTGTGTGGAGCAGAGCCGCGTGTGTACGAGGTGTGCGGAGCGGAGCCGCGTGTGTACGAGGTGTATTAAGTTTGAAAGTAATGCGGCCCCACTGCTCAAGTTTTTTTTTTTTTATGTGCGGCCCATTTACTCTGCTGAGTTTGAGACCCCTGCCGTAGTATATGGCCGGGGTCACACTAACCGACGCAAAATACGGTCAGTATTTTACATGCGTAATACGGATAAATGGCCCCTAAACAGTGCTCTGTATGTCATCCGTAATCAAGGTGTGGTCGCGTATTTTGCGCATGTCAGCATCCGTATGTAATCCGTATGTAATCCGTATGTAATCCGTATGGCATCCGTATGGCGAGATTTTCTCGCAGGCTTGCAAAATGGACATATAATGGAGCCCTATGACAGGGTTTCTAACAGAAACCAAAGAATAGATATAGACACATAGAATGCATATATATATATATATATATGTATTCTATGTGTATATATCTATTCTTTCGTTTCTTTATTAAACCTGTCAGTGTGAGTTTACTGTATAGCGCACTGAATTGCCGGCTTTTCTAAAAGACACCGGGTGCGTATTTCTCGCAAGTCACATGTGTGGTCCGTGTGTAATCCGTATTTTTTGCGCACCCATAGACTTGCATTGGCGTATTACGGGCGTAGTACGCTGACAATCGCAGCATGCTGCGATTGGTACGGACCGTAGAATACGGATGAGAAATATACGGCTGGTGCGAGGGACCCCATAGAGAATCATTGGTCCGTGTCTAATGCGTGCTTTTAGTGCCTCTCACTCGGCCGTATTCCTCGCCAGTGTGACCCCGGCCTATTAGTAATTACCTGCATCACACCAGAACCCATTGGACTAAGATAAATTGTTTTAATGGCTTTGATGCTTTTTAGATTAACTTAACCATGACCTCCAAGGGTGTGGACAATTCTGTAAGATGCACAAATCACCAAGACTATTACAAATATAATACTATGAGATTTTAGAACTTTCCTTCATTCTCTTTATGCATCCAAGTGTATGACAACACAGCAAATGCATGCCAAGATTTTCTGTGCTGAGGCAGAAGATACATCTGCTTCAAATACTTCAGTGTTTAGCTCATTGGCCATTGTAGTTTTTCAAGTAAATCTATGGTAAACTATAACATACTACCTGTACATGTTTCAAGCACATATAAAGACAGACTTTGTGACATACAAGAAATGACAGGAATGACCAAACCACGACCAGACAGGATGACTAAGGGTATGCTCCCACGGTCAGTAAACGCTGCGGGTTGGATGCTCAGTACCTCCGCAGCGCCAAACCCGCAGCATCCAGATGTTAAAACAGTGGATAGGATTTCAAGAAATCCCATGCCCACTAAGCGCGCACGGATGCCTCCGGCATCCCTGTGGAGACGCACATGTGCAGCGTCTTTCCAGACCGCAGCATGTCTATTTATGTAGCGGAGACGCTCCATCTCTGCTGCGTAAATTACCCATTCACTATCATTAAATGTGGTAAAACCGCATTATCTTCTTAGTCACATGCGTATTAAGTGTTGAAACGCAGCTTACTACGCATGTGTACTAATTTTAATAATGTTGTACCTTGTTTCAGCCGGAAGTTTGCGTACACTGCAGTTCTCGTGACGAACTGAGCTGATCGCGAGAACTGCCGTGCACATGACCGCCGGGGACCGTGTTATCTCCAGTGATCATCTTCAAGCTCTTCTGTGTCTGGATGTCAGGTTGAATGGTGGCATAATGGTGAATCTTGTGACACAGCCGGACGTACTTGACACAGGAAGTGGAGGAAAGCACAGAGAGAGGTCCCCTCCTTTTTAATAAATAAATATTTTTTATAAAAAATGGCATGGAGTCCCCTATACTTGTTAACCAGCCAGAGTAAAGTAGACTACTGGAACTGGTATTTCAGGCTGGTAAGGATCCAATATCTATGAACCTTACCAGCCTGATAATACCAGGCTGCAACAGTCTGCTTACCTCGGATGGTTAGCAAAAATAGTGGACTCCCCTTAAAAAAAAAAAACAGCATGAGGTCCCCCTATTTTTATTAACCAGCCAAGGAAAAAGCAGACTGGCGAAGCCCATGGATTTTGGCCCTATTCAGTAAAAAAAAAAAAAAAGCAGCCCACAGCCATCCCACAATTGGCACATCCAAAGATGCGCCAATTCTGGCACTTTACCTGGCTCTTCCCACTTGCCCTGTAACGGCAGCAAGTGGGGTTCATATTTGTGGGGTTGATGTAAGGTGACATCAAGCCCATGATACCTATCCATTATTAATCCTATAGTTACATGGCAAATGAAGACACAGCCAGAATAAAGTCTTTTAATTGAAATAATGACACTGACACCTTTAAAAGATCGTAACGAAACCATACTTACTGCATCTCCTATGCCACAGACGCCCTCCTGGAAGATAATTAAAATAAAAAAGCAACAGTATCCTTACCTGTCCGCTGAGAGGATACACATACTGTCCCACGATGAGTCCAGCTCTGCTACATCTGGATGGCTTTGTCTCAACGGTGGCATTATGACACCATTCAGCCTGACATCCAGACACAGCGGAGCTTGAAGATGATCACCGGAGACAACTCGGTCCCCAGCGGTCACATGCACTGCAGTTCTCGCGGTCAGCTGATCGTGAGAACTTGGCTAATGACCGGAGATAACCCTGTCCTCAGCGGTCACATGCACAGCAGTTCTTGCGATCAGCTCAGCTCATCGCGAGAACTGCAGTGTACGTAAACTTCCGGCTGAAACAATGTACAACATTATTTAAATTAGTACACATGCGTAGTAAGCTGCGTTCCCGCACTTAATATGCATGTGACTAGAAAGATAATGCAATTTTCCCACATCTAATGATAGTAAATGGGTAATTTACGCAGCGGAGACTGAGCGTCTCCGCTACATAGACATGCTGCGGTCTGGAAAGTCGCGCCGCATGTGCGTCTCCACAGGAAAGCCGGAGGTGTCCGTGCACACATAGTGGAGATGGGATTTCTTGGAATCACATCCACTATGCTGTAACATGTGGCCGCTGCGGGTTTGACGCTGCAGATGGACGTAGCGTCCAACCCGCAGCGTTTACGGAGCGTGGGAACATACCCTTATACAACACGTACACATCTGCCTTATATTCCACTAGGAAAGTGATTGGATACTAGTAAAAAAAAAAATAAAAAATACAGAATTCAGCGTATAGAACCACGTTAGACTGCATGTCCACGATCAGTGAAAACAGCGTTTTGGCGCAGCACATTCTGCACTGACCCTGCATTCTACATTAGAAGCACAGTGGTTGGGATTTATAGAAATCCCATGGCCACTGTGCTTCTATTTATCGCTGCACAAACTCACCCACATTGCGGGTTTACGAGCCACCTCTGCTGCGTGGTTGCCCCAATGGCCTGTCATTAGATGCAGTAAATCTGCATGGTTTACTAAGAACATGCGTATTTACCTTCGTGATTAGAACGCAGCAGTTTGTAAGCAGCGAAAATAAGCTGCATCTCAGACACTACTACTCCTGATTGTGGGCACATAGCCTGAAAGGGAACTTGTCAAGAGATTCATGCTGTCCAAGCCACAGACACCATGAATCAGATACTGGCTGCATCATTGCCACTGGGTTGTTTTAGCTAAAGTCTCTGAAGTGACAATTTGCATAATTAGCATATTTCCCAGAGGAGCATTGCGGCTTTAAGTCTCCTCATCTCGACATGTTTAGCATATCATTCTCCGCAAGGAGAAAAGATACTTCTTGGATATCGGTCAGACGCCTCTCTCACAGCCAAACCAGATCTCACACTTTGCACTGATGAGGGGCAGTACCCCGAAACACAGTGTCTGCAAATGGAGATTCTGGCTTGGCTTTTATCCTAAGTCATGTAACTAGGCTCGTTAAAGGGTCAACATTGACTTTTAGGATTGCTACTTCCAATAGGTGACACTAGAGTTCTAGTCCTCTTCCTCTCTGAAGAGACAATTTGCATAATTAGCTAAATAGCTGTGATGTTTGAGAGAAAGCATACACTGAAAAGCTGACTGGGGACTATGCTTCTCAGATGACTAATAAACAGGTCCCCTGAGGTCTCTCCCAGCTCCAGACCACTAGTCTGACAGTACCATCTTCCATATTTCAGAGATGACATATTAAAGTCGCAATAATAACTGAATCCCGTATGGATAGAATAGCATCTGATTTTCACAGATAAATTGCAGTTCTTAACATAGAAAGCATTTGGTCTTCAAAACTGTTATTAACTGCTGGTGTAGAAAAACAAATGTCATACAAATTGTATACAAATGACAATAAAGATGAAAAATTGTCTTTTTTTCTGGATGAAAACTGGGTGATTTTTATATGCTTGTGTGAAATTAGTCTATGTGTATGTAGAGGGAAAGACATGTCCACCCTGAGGAGCAATGCAAGGAAAGGCCTTGCCATCCAAGATGCATAGTCCTCGGCCGGCTGCTTAAACTATGTTGTCTCTGAAACACTGCATCGTTTCACAGTAGAACATACATGCCTGAAATAGCGAAGCAGGTGTCAGATTCATTTTGCCCATGGTTCAGTTCTGCAGAAAAATCTGTAGTTCATACAGACATTGCAGATTTCATTCTTTTGCATTGAAATGCTAAAGCATACGGAGTTAAAAAGAAGGACATCTAAGCCAAGAACTTTTTATTAACTGAAGCCCTATTGGTTTCCTGTGAATAGACTGTAGATAAGTTGCCTCTGTGGGATTTGTAAAAGGCTGCCGTCAGGCTATGGGTAAAGCCCCCGTTACACACTGCGATATCGCTAGCAATATCGCTGTAAAGTCACCGATTTTGTGACGTTACAGCGATATTGCTAGCGATATCGCTGCATGTGATCCTTACCTCCGACCGGCTCCCCCGCTGGTTATCGCTGATCGCGCGAGAAGCTGCTGGACCATTTCTCGTCGTCCACTTCCTGCTGAGCTTCCTGTGGCGCCGGCGAGCGACGCGTGGAGCCGGGCGGGAGGACGTCAGGATCGCCTCGTCTGACAGGTTAGGCCTGTTTCACACTTCCGTTTTTTCAAATCCGTCAAAATCCGTTGGTTTCCGTAAAAAAACGGATCCGCCATTTTTTTGCAGGATCCGTTTTTTTTGTCCCATAGACTTCCATTAGTGGTTACCGCGGATCCGTCAAAAAAACGGATCCGTTTTTTTAAAAACGGATCCGTTTGCATCAGTTTCCGTCAAAAAAACGGAAACGGATCCGTTTGGCGGACACAAAAACGGAAGTGTGAAACAGGCCTAAGTAGCGATCCCCGTCCCCAGCGATGTCGCTGGTGAGATCTGCCTGTGTGGCAGCTCACTAGCGACCACCCAGCGATTCACCAGCGATCCTGACTGCGTCATATCGCTGGTCAGGATCGCTGGTGAGTCGCTAGGTGTAACGGTACCCTTATAAAGGTTGCATTTTATTTGTCCTGTCTTGTTGTTTTACCCTGAGATAAGAGGTGCTTGACACACACATAAGACAGCTGTCCAATGATTACTTGTTCCCAGTCACAGCTAAATCCAACAACCCCCACCTATGCCATCTAACAGGTCTAATCTTTTTTACCCCTTAATTCTACAGTCATGGGGCCTGTCAAGATGCACTCAAGTATTAGATCAGGAGGTTCAGTGATTCCTTCATAAAATCACAAGATAATGGCCCTCAGTCATCAAGAATGCTGCTTAGGGTGCACTCTTGAAGGTTGCGCTGGATTAAAGATGTGTCAAATTCACTAAGAACCTAATGAATTTGGCGCATCTCAGCTGCAGTTCCCCACCACAAGAAACGTATTCCAAGTTTATGGCGTAAATTATGAATAATTTGTTGGCTGTGCTTAGCTACTCCATCCCCAACTAAGCCCTTCTTACTTTTGAACAAGTAGCTGGAGCCTCCAAAAATCACAAACATAGTGCACAACTATGAGCTGTGCAAAACTTTACGGAATTACACATGGCTTTACATGCAGATTCTGGTGAAAACTGTTTGAGGAATAGGAGCCATTGTGTGTACTGCATTCTAACGTTCAGGATTTGCAGCAAAACTGATGAGTTGACTGGTATAAATGCTATGCAAAATAAGCCCTTTATGATGCATTTTTTAGTCATGAAAATAGTTGAAAAATATTGCAAAAATGCTGAAAAAATGTAGAAACGCTTTAGATTTGAAACTGCTTAAAATCTGCAAGGGAAAATAAACAACATGTGCATAAGATATCAGAAATTCTATTCACTTTGCTGGGAGTGTAAAATGCTACGGTTTTTCGCTGCAAAATCACAAAGTGTGAACATAGCCTAACTTCACAGATTTGATAAGTCAAAGGACACGTTCAGTATTTTACATCAGTATTTGTAAACCAAAACCAGGAGAGGAACAATCAGACGAAAAGTGAAATAGAAACACATCACCACTTCTGTATTTTTCACCCACTCCTGGTTTTGACTTAAGGGCCTTTTACACATAGCGATATCGCTAAAGCGTCACCGATTTTGTGACGCAACAGCGATCTCGCTACATGTGACACTTACCTCCGACCGGCTCCCCGCTGGATATCGCTGATCGCGCGAGAACGTCCTGGTCCATTTTCTCATCGCCGGCTTCCTGCTGGCGCCGACGAGCGACACGTGGACGCGAGCGGAAGACGTCATCAGAGCTGCGTGTGACAGGTAAGTATCGACCGCCAACCGCTGCTGCATCGCTGGTGAGATTTGCCTGTGTGGCAGCTCACTAGCGACCATTTAGCGATGCACCAGCGATCCTGACCGCGTCATATCGTCGGGATCGCTGGTGCATCGCTAAATGTAACGGGACCTTGACACACACTGATGTAAAATACTGACCAAACACTGATAGTGTGAAAATAGCTTTTAAAAGGTTTGCAGATAACTAAACAAGAATGGTGAAGACAGAGTTTTTGACTGCATGGCATATATGTAATTGGCCAATTTACTCAATATGGCACACCTGTGGCAATAACCATAATAACTATGTGCAGTTTTGTTCTGGTCAAAACTGTGTTAATACTGCACTCTGTGACCTTACCCTAACAACTAGCTGTTAAATAGTTGTTTAAAAGACAATTTGAAAAACACAACGGCACATGGCTGTGATGTGAACATCACATCTTGACTTTCCCTTGCACATTATGGTTTTAAAAAAAATGATTTATTCCATTAATGAAAAGACTGAGCAAAGAAGAGGAAAAAATTAGACAGACTCCGAAACTAATCTACCAACCAACATATGAAAACGAGTGCACACAAAGGTCTCATAGAAACTAACAATTTATTAAATATACTTAGAAATTATTTAAATATAAAAGACATACCTATAACGAAACAGAATATTCCTAAAAATGGCACCAGTAACATGTACAAAGTAAGAGATGTAAAGTAACACAACAGATTCCAAGTAGGGCAAAGAACCCCATCTACGTAATAAAATCAAGTCAACTAACTAGTGTCATGACTGGTACTAAATAGTTTAGTGAAAAAATGCATAAGGTAAGGACTTACACAAAAGATGGTATGTCAGTGAAAAGGGAGGGGTCTGGTACATGCGCCCTGGTCCAGCTGCCTCAACGCATGTTTCAGCCAGAGGCTTCGTCTAAACTATTTAGTACCAGTCATGACACTTGTTAGTTGACTTGCATTATTACATAGATGAGGTTCTTTGTCCTATTTGGAATCTGTCGTGTTACTTTACATCTCTTATTTTGTACATGATACTGGTGCAATTTTTAGTAACATTCTGTTTTGCTATATGCACAGTAGGTACGAAAAGTATTCAGATCCCTTAAAAATTTTCACTTTGTTTCATTGCAGCCATTTGGTAAATTCAAAAAACTTCATTTTTTCTCATTAATGTACACTCTGCACCCCATCTTGACTGAAAAAAAAAAAATGTTGAAATTTTTGCAAATTTATTAAGAAAGAAAAAACAAAATATCACATGGTCATAAAGTATTCAGACCCTTTGCTCAGACTCTCTTATGCTGTCCATTTCCTTGTCATCCTCCTTGAGATGGTTCTATTCTTTCATTGGAGTCCACCTGTGTTTAATTAAACTGATAGGACTTGATTTGGAAAGGCACACACCTGTCTAAATAAAGGCCCCGTCACACTAAAGGTACTGTCACACTTAGCGATGTACCAGCGATCCCGACCAGCGATATGACGCGGTCAGGATCGCTGGTACATCGTTAAGTGGTCGCTAGTGAGCTGCCACACAGGCAGATCTCACTAGCGACATCGCAGGGGACGGGGGTCGCTACTTACCTGTCACACCAGGCGATCCTGCGTCCTCCCGCCCGGCTCCACGCGTCGCTCGTCCTCACAGCAGGAAGCACTGCAGGAAGCTGATGACGAGAAACAGTCCTGAACGTTCTCGCGCAATCAGCGATAACCAGCGGAGGAGCCGGTCGCTGGTAAGTATCAGACACAGAGATATCGCTAGCAATATCGCTATAACGTCACTAGTTATAGCGATATTGCTAGCGATATCTCTTAGTGTGACATGCCCTTAAGCGATATCGCTAGCAATATCACTGTAACGTCACTGGTTTTGTGGCGCAGCAGCGATATTGCTAGCGATATCGCTATGTGTGATACTTACCTCCGACCGGCTCCCCCGGTGATTATCGCTGATCGCGCGAGAACGGCCTGGGCCGTTTCTCGTCGTCAGCTTCCTGTGGCGCCGACGAGCGACGCGTGGACGTGGGCGGGAGGACGTCAGGATCGCCTTGTCTGACAGGTAAGTAGCGACCCCCGACCGCTACTATGTCGCTGGTGAGATCTGCCTGTGTGGCAGCTCACTAGCGACCACTTTGCGATGCACCAGTGATCCATATCGTTGTCGAGATCGCTGGTGCATCGCTAAGTGTGACAGTACCTTTAGACCTCACAGCTCAAAGTGAAAGTCAGACCAAATGAGAATCATGAGGTCAAAGGAACTGGCCAAGGAGCTCAAAGACAGAAATGTGGCAAGACACAGATCTGGTACAAAAGAATTTCTGCAGTACTCAAGGTTCCTAAGAGCACTGTGACCTCCATAACCCTTAAAGGGAACCTGTCACCCCCCCAGGGCGTTTTTAACTAAAAGAGCCACCTTCAGCAGCACCAAAGGCCCCGTTACACATAACGATGTCCCAGCGATCCAACCAATGATCCGACATGGATGGGATCGCTGGGACATTGTTAGACAGCCCCTCCAGCGATCAGGACCAGCGAGCAAGCTGGTTTTCAATGTAAACAGCAGGTATCTAAGAGCCGCGCGGCTCTTGGATACCCGCTGTTTACCCTAGATACCAGTGTGCACGCTGGTATCCATTGTAAACATCGGGTAACTAAGAGCCGCGCAGCTCTTGGATACCCGCTGTTTACCCTAGATACCAGCGTGCAGGACGATACTGCACGATCAGCGATACCCGGCAGGGGGGCCGGTCGCTGATCCCCGTCACACACAGCGATATCGCTGGAGAGATCTCTGATGCGTCACAAAATCAGCGATCTCGCCAGTGATCTTGCTGTGTGTGACAGGGCCCTTAGGCTACATTCTGTGACGGTGGCTCTTCTGTTTTCTGACCCCCATTAACGCCAAAATATAGACTTTTATAAATAGGTCCTCATGCCTGCATTCCGTCACAGAGGTATGGAGTGTCCCTGTTTAAGCCATCTCCAAGCTGTCCATCAACCCCCTGTTGAGTCCCTGCGCTGCCTATCTCCTGTGCTGCTGTTCGCGTTAGGCCGGTTTCACATTCGCGCTTTTGAGCGCAGCGACGGCCTGCGCACGGCCGCCGCTAAGCCCCGCCCCGCCTCCACCGGTATCTCCGCCTCCGGGCGCATGACGTTGCATGCGTCCCCTATCTTCATCACAGAGGGCGCAGGCCGTGCGCAGTCTGCGCACAGTCTGCGTTTGGCAGCGCATGCGTCCTTTTGACGGTGCGCCGAGCACAACCAAAATGCAACAGGTTGCGTTTGGCGCTGCTCGGCGCACCGTCAAAAGGACGCATGCGCCGCCAAACGCAGACTGTGCGCAGACTGCACACGGCCTGCGCCCTCTGTGATGAAGATAGGGGATGCACGACGCATGCAACGTCATGCGCCCGGAGGCGGAGATACCGGTGGAGGCGGGGCAGGGGGCGGGGCTTAGCGGCGGCCGTGCGCAGGCCGTCGCTGCGCTCAAAAGCGCGAATGTGAAACCGGCCTTAGATGTTGCCGGGCGCCTGCGCTGTGCCAACTGGGAACTGACATCAGGCTATCGCGCCTGCGTGTTGCGGAGGCCCCAGCCCCCCAATGTGAAAACTTCATAACACACTGCGGGGAGGGATCTGGGGAATCAGAAACACGCAGGCGCGATAGCCTGATGGCAGTTCCCGGACAGCGAGCACTGCGCATGCCCGAGAACTGTTGTCACAGCGCAGGCGCCCGGCAGCATCTATCGCGAACAGCAGCACAGGAGATAGGCGGCGCAGGGATGCAACAGGCGGTTGATGGACAGCTGGGAGGCAGCTTAAACAGAGGCACACTCCATACCTCTGTGACGGAATGCAGGTATGAGGACCTATTTATAAAAGTCTATATTTTGGCATTAATGGGGGACAGAAACAGAAGAGCCACCTTCACAGAATGCAGCCTTAGTGCTGCTGAAGGTGGCTCTTTTAGTTAAAAACGCCCGGGGGGGGGGGGGGGTGACAGGTTCCCTTTAAATGGAAGACATTTGGGACCACCAGAAGTCTTCCTAGACTTCCTGGTCGTCCAGCCAAACTGAGCAATCATGGGAGAAGAGCCTTGGTGAGAGAGGTAAAGAAGAACCCCAAGATCACTGTGGCTGAGCTCCACAGATGCAGTATGGAGCTGGGAGAAAGTTCCACAAAGTCAACTATCACTGCAACCTTCCACCAGTCGGACTTTTATGGCAGAGTGGCCTGACGGAAGCCTCTCCACATTGCAAGACATATGAAAGCCCTCATAGAATTTGCTTAAAAAAAAAAAACACACATGAAGGACTCCCACACGATGAGAAATAAGATTCTCTGCTCTGAAGAGATGAAGATAGACCTTTTTTGTTGATAATTCTAAACGGTATGTGTTGAGAAAACCAGGCACTGCTCATCACCTGCCCAATACAATCCCAACAGTGAAACATGGTGGTGGCAGCATCATGCTATGGGGGTGTTTTTTCAGCTGCAGGGACAGGATGACTGGTTGCCATTGAAGGAAACATGAATGCAGTCAAGTACAGAGATATCCTTGATGAAAACCTCTTTCAAAGTGCTCTGAACCTCAGACTTGGCCAAAGGTTCACCTTCCAACAAGACAATGAACCTAAGCACACAGCAAAAATAACAAAGGAGTGGCTTCAGAACAACTCTGACCATTCTTGACTGGCCCAGCCAGAGCCCTGACCTAAACCCAATTAAGCATCTCTGGAGAGACCTGAAAATGGCTGTCCACCAATGTTCACCATCCAACCTAACAGAAATGGAGAGGATCTGCAAGGAAGAATGGTAGAGGATCCCGCAATCCAGGTGTGAAAAACTTGTTTGGCTGTACTAGCTCAAAAGGGTTCTTCTACTCAATAGTGAGCAAAGGGTCTGAATACTTATGACCATGAGATATATCAGTATTTCTTTTGTAATACATTTGCAAAAACTTCTACTTTTGTTTATTTTCAGTCAAGATGGGGTGCAGATTGTACAATAATGAGAAAAAAAATGAACTTTTTTGAATTTACCAAATGGCTGCAATGAAACAAAGAGTGAAAAATTTAAAGGGGTCTAAATACTTTCCGTACCCAATGTATGTATTTTGCATTTAAATCTTTTTTAAGTGATTTATTGCACTGCATAACGATTTGGGACCAATTTTAAAAAACTGAAAATATATCTTGAGAAGCTCAACACCGTACCTTAACTTTAGGTGAGTAATGTTCACACGTTAGTGTCTTTGTCGGGGCTTTCATCTGAAGTCCTGAAAACCATTATTCGGACAGAACTGCCAAAGTAGCCAGCCACTGTAATGAGGCATTTTTTTTTGTGCTCTCAGTCCCCCACTTCACTAGTGTTTGCAGAAAAGGCACACTCTGCCAAGGAGGAGGACAGAGAGCACAAGCGAATCCATCTATCTCATCATAGTTACTGGTTCCGTAAGGAATTCCTTCCAAATCCCGTTTTCTGAACTTCAGAAGAAACCTCAAATATGTGTCCCTAAATAATGTGAACACAGAATTAACAAAACATTTACACTTCATGATTATTGTGAAAGAGCTTTCGTAAGAACCCTCCCTTTATGATAACCTTTCAGTCTAAGGGCCCCGTCACACATAGCGATCTCACTAGCGAGATCGTTGCTGAGTCACAAGTTTTGTGACACAACAGCGATCTCACCAGCGAGATCGCTGTGTGTGACAGCGATCAGTGACCGGCCCCCCCTGCCGGTATCGCTGATCGCTGTAGGAAAGCCCAGGACTTTTCTTTGGTCGCTGGTCTCCTGCTGGCCAGCACGCATCGCTGCGTGTGACAGGCGGGAGACCAGCGATCAGCTGGTAACTAACGTACACATCGGGTATCCAAGGGACGTGCGTCCCTTGGATACCCGATGTGTACGTTAGTTACCAGCTCCCTGCATCAGCGCGCTGGTAACTAACGAACACAGCGACGCCGCGCGCTCGGCGTCGCTGTGCTAATCGCTGGTGAAGCTGTCTGACAGTTCACCAGCGATCACATAGCGACTTACCAGCGATCCTGACACGTTGATATCGTTGTCGGGATTGCTGGTGAGTCGTTATGTGTGAGTGACAGGGCCCTAAGGCCTCATTCAGACATCCTTTTTCAGACTGAGTTTCATTTTCATCAGTGATTTTTCTTTTATCAGTGTTTTTCACTAATTAGAATAAAAACGTTTATCTACCTTCTCCTATCTACCACTGAGTGAAAAACAGAAAGCACATGGATGGCATCCGAGTGATGTCAGATTTTTTTCAGTAACCCCTAGACTTGCATTGCCCATTTTGATCTGACACTAGAAAATAATATTGGTGTCTCTGCATTGACTGCTTGGTCTGAAGAAAAGATCTGACATGTGAACAGTCACATATACTGTGCTATCCATGAAAAAAACTGACAGCAAAGCACTCGAATGTGAAAAACTGACATAAAAATGAGGCCTATACAGGCTGATCACCCATTGAATGAGCAAAACGCTCAATCATTGAGTGAAATCATCCTTCTCAGCAGCGCACCGTCCTGTGTAAACATGACTCACACTGCTAAGAACAATGGCTGTGTGGCACCCGAGTCCGGTTGCCACGGAGACATTGCCTCCCTCTAAGAGGTGATGTCATGCCTGGAGGCAGGAGGGGAGTCCCCATGCCAGGTAACACAGTGTACTTTACAATTCCTGCTGCAGGCCAGAAAGGGGAGCTTCCTTATAAATTCTGGCCGGCAGGTGGGGTTAGTGAGTAAGAAGACAGCTGAAAGAGTAAACAAGAGAAATGTCATGGAAACGAGGGCATTTGGAGCTCATGATAAGACAGTTAGAGACAGTTGGAGTTGGTCTGTGGAGAGGGAAGGGACAGCAGCAGAGACAAGGGGTTCTGGGGAACTAAAATTGTGTATAGCTGACCCCAGAGCGAAGCGCGGATATAAAAAGGGACGCCAGAGTCCTTGACTGGGCAGGAGCTGTACGCCCTGACAGCCGAATAGATAGTGCAGGGGACAGCAAGTTCCTTGGCCACACCAAACACCTGAAGGCATGGCAGCAGACCAAGAGCCCAGGGCTGACAGTGAACAAAACAGTGGCCGTGATATAGGCTCACGCTGTCAGCCATACAGGTTTAGCAATCATCATGTAGGAGTGGGCAGCAGCTTAGCTACAAGCAGCAGGGACCCGAAAACATAGCGCAGAAGGATGCGCCCCAACCCCACCTAGCAGGGTGGGTCCCGAATGCCTCCAGGCGAGCCGGACTCAATCCATCATCTGTATGTGGTATCCCAGATTACCTTTTACTTGAACTTAAATGCAAAGAAAACCGCACCTCTCTGTGTCCTTCACTTTTCCTCTGCACCCCACCGTTCACCACCATATGAACAATCAAATATATTTGCCCTGGGGCCCTTCTCTACCCATGGTGAGCTGAACTATTTTTGCTGCATCACCAACAGCCCCAATGGACCAAAACCGCAGTGTCGGCCGCCCATTGCTGAACACCACAGGTGGCGTCACAACCAAATACCCCATAATTATCCTCTATTATTTTACTGGACGCCCAGGGCCAGGGACTGGGTCACTGCTACCGTGACATCCCCTATAAAGAACCTGACCGGCCCGGTACCGAGTAACTTAAGTCCCTGCGGGGTGCTCCAGCTGCTTATGAGCAATGACCGATCTATTACCGTATTTTTCGGACTATAAGATGCACTGGACCATAAAACACACCCCAAATTTTGGGGTGGAAAATAGCAGAAAAAAGATTTTTTTTAAGATGGGGGTCCGTCTTATTGTCCGACTTCAAGGTATATTACCTGAGGGCCGGCGGTGGTAGAGCGGGGTCACAGGAGGCATGGTCTCTTCCTCAGGAAGCAGGTGGAAGCAGAAGTGGGGCAATGCTGCAGCCCCGGGCGTGCGATGCTGCGGGTCCGGTGTCGGCGATGAGGCAGAGCATGGAGCAGGGTCCCTTCCTCAGGATCCTGGCGGTGGCAGAAGGTGGGCAATGCTGCTGTCTCGGGGTGCCATGCTGCGGGTCCGGTGTCGGCAGTAAGGCAGAGCATGGAGCAGGGTCCCTTTTTCAGGATGCCGGTGGCAGAAATGTGGCGACGCCACAGCCCGGTGGTAGAGCGGGGTCACAGGAGGCATGGTCCCTTCTTCAGGTGGCAGCAGAAGTGGGGCAATGCTGCAGTCCCGGGGTGCGATGCTGTGGGTCTGGAGTCGGCGGTGAGGCAGAGCATGGAGCAGGTTCCCTTCCTCAGGATCCTGGCGGCGGCAGAAGTGGGGAAATGCTGCAGTCCCGGGGTGTAATGCTGCGGGTCCAGTGTCAGCAGTGAGGCCGAGCATGGAGCAGGGTCCCTTCTTCAGGATGCCGGTGGCGACGTCACAGCCCGGTGTCCACGGCAAGCAGAGCCGAGTGCATCACCGGTTTCATGGGCGATCATCTTTCTGAGGCCGCGCGTGAGCAGATTGAGATTTCGGCTTCAGGAAAATGGTCGCCGAGATCTCAATCTGCGCACGCGCGGACTCCAGCGGCCATTTTCCTAAACCTGAAGGCCGCAGAGACCTCAATCTGTGCACACGCTGCCTCCAGCGGCCCACGGCTTCATGAGGATGGCCGCAGGGAAACAGGTGATGCACTCGGCTCTGCTCGCCGTGGACACCGGGCCATGGCATCGCCACATTTCTGACACCGGCATCCTGAGGAAGGGACCCTGCTCAGGTGCACTCCGCACCGCCCACCGCCAACACCGAGCCTCAGCATCACCACACCTCTGACGCCGCCGGTTCCGCTGTTACACCACTGCCGCAACCCTCCGGTAAGCCTGCGTTCGGACTATAAGACGCACCCCCCAGTTTCTTGGAGAAAAAGTTTGTCTTATAGTCCAAAAGATATGGTACATATCACTCAGTGCACAACATTAACCATGGTCTACCTGTGTAAACCGGTTAGTAAATTACCAACGATCGGCAAATATTGATTATTATTATGCATTTTTATAGCGCCATTTGTTCCATGGCGCTTTACATGTGAAAGGGGCATATATAGACAAGTACAATAAACATGAGCAAAACAAAGCACACACAAGTACAGAAGGAGAGATGACCCTGCCCGCGAGGGCTCACAGTCTACAGAGAATAGGTGAGAATACACTATGAGAGGGTAGAGCTGGTCGTGCGGTGGTTCAGTAGACTGAGGATCACTGCAGGTTGTGGGTTTGTCGGAAGAGGTGGGTCTTCAGGTTCTTTTTGAAGGTTTCCATGGTAGGGGACAGTCTGATGTGTTGGTGTAGAGTTCTAGAGCATAGGGGAAGCATGGGAGAAGTCTTGTATGCGGTTGTGGCAATAAGAGATAAGAGGGGAGTAGAGAAGGAGATCTTGAGAAGATTGAAGGTTGCTTGTAGGTAAGTCCCGGGAGAACGTCACAGATATATGGAGGAGACAGGTTGTGGATGGCTTTGTATGTCATAGTTAGGGTTTTGAACTGGAGCCTCTGAACAATAGGAAGCCAGTGAAGGACTTGGCATAGAGAGGCTGGGGAATAACGGGGAGACAGGTGGATTAGTCGGGCAGCAGAGTGTAGGATCCATGTAGTGCTGGACATGTGTTTATTTGACCACAACATTTTATTGGGTCCTGGTGTCTCAATTTAGTGTGATTGATTAACGAGAAGAGAGAGCGCCAACAAAAAAAAAAACTTAGCCTTATCCTCCTATATATTCAGACCTAGCTAGGGGGAGCATTTATGCAGGGGTGGCATTTATGCACATGTAATCGAAGTACAAGTATCAAAGTACTACTGGCAGTTATAACATGGCAGTTAGAAAGGGCAGGAGACAGGTAAGACATTTATATACATCTACTCCCTGTACATTAGGAGTACAACAAATATATACCATATGCATTTGTGTAATTTTAATCCTGGCCGCTGCATTCACACACATCCACCGCCCTGGCATTAACTCTCTACACTACAGCCATAT
The DNA here is from genome assembly GCF_039654945.1 of Dendrobates tinctorius. NCBI lineage: Eukaryota > Metazoa > Chordata > Amphibia > Anura > Dendrobatidae > Dendrobates > Dendrobates tinctorius. The sequence goes on along the minus strand of NW_027361714.1, from coordinate 76,432,281 downwards.
CGGCCCCTCGCTTCTTTCCTCTCCTATGTATAGCACTCACGCTCTTTTCACGTTGTTAAATTGCACAGATCCAGTCAGTCCCACCATTCAACATCAGAGACGCTCTCACAAATCACTTAACCATCTGCTCACTCTTTCTATCCTCCTTCTCCTAGTCGCAGGAGACATTGCTCCCAACCCTGGTCCCCCATATTATAGAAAGTCAAACCCCCCGACTGCTACACTTAGAAACCCCTCTAATCTGATTAATATTCCCTGCCTGCCATCTGTCTCTCTTAATTGTGCACTTTGGAATTCTCGCTCAGTGTGTAACAAACTCTCCTTCATCCATGACTTCTTCCTTTCTAATTCTCTTAACCTCCTGGCTCTTACTGAAACCTGGATCCAGCAGTCAGACACTACCGCTGCTGCTGCTCTTTCATACGGGGGGCTACACTTCTCTCATACCCCAAGATCAGACAGTAGAGCTGGTGGAGGTGTTGGTCTGCTCCTATCACCAAAATGTACCTTTCAGGTTATCCCTCAAGTACCCTCACTTGTCTTCCCTTCTTTTGAGGTCCATGCCGTCAGACTCTACACCCCCTTCTCCATGCGAGTGGCGGTGGTGTATCGTCCTCCCGGCCCCTCCCATCAGTTCCTGGATCATTTTGCCACTTGGCTTCCACATTTTCTCTCCTGTGACATCTCTACCCTCATCATGGGAGATTTCAACATCCCCATTGCTCTTCCCCTCTCACCATCTGCTACTCACCTTTTATCTCTAACCTCCTCATTTGGCCTTTCGCAGCTTACTAATTCTCCAACGCATGAAGACGGAAACTCCTTCGACTTGGTCTTCTCTCGGCTTTGTGCAGTGGATGATTTTGCAAACTCCCCTCTCCCGCTCTCTGTCCACAATCTTCTTTCATTCTCTATAAAGAACTGCCAGGCTGCTCAGGTCAGCCCCACTGTCCAGACTTATAGAAACATACAGGCCATTAACACCCAGAAACTTATGAAGAACTTGCAGTCTTCATTGGCCCCTATCTCCTCCCTCTCATGTCCTGATTCTGCATTGAAGCATTACAATGAAACACTTCAAAGTGCCCTGGATGAATTTGCACCTCCTATAAATAGAACACCACAACGCAGACTGCGACAACCCTGGCACACGGTGCAAACACGTTTCCTGCAGCGGTGCTCCAGGTGCACCGAACGTCTGTGGAGAAAATCCAATCTACACAAAGATTTCATCCATTTTAAGTTTATGCTTAGAACATACAACGCTGCCCTTCACCTCTCCAAACAAACCTATTTCAACACCCTCATCACCTCACTGTCCAATAACCCGAAACGTCTCTTTGACACTTTTCATTCTCTACTCAATCCAAGAGTACAGGCCCCAACCACGGAGCTCCGAGCTGACGATCTGGCCAATTACTTCAAAGAAAAAATTGACCAGATTCGACAGGAAATGATCTCCCAATCACCTCATACCGTGCACTGTCCTCCCTCCCCCACTGCATCTAGCTCACTCTCTGATTTTGAACCAGTCACAGAAGAAGAAGTAAGCAGGCTCATTGCATCTTCTCGCCCAACTACTTGCACCAATGACCCATTTCCGTCACATCTCCTCCAATCCCTTTCCCCTGCTGTCACCCCTCACCTAACTAAAATATTTAACCTCTCTCTCTCTTCTGGTATCTTTCCCTCCTCATTTAAGCATGCCATCATACATCCACTACTTAAAAAAACCATCCCTCGACCAAAACTGTGCCGCTAACTATAGACCTGTCTCTAATCTTCCCTTCATCTCTAAACTCCTGGAACGCCTGGTCCACTCCCGTCTTATCCGCTATCTCTCAGAAAACTCTGTTCTCGACCCTCTCCAATCCGGTTTCCGCTCTTTACACTCCACTGAAACTGCCCTCACTAAAGTCTCTAATGATCTGCTAACAGCTAAAGCAAATGGTCATTACTCCATGCTAATTCTCTTGGATCTCTCTGCAGCATTCGACACTGTGGATCATCAGCTCCTCCTCACTATGCTCCGTTCCATTGGCCTCAAGGACACCGTTCTCTCCTGGTTCTCCTCCTATCTCTCTGACCGCTCCTTTACTGTATCTTTTGCCGGTTCCTCCTCCTCTCACCTTCCCCTTACTGTTGGGGTCCCCCAAGGATCGGTTCTAGGCCCCCTCCTCTTCTCCTTGTACACTGCCCCTATTGGTCAAACAATCAGTAGATTTGGTTTCCAGTACCATCTCTATGCTGATGACACCCAATTATACGCTTCTTCTCCTGACATCACGCCAGCCTTTCTAGAAAACACCAGCGATTGTCTAAACGCTGTGTCTAATATCATGTCCTCACTATAACTGAAACTGAACCTGTCAAAGACTGAACTCCTGGTGTTTCCTCCCTCTACTAATGTACCTATACCCGACGTTGCTATTTCTGTGTGTGGCTCCACTATTACTCCCCAGCAACATGCCCGCTGTCTTGGGGTCATACTTGATTCCGAGCTTTCCTTTGCCCCCCACATTCGATCACTGGCTCGCTCTTGTCATCTGCACCTCAAAAACATTTCTAGAATTCGACCTTTTCTTACTTTTGACTCTGCAAAAACTCATACTGTTTCTCTTATTCATTCTCGTCTCGACTATTGTAACTCTCTTCTAATCGGTCTCCCTCTTACCAAACTCTCCTCTCTCCAATCTGTCTTGAATGCTGCAGCCAGGATCATATTCCTCACCAATCGTTACACCGATGCCTCTACCTTGTGCCAGTCATTACACTGGCTACCCATCCACTCCAGAATTCAGTATAAACTTATTACCCTCACCCACAAAGCCCTCCATGGCTCAGCACCACCCTACATCTCCTCCCTTGTTTCAGTATACCACCCTACCCGCGCCCTCCGTTCTGTTGATGACCTGAGGTTAGTATCCTCAATAGTCAGAACCTCCCACTCCCGTCTCCAAGACTTTACACGTGCTGCGCCAATTATTTGGAATGCACTTCCCAGGTCAATACGATTAGTCCCCAGTCCCCACAATTTTAAGCGTGCCCTGAAAACACATTTATTCAGACTGGCCTATCGCCTAAACACATTAACCTAATCTATCCCTGTGTGGCACAGCCTAAAGTTTTACCATAACCAGATTTCCCGCATCATGTTCCCACATGCTTTATGCATCCATTAGCCCTCTGTGTCTGTACTGTCACACACTTAACATTATGGCTGGTTCATACAATCAGGGCAACTGTTACCACCCACCTTTCGTGTCTACCTCTTTCCTCATAGACTGTAAGCTTGCGAACAGGGCCCTCTTTCCTCTTGGTATTTGTTATAATCTACTGTATGTGATTATTGTTATGCTGTAATGTCTATTGTCTGTACAAATCCCCTCTGAAATGTAAAGTGCTGCGGAATATGTCGGCGCTATAAAAATAAAATTTATTATTATTATTATTATTGGATGGACTGGAGTGGTGCCAGAGTGCTAGAGGGGAGGCCGGAGAGTAGGAGGTTGCAGTAGTTGAGGCGGGAGATAAAGTGTGCACTAGTGTTTTTGGGGTTTCATGGTCAAGGAATGTATGGATCCGGGAAATATCGTGAGTCGGCAGGAGGAGGCAAGGGCTTGGATATGTGGCTTGAAAGAGAAGGCAGAGTCGAGGATCACCCCGAGGCACCGAGCATGCGGGACTGGGGAAAGTGAGCACCCATTGACATTGATGGATAGGTCTGGTGGAGGGGTAGAGTGAGATGGGGGAAAGATGATGAATTCTGTTTTGTCCATGTTCAGTTTTAGAAAGCGAGCAGAAAAGAAAGCTGAAATAACAGACAGACATTGTGTGATTTTCGTCAGTAAGGAGGTGACGTCAGGTCCAGATAGGTAGATCTGCGTGTCATCGGCGTAGAGATGATACTGCAAACTGTGGGATTCTCTGACCTGTCCCAGGTCGAAGGTGCACATGGAGAAGAGTAGGGGTCCTAGAACTGAGCCTTGGGGAACACCGACGGGGTGAGGTGAGGTTGAGGAGGGGAATACACTGAATGTTCGGTCTGTTAGATATGACGAGATCCAGGATAGGGCCAAGTCTGTAATGGCAAGAGATGAGAGAATCTGTGGCAGGAGGGAATGGTCCACAGTGTCGAAGGCAGAAGACAGGTCCAGGAGAAGGAGGACAGCATAGTGTCGCTTGCTCTTGGCTGTTAGAAGGTCATTGGTGACTTTAATTAGGGCAGTTTCGGTTGAGTGATGCGGTCGGAAGCCAGATTCCAGATTGTAACCGGTCAAAGAGGGAGCAGGAGGATAGATGGAAGGACAGTTCAAGATGGACATGCTGTTCCAGTAGTTTTGAGGCAAAAGGGAGAAGAGATATTGGGCGATAGCTAGACACAGAGGATGGGTCGAGGAAGGGCTTTTTGTGGATGGGTGTGATCGAGGCATGTTTGAAGGATGAGGGGAAGACGCCATTTGTAAGTGAGAGGTTGAAGAGGTGTGTTAACAAGAAAAAAGAAAAATTTTAGTCAGCTCACCGTCCTAGTCTCACTCCAGGAGTCTGTCCGTCAGCCAGGGTCATGGCTCGGCAGCCACAGAAATGAAATCAGCAACAAAATCCATGAAAATGTATATGACCCGGCGATGAAGAATCCGCTGCACCTTCAGAGGTCTTGTATATAAATCTTCAGTTTTGTTGGAAATATTTTAAAGATATAAAAGAGCACAGTTGTATGCAGTCAGCTCAACGAGTGGACATCTAGAAAGTTCTAGATGTCTACTCGTTAATCTGACTGCATACAACTGTGCTCTTTTATATCTTTTAAATATTTCCAATAAAACTGCAGTTTTACACAGGGCTGTGGAGTCGGAGTCGTGGAGTCGGAGTCGGTGCTCATTTTGGTGGAGTCGGAGTCGGTATAAAATGGACCGACTCCGACTCCTAAAATATATAATAAATTGGGTACAGTAATTCAATGCAGGATGTGCTGAATATTTTTTCATAGGAATTTGGGAAAGTTATGAAATGTCCTATAAATGGCTGTTCTATTCCTGATCTAAGGCTACATTCACACACAGCGTTTTTCCTGTGTTTTTTGAGGATACGTTTTTCAGCTGCAAAAGCTGATCATCTATTTAAAAAACCGCATCACCTGAAAGGTTTTTGAGCTCATAGATAATGTTTTCAATAGCAAAAGCAGATTAGAAATCTGCTCTATCCATTTATCCATATCTGTCTATCCATATCGTATCTGTACCAAAAAGAATGAAAACCGGGTAGTACACCAATATATATTCTGTTCTAAATATCTTGATTATGGGATCATAAAAATGATTAAATGTCTGAGATTCACATTGTACTACAATAAATTTTTCACTTAAATATAAGCAATATGTGTGGGAGTCGGAGTCGGAGTCGTGGAGTCGGAGTTGGAGTCGGTGTAAGGGAAATTGAGGAGTCGGAGTCGGAGTCGCAGGTTTGGCTTACCGACTCCACAGCCCTGGTTTTACATAAAAGACCTCTGAAGCTCCAGCGGATTCTTCATCGCCGGGTCGTATACGGACCACTGAGTGAGGCCAAAGAAGGCAGTGAGCGATTAAAGTTTAGAGGCAGCTGGGGTGGAAGCATCAATGGGGATGTTGAAGTTACCCATGATGATAGTGGGGATGTCAGCAGAAAGGAAATGAAGTAGCCAGGTGGTGAAGTGGTCGAGAAAATTGGAGATGGCCAAATCTGGGGGGAGGTAGATGACAGCCAGCTGGAGGATGGAGGGGGAATAGATGTGGACGGAGTGCACCTCAACAGAGGGAAGAGTACTGGAGGGTGGTAGCGGAATTGGAGTAAAGGAGCAGGTATCGGACAGAAGCAAGCCAACTACTCCACCATGTTTGTTGCTGGTGCGAGAGGTGTGACAGAGATTAAGTCCGCCATAAGAAAGTGCAGCTGGGGAGGCTGAGTCAGAGGAGGTGAGCCAGGTTTCAGTGATGCCAAGGAAGGAGAGTTTGTTGGTGATTTAAGAGGTCATGGATAAACAACAGTTTATTGCAGACAGAGCGTGTGTTCCATAGTGCTCCAGGTAGGGGGAGCGGGGGCTGGATGAATGAGTTTGAGGTTATCATCATTGCATTGTTATCATTATGCCTTGTTTATATGTCACTATCATATTCTTCAGCACTTTACATACATCATCACTGTTCCCAAATGGGCTCACAATCTAAATTCCCTATCAGTATGTCTTTGGAGTGTGGGAGGAAATGAGAGAACACCCACAAAAGCACAGGGAGAACATACAAACTCCTTGCAGATGTTGTCCTTGGTGAGATTTGAACCCAGAACCCCAACACTGTATGGCTGTAATGCTAATCACTGAGCCACCATGCAGTTGATAAGTGCCACTGGTCGGTCAGTAAAAACAAATTTTTAGGCTAAAGTACATAGGTCTTAGATTAGCGGTTACGCGTTTAGGTAAAATATCAGTGATTTTATTTCTTTTTTTAACAGACTTTGGCTCAATCTCGAGCCATGGCAACTTGATGGATAAAAGATCTGTAGGAAGATTGATCTTGTACAAGCTTAGATAGGTTCAACACAGTCTTCTATGACCTTTTCTTGATGGTATCAAGCCAATCGGGATGATTCTATAACAATCTGTAATATTTAAAATAAGTCATTTAATAGAGTTAAAGGGAACCTGTCACACCCCCAGGGCGTTTTTAAGTAAAAGAGCCACCTTCAGCAGCACTAAGGCTGCACTCTGTGAAGGTGGCTCTTCTGTTTCTGATCCCCAGGAACGCCAAAATATCAACTTTTATAAATATGTCCCCATACCTGTGATGTGTCCCATAGGTATGGTGTGTCCCCCTGAAGCAGCCGCCTCCCCGCTGTCAATCATGCCCGCCCTGCTCCGCCTCCTCCTGATTGCTGTCGCCGATACATGGCACAGCGCAGGCGCCCGCCGGTAACAGTTCTCGGGCATACGCAGCGCGTGTTGCCAGGGAACTGACATCAGGCTATCGCGCCTGCGCATTTTGCAGGCTCCAGATTCCCAGCCCCGCAGTGTGAATACATCATAAACACGCAGGCACGATAGCCTGATGTCAGTTCCCGGGCAGCGCGCACTGCGCATGCCCGAGATCTGTTGCCGGTGGGCGCCTGCGCTGTGCCATGTAACGATGACAGCAAGGCAGGAGGAGGCGGCGCAGGGTGGGCATGATTGACGGCAGGGAGGCGGCTGCTACAGGGGGACGCACCATACCTATGAGGCACATTACAGGTATGGGGACATATTTACAAAAGTTAATATTTCGGTGTTCCTGGGGATCAGAAACAGAAGTGCCACCTTCACAGAGTGCACAGCCTTAGTGCTGCTGAAGGTGGCTCTTTTACTTAAAAACACTCTGGGGGGTGACAGGTTCCCTTTAAGACCCAATATTGATGGGTTAGGATGAAAGTCGAATGTGTATGGAAGACTCAGACAATTTATTCTCGTGGGAAATAGTGATCTGGCATGTCTGATTAGAGATAAGCTGCCACCAGACGTGTGGGCGATGGCTCTCTCATAGAGAACACAGGAGTGCTCAGCCAAATGAGCACTCCTGTGTAGAGATGAGCGAATATCTTCAGCTCCCTCCTTATTCAGCATGCTATAGCGCTTACCAAACAAGCTGCCGTGGGAACCCGGATAACTGGATCGCTCATGCTGACCAACTGTTCGGCGCCGCAACTGCATGTGTCGCGGCTGTGTGACAGTCACAACACAGGCTCTTCATGCATGTGTTGTGAATATCACACAGCCATGACACATGCAGCTGCGACGTTGAACAGCTGATCAGCAGGAGCGATCCAGTTATCCGGGTTCCCATGGCAGGTTGTTCGGTAAGCACAATAGCATGCTGAATAAGGAGGGAGCCGAAGATATTCGCTTATCTCTACTCCTGTGTATAGGAAAGCCATCAGAGATGGCTGCCAGCCAAATGATAGGCCAAAGAATCATTCCAGCAACAGCCATCTAACCTGTATAGATGTTCTTAACTCTTGAAATCAAGGACAAACAGTTCATTGTGAGACATGGTGTCCCAAGGTTGCTTGAAGCAGACACTTATCTGTTAGGCATTCTAGTTCTTATCTGTATGCATGACCTTCATTTAGTATACACTACATGCTTCACAGCTATTTCCTACTGTTTTGCTCACATCTGTTTAGAGTGTGTGTACTTTGATGAACAGATTTTTGGCCAGTGTGCTGTCCATATGCACAATGGACTAGGAAGAACTGACCAATGTAAGTCAATGTTCTAGTGCAACCAGGCTTCAGACACTGTTATGCAGTGGGAGAATCGAGATATACAGTAAAAGTGTCAAGAGGTGGAGTTTTAGGATAATACACAGCTGGCAATATAGTGAAACTGTCTGTTGCCCATAGTAAGAAGCTTTCACTTTTCTAGATCAGTTTTAGAAATGGTTGCACTCTGTTGCTACGGGCAGATTGGCAGTTTTAAAGGGGTTGTCCGGGCTTTTCACATAATCTCAGTGCATATCTGGGCTGCAGAATGCTGACAATAAGTAATTTACCTTCTGTGGCCAGTTTGCACGGTTTCCAAGATATCATCTCTTGCTTGTAAGAAAAACGTCCAGGGGGGGTTTGTTCTGGCATTGAAATGAGAACTGGTAGTTTCCTCCTCAATATTTTCACTTTCCATAGATCAGTGTTCAGTGTGTGTCTGGGGGAGGAGCAGCTGTGTGGTTCTCCTCTCTGCACTGAGGCTGCTAGAGGGGGAGGATTTGTTCATGTGGACGGGGAGGGCCTGTAGCCATGGAGGGTGGGGTTGTTGCTATAGAGGGCATGTTTTTAGTAAAGTAGGAGGAAACGACCAGTTCTCATTTCAATGCCAGAACACACCCCCCCTGGACGTTTTTCTTACAAGCAAGAGATGATATCTTGGAAACCGTGCAAACTGGCCACAGAAGGTAAGTTACTTATTGTCAGCATTCTGCAGTCCAGATATGCACTGAGATTATGTGAAAAGCCCGGACAACCCCTTTAATAAATGAGGCTCACGTATTCAACACATTACTAAATAGTCTGCACATATAAATACAAATATTGAACATAAAGACAAATAAAGCAACAAGTAGGTGCCTCTTAGGGGATAGATGCCTCCACGTGTTCATCTATAACCCACGTATTAAAATTGGTATGTGCCAGACCTTTCCAAAATGTTTTGATTTGTATTTGACTGAATGTGAAAAACTTAGTATTTCAGAAGATTATTCTAAATCCAACAATCTCATTTGTTTTTTTTTGTCAAGCCAAAAGTGGCAGCGGGAATTACATTTCAAAGTAACTTACGGTACTCCAAAAACAATCTCATAATAATTACAAATTTAAAATGAAACTAGCTTGGCCTGTGCAAAATTTTTGCACATTGGTCGTCGGGGGCGCAGTCAATTTCAGAAAAAGCAAATTGGTCAAATGTAAATGTATTTCATGAGCTGATGAACACAGACAGGTATTTATATATGTAGATTGGTAATACAATGAATTGGTTTGATAAGTAGAGGCCAAAAAATGTCTTCCGGTTGAGGTGCCACATGCAGATCATTGTGTCTTACTGCAGGTTTATGAAAATGAATGTTGAAACTGTATCGTGAATGTGTGGTTTGTTTTTGCTCTTTTCTTGCTGAAGGGAGCAAGTTTACCTTTCAAATGGTGTATCATTTGTGTGTGTGGGGCGAAGTAATCAGAAAAGCAGTGCATGTATACAAGTGTGTTTGCATACGTGACTCACCATTTGTATGTGTGGGGCGAAGTAATCAGAAAAGCAGTACATGTATACAAATGTGTTTGCATATGTGACTCACCTGCAGTGAAGTGTGCAATCCTCCAATGTGCCTGAAATAGGCTGGGCAAGCACTTGAGCAAGCTGGAAAGACCCCAAGGCAAATGTTTGGATTTGCTTGTGATGTCTGTAAGCAGCTTTGTGGTACTGCCACCTGCAGGTAATTTGACCTTTCATATGGTGTATCATTTGTTTGTGTGGGTGGAGTATGAATGGAGCAAGTGTGCAATTCAATAGGCAGTTCAATAGGCAGTGCATGCTTACAAATGTGTTTGCATATGTGCCTCACCTGCAGTGAAGTGTGCAATTATCCAATTTGGCTAAAATAGGCAGGGCAGCAGTTCGACAATCTGGAAAGCCCCCAAGGCAAATGTTTGGATTTGTGATGTCTGTAAGCAGCTTTGTGGTAGTGTGCTTTCTAGTACTGTGGTGCCACCTTTAAGTCATTTTTACTTGCTGCAGGTTTATGAAAATCAATGTTTAAACTGTATTTTGTGATCAAATCGTGGATGTGTGGTTTGTTTAGCTATTTTCTTGCTGAAGGGGGCAAGTTTACCTATCAAATGGTGTATCATTATGTGTGTGGGTGAAGTATGACCGGAGATACAGCGTAATCACCGAAAAACAGTGTTTAGAAATAATAGAATAGATTAAAAATCATGTCATGTATTTTAACATACTAATGTAAAAATCAAATAAAGTACAATACTGTGGTATATATAGAGAAACAAGGCTGTGCAGTGGAAGCTATACAGAGAAATAATTGGAGCACATGTAGGAACAGGGCAGCATTCCTATGACTGGAGTGATTATTGGAGACTGCATGTGCCACGCCTGCTGGGAAGGCTACAACAGAGGTCATATACATGTGTGTATTCTAAGTGTTTGCAAAAGGACAGAGAGATATCTGACCTATCAACATTCTGGGGCTGCACTATAATTTTAGATAAATTACTAATTTTCCTATTAACGTGCTCAGAAGTAACCCTAATGTCCTCAGAAAGGACCCTACTTTCTAGCAAAAATTGTGCCCCACAACAGTGACGGGGAATGATTTCAGCCCCTCTCACAGTATGAGCTGCAACAGTAACCATTCTGTGCACCACCTCCATGAATGAAAGCCATAGGCTCTCCAGGAGAGATATGTTTATTTCCTCCCCTGACCAAACTTTCAGGCAGCATTTTAACCCTATATTGGCAGGTAAATAACATTTTTTTCTGCACATTTTATTTATTTATTTTACTCATTTATAAACTCCTTGCAGATGTTGTCCGTGTGGGGATTTGAACCCAGGACTCCAGCGCTGCAAGGCTGCAGTGCTAACAACTAGGCCACGGTGCCACCCACACGACACCTTTTCCATTTTTCTATATATTAAAAAAATATTATAAAGCCTCCATTTTTTACACAGGCTTTTAGAATAACATAATTCCTTTTTTTGTATAGAAATTCTTCTAGTAGCCCCATTTTCACAGGCAGGATTACAATGAAAGGTAACACCATACACAATCAACTATTCAATTAACAAGTTATTATGGCTCACCCCCTCCTTCCTTCACAAAGACCTTTGCCAGATAAGGTATGTTCATATATTGCTCATATACTTACAAGAAGGGTCTGAGTCAGTCTATTACTAGTAAAGGCCATGTGAAGAACAAAATAAATGAGTCTTATATTAGGTCTAATGCACTGCATGAAAATAGAGTCGTTATATGAAAAAATAAAAAAAGAAATGATCAAAGTTTCCAAAAGTTTAACTTAAAATAAAAACTTATTATAAACGGTAGGTCATTTTCTGTTGACGCATTCCCTTTAAGACTTTGCTCTTAATGTATGGAATTCAGTTTAGTTTAGTTAAAGGTTCAAATATATAACCAAGACCATGGATCCTGGAAAATATTCGTACTTTGGAACCTTTCCTCCATCTCTACCTCTCCCCCCTCCGTTAATTTAAAAAGATTGTCCACTACTTTTTCACTGATGATCTATCCTTTGGATAGTCACCAATGTCTCATCGGTTGGGCTTCGACATATGTCATCCCTGTCTTGTTGGCAAAGAAAGTACTCACTTGTGGAGCTGGCCATCTTCTTGTATGGTAAATTAGAAATTATAATCTGCCTGCATGTGCTCTATGGAAGAGATTTTGATGTATATTTAAAAACTACAAGGATCATGCGTGCCATTTCTATATTAGGGAAAGGAGCAATTTTCTATTTTTCAGCAACATTACTCTTGTTTGTCTCAGTCAGCTGCAGCGATCTGAGTATCTGAGACCATTTGTCACACTCACAGATGTAAACTAAGAAGTCTTTCCAAAATACTGTGTTTTTGTTTCAATATACCAATGTTTATAGAAAAGGCCACACAAACAACAGAAGACATCTCCAGCACAGATGTTTCCAATTACGTGCTCTAAAAGCCCCTAAACTTTTGGCAGAGGGCAGACTAGATAAGAACATAGCATCTCCATATGGAATATGTAATTAATGAACAGAAAAATGAAATAGAAGGAGCCACAGTTCATTACCCTTCCGCTCTCCATTCTTGCAAAAGAACTGCCTGCAATGTTCAGTCATCACAAACTGCCTAGGCAAGCATATACTTAGCTGTCAAAAAATGTCAAAATCTGCCAAAAAATGACATGGATTTAGAAGCCTACTAGAAACAGATGTTGACCTTGGTGAGTAGAGAGGGATGCCATTTAAGGGTACTTCACACTAAGCGAGATCGCTAGCGAGATTGCTGATACGCCACCGATTTTGTGATGCATCAGCGATCTCGCTGTGTGTGGCACGCATCAGCGACCGGCCCCCCCGCCGGGTATCGCTGATCGTGCAGGAATGTCCTGGGCCATTTTTTGATCGTTGGTCTCCCGCTGGCCAGCACGCATCGCTGCGTGTGGCAGCGAGAGACCAATGATCAGCGAGCTACCAACGCTGTAAGCAGCGCGCTTAGTTACCCGCTGTCTACCCTGGATACCAGCTCCCAGCGCGAGCACGCTAGTATCCAGGATAAACAGCGGGTAACTAAGCGACACGCGTGCTTAGTTACCCGCTATTTACCATGGATACCAGCGTCCTCGCTGGTCCTGATCGCTGGTAAGTCTGCCTGTTTAACAGCTCCCCAGCGATCATGTAGCGACGCACCAGTGATCCTGACCAGGTCGTATCGTTGTCGGGATAGCTGGTGCGTCGTTTAGTGTAACAGGACCCTTATGGACCATCTCTACAAACACAGCATGGAGTGAAGTACATTTTCTATATCAAGAAACCATTGTAATGGATCTTTAGATAACAGAAATTGATGGTATAGTGATAGTATATGATTGATGGGGGTGGTATGACCACTGGAACCACCACCCATCTCAAAGATGAAGGGGTCACAACAAAGCTGAACACTAGGTTCCAAGGCAGGGAAAAAATGTAATGGAGCAGCAAAAGTAAACCAGTACTGTGGCACTTCACTAACAGAATCAGTAAGTGGAGGGGGTGCGTATTTTATGATTTCATGTTCCGTTATTGAAAAAAAAACAAAAAACATTTTAAATCTGAAAGCAAAATTTAATTTTGCCTTATTACATGAATCAGTATTTAGAGAGTGTGTTTCCCATAAGTTTGTCACCTAAATTGGCAAACCACTGTTCCACCTCCTGTGGCTATAAGGCTAGCCGTGGTGGGCAGGAATGGCATGGAGTAATGGCCGACTATTGCTGTTTGATACACATCTATACAAACACAATGTTACATTGCTGTCTGTTAACGAGTATATAAAACATTTGCTGATACATACCATGGATATAAAGACATGCAGGTGTTTCTTGGAGAAGCCTTTCAGATGCCCTAATAGATATTTTTGGCTCATCTATTACACTGAGGACCACAATTTTCATTGAGTTAAATCTGACAGTTGTTTTTGACAAACTTTTGGCATCTGAATGCAAAAGTGACCCCAGTGTTTCTATATCTCAGCAACTTTTTAAGCTATGGAATACCCTCCTTCTGTCTCCAAAATCATACTAAAAGTATTAAGTTACGTACCGGTAACTGTATTTTTCGGAGGCCCATGACAGCACCACGAGAGAGGGGATCCGCCCTATAGGAACAGGAAACCTACAGATACAAAAGGGCGGCACATCTCCCACGCATCAGTTGGATTACAGAGCTTGAGAGGCTACCATGGTTAGTACACAACATATGATATATACAACCTATCTACCCTATTTAACAGAATTATTTCATACCATCTCCCACATAAGGTGATTCTATGAACAATCTTCTAAGGAGTGCACCCCTATATGTGAACAAGGGAGGGAACTAAGGGTGCTGTAATGGGCCTCCGAAAAATACCGTTACCGGTACGTAACTTAATACTTTATTCGGACTCCCATGACAGCACCACGAGAGAATTACAGAGATGTAAACTAACTTAGGGAGGGACTACAGCCTGCAGCACCCTTAGCCCGAAGGTGAGGTCTGAGGAGGCACCCATGTCTAACCGATAGTGGTTAAAAAAGGTGGAAGGAGATGACCAGGTGGCCGCCTTACATATTTGATCAATTGATACTCCAGATCTCTCCGCCCAGGATGATGCCATGGCCCAAGTGGAATGTGCCCTCAGGTTCTGTGGAGCCGGACCGCCACCTGCTGTGTAGGCAAGAGAGATAGCCTCCCTAATCCACCTTGCTAATGTGCGTTTTGATACTCTGTATCCTTTCCTGGAACCTTGGAAGGATAGGAATAATGCGTTCTCCTTCTTCCAAGGATCCGTGGCTGCTAAATATGTCAGTAAGCATCTTCTAATATCTAACGCCTGGAGTTTCTGCTCTTTAGGGTTGGTTGGGTTAGGGAGGAAGGAAGGCAGAACTATCTGTGTCCTGTGGAATTGTATTGCTACCTTGGGAAGGTATGCTGGATCTGGCCTTAGGATTACTCTATCCTGTAAGAACTCTGTGTAAGGAGGCAATCTGGAAAGTGCCTGTATATCGCTCACCCTACGCGCAGATGTTATTGCTACCAGGAATGCTGTCTTAAGAGATATAATCTTTAGTGAGGCGGAATCTAAAGGTTCAAACGGACTTTCTGTCATGGCTGTAAGGACTAAGTTTAAGTCCCACGGTACGCATCTGTCTTTGTGTATAGGTCTCGATCTGGCCGCTGCTCTGATGAACCTTGCTACCCAATAATCTTTTGCAATATCAGCTGCAAACAGGGACCCTAAGGCTGAAACTTGTACTTTTAGCGTACTTGTGGAGAGACCCAATTCGAAACCTTTCTGGAGAAATTCCAGAATATGTTTCGTGGGAATTCCATCTCTGATGTCAAAGTGAAAGGTGGACAGGAAGCGTTTCCAGGTCCTAGCATAAATATTAGTGGTGGTTAATTTTCTGCTTCTTAGGAGGGTGTCAATTAAGTTCTTGGAGAACCCTCTATTTTTTAATAGTGACCTTTCAAATACCACGCCGTCAAATGAAGTCCCGCTACTTGTGGGTGGCTGACTGGCCCCTGGTAGAGGAGATCCGGAAGGTTCGGCAGTACCCAGGGATCGCCTACCGACATGGTCCTCAACCCTGACAATGTCTCTCAAACTCGCCGCTACTGCAGGCGACTCTTCTGCCACCGTCTGCTGAATACAGGGGGGGCACAATCTTTTGAGGCACGCGTCCGGTAATGGGCATGCACAGAGTGCGCATTCCCTATGCTTATTTTTACTTGTAGCTTTTTTTCCCTAGAAAAAGAAAAACACAGAAGGGGGGTCCCGTCACTGAGTGAACTTTCACGAAGATCACTTACCAGTGCCACAATCAAGTACCGGAGAACGAGGGGGATTTCTTTCGGTCGATGCTCCTGTCTGCCTGGAGGAGCTCTTACGAGTGGACTGGTCACTTCGTCCCGCATTACTGTCACGGGACCCTTTCTTTTTCTGTTTGACCTGCCGAAGGTCATCCAGGGGCGGCAGTGATGTTTGCCGCTGCTGCCCTTGCTTCTGCCGCTGCTGCTGCTGCTCTCGATCGCTTTCCATTACCACTGCTGCTGCTGCACACTGCTGCATGTAGTAATGTGGCCAAGGCAAGGAACCCTGCCCGGGTCCCGCCTAAATACCCCTCCTCCGGTCAGCAGTATCCATGCCGCGCCCCTCCCCCCCCTTAACGGAGCTCCCTACCCCAGCTGGCGCCCGACCCCGCGCCATCGGTGTTTCCGATGGGCGCCGCCATCTTGGAATCGCCGCGCATGCGCAGTGGCGCGCTGACCCGGAAGCGCCTCCTCCGCCCGCCCCCTGACGTCACCGCTACCCCGGAAACGCCGGAAGCCCCGCGGGACGCCCGGGAGCTCCGGAGCGGCGCCCGGTCGCAGACCCCTGCACAGCGCTGCCAACCTATCTGCGCCGCCGGAGCCGGGAATCCCCGGGGGGGGGTATACTTACCGGCGGCGGCTTAATTCCGGAGACGGACATCCTCCGGACGCCGCTCCCTGCTGTCCACGCCACCGCCGTGACACCCATCCTGGGCCACCGTGGCGCCTTCCAGGAAATCCGAACCAGGCCGAGGTAGGAGACCCCCTCGCTACCGGTGTCGGCTGGCCGGCCTGGGATCCAATTCTTCTGTAGGATCCCGTCCCCTCAGGAACAGGAAACCAGCTGATGCGTGGGAGAGGTGCCGCCCTTTTGTATCTGTAGGTTTCCTGTTCCTATAGGGCGGATCCCCTCTCTCGTGGTGCTGTCATGGGAGTCCGAATAAATGTACATATAATGGTAAATAATGCAAAAAATTATTTGAATGTAATGACTATTTAAAGCAATTTCATGCAACGGATATATTGTTACTGTAAGTCAAATTGTCTGCAAGTAGTAAAGTGATCTTGCTAGCGAGATCGCTGCTGAGTCACAAGTTTTGTGACATCAACAGCGATCTCACCAGCGAGATTGCTGTGTGTGACAGCGATCAGGGACCGGCACCCCAGCCGGTATCGCTGATCGCTGCAGGAAAGCCCAGGACATTTCTTTGGTCGCTGGGCTCCCGCTGGCTAGCACTCATCACTTCGTGTGACCGGCGGGAGCCCAGCGATCAGCTGGTAACTAATGTACACATCGGGCATCCAAGGGACGTGCGTCCTTGGATACCCGATGTGTACATTAGCTACCAAGCGCGCTGATGCAGGTACCTAGTAACTAACGTACACATCGGGTATCCAAGGGACGCACATCCCTTGGATACCCGATGTGTACATTAGTTACCAGCTGCCTGCATCAGCACGTTGGTAAGAACACAGCGATGCCGCGTGCTCGGCATCGCTGTGCTAATCGCTGGTGAAGCTGTCTGCTTGACAGCTCACCAGCGATCACATAGCGACTTACCAGCGATCCCGACACGGCGATATCGTTGTCGGGATCGCTGGTAAATCGTCATGTGTGACGGGGCCTTTAGATAGAAGTTAAAGTAAAAATTTACACTTTTCCTGGAGTGTTCAATCTGTGGACAATCTCGGCTGATGCCATCATATGTACAGCCCATTCACTCTGATATTGTCCCTCCATGACCTTCAATCTTTGTATAATCGTTCATATTGCTCATCATTGACTCCACCAATGCTTTAAGGGAAGTTAGGAAGAGGCTATGAAGAAAATGTACCTTGATACTCATGTTGGGACCAAGCATTTTATTACGCTCCAAGAATTTCTGGGCAATATCAGTGTAATTGTTTGCTCGTGTATTTCCAAGAAAGTCCTTGACAAGGTCTTTGAATGATAACCAAGCATTCTTAGAGTTCTGACACTGTTCCGATGAAATAATAATCTTTCATGAACTGCCAAATCTATAGACCATCAAACACCCAAGTCTTTACTTTTTAAATGACAGGCTAGGGAATGCCAAAATGTGATACTTGAAAGTCTTCTTCAGTTGGCAAACCTTTATGAGACCCAGTTTCATGTGAAGAGGTGGAAATGTAATGTTAACAAGTGGCTCATGTAGAATATTTGGATCTCCAGGTTTGAGGTCATATCTTGGAGGCCAATTCCATTCCATCCAATGCTTCTCACAAGTTTTGCGATCCCACATGTACAGAAAACAAGGACACTTGGTGTATCCACGTTGCTGACCAAGAAGTATGCATGCCATTTTAAGGTTAACACAGATGATCCAATTGTGTTTATGATGTTGCAACAACTCAATGATTCTCTTTTTGTCTCATTATTCTTTGCAAAGAGAAACTGAATAAAGCGACCTGCACCAAATAAATTGCCATTGTTGAGGACACACTTCAAGCTCTGCTTTGAGTTATCGATAAATAGTCGCCATTCATTTCAGGTATAGATTGGAATTCCAAAATCCTCAATTAAACCATGTATGTTATGGCCATACTCAAATTTCTTATGGTGAAATAATTGATCTCAGCAATGAACTGTGAGACTTTTGTCACGGTACTAGCGGTGATCTCACTAAGGTCACCATAGTTCATAGGTCCAGCTCACACGGAGTGCAACCTCGGTGACTTGCGGTAACCACTGCTAGTCATTGAGGCTGTGTTTGCAGCAGCTCATTCTCCCGTGGTTTTCAGCCTGGTCGGTCGCATCTTGGCATCGTCCAGGTTGAAAACTAATTATTGCAGACACTGATTATGGCGTGGGAGAGTTTGTTGGACAGGTGAGGGATACGGCATTAGGAGAGTGTAACTGTGTTTGCTATTTTTAAATATATTTGTAAAACGGTGTGTATTTTTATTTCAAATATAGAACTTTATTCTGGGTGTTTTTTACGGACAGTATGACTATGGAGTTAATAATGAATAGGTGTCTTATAGACGCCTCTCCATTACTAACTGCTGGGCTTGACGTCACTTGAAAATAGAAAGGTGACATCAACCCCACAAATATGAACCACACTTGCTACCGCCACAAGGCAAGAGCTGGACAAAATGCTAGAATTGGTGCATCTAATATTTGTACCTTGCGGATATGGGTATCTATTTATAGGCTGAGGGGGCTAATATCCATGGCCTCTTACAACCCTACCAGGCCTCTTCTGTCTACTTTAACTTGGCCGGTTGTCAAGAATGGGGGGACTCTACTCCGTTTAAATCATTTTTACCGTGCACTGTCCTCCCTCCCCCACTGCATCTAGCTCACTCTCTGAGTTTGAACCAGTCACAGAAGAAGAAGTAAGCAGGCTCCTTGCATCTTCTCGCCCAACCACTTGCACCAGTGACCCATTTCCATCACATCTGCTCCAGTCCCTTTCCCCTGCTGTCACCCCAAACCTAACTAAAATATTTAACCTCTCTCTCTCTTCTGGTATCTTTCCCTCCTTATTTAAGCATGCCATCATACATCCACTACTTAAAAAACCATCCCTCGACCAAAACTGTGCCGCTAACTATAGACCTGTCTCTAATCTTCCCTTCATCTCTAAACTCCTGGAACGCCTGGTCCACTTCCGTCTGATCCGCTATCTCTCTGATAACTCTCTTCTCGACCCTCTCCAATCCGGTTTCCGCTCTCTACTGAAACTGCCCTCACTAAAGTCTCTAATGATCTACTAACAGCTAAATCTAACGGTCACTACTCCATGCTAATTCTCTTGGATCTCTCTGCAGCATTCGACACGGTGGATCATCAGCTCCTCCTCACTATGCTCTGCTCCATCGGCATCAAGGACACCGTTCTCTCCTGGTTTTCCTCCTATCTCTCTGACCGCTCCTTTACTGTATCTTTTGCTGGCTCCTCCTCCTCTCATCTTCCCCTTACTGTTGGGGTTCCTCAAGGATCGGTTCTAGGCCCCCTCCTCTTCTCCTTGTACACTGCCCCTATTGGTAAATCAGTAGATTTGGTTTCCAGTACCATCTCTATGCTTATGACACCCAAGTATACTCTTCTTCTCCTGACATCACGCCAGCCTTTCTAGAAAACACCGGCGATTGTCTAAACGCTGTGTCTAACATCATGTCCTCACTATATCTGAAACTGAACCTGTCAAAGACTGAACTCCTTGTGTTTCCTCCCTCAACTAATGCACCAATACCCGACACTGCCATTTCCGTGTGTGGTTCCACTATTACTCCCCAGCAACATGCCCGCTGTCTTGGGGTCATACTTGACTCCGAGCTTTCATTCACCCCCACATCCAATCACTGGCTCGCTCTTGTTATCTGCATCTCAAAAACATTTCTAGAATTCGACCTTTTCTTACCTTTGACTCTGCAAAAATTCTTACTGTTTCTCTTATTCATTCTCATCTGGACTACTGTAACTCTCTTCTAATTGGTCTCCCTCTTACCAAACTTTCCCCCCTCCAATCTGTCTTGAATGCTGCAGCCAGGATCATATTCCTCGCCAATCTTTACACCGATTCCTCTACCTTGTGCCAGTCCTTACACTGGCTACCCATCCACTCCAGAATCCAGTACAAACTTATTGCCCTCACCCACAAAGCACTCCATGGCTCAGCACCACCCTACATCTCCTCCTCTCCTCAGTCTACCACCCTACCCGTGCCCTCCGTTCTGCTGATGACCTGAGGTTAGCATCCTCGATAATCAGAACCTCCTACTCCCGTCTCCAAGACTAGACACGTGCTGCGCCAATTCTTTGGAATGCACTTCCCAGGTCAATACGAGTAGTCCCCAATCCCTATAATTTTAAGCGTGCCCTGAAAACTCATTTATTCAGACTGGCCTACCGCCTCAACACATTAACTTAACTATCCCTGTGTGGCACAGTCAAAGGTTTTACCATAACCAGGTTCCCCGAATCATGTTCACACATGCTTTATGCATCTATTAGCCCTCTGTGTCTGTACTGTTACACACTTAACATTATGGCTGGTCCAAACAATCAGGGCAATTGTTACCACCCACCTTTCGTGTCTCCCCTTTTTCCCTCATAGATTGTAAGTTTGCGAGCAGGGCCCTCATTCCTCTTGGTATCTGTTATGATCTATGTGATTATTGTTATGCTGTAATGTCTATCGTCTGTACAAGTCCCCTCTGAAATGTAAAGTGCTGCGGAATATGTCGGCGCTATAGAAAAAAAATGTATTATTATTTTTATTAAAAAACACCGTGAAGACCCCTCTATTCTTGATAGCTAGCTAAGATAAAGCTGACATCTGAAAGTTGCAGCCCACAGCTGTCAGTTTTCCCTTGCTGGTTATCAAAAATAGAAAAAGCCCATGTAATATTTTTACATTTATTTACAGGGCAGGCCTATTGAATACTCCCATTAACCACACCTGCTCTCTTAGCGGTAGCAGGTGTAGGCTGATGGGAGTAGTACTCACATCAACCAAAGCCTGTGACCGGAGGTAAACTTTTTACCTGGCGCTCTGACTGGTGGTAATAAGCTTACCGCCTATCAGAGCCGCCGCTACTTATCGCGCTGTCATACAGATGACAGCATGGGAAACACTCGATGTATGGGGTGCCGGACCCGCTCAGTAAGTCTATGGTCACCCCATCAGTATATGGTCAGTATATCACATCAGTATTTGTTAGGGTATGTTCCCAAGGTCAGTATACGCTGCAGGTTGGACGCTTCACATCTCCGCAGCATCAAACCCGCAGCGTCCAGATGTTACTTCGCGTGCACGGATGTATCCGGCTTTCCTGCGGGGATGCGCATACTGCGCGTCTTTCCAGACGGCAGCATGTCAATTTATATAGTGTAGAAGCTCAGTCTCCGCTGCGTAAATTACCCATTCACTATCATTAGATGAGGTAAAAACGCATTAACTTCTTAGTCACATGTGTATTGAGTGTGGGAACACAGCTTTCTATGCCTGTGTACTAATTTAAATAATGTCGTACCTTGTTTCAGCCGGAAGCTTGCGTACCCTGCAGTTCTCGCGATGAGCTGAGCCGGTTGCAAGAACTGTAGTGCATGTGACCGCTGGGAACCGAGTTATCTCCGGTCATCTCCAAGCTTCGTTGTGTCTGGATGACAGGCTAAGTGGAGGCATAATGCCACCGTTCAGCCGAAGGCATCCAGATGTACTAGAGCTGGACTCATAGTGGGACAGTATGTACACTGTGTTCAAAATTATTATGCAAATGATATTTTTCTCTGATTTTCCTAAATAGTCGGTACAAATGACAGTCAGTCTAATAAAAGTCATCACCGGTTAGAGTATACATCAAATTTTATTGAAGAAACCTCCCAATAATAACAGTATGATCTCCAAAATTAATAAAAACTCAAATTGCACTGTTCCAAATTATTAGGCACAGTAGAATTTCTAAACATTTGATATGTTTTAAAGAACTGAAAATGCTCATTTGTGGAATTTGCAGCATTAGGAGGTCACATGCACTGAACAAAAATGATATTTTTTGACCTAAATAGCTTAACAGGCCAAGTTACATGTTAACATAGGAACCCTTCTTTGATATCACCTTCACAATTCTTGCATCCATTGAAATTGTGAGTTTTTGGAGAGGTTCTGCTTGTATTTTTTTGCATGAAGTCAGAATAGCCTCCCAGAGCTGCTGTTTTGACGTGAACTGCTTCCCACCCTCATAGATCTTTTGCTTGATGATACTCCAAAGGTTCTCTATAGGGTTGAGGTCAGGGGAAGATGGTGGCCACACCATGAGTTTATCTCCTTTAATTCCCATAGCAGCCAATGACTCAGAGGTATTCTTTGCAGCATGAGATGGTGCATTGTCATGCATGAAGATGATTTTGCTGCTGAAGGCACGTTTCTGCTTTTTATACCATGGAAGACAGCTGTCAGTCAGAAACTCTATATACTTTGCAGAGGTCATTTTCAGACCTTCAGGAACCTTAAAGGGCCCTACCAGCTGTTTCCCCATGATTCCGGCCCAAAACATGACTCCTCCACATCCTTGCTGACGTCGCAGCCTTGTTGGGACATAGTGGCCATCCACCAACCATCCACTACTCCATCCATCTGGACCATCCAGGGTTGCTCGACACTCATCAGTAAACAAGACTGTTAGAAAATTAGTGTTCATGTATTTCTGCTTGTGAACACTGTTTAGGGGTGGCCGAATAGTAGATTTATGCACCACAGCAAGCCTTTGAAGGATCCTACACCTTGAGGTTCGAGGGACTCCAGAGGCACCAGCAGCTTTAAATATCTGTTTGCTGGTTTGTAATGGCTTTTTAGCAGCCACTCTCTTAATCCAACGAACTTGCCTGGCAGAAACCTTCCTCATTCTGCCTTTATCAGCACAAACATGTCTGTGCTCAGAATCAACCACAAATCTCTTAACAGTACAATGATCACGTTTAAGTTTTTGGGAATTATCTAATGTTTTCATCTCTTGACCAAGGCATTGCACTATTTGATGCTTTTCAGCAGCAGAGAGATCCTTTTTATTTCCTAAATTCTTTGAAACCTGTGCCCTGCTTAATAATGTGGAACATCATTCTTAAGTAGCTTTCCTTTAATTGAGCTCACCTGGTAAACTAATTATCACAGGCATTTGAGATTGATTTCAGTGATCCAAAGAGCCCTGATAAACAAAAAAATTACATCTTTATGACACTTAAATCCAATTTGCATAATAATTTGGAACACAGTGTATATCTTCTTGGCGGAGAGGTAAAGATATTGTTGCTTTTTTATTTTATTCCAGGAGACGAGGGCGTCGGTAGAATAGGCGATGCAGTAAGTATGGTTTAATTAAGATCTATTAAAGGGGTCAGTGTCATTATTACAATTAAAAGACTTTATTCTGGCTGTGTCTTTATTTGCCATGTAACTATAGGATTACTAATGGACAGGTGTCTTATAGACGCCTCCCCATTAGTAAGCCATGGGCTTGATGTCACCTGACAATACAAAGGTGACATAAACCCCACATATATGAACCCCACTTGCCACTGCTGCTGGGTAAAGTGCCACAATTGGCGCATCTTTGAATGTGCCAATTGTGGGGTGGCTGTGGGCTGCTATTTTTAGGCTGGTGAGGGCCAAAATCCATTGGCCTTGACAGCCTGGGAATACCAGGTCGCAGCTGTATTCCTTTCCTTGGCTGGGTAACAAAAATATGGGGACTTCACGCTATTTTTTCTTGGAGGGGAGCCCACTATTTTTGCTAACCATCCAAGGTAAAGCAGACTGCTGCGGCCTGGTATTATCAGGCTGGTAAGGTTCAGGGATATTGGATCCTTATCAGCCTGAAATACCAGTCCCAGTAGTCTGCTTTACTCTGGCTGTTAACAAATATAGGGGACCCCACACCATTTTTTTAAATTATTTATTTATTAAAAAGCAGGGGACCTCTCTCTGTGCTTTCCTCCACTTCCTGTGTCATGTACTTCTGGCTGTGTCATAAGATTCACCATTATTTAAATTAGTACACATGCATAGTAAGCTGCGTTCCCGCCTTTAATACTCATGTGACTAGGAAGATAATGCGGTTTTACCGCATCTAATGAAAGTGTATGGGTAATTTACGCAGCTACATAAATTGACATGCTGCGGTCTGCAAAGATGCACCGCATGTCCGTCTCTGCAGGTGAGCCGTGGGCGCCGGTGCACGCATAGTGGGCATGGGATTTCTTGAAATCCCATCCACTATGCTGTAACAGCTGAATGCTGCAGGTTGGATGTACGCAGCATCCAGCCTGCAGCGTTTACTGATGGTGGGAACATACCCAAATTTATCTGCAAACAGGACATCACTTTTCTTTTCTTTCCCAGAAGCCAACTTTCAATTAGCTTTACTTAAAGTGACAAAAAATTGAATGCAATGAAAAAACGCATCAAAAAAGGCATGCGTAAAAAATGCATCAAAAACGCAGGTGACCTGCTAGTGACCTCAGATGCAGATTGCACCTTCGTCAAATCCTGAGCCATTCCTGATCGTGTGCACATACCCTAAGGCTGGGTTCACACGTAGCGGAATTCCCGCAGAAGTTACCGCGAGAATTCCGGAATTCCATTCCACGGGAAAATCGCATTTTAAATTCCCGCGATTTTCCCATGGAAAAACTAGCGATTTGCAAGCATAATTAGGCTGGTTTCACACTTGCGTTTTTTGCGCTGCTTTTTAGCGCAAAAAGCGCATACGTTTTTTTTCCCCTATACTTTAACATGGGTGCGCATATGTGCGCCTACATATGCGCACGTATGCGTTTGTATGCGCATGCGGTTTTTTGCAGTGTGCGCTCGGGCACACAAAATGCATCCTGTTGCATTTTTTGTGCGTCCAACTTGCCCCCCCCAAAAAAAGCATGCGCACGCAATACGTTTTTTTACAGCAAAACACCCATTAAAGTCTATGGGTGCGCATTGTAATGCGCAAGAAAACGCATGCGGTTTTTTTTTAAAAATGCACCAAAACCCGAAAAAAAAAAAACACACACAAACGCATGGTGCGTTTTTTTCATGCATTTGTGTGCGCAAAAAACGCGCAGTAAAAAAACGCAAGTGTGAAAGTAGCCTTAGCTTGCAGAATGCTAGCATTTTCCAAGCGATCTATAGCATCGTTTGGAGAACTGATTGACAGGTTGGTCACACTCGTCAAACATAGTGTGACCAACTTTTTACTATTGAGGCTGCCTATGCGGCATCAGTAGTAAAAAGACATAAAGTTTAAAATAATGAAAAAAATAAAAAATCGTGTTATATTCACCTTCCGACGTCCCGCGTGGCGTTCCCAGGCCTCCACGATGCTATGGCAGGTCCCGTTCCCAGTGATGCATTGCGGCAATGACCTTTGATGATGTTGCGGTCTCGCGAGACGCGACGTCAGCAAAGGTCATCACAATGCATCACTGCGAACGGGAGCTGCCACGTGTATTGCTGAAGCCTGGGGACCCTGCGCGGGATGTCGGAAGGTGAATATAACCCGATTTTTTTATTTTAATTCTATTTTTTACAGGGATATGGTACCCACAGCCCGGAGGACAGTCTCCTCTCCTCCGAACCGTGGGTACCATCCGCAAATGTTCTACTTACTTTTTGCATGGTGGGCACAGCCACATGCGGAAAGTAAGCAGAACAATGCATTCCTGTGTGGGCGGAATTGCTACGATTCTGCAAATTAATGAGCATGCTGCATATTTTTCCGTGATGCGATTCCGCCGCGGGAAAATCCGCAGCGTTAGCACAGCATTGCGGAATCCCATATGATTGCATGGGATGCGGGTTTTTTGCGTTTTCATGGCAAAAACCGCCGCAAAAAAACCTGAACGTGTGAACGCAGTCCAAGTCAAAACCAGAAGTGGGTCAAAAATGCCAAATTGGTGAACTTGTTTCTATTATACTTTTTCTTTAATTGCTCTACTACTGGTTTTGGCTTACAAATACAGAGGAAAAATACTGACCAAATACTGATAGTGTGAATGTAGCCCTACACAGACTTCCCAGAGAAGTCTCCTGATCGTGGACGCATGAGAAAATGGACTGAAATTCATCAGTGTAAGGCCGGGATCACACTACTGTGTGTGATGCGAGAAACACTCAGGACCCGTGCTGCGGCTGCATAGAAATACATGCATAGAAATGCATGCAGCCGCAGCTCCGGTCCCGAGTGCCAGTGGCAGCGCCGGGTGTTGATGCGAGAGACTCGTGCGAGTTTCTCGCATCACACACGGTAGTGTGATCCCGGCCTAATTAGTTCAGAGTTTCATCAGATTTTCATGCGAGTTGTTTAGCTTACAGTTCCATAGATGTACGGTAAATTCTGGTATCCTCCATTTAGTAAAGTGAAAAATTGGTTTGGTACCGTGTTAGCCAGTAGAAAAATATATATAAAGTGCTCTCAGAGAGAGAAACAAAATAGGAATCTTGTGGGTACGAGACCTTTTAATGGCTAACAAATAATAGTGAATAAAGTTACAAAGCAAGCTTTCGGGACTGCTTACGTCCCTTCATCATTTGTTTAGATTTTCACAGATAACAGAAAAAAAAAGTTCACCTTCTATCAGTCTGTGAAAAACCTACAACACACGTATGGCATCAGAGTGCTGTCCGATTTTTTTTCACAGATGTGTGACTTGAGCCCTAACGAGTCTGTATGGGATCAATAAAGAAGCAAGGAGAAGGAATGCCCAAAATAGCTGCTTTATCGTTCTGCGCCATTTCTCCTCTGTTTGTTGCTCATGGAGAAGGATTTGCAGCATTTCCTACACCCGTACCCCACTTTATAGGTGGCTATGCAGGGTGGCAAACCCCACGCACCTGCCATGGCAGAAATATTGATTGGCAACCAGCTTTCCCATGACCAGACAAGCACCTAGATAAGATGAAAGTGAAGGTGTATCGCAGACAGAACTGGCTGATAGAATGTTACAAGAGCCCCTCCTGTGTGATTATTGGGGGTCTCTCCCAGGGAGGCACTGACCTGTAGGGTGTCCTTCCTGCCGCTCTCCCCCTGCCTCCCGGAGCTGGCCCCCTTGCTGCTCCTTCTCACATAGATCACCTGCCTCTTGCTGGGCACGTCCTCCAGTCTCCGGTTGTACACCTCTGCTCCTGGCAACTTAGCTATAAGCCCGGGCTGGGACAATGCCCTGCGCTTGAGCTCAGCAGTGAAGTGAGTGCACAGCAGGGCGGCCAGGCACAGGGCGAGGAGGCGCAGGGTGCATGTCCTCCAGCGCAGCCTCAGCTCCCTCCACAGCATCCTGCGCTATGTATGCACCGCATGGAGGACGCAATGGAGCCTCCGTGTATGGACTGGGAGCCCCAGAGGTGACAGAGCACACTCAAGAGGAGGGAGGAGACTTTACGTCATGTGCAGCTCGGAGCCTTCCTCAACTTCTCCCCGCCCCAGTCCTACTTGTGTATCACAGCGCAGCACCCGCTGACTCCTGCTAGCCCGTATTCTCTGTGGGTGTCCTTGTAGCACCCCTCGCAGCACGGGGCCGACGCTGGACCCTGCTCCCCTTACAGCACGGGGCCGACGCTGGACCCTGCTCCCCTCACAGCACGGGGCCGACGCTGACCCAGCTCCCCTCACAGCACGGGGCCGACGCTGACCCAGCTCCCCTCACAGCACGGGGCCGACGCTGACCCAGCTCCCCTCACAGCACGGGGCCGACGCTGACCCAGCTCCCCACACAGCACGGGGGCCGACGCTGGACCCAGCTCCCCTCCCAGCACGGGGGCCGACGCTGGACCCAGCTCCCCTCCCAGCACGGGGGCCGACGCTGGACCCAGCTCCCCTCCCAGCACGGGGGCCGACGCTGGACCCTGCTCCCCTCCCAGCACGGGGCCGACGCTGACCCAGCTCCCCTCACAGCACGGGGCCGACGCTGGACCCTGCTCCCCTTACAGCACGGGGCCGACGCTGGACCCTGCTCCCCTCACAGCACGGGGCCGACGCTGACCCAGCTCCCCTCACAGCACGGGGCCGACGCTGACCCAGCTCCCCACACAGCACGGGGGCCGACGCTGGACCCAGCTCCCCTCCCAGCACGGGGGCCGACGCTGGACCCAGCTCCCCTCCCAGCACGGGGGCCGACGCTGGACCCAGCTCCCCTCCCAGCACGGGGGCCGACGCTGGACCCTGCTCCCCTCCCAGCACGGGGCCGACGCTGACCCAGCTCCCCTCACAGCACGGGGCCGACGCTGGACCCTGCTCCCCTTACAGCACGGGGCCGACGCTGGACCCTGCTCCCCTCACAGCACGGGGCCGACGCTGACCCAGCTCCCCTCACAGCACGGGGCCGACGCTGACCCAGCTCCCCTCACAGCACGGGGCCGACGCTGACCCAGCTCCCCTCACAGCACGGGGCCGACGCTGACCCAGCTCCCCACACAGCACGGGGGCCGACGCTGACCCAGCTCCCCTCCCAGCACGGGGGCCGACGCTGGACCCAGCTCCCCTCCCAGCACGGGGGCCGACGCTTGACCCAGCTCCCCTCCCAGCACGGGGGCCGACGCTTGACCCAGCTCCCCTCCCAGCACGGGGGCCGACGCTTGACCCAGCTCCCCTCCCAGCACGGGGGCCGACGCTTGACCCAGCTCCCCTCCCAGCACGGGGGCCGACGCTTGACCCAGCTCCCCTCCCAGCACGGGGGCCGACGCTTGACCCAGCTCCCCTCCCAGCACGGGGGCCGACGCTTGACCCAGCTCCCCTCCCAGCACGGGGGCCGACGCTTGACCCAGCTCCCCTCCCAGCACGGGGGCCGACGCTTGACCCAGCTCCCCTCCCAGCACGGGGGCCGACGCTTGACCCAGCTCCCCTCCCAGCACGGGGGCCGACGCTTGACCCAGCTCCCCTCCCAGCACGGGGGCCGACGCTTGACCCAGCTCCCCTCCCAGCACGGGGGCCGACGCTTGACCCAGCTCCCCTCCCAGCACGGGGGCCGACGCTTGACCCAGCTCCCCTCCCAGCACGGGGGCCGACGCTTGACCCAGCTCCCCTCCCAGCACGGGGGCCGACGCTTGACCCAGCTCCCCTCCCAGCACGGGGGCCGACGCTTGACCCAGCTCCCCTCCCAGCACGGGGGCCGACGCTTGACTCAGCTCCCCTCACAGCACTGGACCCCAATCTCTCCCCCATTGAGCCTAAACGGTCCTTATTTTGGAAATGACAGGAGGCTGAAGTTGGTTTCTTATTAGTCAGTTTCTTATTTGGCAATTTTTTCTTTTCTGTTTTTATAAGTTTAACAACAAAAAATAAGCATCAAAATAATAACATACACTGCAGTGAGGGTGCACTGATGTGAAGACACTCAAAAATCGCTACAAAAGCTGTAAAACTTGCACAAAAATGGGTATCAAAGTGGGCACCAAAGAGCGTTGAATAAGTGATGTTTTTAAGGGGCTAAATGACTTTGGGCCACTGACCTCACACTAAGAATACACAGATAGTGATGCCCAGCATCAAATCCACGTATCTACAGCCTGGCCCAAATGGGTTCTGGGCATAAAGAAGAGGCGTCAAAGTGGGCAAACAGCCCATTTTCACAGCTAATGAATAAGTAACTGATGTTTTTATGGGATTAAATGACTTTGGGCCACTGATCTCACACAAAAAATGATAGTGATGCCTCACATCAAACTGGCATAAAAGTGGGCAGACATTCGATTTTGGCCATTTGAAAAAGTAACTGGTATTTTTTAGGGGTTAAATGACTTAGGGCTGCTGATCTCACAGCAAGAATACACAGGTAGTGATGCCCTGCATCAAACCTAGATTCCTTTAGACTGGCTGTTCTGCCAATTCTTGTGCAGCAAGATATTTCTTAAGTGCTGCTCCAGCTATGGCCATTAGATGTCATAGTTGCCCTTCTCTTTCCTATTCATGTGTTTGGAATCCTCTGTCCCTCTAATCGTTAATCTGTTCAGAACCACCCTTATTCCTTCCCGGTTCAGCAACATGTAACCATTTCTCCCGGTATCTCTGAGGAACTAGCATGTGCTCAGCTCCCTGCAAAATCGCTGCTTATATCAAGCAGATTCCGTTTTTATCCAAAATCATCCACAACTTTGTTCAACAACCTCTGATATCATCTACTACTGTGTTCTACTATACCATCTGTTATCTCCCATTGTCTATATCATCCCAATAAACATAGACTTAAGCACCTATACAGTCATCTTACTGGGAGTGGATGAAGGGTTTAGCCGTATGCTGGAATCCACACAGCGCCATACGTGGAAGAAGGCAGAACAGTAAAATCAGACCACTAGTCGCACGTGTTGATTACCCAGGCTATACGGGACCGCTATCACCCAGCCTGCACCGCATATGGGTATTACAGCAGCCGCAGGGAATAAGAGCCCAGGGCTTAGTAAAGGGCCGCCGGTCGTAGACTGTACTGGATCGCTAACACCCACACTGCTCCACATACGAGTATCACAGTAGCCGCCATATAGCTGCAAAACGTTATTGCAGCCCGCCAAGAAGTGCTATATCTTTCCCGCCATGCGGAAGCCCGCAATACATAGACTCCCGCCAATACACTCAGCAGTATGCAGCTAAATGCACAATGTCTCGAAACAGCAAATCCTCAAAACGTGGTCACGAGCACGTTCTAGCAGGTCATCAATAGCAGAGCTCATGCTGAAGCCGAAGCAAGATCCTCCGCTGAACGAGAGATGCATCTAAAGCTGAGACAAGCAGATCAAGATACGGAAACTGCAAGCTGAAACCACACGTTTACAGGCAGAGAGAGAGTTGGAAACTGCACGTTTGCAGGCAGAACTAGAAATACTTGCAGACAAAGAGACAGCAGCTGCAATAGCTAAGGCTGAGTGTTTGGAAGCTATGAAGAATCCTGATTCTGAGAGACGCAGCAACATTCTCGGACCAGATCTAGAGCAGAAAGATCGCAGAGTGCATCCGCCAACATTCCGGCGTATATGACAGCCCTGACACATCATATTGATCAGCCTATGCCGATTACGAGCGACCCAACCCCGAACTTCACTACCATAGACGAGGAGATGTCAACCACAGCTTCCGGTCCACTGAGCAGAAGATACAGCTCCAATCTCGCCTTAAAGAGACACCTTTTTCACTGCATAGACTAGCTGGAGTCAGTAGCGTCTTACAGATATGGTGATACACCACATACTCGACATGACTAATATACCGGCTCGTGCCAGCACTGACGGAGCCACCATGGACTTTGCAAAGTTCTTTGCCCGCCGAGAACTGGTTACAAAAGGACTTGTAAAGTTAACTGACAAACCCGAGAACTATAGGTCATGGCGAGCCTCATTCTGAAATGCCATTCATGGTCTGGACCTTTTTTGGAGTGAGGAGTTAGATCTCCTAGTAAAGTGGCTTGGAAGTGAGTTGGTCGAGCATGCCAAAAGACTAAGAGACATTAATGTAAAGCATCCACGCACAGGTCTACGTAATGGGTGGGAAAGACTTGATGAATGCTATGGGACAGTAGAAGTCATAGAGAATGCTTTATATAAAAGAATTGATGATTTTCCTAAGATAGAGCCTAAAGGTTATCAAAAGCTTAGAGATTTGAGTGATTTATTGATAGAGTTACAGGTTGCCCAGGAGGAGGGAGACTTGCCCGGATTGACATTCTTAGACACCGCTAAGGGTGTTAATCTGATATTACAGAAACTTCCTTACAACCTACAAGAAAAGTGGGTTACAAGTGGTTCACGGTATAAACAAGATCATAATGTACCTTTCCCTCCTTTCACTGTATTTGTTGAATTTTGTCACCAAACAAGCTAGGATCAGAAATGACCCTACTTTTGACTTTACTCTGTCATATTCCACTGCCCCTGGTGTCAAGCCCAGTAGGGCACCCGTGGCAGTCCACAAAACTAACATTGTTTCCACAGGCCCTCCTCACAAGGTGAATAAACCCCTTCCAGACGAGAGCAAGCCTCAGGATGTCAGTAAACATTGTCCTCTACACAAGAAACCACATCCTCTACTAAAATGCAGAGCCTTCAGGGAGAAGTCTTTGGAGGATCGCAAAGGTTTCCTCAAGGAGAACAACATCTGCTTCAAATGTTGTGCCACAACCTCTCACTTAGCCAGGAACTGTGATGCTAGCGTGAAATGTGCAGAATGCAGCAGCATGGACCACAATACAGCCTTGCACCCTGGAACACCTCCACGAGTGTTGTCGCAAGCAGAGGAGCACGATGGGAAGCAGAAGGACACTGATGAAGACACCCCTGAGGTCAGCTCTAAATGTATGGAGATCTGTAAGGGACTCACATGAGGAAGGTCCTGTTAAAAAATCTGCCTTGTACGAGTCTATTCTGCAGACCGCAAGGCCAAACCCTCAAGATTTACGTAATCCTGGACGACCAAAGTAACAGGTCTCTAGCTCTAGGCGGGTCCATCTTCTTTGACAACTTCAGCATTGTAGGTCCTGGTTCTCCCTACACCCTGAGGACGTGTTCAGGTACCGTTGAGACAGCGGGGAGAAAAATCAACCGTATACAAGGTGGAGTCCATAGATGGCCAAACCTGCCTATCGTTACCGACCATCCTGGAGTCCAACCAGATTCCTGACAACAGGTCAGAGATACCTTCACGGGAGGTGGCGACACATCACCCCCATCTGAAGCGTATAGCCCACCTGATACCTGAGATGGATCCAGGAACCCCAATAGCTGTACTCCTGGGAAGAGATATACTACGAGTCCAAGACTAGAGAATGTATAAACGGCTCTAGGACTGCTCTGAATACACAGAGGCTCGACCTTCGATGGGTCATCATAGGAGACGTCTGTCTAGGAGGAGCACACAAGCCGGCCTCAGTTAACAGTATGCTTACCAGCACACTAGAAAATGGACGTCCATCTCTCTTCCAGCCATGTCACAATAGTCTGTTGGTAAAGGAATTGCCAAACAGCACTCCCCTACCTTGCCCTTTCTCAGTACCTACCAACGAAGACCACGCCTGTGAAGGTGAACAAGACCATATGGGATGTACGGTCTTCCACAGGACAAAGGAGGACAACAAGGTAGCAATGTCCATACAAGATAGATGTTCCTGGACATCATGGATACACAAAGACGAATCGAACAGTTGGTTTGCACCTTTACCATTTTGGCATCAGAGAAGGCGCCTACCTAACAACAGGGAACTGGTCTACAGCCGAATCATCTCCCTCAGGCACGAGCTTCAGAAGTCACCTGAGATGAAGGAACACTTCTTTACCTTCATGGGGAAGATATTCCAGAACAACCACGCAGCGATTGCACCTGCACTTCAGCCCTCAGAGAAGTGTTGGTACCTGCCCTGTTGTGAATTCGCTTTCTGGCCTCCCTCTGGTTATTACTGAAGGTAGTGGAGCTGGTCAGATCGACAGAGGGGTTGCGAGTTCTCGTTCTGGGCTCCCTCTGGTGGTTACTGGAGGTAATGGAGCTGAGCTGATTGACAGAGGCTTGCCACCTGATAATGATGATGACGATTGGAGATCTGGGGTTTCAGATTGGGATTTAAGACAGCCGACTCCCTCTATCCCTGCTGGTGATTTGCTTCCTGTTCCTCCTGAGTTCTGATTTCTCCAGCTCTGTCCCTGCATGTTCAGCTAAGTGGTTTATTTGCTATTCTGTTTGCATTTGATCTGGTTTTGTCTATCTCTTCTTGGTGCGGGTCAGCCAGCTCCGGCTGGGGCTGTGCTGAATCACCGCCCATATGTAACTGCTTGTGCCAGTTTGTTTTATTCCCTGTTAGATTGGTCTCTTTTTTTCTCTGCTTTCAGAATATACCAGAGTGCTGATATAGTGGGGGTTTTTTTTGCATCAGAAGTGTTGGACTTTTTGCAGGGTTTTTTGCAGGGCTGTGGAGACGGAGTCGTTGTTTATTTTGGTGGAGTAGGTATAAAATGGACCGACTCTGACTCTTAAAATGTATAATAAATTGGGTACAGTAATTCAATGCAGAATGTGCTGAATATTTTTTCATAGGAATTTGGGAAAGTTATGAAATGTCCTATAAATGGCTCTTCTATTCCTGATCTAAGGCTACATTCACACACAGCGTTTTTCCTGTGTTTTTTGAGGATACGTTTTTCAGCTGCAAAAGCAGATCAGCTTCTTTAAAAACCGCATCACCTGAAATCTGCTCTATCTATCCATATCTATCTATCCATATCTTATCTGTACCAAAAAGAATGAAAGCCGGGTAGTACACAGACTAATACTCCTTTTGTTTTTTAGCACCAGTCAGGTACACCTCATAGCTGCCCAAAAGGATGCCCAGGACAGGTATTGCTCGTCTTCAGTAACACATCAACACCACTTGATAGTTGAAATAAATAGACTGCATTCATCACCACATCTTAAGGTGCAGGCTATATTTTCATGTGTAGGGGTGTGCAGTATGTGGTTCTGCAGTAGCTGAGGTGTGCAGTATGAGGTGCTGTGGAACAGTATGAGTTTCTGCCCCCCTAGGTTTGATCCTGGCTACGCCCATGGTGTGAATGTAGCCTGAGGATCTAGGCTTTGTCTTAGCTGAGATAAGTCATAGTTTTTATATATTTATATACAGTACAGACCAAAAGTTTGGACACACCTCATTCAAAGAGTTTTCTTTATTTTCATGACTATGAAAATTGTAGATTCACTCTGAAGTCATCAAAACTATGAATTAACACATGTGGAATTATATAATTAGCTAAAAAGTGTGAAACAACTGAAAATACTGTATGTCTTATATTCTAGGTTCTTCAAAGTAGCCACCTTTTGCTTTGATTACTGCTTTGCACACTCTTGGCATTCTCTTGATGAGCTTCAGAGTGAATCTACAATTTTCATATTCATGAAAATAAAGAAAACTCTTTGAATGAGAAGGTGTGTCCAAACTTGGTCTGTACTGTATATATGTAATCGATATTACATAGTGTATTACATATTTACAATGTATTACAGTTTTTTGTGTTCTAAAGTTGTATTCCAATAAATATATATTATGTTCTGTCTAAATATCTTGATTATTGTATCATAAAAATGATTAAATGTCTGATCACATTGTACTACAATAAATTTTTCACTTAAATATAAGCAATATATGTGGGAGTCGGAGTCAGTGTAAGGGAAATTGAGGAGTCGGAGTCGCGGGTTTGGCTTATCGACTCCACAGCCCTGTTTTTTTGTGTGATTGCAGTGTCTTTCCTGTCCTGTCTAGTTAGTGTGGGCCCCATCATTTGCTCAGTCTATTTTCCTGCCTGGGTTTGTGTTTTCATCTTGTCTCACCGACAATATATGTTTGGGGGCTATCTATTCCTTTGGGGTCTGCTCTGGGGCAGTTTAGATTTCCCCTTTCTTGCTTTAGGCTTAGTTAGCTCTCCGGCTGTGCCAAGGCGTCTAGGATCATAGTAGGTACGCTCCATGCCTACTGCTAGTTGTGTGGATAGGATCAGGGGTCTGAAATCCGCTTAGGTACCAACCTCTCTGGTTTTCTGTGGCTTAGCCTGGACCTGCTCTCCTCCTCGGTAACCCATTCATAACACTGCCCATTTTCGGAGTATACTATCCTAAGAAGGATGAGTGGTATTTGACTCAAGCACCAAATGTGAAGTTGTTTCATTGAATGATGTACTACTGTCGGGTCCAGACCTCAACAACAGACTTCTGTAAGGCCGGTTTCACATTTGCGCTTAGGACCGCCCCTGCCGCGCCTCCGCCGGTAGCTCCGCCTCCGGGCGCATGACGCTGCATGCGTCCCCTATCTTTATCACTGAGGACGCAGGCCGTGCGCAGTATGCGTTTGGCGGTGCCTGCGTCCTTTTGACGGTGCGCCAAGCGCAACCAAATTGCAACAGGTTGCGTTTGGCGCTGGTCGGCGCACCGTCAAAAGGACGCAGGTGCCGCCAAAACGCATACTGCGCACGGCCTGCGTCCTCAGTGATAAAGATAGGGGACGAATGACGCATGCAGCACGCTGCAGGGGGCGGGGCCCAGCGGCGGCCGTGCACAGGCCGACGCTGCGGCCCTAAACGCAAATGTGAAACCGGCATAAGTACTACTCTCTTTCCACAGAGATACGGTGGCATTTATGGCTGACATACAACAGATGTTCCACTGTTTTCTCGTCAAAGAGGAACACAGAAACTACTCGAGGTTCTTCTGGTACCGTTGCAACAATCCGGACAAAGACATTGTAGAATACCGGATGAGGATGCACATCTTCAGAAATAGCCCTTCCTCAGCAGTCACTATCTACGGCCTCCGAAATTCCGCCAAAGAGAGCGAAGAAAAGTATGGGTCAGACGTCAGATCCTTCGTAGAAAAGGACTTCTATGTAGACGACTGTTTGAAGTCCACACCGACAAATGAGGCTGCAATCAGTCTACTAAAAAGGTCTCAAGAAATGCTTGCTCAGTCTAACCTAAGGTTACACAAAATTTCCTCCAATAGCCGAGAGTTGATGGAAGCCTTTCCCTCTCAAGACTATTCCAGTGATCTAAAGGACCTAGACCTAAGCATCGACTCCCTTCCCATGCAGCGGAGCATTGGATTTCTTTGGGATCTGAAGACAGATGCCTTCACCTTCCAGATCAGCAAAGAGGAGAAACCCTTCACACACAGAGGAGTCCTCTCTTTCATGAATAGTCTATACGACCCCCTGGGAAAAATGATGCTAAGAGACTTCACCCAAGACACGTCTGATTGGAACGATCCACTTCCAGCAGAAAAAGCAGATCTGTCGGAAGAGTGGAGGAGTTCTCTCGTGGCCTTGTCCAACCTTCGTGTGAAACGACCGTATGCGCCTGTGCCATCCACAGAAGTGAAGACACAAAGACTTTGTATCTTCTGTGACGCATCAGTCAAAGCGATCGCAGCAGTAGCATACCTCAAAACCATAGACATGGAAGAACAGTGCCACATCGGGTTTGTGATGAACCGGACTAAACTGGCACCACTCCGTGAACACACGATACCCAGACTGGAACTCTGTGCTCCTGTCCTCGCAGTTGAGTTGGCCGAACTTATCTCACATGCGATGAATCTGGAGACCAAAGATGCAGAGTTCTACACTGATAGCAAGGTGGTACTAGGATGCATCTGCAATGAAACGCAACGCTTTTATGTCTACATCAGCAACCAGGTACTGAGGATAAGAAGATCCACCTGCCCTAATCAGTGGCTCTAAGTGCTTACCTCAATCCTGCGGACCATGCAACTAGATCTGTTGATCCAAGTTATCTCAAGGACACTACATGGTTCACAGGCCCTGCTTCCTTGTATGGTTTGATGCCCCACATCGACAGGCCCGATACGTTCGAACTAGTGAATCCAGATGCCGACGAAGAGTTCCGTCCTCAAGTGTCTGCTCTGCATACATGGATTTTAAGCCATCACCTGGAATCTATCGGTTCAGCAGGTTCTCAACCTGGAAGTCACTTGTTCAAGGCATCGCCTGTCTACTTCATGTGGCCCAGTCCTACAAGTCAGCATTACCTGCAAGCCAGAGACCTTGTAAAGATTGACATCACTGCAAGCATGCATTTACCGCCCTCAACCAAAAGAACCAAATAGTGGCATCTGTTGACTCCAAGTGGGGAGTGTTCTGCCCATTCATGTGCAGCAAGACATTTCTAAAGTGCCGTTCCAGCTATGGCCATTAGATGTCATAGTTGCCCTTCTCTTCCCTAGTCATGTGTTTGAAATCCTCTGTTCCTCTAATCATTAATCTGTTCAGAACCGCCCCTCCTTCCTTCCCTGGTCAGTAACATGTAACCATTTCTCCCGGAATCTCTGAGGAACTCACATGTGCTCAGCTCTCTGCAAAATCACTGCTTATATCAAGCGGATTCCGTTTTTATCCGAAATCATCCTCAACTTTGTTCAATAACCTCTGATATCATCTACTACTGTGTTCTACTATACCATCTGTTATCTCCCATTGTTGTCTATATCATCCCAATAAACATAGACTTAAGCAGTCTCCTAACTGGGAGTGGATGAAGGGTTTAGCTGTATGCTGGAATCCACACAGCGTCATACGTGGAAGAAGGCAGAACACTGGCCCAAATCGGTTGTGGGCATCAGAATTGGCATCAAAGTGGAGCAAACAGCCGATTTCCACTGATTTAAATAAGTAACTGATGTTTTTAAGGAGTTAAATGACTTTCGGCCACTGATCTCACACTAAGAATACACAAATAGTGATGCCTTGCATCAAACCCATGTCCTTCTAGCCTGGCCCAAATGGATTCTGGGCATCAGAATTGGCATCAAAGTGGGCAAACAGCCCATTTTCACAGATTTGTTTAAGTGATGTTTTTAAGGGGTTAATTGATCTTAGGCAACTGATCTCACACTAAGACTACACAGATAGTGATGCCTCGCATCAAACCCAGGTCCCTCCAGCCTGGCCCAAATGGGTTCTGTGCATCAGAATTGGCATCACATCTGTGTATTCCTAGTGTGAGATCAGTGGCCCAAAGTCTTTTAACCCCTGTGGGGATAGACAGCTCAGCTGGGATCTTTGCTTTGGCACAAACGTGCGGCTATGGAGTCACTACAGCAGACTAGCAAGTTCCACATGGACATGGGCACGGCATATTTATTGTGCACACTTGTTATTCAATGTTACACATGCCAAACATGAAATAAAACATCTAAGGCCGTCTGGCCACTAACTAACAATAGCAAGCTAACTACAAAATAAACCTATATAACAGCAAAGAAGTCCATGTAATCTGACTGTGTCAGCTCCCAGCTCAGCAGACGAGATAGACTGAGAGATCCCAGCTCCTCCTGATTATATCAGCTGGACCAGTCAGGAAACCAAAACCTGGATTAAATTAGTGGAGGGGGAACTACCAGTCCTTTCCCTGCTGATCACTAAGGAAACCAGGACTGGATTACAGTGAAATAAACTGGCTTCATCATCAGTACAGGGAGACATATGAAATGAAACGGGGAGAAATATACCTGTTTTCTAGTACCTCTCCCCTTGGCACCTCACACACCCCCCTCCTCTGTTCGAGCCCGTGGGGTCGGACACGACGAATCACCAAGCAGTGCGTTCTAGACAATGCATCTGCATTTCTGTGCGCTGTGCCCGCCCTGTGCTCAACGGAAAATTTAAACTCTTGTAATGCTAAGAACCAGCGTGTCACCCGCGCATTGCCCTCTTTTGCCCGGGACATCCACATTAGGGGCGAATGGTCCGTCACTAGCCTAAACTGGCGACCTAGTAAATAATAGCGCAAGGTGCACAGGGCTCATTTCAGAGCCAGGGCTTCCCGCTCAACTACACTGTAGTTCTTTTCTGCTCTCGTAAGCTTTCTGCTTAGATAGGCCACTGGGTGTTCCTCGCCATTTACTTCTTGAGACAAAACCGCGCTGAGGCCCACCCCAGAGGCGTCCATTTGGACAATAAACTCCAGTTTAAAGTCTGGTGCAACCAACACTGGTTGGTCACAGGGGACTGTTTTCAATCGTTGAAAGGCCTCCTCTGCTTCTGCGTTCCACTTTATTGTGACAGATTTCGACCCCTTAGTAAGATCTGTGAGAGGAGCTGCGATGGTCGCAAAATGTTTGATGAACCGCCTATAATAACCAACGATCCCTAAAAAAGCTCCAACCTGTTTTTTGGTTACCGGTCATGGCCAATTTTGAATAGCGTCCACTTTATTGGCTTGAGGCTTCACGACGCCTCTCCCTATGCTATATCCCAGATAGCGAGCCTCTTCCAATCCCAACGTACATTTCTTGGGATTGGCAGTCAACCCAGCTATTTTTAGGGAGTCTAAGACGGCTTGTACTTTTGACAAATGCGTGGGCACCAGTACGATAGGGCTAGCCCAATCACTCCGGGACTCCTCAATGACCCCGAGCTCTAACATCTTCACTTCCTGGGCAATGGCTTGTCTCCGAGCCTCCGGAATTCGATATGGTTTTAGCCTTACCCGCGCCTGTGGATCAGTAACAAATTCATGTTTAATTAGGTGAGTCCGGCCAGGAAGTTCTGAGAAAACATCTGCGTTCCTCTGTATGAACTCTCTGGTCTCTCGTTTTTGGCTTTCGGATAGCG
Source organism: Dendrobates tinctorius (assembly GCF_039654945.1). Classification (NCBI taxonomy): domain Eukaryota; kingdom Metazoa; phylum Chordata; class Amphibia; order Anura; family Dendrobatidae; genus Dendrobates; species Dendrobates tinctorius. The sequence continues at coordinate 76,392,063 of NW_027361714.1, read as the reverse complement.
TGTCTGCAATACCCACTTCTGGCGGAGCTACCTGGGGGCCCTTTACCTTAGAAGGTGGTGCCCCTCGAGGCCCATCCTCAAGGGCAGCTCCTGCCACCAGACTCTCCCTGTCCCGCCAGGACTTAAGCAAATTTATGTGGTATATTTGCTCGGGCTTTCTCTTCTCTGGTTGGTGTATCTTATAATTTACTTCACCTATTCGTTCCAGCACTTCGTATGGTCCCTGCTATTTCGCAAGATATTTATTTTCTATAGTAGGTACCAATACCAACACCCTGTCTCCGGGTTAAAAGACTCGTGTTTTAGCCGCTCGGTTGTATACCGTGCTTTGGGCATGTTGTGTGCGCTCTAAACACTCTTTAACTATTGGCATAACTGCTGCAATTCGGTCCTGCATAAGTGTTATGTGTTCAATTACACTGCGATAAGGAGTCACCTCTTGTTCCCAAGTCTCCTTGGCAATATCTAACAGGCCTCTAGGACACCGCCCATAAACCAACTCAAAAGGTGAAAAGCCTGTGGAGGATTGGGGTACCTCACGTATAGCGAACAGGAGGTATGGTAGTAGGGCATCCCAATCTCTCCCGTCCTTATCCACCACCCTTTTCAACATTCCCTTTAGGGTTTTGTTAAAGCGCTCTACCAAACCGTCAGTCTGAGGGTGATATACTGAGGTACGCAAATGGGAGATTTTTAGTAGTTTACATAAATCCTTAAGTATACGAGACATAAAGGGGGTCCCTTGATCCGTAAGTATCTCTTTCGGAATGCCGGTGCGGGAAAACATAATAACCAGCTCCTTTGAAATTGATTTCGCATTGGCATTCTGCAAGGGCACTGCTTCGGGATAACGCGTGGCATAATCCAATACTACCAAAATGTACTGATGACCCCTGGCAGATTTAACTAACGGACCGACTATATCCATTGCTATCCTCTCGATGGGCACCTCTATTATTGGTAAGGGCACTAAGGGGCTTCTAAAATGTGACATAGGTGCGGTCAATTGACACGTAGGACATGACCGACAGTACTGGGTCACGTCTCCCACTAGACCCGGCCAAAAGAAATGTTGCAGAATACGGTGTTTTGTCTTTTCTACTGCCAGGTGTCCTCCCAAGGGATGTTTATGTGCCAACTCCAAAACTACCTGGCGAAAGGACTTAGGTACCACTAGTTGTTCTACCACCACTCCTCGCACCTTGTCTATGTGATACAGCATATCCTGCTGCACCGCCATGTGTGGGAACTCGTTTTGAGCCCCTGGGTACAATGGTCTTCCCTCGGAGACCTTTACGTTTTCCCACGCCCTTGCTAAAGTAGGATCCTGGTGCTGAGCGGTCCCGAACTTACTACGGGTCACCTCAATATCAGGCATTTCTAAAACATCCTCTAGCTGGTCTGCCTCGCCTGCATACACAGCCAGAGGAGAGTCCACAGATTCTAGTACTTCCTCTGAGATGGGTTCTCCGTCGTCTTGCTGCAATGGATCAGGGGCTAGCTCCGGAGTACCGTCTTCAACTAGAGGGCTCATGCCACTTTTGAAGTTCCACAAGTCCCAAAATAAAGGAAAGTCTCTCCCCAGGATTACACTGTGTCCCATAGACTTTATGACTGCCGCCTGATGTCTTTTGGTCCCTACTGGCGTGGCAAGAGTATCCCAGGCAGTGGGGTAGTTCTTAGTATCCCCATGGATGCAACTAATGCCCACAGTTAAGTTCGTTAGGGCGCTAGAGTCCTCCAAACTGGCATGTACCAAAGTTACTTGACTGCCGGAATCCAAGACGGCATTCACACTATAACCGTCAACCTCGACGTGGCACACGTGTTGTTCATTTCCCGTGAGGGTCTCCGCCACACAGACTGACTGCACATATAACAAAAGACGCCTCATAGTGTTACAGACCATTGGCTCAGTAGTCATTGGGCAGTTAGCTGCTACATGGCCAAGCCCGCGACATCGCCAACATTGTATAGGCCCTTGCCTCCTCGATGGAGATCCCAGACGAGGTCTGCTGGCTTGCTGTGAGCCCGTACCACCTCCATAGCCCTTTGTAGGTCTGCTACCCTTCATTGTGACGTTCTCTTCTTTTGAAGATGAAGTAGGTTTCGCAGGACTCTCCAGCGATTTCTTGGGGAGCCAGTGGGGTGCTAACGTCCCTTGGAGTAGGCTTTCAGAAGCATTGTAGCGTTCAACCATATTCACCAACTGGTCAGTGGTAGTTGGGTCACCCTGTCCAACCCACCTCTGGATCTTAGCGGGTAAGGACCGCAGGTACTTGTCTAGAACAACACGCTCCACCATCTGTGCGGACGTCAAAGCCTCTGGTTGCAGCCATTTTTTTACTAGATGGATGAGATCATGCATTTGTGAGCGGGCTGGCTGATGCTCCACAAAAGTCCATAAATGCACCCTTTGTGCCCGTACATACGTGTTTACTCCCAGCCTGGCCAGGATTTCGCCTTTGAGTTTGATATAGTCCATAGCATCCGCTCCACTCAGATCGTAATAGGCCTTTTGTGGATCTCTGCTCAGAAATGGAGCAACTACCTCAGCCCATCTGTCCAGCGGTAAGTGCTCACGTTCTGCAATACGTTTGAACACGGTGAGGTATGCTTCCACATCATCGTCTGCGGTCATTTTAAGCAAAGTCTTCTGTACGGCTTTCTGTGCACTAGCAGCGCTTTGTGCACGGTCTCCCTCATCTCGGGGTTGCCGAACCAAGGCCTGCTTTATTGCCTCCAACTGCTCTTGCTGCATCTGGTGTTGCTGCTCCAGAGCCTTCTGGAAGCAAGTATTGGTCTGCTGTTGTTGCACATTTGCTTGCAATAACTGCTTCACGAGTTCCTCCATATTACTGGACTCTTGGCTCTTCAAAAGCGCAGAAGCTTTCAGCCAGGACCTACACAGCGTTTTCTCTGCAGTCACAGTCCAGCAGCCACAGTTGCCCGCATTCGAAACACCATTTGTGGGGATAGATAGCTCAGCTGGGATCTTTGCTTTGGCACAAGCGTGCGGCTATGGAGTCACTACAGCAGACTAGCAAGTTCCACATGGACATGGGCACGGCATATTTATTGTGCACACTTGTTATTCAATGTTACACATGCCAAACATGAAATAAAACATCTAAGGCTGTCTGGCCACTAACTAACAATAGCAGGCTAACTACAAAATAAACCTATATAACAGCAAAGAAGTCCATGTAATCTTACTGTGTCAGCTCCCAGCTCAGCAGACAAGATAGACTGAGAGATCCCAGCTCCTCCTGATTATATCAGCTGGACCAGTCAGGAAACCAAAACCTGGATTGAATTAGTGGAGGGGGAACTACCAGTCCTTTCCCTGCTGATCACTAAGGAAACCAGGACTGGATTACAGTGAAATAAACTGGCTTTATCTTCAGTACAGGGAGACATATGAAATGAAACGGGGAGAAATATACCTGTTTTCTAGTACCTCTCCCCTTGGCACCTCACACCCCTTAAAAACATCAGTTACTTATTCAAATCTGTGAAAATTGTCTGTTTACCAACTTTGATGCCAATTCTGATACCCAGAACCCATTTGGGCCAGGCAAGAGGGACATGGGTTTGATACAGGGCATCACTATCTGTGTATTCATAGTGTGACATCAGTGGCCCAAAGTCTTCTAACCCCTTAGAAATACCAGTTACTTATTCAAATCTTTGATGTCAATTCTGATGCCCATAACCCATTTAGGCCAGGCTAAAGGGACCTGGGTTTGATGCAGGGCATTACTATCTGTGGATTCTTAGGCTATGTGCACACATGCGGAATTGCTGCGGAAATTTCCGCGGCAATTCTGCAACTTCCTGCTGCGGGAAATTCGTGAGAAATCCGCATACGTAATTCCTGCGTAATTCCTGCGAAAAACTGGCATTTTGCAAGCGTAATTAGCTTGCAGAATACTAGCGTTTTCCAAGCGATCTGTAGCATCGCTTGGAAAACTGGTTGACAAGTTGGTCACACCCGTCAAACATAGTGTTTGACAAGTGTAACCAACTTTTTACTATTGAGCCTGCCTATGCAGCATCAGTAGTAAAAAGATGTAATGTTAAAAATAATTAAAAAAATAAAAAATCGTGATATTCTCACCTTCCGGTGTCCCCCGCAGCGTTACCAGGCCTCGGCGATGCTCCCTCCGAAGTCCCATTCCCAGCAATGCCTTGTTACTGCTTTTCCATCTGGCCGAGACTGACATGACAACTTCTTCCAGCCAGGACTCGGCTGCAGAGATTACAACAAAGACACATTTCACGTTTCATATTTTTGGCACCGTCTCCATCTATCCCCAACCTGCACAAACTCCTTATCCTGCTGATATGCTGATACCCCAATGCTGAGCCCCTGCTGCCGTATGTGACCCTATTACTGCACATACTGTGTGGTTCTCTGTGCCCTTTAAATGCTAAAGCAACCCTCTAGAACAGGGGTGGGCAATTAATTTTCCCAAGGAGCCACATGAGAGACCATGACTGTTCTGGAGGGCCGAACCAATAGCTTGAAATTAATTCTTCTCAATATTAATTTATTAATATTAATTGTATCACTTAATATTGAGCAGAATTAAGTATGCTGACATCCCCCTATATATCTTTGAACCCAAGTACAGCCCCTTCAGTATATTGTATGATCCCCTCACTGCCCCTTATTTGCAGGCTCCCTGTATAGAGAATGAGCCCAACACAGCATTCCCATATACAGCATGAGCCCCACACAGCCTCCCCATATACAGCATGAGCCCCGCACAGCCTCTCCATATACTGCATGAGTCCCACACAGCCTCCCTATATATTGCATGACCCCCACACAACTTTCCCTTATACTGCATGAAGCCCCCATAGCCTCAACATGTGCAGCATGTCAGCCCCAAAGTCTCCCCATGTGCAGCATGATACCCCATAGCCTCCCCATGTGCATCATGACAACCACATAGCCTCCCCATGTGCAGTTTCTCACCAACATAGCATTCCCATGTTCTGCACAACAGCTTCATAGCCTCCCCATGTGCAGCATGTCACACCAATAGCATCCCCATGTGCAGCATGTTACCCCCATAGCATCCCCATGTTCTGCACGACAGCCCCATAGCCTCCCCATGTGCAGCATGTCACTCCTATAGCATCCCCATGTTCTGTACAACAGCCCCATAGCCTCCCCATGTTCTGCACGACAGCCCCATAGAATCCCCATATGCTGTATGTTACCCCCATAGAATCTGTCTTGTGCTGTATGTCACCCCCATAGAATCCCCTTGTGCTGTATGTCACCCCCATACAGTAGAATCCCCATGTGCTGTAAGTCATCCCCATGTGCTTTCTGTCACCCCCATAGAATCCCCAAGTGCTGTCTGTCACCCCATAGAATCCCTATGTGCTGCATGTCACCCCTATAGAATCTCCATGTGCTGTCTGTCACCCCCATAGAATCTCCTTGTGCTGTCTGTCGACACCCATAAATCCCCATGTGCTGTCTGTCACCCCCATAGAATCCCCATGTACTGTCTGTCACCCCCATAGAATCCCCATGTGCTGTCTGTCACACCCATAGAACCCCATGTGCTGTCTGTCACCCCCATAGAATCCCCATGTGCTCTCTGTCACCTGTATAGTGTGCTTCCATACGTCTCCATATACGTTGGTTGCAAACACTAAAGGAGTGGACAGCGGAGCCTTTCAGCAGCCTTTCAGTGCTATAGCCCATTTCTCTGCACTGTTTTTGGCTGTCTGATAGGTCTCTCTGTGTGTGAGTGCAGCTCACGTTGCAGTGTGTTCTACAGCCACCGCTGGTTGTAGTCCGCTCAGCGTGCGTCACTGCCTCATACATAGTCCTTTTTTTGCAGCTAATTTGTCCAGATTTTTGCTCCTATATTAGTGTGCTTCCATCCGCATCCATTGTCATTGGTTGGTTGCAAACACTATATAGGATTAGATAGAGGAGCCTTTTTGCTGGCTTGTGCCCTTCAGGGCCAGCCAGACTAGTATCACCCTATTTTTTGGAGCCTCATCAATTGCATTGTAGGTTAGCTTCCTGCATTGTAATCGCTCCAAAAAGTTTGTGATACTATAGCCTTCAAACTTTGGTCACATCCTTTTCTTTTCCCCCCCCCAAAAAAAGGAAATAAAGTTCACCAAACACTCCACTTTAGAGTTGTGTAGGCCACATTAGATCATATTAAAGTGTAGTACACACACTCTTAGCCAAATTAGTGTTTCTTATACTGGTCAGCAGGTGTTCAGGAATAAGAACACTAAGCCACCCCTTTTTTACTTTTCTGCCTATCTTTATCAGTCTACCAAGATGAAGAAGGCAGGGAGTAAGGCACGTGGTCATGGCCGTGGACTTTCAGCAGGGAGAGGACGGGGGGGATTCAGCAGGGAGAGGACGTGGGGATTCGGTGTCTGCTGCGGCCACCAGTGACCCGGCATCCCCCACTTTTACCAGGCAACAGTCCTTCATGCGCAGCTTTGTAGGACCTCGCCGTACCCCACTGCTGCGTGACGAACAAATTGAAGCCGTTGTCAGATGGATGGCAGCTAATGCATCCACTTCAATTACTTCCGCATCCTCCCAGGGCCAGAGCACTGAAGAGCAACCATCTGTCTCTTCACCACCTGCCAAATTGCCCAGGCAGTCTGAGAGCCCTGGACAGGAGCCATCTCAATCTTTACTTCTGTTCTCAGAATGTGTTGGCTTGGAAAGAGGTGGCCAGCTAAGCAGCATTCTAGAGCGTGAAGAAGAGGGAGTATGCAGTGATGCGCAACTGCTTTGTCCCTCTGAATCTGAAGAGTCGGGTGGGCCAGTGCCTATTGTCAGCACACCTCAGTGCTCATCTGATGATGATGAGACTCAGTTGCCAATTTCTGGTGCGTACGGTGCTGGCGAGACAACCCAGGACCAGCCGGTGCTTGAAGAGGGGAGTGGAGATGATGAGGTCCTTGACCCATCATGGCGTCAGCCACAGGAAGGTGGTGGGAGCAGCTCTGAGGAAAAGATTCCCTGAATGGCCAAAAGAGGAGGGAGAGGGCGGGGGCAGACTTTGTTGCCTGTAGCCTCCACTTTGGCACCCGTGAGGAGCAATCCTCTTCCAAAACAGAAAACGGGCGCTCCCAGGACTTGCAGTGCGTGGTCTTTTTTTGACACAGTTGCAGATGACATTTGCTTTGTCAAATGCAAGCTGTGTCATCAGAAAGTTAAACGAGGGAAAAATGTGAGCAACCTCAATACCACAAATATGTGGAAACATGTGCGTACCAAGCACGAGGTGGAGTTACACAGACACACTGAAGATGTAGGCCAACCTTCAGCAGCACCTACCACCTCTTCAGCTCGTGTTGGGGCCTCTTCCTCCAGCTCACACACAGCTGGTTCGGCTTCCTCACTGGAACACCATGGAAGAACCACTGCCACTGTTGTCCAGAGACCCAGTGAAATTCCACCCACTGAACCACGTTCTCAGTCATCAGCACACTCCCAGGCCACTCACCAGCAATCGGTAGCACAGGCATGGTCGAAAAAGCGGCCATACTCGGCAAACCATCCCCGAGCACTGGCTCTGAATGCCGGCATTGCCAAACTACTGGCCCTTGAGATGCTGTCATTCAGGCTGGTGGAGACTGACACCTTCCGGAACTTGATGTCATTGGCAGTTCCACAATACAATGTGCCCAGCCGCTTTTATTTCAGCGGGCAAGCCGTCCCTGCCCTGCAAAAGCATGTGGAGGGAAAAATTAAAAATGCGCTACTAAACGCCGTCAGTAGCAAGGTCCACCTGACCACCGATGCGTGGACCAGTAGCCATGGACAGGGCCGATACCTTTCCCTCACTGCCCATTGGGTCAATGTTGTGGAGCCGGGTACAGATCTGGAGAGTGGCTCTGTACGTATTCTGCCAACTCCAAGGATTGCAGGAATGCAGTCTGTACATATTGAGTCCTCCTCCTACTCTAGTTCCTCCGAATCAGCACTGCATGAGCCTGTTAGGCCAGATATGAGCACAGGTGTGGCCAAACGTCAACAGGCCGTCCTTAAATTAATTTCTTTGGGGAATCGGAGCCACACAGCACAGGAGCTCTGGAATGCCATCAAGCAGGAGAGCGATGTGTGGTTTGTGCCAGCGAATCTCCAGCCAGGTTTGGTAGTGAGTGACAATGGCCGAAATCTAGTGGCAGCTCTGGGCCTAGGCAACCTCACTCACATACCATGTCTGGCACACGTGCTCAATTTGGTCGTGCAGAGCTTTCTGAGGGACTATCCGGATCTTGATGCACTGCTGCACAAGGTTCGCCTAGAGTGTGCTCACTTGCGGCGTTCCAGCATGGCAAGATCGCGCATTGCATCTCTGCAACGCCGATTCCGCCTGCCAGAACATCGCATCATATGTGACCTCCCCACCAGGTGGAATTCAACGTTACATATGTTGGAGCGGTTGTGTGAGCAGCAGGCAGCAGTAATGGTGTACCAGCTGCATCAGGCGCAAACAAGTCGCACTGTGCGCCAGACACACTTCACCACCACTGAGTGGGCCACTATGAGGGACATCTGCCAAGTTTTGCATGCCTTCGATGACTCCACGCGGATGGCCAGTGCAGATGATGCACTAGTCAGCATGACTGTCCCCCTTATCTGTCTGCTTCAAAAAACCTTACAAGCACTAATTGAGGAGGTTTTTGAAGAGGTCGAGGATGAGGAGTCAGAAATGCCATCTGCTTCTGGCAAGTCTGCGCAACGTGCTTCCACACAAAGGCCCAGGCAGGGGACACTTAGTGAGGAGGATGACGAGGAGTCAATGGAGGAGGAACACAACTCTCCAGAGGAGGGAGGTACACAAGGCTCTAGTAGTCAGTGTGTACAGCGAGGGTGGGGTGATGCTGAGCAGGCTGAGATGCTGCCTCAAGCTGGGGACAGCGTTTCCGGTCCAGTTGGCAGTCTGCAGCACATGGTTGATTTCATGCTGCAGTGCTTGATAAATGAACGCCGCATCGCCAACATTCTCCACACGGCTGATTATTGGGTGTACACCCTCCTAGATCCTCGCTACCGTGACAACTTACAAAGCCTCATACCACAGTTGAACCAGGAGCGTAAAATGCGGGAGTACCAAGAAACACTTATGCAGGCCATCATGTTCTCCATTCCCCCCGCAAGTGTTGCTGGTAGTGCTTTTCAAAGCAGCCATGTGGGTAGAGGCAGTGGAGGAAGCTCTGCACAAAGAGGTAGCAGAGGCAGTGCCGCAGGACAAGGCAAGGCCAGTATGGCCCAAATGTGGAAAAGTTTTGTGGGACCGCCACAAACGGCTACACCATCACAGATGGCTCCAGTCAGCAGGAGGCAACGTTTCCGTCAGATGGTGACAGACTACTTGTCTTGCCCTGTTAGTGTACTCCCAGACGGCTCTTCCCCGTTCAAGTATTGGGTCTCTAAGCTGGATACATGGCCAGAGCTTAGCCAGTATGCATTGGAGGTGCTGGCTTGCCCTGATGCCAGTGTATTATCGGAACGTGTCTTTAGTGCTGCAGGTGGTGTGGTAACAGACCGTCGCACGCAACTATCCGCCGATAATGTTGACCGGCTTACTTTTCTGAAAATGAACAAGGCCTGGATCTCACCTGAATTTGCCAGTCCTCTTCCAGAATAAATAATTGGCTGGCAACAGGATCCAGGTCTCCTGTTGTGTTCATGTTTCTATGACCTGAACTTTATTTCCTGGGCTACAGCAACGCCCGTTGTTGCTCAGAAGTGCTGTCCACACAGACAAAACACTCGCTCATGTGTAAGTGGGGTTCGGTACCGTCAGCTGATCCCCTGCTGTGTGTACGGCAAACTCTCCTGCTGCCTACAACTTCTGACTACCTCTGATTTAATATGTTCTCTGATTTGCACTCTGTCTCCACTCTGTTTTGAGTATTTCCTCCGGCCTACAACACCGCCTGTTTCTGCTCTCAAGTGCCGTCTGCACAATCAACACTTGTTCCTGTGTTACCTGGGTCCTGTAACATCTGCTCATCTCCAGAGGTGAGTCCGGCAATGTCTCCTGCTTTGTCTACATTCCCACTACTTGTAGTGGAAAAGTGGACAGAGCAGGAGACATTGCCTGACTCACCTCTAGGGAGAAGCTGCTGTTACAGAACCCCAGTAACACAGGAACAAGTGTGGGTTGTGCAGACGGCATTTCAGAGCAGCAACTGGCGTGGTTGGAAGCCAGAGGAAATACTCGAAACAGAGTGAAGACAGAGGCCTAATTGGAGTACGTTTACAGTTAGCAGTAGTCTAGAAACAATCTAAAACTGTCACCAAGTAGGCCTCAGCCTACTACCTGATTTTCCCTGGGCTCCGACACCGCCAGTTGGTGCTCAGAAGTGCTGTCCGCACAGACAAAACACTCGCTCATGTGTAAGTGGGGTTTGGTAACGTCAGCTGATCCCCTGCTGTGTGTATGGCAAAGTGTCCTGCTCCCTCCACAGTCAAACAACCTCAGATTTACACCTGGCTCCAAGTAGGCCTCGGCCTACTACCTGATTTTCCCTGGGCTCCGACAACGCCAGTTGGTGTTCAGAAGTGCTGTCCGCACAGACAAAACACTCGCTCATGTGTAAGTGAGGTTCGGTAACGTCAGCTGATCCCCTGCTGTGTGTACGGCAAACTCTCCTGCTGCCTACAACTTCTGACTACCTCTGATTTAATATGTTCTCTGATTTGCCCTCTGTCTCCACTCTGTTTTGAGTATTCCCTCTGGCCTACAACACCGCCTGTTTCTGCTCTCAAGTGCCGTCTGCACAATCAACACTTGTTCCTGTGTTACCTGGGTCCTGTAACATCTGCTCATCTCCAGAGGTAAGTCCGGCAATGTCTCCTGCTTTGTCTACATTCCCACTACTTGTAGTGGAAAAGTGGACAGAGTAGGAGACATTGCCTGACTCACCTCTAGGGAGAAGCTGCTGTTACAGAACCCCAGTAACACAGGAACAAGTGTGGGTTGTGCAGACGGCATTTCAGAGCAGCAACTGGCGTGGTTGGAAGCCAGAGGAAATACTCGAAACAGAGTGAAGACAGAGGCCTAATTGGAGTACGTTGACAGTTAGTAGCAGTATAGAAACAATCTAAAACTGCCACCAAGTAGGCCTCAGCCTACTACCTGATTTTCCCTGGGCTCCGACAACGCCAGTTGGTGCTCAGAAGTGCTATCCGCACAGACAAAACACTCGCTCATGTGTAAGTGGGTTTTGGTAACGTCAGCTGATCCCCTGCTGTGTGTATGGCAAAGTGTCCTGCTCCCTCCACAGTCAAACAACCTCAGATTTACACCTGGCTCCAAGTAGGCCTCGGCCTACTACCTGATTTTTCCTGGGCTCCGACAACGCCAGTTGGTGCTCAGAAGTGCTGTCCGCACAGACAAAACACTCGCTCATGTGTAAGTGGGGTTCGGTAACGTCAGCTGATCCCCTGCTGTGTGTACGGCAAACTCTCCTGCTGCCTCCAAATTCAAACAAGGTCTTATCTTAAACTGCCTCCAAGTAGGCCTCAGCCTACAAAATGACTATCCCTGGGCTCCAACATCGTCAGTTGTTGCTCGGAAGTGCTGTCCACACAGAAACAAACACTCGTTCATGTGTAAGTGGGGTTCGGTAACGTCAGCTGAACCCCAGCTGTGTGGAGGGCAAACTGCTGCTGCCTCCAAATTGTAACTACTTCAGATTTAAACATTCTCTGATTTGGCCTCTGTCTCCACTCTGTCTCTAGTATTTCCCCTGACCTCCAACACCGCCAGTTCCTGCTCACAGTTGCCGTCCACGCATTCCACACTTGTTCCTGTGTTCCTGGTGTTCTGTTACGTGAGCAGATCCCCCAATGTGTGTCCGGCACTGTCTCCTGCGCTGTCCACCTTCCCACTGCAAGCGGTGGGAAAGTGGACAGAGCAGGAGACAGTGGCAGACACACATCAGGGGATCTGCTGACATTACAGAACCCCAGTAACACAGGAACACGTGTGGATTGGGCAGACGGCTGCTGTACGCATAAACTGGCGGTGTTGGTGGTCACGTGAAATCCTGGAAACAGAGTGGAGACAGATGCCTAATTGGAGCATGTTGACAGTCTGTTGTAGCCTACAAACAATCTAAAACTGCCACCAAGTAGGCCTCGGCCTACAACATGATTGTCCCTGGGCTCCAAAAACGCCAGTTGGTGCTCGGAAGTGCTGTCCACACAGAAAAAAACACTTGTTCATGTGAAAGTGGGGTTCGGTAACGTCAGCTGATCCCATGCTGTGTGGAGGGCAAAGTGTCCTGCTCCCTCCAAAGTCAAAATACCTCCGATTTACACCTGGCTCCTAGTAGGCCTTGGCCTGCACCATGATTGTCCCTGGGCTCCAACAATGCCAGTTGGTGCTCGGAAGTGCTGTCCACACAGGAAAAAACACTCGTTCATGTGAAAGTGGGGTTCGGTAACATCAGCTGATCCCCTGCTGTGTGGAGGGCAAACTGCTGCTGCCTCCAAATTGTAACTACTTCAGATTTAAACATTCTCTGATTTGGCCTCTGTCTCCACTCTGTCTCTAGTATTTCCCCTGACCTCCAACACCGCCAGTTCCTGCTCACAGTTGCCATCCACGCATTCCACACTTGTTCCTGTGTTCCTGGTGTTCTGTTACGTGAGCTGATCCCCCAATGTGTGTCCGGCACTGTCTCCTGCGCTGTCCACCTTCCCACTGCAAGCGGTGGGAAGGTGGACAGAGCAGGAGACATTGGCAGACACACATCAGGGGATCTACTGACATTACAGAACCCCAGTAACACAGGAACACGTGTGGATTGGGCAGACGGCTACTGTACGCATAAACTGGCGGTGTTGGTGGTCACGTGAAATCCTGGAAACAGAGTGGAGACAGATGCCTAATTGGAGCACGTTGACAGTCTGTTGTAGCCTACAAACAATCTAAAACTACCACCAAGTAGGCCTCGGCCTTCACCATGATTGTCCCTGGGTTCCAACAACGCCAGTTGGTGCTCGGCAGTGTCTTTGGCACGGGTAATCCCTGTTGCCCAGCCTGGTTCCAGCACGCCAGCTGTTTCCGGGTAGTGTCAAGGTCACTATGCCACCAATCCGTTGTCCTGTCGTCTTGCGGCCGGGTTAGCCGACTCTACGGTGCCTGCAGTTTAGGTGACTCCTATGTTGGCTGCGGGAACTGGCACTGAAGGCTGGATCCGTAGTGCCAATGGGACATGGACCCCCTGTAGGACTGTGGGTTTCGGTAACTGCGGCCGGCTTGCGGCCTGGCTACTTTGCTTTGGATGGGTACCTTCTGCTACCCACCCGGGTTCCAGCACTGTCAGCTGGTTCTCGCCAGAGCCTTTGGCCTAGGTGCCTCCATCTCGGTATCCGAAGGTCCAGCACCGTCAGCTGGTCCTTGGTAGTGCTTTCTAGCACAGGTACCTCCTGCCTAGTAACCGTGGTCCAGCACCGTCAGCTGTTCCTCGGTAGTGCCATTGGCTCTTGTAGCTTTAGCTACCCATCTGGGTTCCAGCACCGTCAGCTGGTTCTCGGCAGTGTCTTTGGCACGGGTACTCCCTGTTGCCCAGCCTGGTTCCAGCACGCCAGCTGTTTCCGGGTAGTGTCAAGGTCACTATGCCACCAATCCGTTGTCCTGTCGTCTTGCGGCCGGGTTAGCCGACTCTACGGTGCCTGCAGTTTAGGTGACTCCTATGTGGGCTGCGGGATGTGGCACTGAAGGCAAGATCCGTAGTGCCAATGGGACATGGACCCCCTGTAGGACTGTGGGTTTCGGTAACTGTGGCCAGCTTGCGGCCTGGCTACTTTGCTTTGGATGGGTACCTTCTGCTACCCACCCGGGTTCCAGCACTGTCAGCTGGTTCTCGCCAGAGCCTTTGGCCTAGGTGCCTCCATCTCGGTATCCGAAGGTCCAGCACCGTCCGCTGGTCCTTGGTAGTGCTTTCTGGCACAGGTACCTCCTGCCTAGTAACCGTGGTCCAGCACCGTCAGCTGTTCCTCGGTAGTGCCATTGGCTCTTGTAGCTTTTGCTACCCATCTGGGTTCCAGCACCGTCAGCTGGTTCTCGGCAGTGTCTTTGGCACGGGTACTCCCTGTTGCCCAGCCTGGTTCCAGCACGCCAGCTGTTTCCGGGTAGTGTCAAGGTCACTATGCCACCAATCCGTTGTCCTGCCGTCTTGCGGCCGGGTTAGCCGACTCTACGGTGCCTGCAGTTTAGGTGATTCCTATGTGGGCTGCGGGAACTGGCACTGAAGGCTGGATCCGTAGTGCCAATGGGACCCCCTGTAGGACTGTGAGTTTCGGTAACTGCGGCCGGCTTGCGGCCTGGCTACTTTGCTTTGGATGGGTACCTTCTGCTACCCACCCGGGTTCCAGCACTGTCAGCTGGTTCTGGCCAGAGCCTTTGGCCTAGGTGCCTCCATCTCGGTATCCGAAGGTCCAGCACCGTCAACTGGTCCTTGGTAGTGCTTTCTAGCACAGGTACCTCCTGCCTAGTAACCGTGGTCCAGCACCGTAAGCTGTTCCTCGGTAGTGCCATTGGTTCTTGTTCCTTCTGCTACCCATCCGGGTTCCAGCACTGTCAGCTGGTTCTCGCCAGAGCCTTTGGCCTAGGTGCCTCCATCTCGGTATCCGAGGTCCAGCACCGTCAGGTGGTCCTTGGTAGTGCTTTTTAGCACAGGTACCTTCTGCTTAGTAACCGTGGTCCAGCACCGTCAGTTGGTCCTCGGTAGTGCCATTGGCTCTTGTTCCTTCTGCTACCCATCTGGGTTCCAGCACTGTCAGCTGCTTCTCGCCAGAGCCTTTGGCCTAGGTGCCTCCATCTCGGTATCAGAGGTCCAGCACCGTCAGCTGGTCCTTGGTAGTGCTTTTTAGCACAGGTACCTTCTGCTTAGTAACCGTGGTCCAGCACCGCCAGCTGGTCCTCGGTAGTGCCATTGGCTCTTGTTCCTTCTGCTACCCATCCGGGTTCCAGCACTGTCAGCTGGTTCTCGCCAGAGCCTTTGGCCTAGGTGCCCCCATCTCGGTATCCGAGGTCCAGCACCGTCAGCTGGTTCTTGGTAGTGCTTTTTAGCACAGGTACCTTCTGCTTAGTAACCGTGGTCCAGCACCGTCAGTTGGTCCTCGGTAGTGCCATTGGCTCTTGTTCCTTCTGCTACCCATCCGGGTTCCAGCACTGTCAGCTGGTTCTCGCCAGAGCCTTTGGCCTAGGTGCCTCCATCTCGGTATCCGAGGTCCAGCAACGTCAGCTGGTCCTTGGTAGTGCTTTTTTGCACAGGTACCTTCTGCTTAGTAACTGTGGTCCAGCACCGTCAGTTGGTCCTCGGTAGTGCCATTGGCTCTTGTTCCTTCTGCTACCCATCCGGGTTCCAGCACTGTCAGCTGGTTCTCGCCAGAACCTTTGGCCTAGGTGCCTCCATCTCGGTATCCGAGGTCCAGCAACGTCAGCTGGTCCTTGGTAGTGCTTTTCAGCACAGGTACCTTCTGCTTAGTAACTGTGGTCCAGCACCGTCAGTTGGTCCTCGGTAGTGCCATTGGCTCTTGTAGCTTTTGCTACCCATCTGGGTTCCAGCACCGTCAGCTGTTCCTCAGTAGTGCCATTGGCTCTTGTTCCTTCTGCTGCCACTACGGGTTCCAGTACTGTCAGCTGGTTCTCGCCAGTTTCTCAGCCTTCTTGTACCTTCTGCTACATTTCCAAGATCAAGCTTTTTGAAATTGTCTTTGGTAATCCGTATTGATCTCCATGACGACGACCCTGATGACGACGACCCTGAAGACCACACCAAAGAAGACCAGAAATATGACCCTAAATAATATGACCAAGAGGACAAAGAACATGAAGACAACCACCAAGATACAGAACAAAAGACTGAAGAATAAGAAGCCGAAGAAGCAAAAGCAGAAGAACAGAAAGCAGAAGAACATTAAGCATCAGACTAAAAATCAGCATAGAAGAAATCAAAATTATAAGCAGAAGACTAAGCAGTAAATGGGGGTGAGTCCGTTCCTCCTCGTGGTGCCCCTGGAAAATGCCTGCTGCTGCAGGCCAAACTGAACACGGACAAATCCTGTTGTAAATCTTTAGTGACAGGCAGAACGTAAGGTGTAATCTTATAACTTTTATAGATAAGTACTACAGGAATGCCTGTCACCATAAGAAAATGAAGAAAAAGAAGAGTAGGAAGAAGATGAAGAAATAACTAGCGACACTAGCGATGAGATGACGTCATCCCTTCAGCTGTTTCACACACTGATTGGTGGAGGAAGTGGCCGGAAGCCCCTCTTCCACCAATGCTGACTGCGCCTAGAGAGATATTGAAGAGAGCCAGCGGGCAGGCTCGGTGCGGCCTGCGGACCTCTGGTTTCCAACCCCACAGCTGTCCGCGGTCCAGCCGATTCATTTTAGCCTGCGATGATGGGCGGGGGGCACACTGCTGGCACAGGGGGCCCACTGCTGGCACCGGGCCCCCCCTCCTGCTCAGGGGCCCCATGGCGGCCGGGTGTCAGAGCA
Organism: Dendrobates tinctorius; assembly: GCF_039654945.1. Taxonomy (NCBI): domain Eukaryota; kingdom Metazoa; phylum Chordata; class Amphibia; order Anura; family Dendrobatidae; genus Dendrobates; species Dendrobates tinctorius. Next base: position 76,375,522 of record NW_027361714.1, on the reverse strand, counting down.
GGGAGATTGATTCTCCCTGTTCTGCCTCAGAATGTAACTGTATCGGTGTGCTGTGCACACTGATACAGTTACAGTAGCCTAGCTCCGGGTGGGACCCCTCAGAGTGCGGGGCCCGGGGCGACCTCCTGCTCTGCCCACCTCGGTAGCTGTGCTACTGGTCCCCCAGACTGCTGAAATACATGTAGACTTCAGAACATACCACCTATGTAAATATAAACCCAAACCCCTGATATACAGACACTCCTACCTTGGCTGTTTAGTTCTGGTCAGGAGAGCCATGGCAGTTCTGGTACTTGTATTTATATATGGACCATAAAACTCAAATGTCAGTAATTGGGTGTATGCGTGGTGGCTTAGTGGTTAGCAGTGTTGGTTTCCAGCGCTGGGGTTCTGGGCTCAAATTCCACTAAGGACAACGTCTGCAAGGAGTTTTTATTTTCTCGTGTTTGTGTGGGTTTCTTTCGGGTTCTCCCGTTTCCTCCCACACTCCAAAGACATACTGATTGGGAATTCAGACTGTGAGCCCCTATGGGGACAGTGATGATATTGTCTGTAAAGCTTTGTGCAACTGTAAAGAGGTGGCGGGGAACCTCAGTTGCCTCCTCTCTCCTACACACTGAGCCCACCACCCTAATGGTTCCCTCAAGTTTTATGTGTAATGTTTTCTGTGTAATGTGCTATACATGCCATGTAACTGCATATGTATATAGTTAGTTAAAAAAAGGGGTCTGGTCCAACAAGCTGACAGGTAAGGAATTTCCTGTTCCTGAAGCAGAGGCAGGCTTGCACGGGGCAGGACACTCTTCACTTCCAGGAGCAGAGGGTGCCCCGATCAGGGGGGACATAGGCTGCCACGGACTGTAGGGCAGTTTGGATGAGTCCTAGTGTTGTGGACCGACCCCAGAAGCACTTTTGTGGTTCACCAGCCCGGATGGGAGCTGTTGAGACTGTGCCTTCTCACTAAGTTGCAGGGACAGAGCAGGAAGCATTGTATTGTTGTACTCGTCTGGAGTAAGCGCATGATGGAGGTAACTGTCTGTACCATAGGACTGGGACTTCACTTGTCTGTTTCTGCGCAAGGGGCCAGGGTGCTCACTGACTGTGTCTTACTAAACTGGGCCATGACTACCACCCCGTGCCACCTTGCTAACAACATGATGGTGCTATATATGTCAGCATAATAAATAACACCAAGGCAATTCATCATTACTGTTTCTCCACTTTTAATGAGTAATTTGCTCACTTATTCTCTATGTGTTTTGTACCACTTTTTAAGTAGTTTTTTTTTTCCTTGACAATTTTGCTTTTCCAGATGTTTTAGACAAATTCACAAAATGTGACTTTTACAATATATGTGGCATTTTTTGGCGCATCTCTTCTAGTTTCTGAAGGAGTTTTCAATTTGGCTCATTTTTATGAGTTTTTAAAGGATTTGAAACTTTCGGTGCTAAAAAGTGGCAAAAGATAGCCACAGACAGAAAATAAAGAGCGTTTTTAATGTGTCGCAAATTTCATAAATGACGTGCACCATTTTGAAGAATTTGGCACAAAAACATCAGCAAACAAAGCAAGATAAGAAAAACAAATGTGTCTTCATTAAATTGTAAATGATTAATCGAGTCTTTTTCTTTAGTTTTTGGAGCGGAAACTCCAAGTTTTTTTGAGTATTTTGGAGCGTTCATGCTCTTAAGAACTCAGCAAAAAGGTTCACTGTGAACACGCTATTAGGGTTGCTTCGGCCCCCCTCAGTATTTTCTGCCTAGCATCACATTCCTCTGCTATATGCTTAAGTCTGTGCCTCTGCAATATGGGCAATTACATGAAATCTTGCACATCCTCTGTTCCTGTTATGGCACTTGCACAGTACTTTCCTATTTGTGGGCACAGATCTCACTCATCCTCTGTGCATAGAAAGTACATACATAGAGAAGCAAAATACTGACATGTGAAATAGGCCTAAGGGACATTTAACCCCATCAAGACTTTAGAAGTACCCATATGTCCTGCTTGAGAAGGTGTTCCCAACCTAGGATGTATGGGCACGTCCTGGCGATCATGTGGCCACCTTTACTAAAGGCACCGTGTTTGCATGAAGATGCCTCCTGTTTCCGACAGCACGACACCTGTGCTCATTGTCACGGGGGGGGGGGGGTTTACCATCCCCCAGCAACTTTGGTTGCTGTGATTGGCTGTTCAATTCTGAACATCCATACATAGCGATTTCAATGTTTAGGCAAATTAAATTGCCTGAAACATTGAAGTCCAGCTATGATCGGAACTATAACTTCAGGCTGGAGCGAGGTAACCGCAGCGTCACCAGCCCCAGTGCTGACTGGAGCGATCAGACGATGACGTCCAATCACACCAATCAGTGAGCAGAGACGCGGTCTGATCTCACACAGACTGCTTGGCTCTGTCTCATTTTAGCTTGGAGATGTGAGGAGAGCAGTCACTGTGCCATTCTGCTGCTGGGGCTTTTGGTGCCACAGACTATCTTAGCCTATGCCACCACTTTTTGTGCTGCTGCTCACTGAAGAAAGAAGACAGAAGACTTTACTGATCTGTTCTTGACCTGTTCCTGCTTTTTTACAGTCTACCCCAATCCTTATTTCCCCCCTTTCCCTAAGGTGTGTTACAAAAATTTGACTGTGTGCATCATAGAGATGGCAATGTATAACTCTTTTGTGCTATTAGATGTGCTTGCCTGTTGTGAACTCATTTTCTGGTTTACCTCTGGCTTCTGGTGAGGGTGGTGGAGCTGGCTGTGTTGACAGAGGAGTCGTGAGTTCTCCATCCGGGCTCCCTCTAGTGGTGACAGTAGGTAATGAAGCTGATCTAAATCTCTCCTTGTATCTCCACCCATAGAGACTCCACCTCTTCATTTCCCTCTTGTATATCTTCTCTTAAGGGGGTTTTACACTAAGCGATATCGCTAGCAATATCGCTAAAACGTCACTGGTTTTGTGACGTTATAGCGATATTGCTAGCGATATCGCTATGTGTGATACTTACCAGCGACCGGCTCCCCCGCTGTCCATCGCTGATCGCGCGAGAATGTCCGGCTCCATTTCTCGTCGGGTGCTTCCTGCTGAGACTTCCTGCTGTGTGAGACGAGCGACGCTGGAGGCGGGCGGGAGAACGCAGGATCGCTGTGTGTGAATGGTAAGTATCGTGCGCTGCGTCGCTGCTGAATCGCTGTGAGGTCTTTCTGTATGAAAGCTCACTAGCGATCATTTAGCGATGCACCAGCGATCCTGACCGGGTGGGATCGCTGGTCGGATCGCTGGTGCATCGCTAAATGTAAAAGGGCCTTTGGTGTGGGCTTTAAAGTGGACTTTATATATAGACAGACTCCACCCCCTTTCCTTTTTTTACGATCCCTCCTAAACAAATCATATCCTTGCAAGTTAGCCGCCCAGTCATAGCTGTCGTCTAACCATGTCTCAGTTATTCTTACTATGTCGTATTTTTCCTCATACATTACCAACTCCAGATCTTCAATCTTATTGGTCAGGCTTCTTGCGTTGGTCAGCATGCAGGAAAGAAGTTTTGCTTCATTTTTCTTAGCTTCCTTCTGAGTACCCTGTCTTGGGTCCTCTTTACCACATCTAGTATCCTTGATTAGTTTCTCCTTCTGCTGCATGTTCTTGTCTGCTGTTTTTCCTCCCATCCCCTCTTCTTCTAGTTTAAAGCCCTCCTGATGAGTGTGGCAAGTCTTCTGGCAAATGTGTGTTTCCCAGGTTTTGTGAGGTGTATCCCATCTCTTGCGAGAAGTCCATCGTAGAGGTAATTCACGCCATGGTCCAAGAATCCAAATCCTTGCTGCCTGCACCACCGTCGTAGCCAGTGGTTCACCTCTAGTATCCTATTCCATCTTCTGATGCCATGGCCATCGACTGGGAGGATTGATGAGAAAACAACCTGTACGTTCCGTTCCTTTATTTTCTTCCCCAGAATTTCAAAGTCTTCGCAGATAGTTGGTAGGTCACTTCTTGCCGTGTCGTTTGTGCCTACATGTATCAGTAGGAAAGGGTAGTCATCCTTGGATTTGAGGATAGTTGGTATCCTGTTGGCCACATCCATGATTTTTGCTCCTGGGAGGCAGCAAACTTCTCGTGCGGTTATGTCCGGCCTGCAGATAGTTGCCTCCGTGCCTCTTAGTAGTGAGTCGCCCACAACTACCACTCTTCTTTTCTTTCCGGACGCACTGCTTGTTGCTCGTGAGTGTTTTTGAGTGTCATTTGTTTCCGCTTTTGTTGACAGAGTAACTTTTGTTGATAGTGTGTCTTCTCTTGTAGATACGGTATCATCCTGAGCTGTGCCATTTTCATAGTCCAGCATGAGGGCTTCATATTGGTTGCTAAGCTGTGTGTGTGGTGATGACCACTTGATCCGTTTGCTTCTTTTCGTCACATGGCTCCACTTTTCAGCCTCTGTATGTGCTCTGAAGCTTTTCTCACTTTCCAAATCCTGAATGGTTGCTTCTGCTTCATCCAAGAAGTCCTCATGTTCTTTAATTACCTTCAATGTTGCTATTCTTTCTTCCAGTCCCTGCACCTTTTCCTCTAAGAGGGCAACAAGTTTGCACTTCTGACAGGTAAAGTTGAGTTTTTGGCCCGGAAGATCCGTAAACATGTAGCATGTGTTGCAGGTGACCATGTGGATTTTCTTCTCTTCCATATTGCTGATGCAGGCTATGATGGGTAGTTTTGCGATGTCCTCAAACAGCAAGTCCCAGCGATCGATCAGCTTAAGGTGACTCTTCTCCTCTTCCCAGAATGCACCGGAAATATGCAGATGAGCTTCCTGCTTCTCCAATCCCTGGTTTTGCGATGTCCTCAAACTGCGAGACCCGGCAAGTCCCAGCGATCGATCAGCTTAAGGCGACATTTCTCCTCTTCCCAGAATGCACCAGAAAAATGCAGATGAGCTTCCTGCTTCTCCAATCCCTGGTTTTGGTATTGCCAAGCCACTGACTGATCTGACCAAGAAGGGCGCTGATGTGCTGAATTGGTCTCCAGAGGCTGTTTTGGCATTTCAGGAGCTGAAGCGGAGGTTCACTTCTGCTCCGGTTTTACGGCAACCTGATGTCTCACTTCCATTTCAGGTAGAGGTAGATGCTTCGGAGATTGGTGCAGGAGCTGTTTTGTCCCAAAAAGATCCGGTGACTTCTAAAATGAATCCCTGTGCCTTCTTTTCCCATAAGTTCTCCCCATCTGAACGCAACTATGATGTGGGGAATCGGGAATTGTTGGACATGAAGTGGGCATTCGAGGAGAGGAGACATTGGTTGGAAGGAGCTAGACATCAAGTTGTGGTCCTCACTGACCACAAGAATTTGATTTACCTGGAGTCGGCCAAATGCTTGAATCCTAGACAGACTAGCTGGGCCTTGTTTTTCACGCGTTTTGATTTTGTGGTCTCCTTTCTTCTGGGCACTAAGAATGTTAAGGCAGACACCCTTTCTAGGAGTTTCTTTGCTGATTCTCCTATTGTGACCAAACCTACTACCATACTAGGTGAGGGGGTAGTTCTTTCTGCCATCTCGCCCGATTTGAGATGTGCCCTGGAAGAATTTCAGGAGGACAGACCTGAGCGTTGTCCTATGGGAAAATTGTATGTTCCTAACCAGTGGAGGAAAATAGTGATGTCTGAAGTTCATTGCTCTGTGTTGGCTGGTCATCCAGGTATTTTTGGTACCAGAGATTTGGTGAGTCGGTCTTTTTTGTGGCCCGCCTTATCTCGTGATGTCAGGAATTTTGTGCAGTCTTGTGGGACTTGTTCCCAGTCTAAACCCTGTTCTCGTTCTAGTGGGTTGTTGATGCCCTTGCCGGTGCCCAAGAGACCATGGACCCATCTCTCAATGGATTTTATTTCTGATCTTCCTGTCTCTCAGAGAATGACTGTTATCTGGGTGATTTGTGATAGATTTTCTAAGATGGTCCATCTTGTACCAGTCCCAAAGCTGCCATCTTCCTCAGAGTTCGTGCCCTTGTTTTTACAACAGGTGGTTGGGTTGCATGGGATTCCTGAGAATATTGTGTCGGACAGAGGAGTCCAGTTTGTCTCCAGATTTTGAAAAGCTTTTTGTTCCAAGCTGGGAATTCAGTTATCTTTCTCCTCTGCGTTTCACCCACAGACCAATGGGCAGACTGAGAGAACAAACCAGACTTTGGAGTCCTATTTGAGATGTTTTATATCTGCTGATCAGGATGATTGGGTCTCATTTTTGCCCTTGGCCGAATTCGCCCTAAATAATAGAGCTAGTTCTGCCACATTGATGTCGCCCTTTTTCTGTAACTTTGGGTTTCATCTTCGATTTTCTTCAGGGCAAGTGGAATCTTCAGCCTGCCCAGGTGTTGACACTGTGGTAGAGAGAATGCAGCAGATTTGGGACCAAGTGGTGGATAAGTTGTCCCTCTCTCAAGAAAAGGCCCAGCAGTTCTCCAACCGGCATAGGACCATTGGTCCCCGGTTTAAAGTGGGTGATATGGTTTGGTTGTCATCAAAAAATATCTCTATGAAGGTTGCGTCTCCAAAGTTCAAACCAAGATTTATTGGACCTTATAGGATTTTGGAGATTCTTAACCCGGTTTCTTTTCTATTGGCTCTTCCAGTTATGTTTAAGATCCATAACGTGTTTCATAAGTCTGTGTTGAAGAGGTTTGTTGAGCCAGTGGTTCCTACGGCGGCACCTCCTGACCCTGTGTTGGTTGAAGGTAATGTGGAATATGAGGTAGAGAAAATACTGGATTCTCGTCTGGCTAGACGGAGACTCCAGTATTTGGTCAAGTGGAAGGGTTATGGCCAGGAGGACAATTCTTGGGTCTCTGCCTCTGACATTCATGCTGATAGATTGGTTCGTGCTTTTCACCGGGCCCATCCTGATCGGCCTGGTGGCGTGGATGAGGATTCGGTGACCCCTCCTCAAGGGGGGGTAATGTTGTGAACTCATTTTCTGGTTTACCTCTGGCTTCTGGTGAGGGTGGTGGAGCTGGCTGTGTTGACAGAGGAGTCATAAGTTCTCCATCCGGGCTCCCTCTAGTGGTGACAGTAGGTAATGAAGCTGATCTAAATGGCAGAGACCTGCCACCTGAGGAGGAGGATTGTGAGTGGACATCAGGAGTCTCTGACTGGATTTAAGACAGCTGACTCCCTAATTTTGTGCTGGTGATTTTTCCTGCCCTGAGGTTCTGGTTTCCAGTTCTGTTCCTGCCTTCTCAAGCTAAGTGTGCTCTGCTATTTTTTCACATGAGATTTGGTCTGGTTTACTCAGTTTTTGTGGTCAGCCAGCCCCTGCTGGGGCTGTGCTGAATTTCCATTCTTATGTCTCTGTTTATGCCAGTTTGCTTTTTGTCCCTGATCAGATTGGTCTCTTTTTGCTCTGTCTTCAGAATATACCAGAGTGCTGATATAGGAAATTTGTAATGCTGACGAGAAACTAAGTCAGAGAGTGGACCCTCTGGATCGCGGATCCGGAGTCCCCGGGCCGAGCACGCCAGGTGAAGACCGACCCCTATACAGGGATCGTTTGGGGCAGGACCACAGAGGACGGAGGCGCGACAGCCGGAACCAAGAGGGACGGCTCCACGGACAAAAGGCCTGGAGAGGCAGAGGACTGATATACAAGCAGGGATGGGGAGTACAGGAAAAGACACAATATGGAAATGGCAAGGGAAAGGACCAGGGCGAACTGGAGACAGAGGACGGGCACAGGAATGGAAAGGAAGCAGCGCCTGGGCAGACTGAGGAGAGCAAGGGAACGACACTGAGGACGGCAGGGAGATAAGGCAGAGAAAGGTAAGGTACAGGAGAACAGTGGCGGCCAGAGGGTGCAGAGAACTACACAATCATCAGGCGTCCTCCTAACAGCGAGGACGCCTGAAATAGACCAACCCCCGGAAGTGCGTCCCCCAGTCCAGCCCCTCAGCGCCGCCCACCGCTGGAGAGGGAGAGCGGGAGGAGGCGTGCACGAGACAGGGGGCGGGAGACAGGAGCCGCCGTGAGGGAGAGTGGACGCCGTGAGGTGAGGAAACGCTGCGGCGCGCGCTGCTACAGAAGGGGCATCGGCGGACATAGCCGCCGATGTCACAGTACCCCTCTCCTTAAGTCCTCCCTTACTGAGATTGGCCAAAAACTTTTTCAGAATCCGGGGAGCGTTGATATTCTCCCGAGGCTCCCAGGACCTTTCCTCGGGACCAAAACCCACCCAATCGATAAGAAAAAAGGTCTTACCCCGGATTCTTTTTATAGCCAAGATGTCCTTGACCTCGAAGATGTTGTCCGAGATAACAGGTGAAGGAGGGACGATGGAAGCTGGTTGGAACCGATTCAGGACTACGGGTTTCAAGAGCGAGACATGGAAAGCGTTGGGAACCCGGAGCGAAGCAGGCAACCTCAATTTGTAAGCCACTTCATTAATACGTTCAATCACTTCAAACGGCCCAATGTACCGAGGACTCAGCTTATAAGAGGGAACTCTCAGACGGATATGTCGAGTTGAAAGCCAGACTTTGTCACCTGGATGGTACGGGGGCACGTCCTTCCGTCTTTTGTCTGCATGTTTTTTGATTCGGTTGTTGGCACCCATGAGCGCGTCCCTGGTCTCTCTCCAAATCTGCGAGAATTCTTTAGCAAGAGAATCGGCTGCGGGTACTCCTGTAGACGTAGAGAAAGGTAATGGAATACCTGGGTTTTGACCGGTTACCACAAAAAAAGGTGACTTGGTGGTAGATTCGCTGGGATGATTATTGTGCGAGAATTCAGCCCAAGGTAAGAGCGCGACCCAATTGTCCTGATGGGCGTTGGCGAAGTGACGTAGGTAGGTGGTTAACACTTGATTAATTCGCTCCACTTGCCCGTTGGTCTGAGGATGGTATGCGGAAGAGAAGTCGAGAGATGTACCCATAAGCCGGCAGAGAGCCCTCCAGAAGCGGGAGGTGAACTGGACCCCCTGATCCGACAGAATCCGCTGAGGAAGACCATGCAGCCTGAAGACCTGGTGGATAAAGATCTCGGCCAACTTCGGGGCGGACGGTAGTCCCGGTAAGGGAATGAAGTGGGCCATTTTTGAAAAACGATCTGCTACGACTAAGATGGTGGTACATCCGGCTGAGCGGGGTAAATCAGTTACGAAATCCATGGCGATCTGCTGCCAGGGAACCTCAGGAACTGGCAATGGGTGAAGAAGACCGGCGGGCAAAGTCCTAGCCACCTTGTTCTGGGCACAGATTGTGCACGAGGCAACATAGTCCATCACATCCTGGCGAAGCGTGGGCCACCAGTAATACCGGGACAGCAGCAAGAGAGTCTTTTTAGTCCCAACGTGTCCAGCAATTTTGGAGGAATGCCCCCAGTCCAACACCTCAGTACGTCTGCCTTGAGGGACGAAGGTCTTGCCGGGCGGAGGAATAGCAAAATTCACAGGGGCCACAGTGATCATTTTAGTAGGCTCAATAATATAGGATGGGGCTTCATCCCTCTCCGATGACTGTAACGACCTGGAAAGGGCATCGGCCTTGATGTTCCTATTACCAGGTCGAAAGTGAAGTTGGAAGTCAAAGCGGGAGAAATACAGGGCCCACCTGGCTTGCCGGGCATTGAGTCTTTGGGCAGACTGCAGGTAAGCCAGGTTCTTATGGTCCGTGAGGATGGTAAAGGGATGTACAGCCCCCTCAAGTAAATACCGCCATTCGGCCAAGGCCATCTTAATGGCCAGTAATTCTCGGTCTCCAATGGAGTAGTTGCACTCCGCAGGTGAAAAGACTTTAGAAAAGAAGCCGCAAGGAACCAGCCGTCCGGATGAAGCCTGCTGGGACAGGACCGCTCCAGCTCCAGTGGAGGAGGCATCCACTTCCAGGACGAAGGGCCTGCTGGTCACAGGCCGATGCAAAATGGGTGCTGACGCAAAAGAACGTTTCAGAGCTTGGAAAGCGTCTTCAGCTTCAGGGGAACAGCTGTTGGGCTTCGTTCCCTTGCGGGTCAAGGCCGTGATGGGTTTGGTAACCGTAGAAAAATGAGGCACAAACTGACGGTAATAATTTGCGAACCCAAGAAACCGCTGGATGGCCTTAATCCCCACTGGACGGGGCCACTTGAGTACCGCACTGAGTTTTTCGGGATCCATCTTTAGACCGGAATCGGTGACGACATATCCCAAGAAGGGCAGAGACGACTGCTCAAAAAGGCATTTCTCAATCTTGGCGTAGAGTTGGTTCTCTCGAAGGCGGTGCAAGACCAAGCATACGCTCTTGCGATGGGAGGACAAGTCGGGCGAGAAAACGAGAATGTCGTCTAGATAGATGACCACACAGGAATAGAGTAGATCCCGGAATACCTCGTTGATAAATTCTTGAAACACAGCGGGGGCATTGCAAAGACCGAATGGCATGACTAGGTATTCATAATGCCCGTCACGGGTATTGAAGGCCGTTTTCCACTCATCCCCAGCACGGATCCGGACCAAATTGTAGGCTCCCCGCAGATCTAACTTCGTGAAGATCCGGGCTCCTCTCAGCCGGTCGAAGAGCTCCGGAATCAATGGAAGGGTGTAACGATTTTTAACGGTGATTTTGTTTAGACCCCGGTAATCAATGCAAGGCCGCAGTGATCCGTCTTTCTTCCGGACGAAGAAGAAGCCCGCGCCCGCAGGAGAGGAGGACTTCCGGATAAACCCCTTGGACAGATTTTCATGGATATATTCCGTCATGGCAGAGGTCTCGGCAGGAGAAAGAGGGTAAGTTCTACCTCTGGGAGGAACCGCTCCAGGAATCAGGTCGATGGGGCAGTCATAGGACCGGTGCGGAGGCAGGGAGTCCGCCTCCTTCTTGCAGAAAACATCAGCGTAGGCGTGGTATGGAACAGGAAGGCCGGGGAGGTCCGTTGGCCTAAGCTGAGGATGGGAACGAACCAGGGTACGTAAACAGGTTGCATGGCAGGTATGCCCCCAGCGCAGGATCTCTCCGGAGCGCCAGTTGATGACTGGCTCATGCCGCCTAAGCCAAGGTAGTCCCAAGAGAATGGCATGGGATAATTGAGGCAGGACATAGAAGGCAATCTTCTCAGAATGAAGTGCGCCAATTTGTAGCTTTACTTCAATGGTAACCGTGGTGATGAGCCCAGGAAGAGGTTTGCCATCCACGGAGGTGATTGCTCGAGGGTTACTTAAGACGATCACGGGAATCTGGAGTTTGTCAACCTCCTCCTGGCGGATGAAGTTGCCTGCAGCGCCCGAGTCCACATACGCCTCCACAGAGCTACGCCCCCGACCTGTAATAAGCAGAGCTGAAAGAGTAAGTGGGAGAGAGGGGGTCTGATCACCTAGGGGGCCCTCTCCTACCTGGCCTAGGCGGATGCGTTTCCCGGTCTCTCAGGACAAGTGCGTATGAAGTGATTGGCCCCTCCACAATATAGACAGAGTCCCTTAGTCATCCTCTCCTTACGCCGTTGTTCGGACAGCTTGATGCGATCCACCTGCATAGGCTCGGGAGCAGTGTTACTAGGGAGAGCAACAGTGCGCGGAATGGGAGCTTGGTATAACCTAAAGGACCTCCTCTCCCTGGCTGACTCCCTAGCGCGTTCCTGAAAACGCAGGTCAATACGAGCAGCCAGGGAGATGAGATCCTCCAGGGTGGTAGGAAGGTCACGCCCGGCCAACTCGTCTTTGATTTTACTAGAAAGACCTCTCCAAAAGGCACCAACCAGGGCTTCGTTATTCCAGCCCAGCTCCGAGGACAAGGTCCGGAAACGGATGGCGTATTGCCCTACAGTTAGGGACCCCTGGCAGAGGTTAAAAAGGGCCTCTGTAGAGGAAGCAAGGCGTCCGGGTTCATCAAAAACCTTACGGAATGTTTCCAAAAAACTCTGGATGTTAGTCACCACCGGGTCATCCCTCTCCCACAACGGATTCACCCAAGCCAACGCCTCCCCCTCTAGATGGGAGATTATAAAGGCCACCTTAGCACGATCCGTGGGGTATTGTTGGGGCAGAAGATCAAAGTGCAACCTGCACTGGTTTAAAAATCCCCTACACAATTTTGGGTCCCCAGAGTACCTAGGCGGCTTACCAAGACGGGGAGGAGGGAAAGAGACAGCGTCCCGGGCTTGGGTAGAAGCGGCCGCAGAGGACTGCAAAGACAGCAGCCGATCATCCACGGACGCCATATACCCCAAAATGTGAGATTGAGCATCGCACTGCTGTGCAAGCTCCTGCTGGAGACTGACTAAGAGAGGTGCATGCGCTGGGTCAGCGGTTTGCAGGGCGGAGAGCCGGGTGTCCATGGACTTCATGAATGACATGATACGGGTCTGATTCTCTCTTAGGAAGAGCAGTTCCTTTTGAGTGGCAGCCGCGGCACCGGCGGGGTCCATGGCCTGATGATACTGTAATGCTGACGAGAAACTAAGTCAGAGAGTGGACCCTCTGGATCGCGGATCCGGAGCCCCTGGGCCGAGCACGCCAGGTGAAGACCGACCCCTATACAGGGATCGTTTGGGGCAGGACCACAGAGGGCGGAGGCGCGACAGCCGGAACCAAGAGGGACGGCTCCACGGACAAAAGTCCTGGAGAGGCAGAGGACTGATATACAAGCAGGGACGGGGAGTACAGGAAAAGACACAATATGGAAATGGCAAGGGAAAGGACCAGGGCGAACTGGAGACAGAGGACGGGCACAGGAATGGAAAGGAAGCAGCGCCTGGGCAGACTGAGGAGAGCAAGGGAACGACACTGAGGACGGCAGGGAGATAAGGCAGAGAAAGGTAAGGTACAGGAGAACAGTGGCGGCCAGAGGGTGCAGAGAACTACACAATCATCAGGCGTCCTCCTAACAGCGAGGACGCCTGAAATAGACCAACCCCCGGAAGTGCGTCCCCCAGTCCAGCCCCTCAGCGCCGCCCACCGCTGGAGAGGGAGAGCGGGAGGAGGCGTGCACGAGACAGGGGGCGGGAGACAGGAGCCGCCGTGAGGGAGAGTGGACGACGGGCGCGCGCCCGGACGGGAGCGCGCAGGTGAGGAAACGCTGCGGCGCGCGCTGCTACAGAAGGGGCATCGGCGGACATAGCCGCCGATGTCACAGAATTGAAGTCTAGCGACTTCAGGGTTTTTGTTATCAGAAAGTGCTGGACATTTTTTGGCAGGGATTTGTGCATGATTGCAGACAGCATCTTTCCTTTCCTGTCCTTTCTAGTTAGTTTGGGCCCCATCATTTGCTCAGCCTATTTTTCTATCTGTGTTTGTGTTTTCATCTTGTCTCACCGACAATACATGTTTGGGGGCTGTCTATTGCTTTGAGGTCTGCTCTGGGGCAGTTTAGATTTCCCCTTTTCTTGCTTTAGGCTTATTTAGTTCTCCGGCTGTGACGAGGCATCTAGGATCATCGTAGGTACGCTCCACGGCTACTGCTAGTTGTGTGGATAGGATCAGGGGTCTGAAATCTGCTTAGTTACCAACCTCTCTGGTTTTCTGTGGCTTAGCTTGTTTTTGTTTTTCCTCCTCAGTGACTCATTCATAACACTTACCAGACCGATACATTTCTTCAGTTCCAGGAGGTAGTGATCAAGGCCATAATATTTGGAAGTCAGGAAGGAGCGGTCCCCAGTATTTTTGGAAGTTAAGGTGCTCGTACAGTACCAGGGCAACATTTCCCAGGTGAGGTAACTCAAATTGCAAAGAAAGAAAGGTCGCAAAAAAGTGTTACAGAAGGGGGATAAGAAAAGACATGACTTAGCAAAGCGACAACTCCCCCGACAAACCTGGCCTGTGTATAAAATATTTTTTTTAAGTCTACCACTCATCCATGGTTTACTACATGTATTTCTGACTTGCTCTAATTTATTGCATGACTTGTACAGTACTTTACACAACTGACATATGTCAACCTGATGCACTGTACACAATTCACATATGCCATCACATTATAAAATTCACATACCAGGAAAAAACTAGATCAGTTACAAAATATGGTAATTTGTGGTTGGTTTCTACTGTTTAGGTACATCAAGGGCTCTCCAAACGCGATATGACGCCCACAGACCATTCCATTAAAGTTTGCATTCCAAAACGTCACTCATTCCTTTCAGAGCTCCACAGTGTGTCAAGACAGTAGTTTTCCACCACATATAAGGTATCAGTGTACTAAGGAGAAATTGCACAACAAATCTTGGGGTCCATTTTCTCTTGTTATCATTGTGAAAATGAAAAAAATTGGGGAATAAAACAACATTTTTTGGGGAAAAATGTAATTTTTTCATTTTCACATTTCAATGTTGTAAAACTCTGTAAAGCTCCTGTGGATTCAGGGAGCTCATCACACATCTAGATAAATTCCTTGATTGGTCTATTTTCCAAAATTGGATCACATATGGGAGGTGTCCACTGTTTAGGCACATCAGGCTCTCCAAACGCGATATGGCAGCTGCTAACGATTCCAGTCAATTTTGCGTTGAAAAAGTCAAATGGTGCTCCTTCCCTTCCTAGCTGTCATTAAGGGATTTGTATTGCAAAGGAATGAGGAGACAAAAAAGCGCAATAGGGCAAAATGTAACAAAAAACTTGCTCACCTGGTTAGGATGAGATAGGAGCATATAGTCAGGCGGCTGCTGCAGATCCACAAGTCCTCAAGGACGAGAAGTAAACATTAGAGATGAGCGACTTTGCCTTTTTTCGGGTCGAGTCGGGTTTCATGAAACCTGACTTTCGCAAAAGTCAGGTCGAACGCAATCGGCCGATTATCGTGAAAAGTCGAAGGCTGACTGAAACACGAAACCCAATGCAAGTCAATGGGGAACAAAAGTCGGCAGTGAATGGAGGACAGGAAACATACCTACAGTGCCCATTTTAATGCCAAAGACATCAATTCTTATTACTTAAGCTTGTCAACCTTAATTTACTTTATAATAATAGTTAGGCATTGAAAAACTGGGGGTTATTTGGCTAAAGTTGTGGTGGGGGGGGTAGGGCTGGCTCCAGATGTTCGTGGGCCCAGGGCCAAAGAGTGTCAATGGGCTCCTTTAACACATGCCATAATTCATGATCCTCTGATACGGCAGAGAAATAGCGGTATAGTACAATGAAAAATACTTCACTTCTTACATCACATGACTGATATCCATTTTAAATTCTCCAATAGCTCCAAAAACGGACAGTATATTACTCCATACAGTATTATGGCCACCGCATAGTGCGCTATACAGAGTAATGAGGCCCATATATTTCTCCATACAGAATCATTGGTCCCATATAAGGTTCGATACAGTATATGATGAGCTCCACATAATGCTACAGTATATGTTGGTCCTCATGGATGAAGCTCCACTGTCTTATGGGCCCATATAATGCTCCATATATAATGGGCCCCATTTCTAATGCTCTAGTGTATAATGGGCCCTGTAAATGCTGCTCCAGTGTCTGATGTCCACCTTTGGAATGCTCCAGTGTATGTTGGGCCCCATATATCATTCTCCAGAGTATAGTGCTCCCCAAAAATTGCTCCCAACCTTTAAAACAATTAAATAAGTCTCCTCGCTAGGGAATCCCTGTACTAGTCTGGACTCCTTGTCGCCCCCATCTTCCATCTCTCTGCACTTGGAGTGTTTAGGCAGAGGGTGTACAGACGTGATGTCATCGCGCTCTCAGACCAGAATGTCACTGTCAGGAAACACGGAAGACATCACGGCGGTGGAGCAGGGAGAGGTAAGTATTTCAACTTTGCAAGTGGTGTGATCCTGAGCAAGCAGGGGGGGTCCACTCGTTGGCGACGGCACTGGCACAGGGCCCCTCATAGTACGGCGGTGTGTCTGACGGCGGGTCAGCCCTCCCACCGGCAGAGACACTTTTGCGTACTATGAGGGGCCCTGTGCCAGTGCCGTCGCCCATGAGTATGCCCCCCCATCTGCTCAAGGAACCTGCACTTTCATCTGCACCTTCCTCTTTGTCACCGTGTAAGGTGGTATAGTATGCGGGAAGGGGAACCTGATTTTCATCAGGGTCAGATTCTGGCTGTGTAGAGTGCAAGGGGAATGTAGTGGTCTGGGTCAATGTACCAGCAGAATCATCTAGCAGTGGCTGGACATCAGTGCACTTGTGGCACCCCCAGGAGTACGGTCGCCACAGTGGCATTACCTTCCTCCTAGGGAGTGTAATGTCATGCTTGGGAGCAACGAAGGATCTCTCTAGCAGTTAAACCAACACACAACACAGTTCCCACTCCAGGCCAGCAGGGAGAGCTCTGAACCTGACTGCTGAGGAGCTGCTCTCTGTGGTCGGGAGGAGGGAAGTTAGGGCAGTCTGTGAAGGGAAGTGGAAGTGTGTGGACGTGAGAAGGGGAGCTGGAGGATGAGCAGAGTTAAGGCTCACTCCTAGCTGGAGCGCATGGTCCGGATCCCGGTCTCCAAGTTTGTAGGGACACTGACGGTCCTGCAGCAGAAACCGGAGGAAGTAGCAGCTGTAAATGCTCTGTTCCCAACTAAGGCTCGGAGGCCCCAGCAGCGACTTGTGTGAGCCAGTAGGGAAAGGCTATGGCTGCCTGCCATACGAGAGCGTTTCGAAAGAGAGTCAACAGGGGGAACTTAAGTGAACTCAGTACTGCGAGTACCTCAGATAAGCACTAGAACAGAGGCCACACTACCTATCTGCAGAGAGAGAATTCCTAATTTGCTTCGAGGCTGACCAACTCCTTCTCCATCTGTACTCTGGGTCCTGGACGGCACTTACCAAGTACAGGTAAAGGAACTGCACGACTGTGTCCGTCATCTTTCTCCTGCGACTGGTGCACGGCTCTGCTACATCCTGCACTGCACACCATCTACCAACTCTTTCATCTGCCCTGCGACTACGGCCCTACCTGTGCAGGGCTTCTACATCTTAGCTGCACCACAACATCTGTCCCAGAGAAGCGATACTGCAGCGCTGGTCAATCTGATCAGAAACCACAGGTGGCGTCACGTATCATTCACCTATAAACGTTATTCACCCCTTTGCATGGACGCCCATGGCCATGGACTGGGTCACCACCACCGTGATACATCCCTCTGAGACACCGGCCCAGTACCGATTAACCCCACTGCCCTGGCTGGCCACCCACACTCCATGTCAGATTCATCTTGGACTGGGGAATTCACGATTTGACTTGATAACCCAGGCATGGTATGTGAGAAAGAACTACATGGACTAATGTGAAGTGTGGCCTGCTGCATCATTCACTTTTGGTGGGGGTGAAGGACACAAGGAAAGGGGTTCTTCCTGACCAGGAGCCAGTACCTGACGACTCAGTGCTTGCATTTTTTGAAACTTCAGAAGAGGAGGGCACATTATCTGGAGTCTGTTTCGGCAGTGTAAGCCAAAACCAGTTCCTGATGCTCTGGCTTTAAAAGCGGTTAACCTACTCTCAGAAAAGGTAGCCTTCCAGGCGTTCCGGAGCCAGACCATAATGCAGGCTCAACACCTCCTGCCTTAGCTGTTTTTGTGCTTTTGCCACTACCACCAGATGCACCACCACCACCAGTACCAGCTGGCCCCCCCACGCCCACGTCTGCGGCCTCTTCCACCCTACTTCCAAATTTTGGAGAAAATGTACCCAAAATAACATCAGATATATGGTATTGTATCAGAAGCGTACAGCTCTCTACAGTGAAAGGATAATTGTCAATCTTCCTATATATTTCATGAGTCACACAGAGATGCTCACAGGCTCAGTATGGATTAGACAAGAATATAAAAAGTAGAAAAAGGGTACAGTATCATCAGATAGCAGGTATATATAGTATAGTTTAAACATTCTAAATCTCCGTATATATTTCAGGAGGCAGACACAGACGCTCTCAGGCTCAGTATGGATTACAACACAATATACAAAGCTGTAAAACGCTAATGGATCTGAAGCGTACAGCTGTACTCAGTGTAGGGGTCATTGTCAATCTCAGTATTTATTTCCACAGTCAGAAACAGACTCTCACTTGGTCAGTTTGGATTAGACCAGAATATAAAAAGCAGTAAATGGGTAATGTATCACAAGCGTAGAGCTGTATACAGTGTTGGGGTAATTTTTAAATCTACATATAAATTGCAGCAGTAACGCACAGACTATCACACACTGAGGATGGATCACACCACAATATAAAAAGAAGATCCACAAGAAATAATCACACATATGGGCCAATGTTCCAGGTGTCAATGATACACTTAGAGTGGTGGGTGGAGGAGGACTTCCTGGCAGAAAGGGTACAGTATCACCAGATACCAGGTATATATAGCATAGTTTAAACATTAAAAATGTACGTCTATATATCAGGAGTAGTGTTGAGCCACCCCGCTAGTGTTCGAGTTCGGTTCGCTTCGTCAAACAGGAGGCAAGTTCGTCGAATGTTCGTCGAACGTTCGACGAACACCGTCGAACCCCATTGAAAACAATGGCAGGCAAACACAAACACATATAAACACATAGAAAACAATTACAAAACACCTTAAAAGGTGTCCGAAAGCAGACAAAATGCTCAGAAGACACAAATAACATATGGAAAAAGGCAACTACATATAGAAAAGAGGTGGAGGAGTAAAAGGAGGAGGAGAAGACACAGATATAGGCATGTCATCTAATATATAAAGCTCAAAGTGTGTATGTATGTATGTGTGTATGTATGTGTGTGTGTGTGTATGTCCGGGATAGGCATCCGCACCATCGCAGCTACAGCCACAAAATTTGGCACAGTCACACGTCTGGACCCCGAGAGCGTCCTAAGCTATGTTCTGAGGCGAGATTTTAAGCCCGCGCGTTCCAATTTACCAAACAATTTTGCCCCTATCTACATACTGGTGAAAAAGTGTGTGCGTGTCAAGCCCCGCCCCACATTATGATGTCATAATGCCCCTATTTGCATAATGGGGAAATAGTGTGTGCGTATCAAGCCCCGCCCCTCATTATGATGTCATAATGGATGCCATGGCGACGCTGATGTCATCATAGATTGCAAGCCCCGCCGCTCATTATGATGTCATAATGGTTGACTATGGGATGGAGGATGTGTGATGGGTATATGGGCACTGGACTATGGGATGGCGGATATGTATGATGGGTATATGGGCACGGGACTATGGGATGGAGGATATGTATGATGGGTATATGGGCATGGGACTATGAGATGAAGCATATGTGATGGGTATATGGGCACGGGACTATGGGATGGCGGATATGTATGATGGGTATATGGGCATGGGACTATGGGATGGAGGATATGTATGATGGGTATATGGGCACAGGCCTATGGGATGGAGGATGTGTGATGGGTATATGGGCACGGGACTATGGGATGGCGGATATGTATATGGGCACGGGACTATGGGATGGAGGATATGTATGATGGGTATATGGGCACGGGACTATGGGATGGCGGATATGTATGATGGGTATATGGGCATGGGACTATGGGATGGAGGATATGTATGATGGGTATATGGGCATGGGACTATGAGATGAAGGATGTTTGATGGTATATGGGCACTCGACTATGGGATGGCGAATATGTATGATGGGTATATGGGCATGGGACTATGGGATGGAGGATATGTATGATGGGTATATGGGCATGGGACTATGGGATGGAGGATATATATGATGGGTATATGGGGACGGGACTATGGGATGGAGGATGTGTGATGGGTATATGGGCACTGGACTATGGTATGGAGGATATGAATGATGAGTATATGGGCACGGGACTATGGGATAGAGGATATGTATGATGGGTATATGGGCATGGGACTATGAGATGAAGGATGTGTGATGGGTATATGGGCACTCGACTATGGGATGGCGAATATGTATGATGGGTATATGGACATGAGACTATGGGATGGAGAATATGTATGATGGGTATATGGGCATGGGACTATGGGATGGAGGATATGTATGATGGGTATATGGGCACGGGCCTATGGGATCATGGATATGTATGATGGGTATATGGGCACGGGACTATGGGATGGAGGATAATTATAATTTGCTATAACTAACCACAGTTAGTTACTATGCCCGGGCAGCGCCGGGCTCTTCAGCTAGTGCCCTTATAAAGTCAAGAAAGGCTGGAATAAAAATCTAAAATAAAAAAAATCTAAAATTCTAAAATCGAAGACGATCATATACCGTCGGACTTCCCACCATAAATTATGCCAACTGTCGATCGGGCGGCGTTATTCCCACGACCCTCCGAACAGCATCCATGAAGGCAAAGTTTTTGGTTTCCGGGGGCAGTATGGTTGCAAAGCTGAACCTTAAAGGAATGTCCAGAAGGGCACCACCAGGAGTGGAGCCTGCGGCTTAATTGGACTCCACACGGGCAACCTCAACCATGCCAGCCACGGAAAGGATGGACAGATTACAAGCTTTGTTGATTCTGTGGGTGGCGGTGCATGGCCGTTTTTAGTTGTGCTAGCGATTTGTCAGCTTAATTCCGTTAGCGAACGAGACTCCGGCATGTCCCCGCGGTCCACGTCCAGCTTACTAGAGGGACACGCGAGGCTCTGGCACGCAAGATCGAGCAATAACAGGTCTGTCATGCCCTTAAATGTCCGGGGCTGCATGCGCGCTACACTGAAAGGACAAGCGTGTGTCGCTTACAGGTGCGGATAACCCGCTGAACCCCGTTAGTGATGGGGATCTGGGATTCCAATTCTTCCCCGCGAACGAGGATTTCCCAGTAAGTGCAGGTCAACCGGAATTCCGGAATTAGGCCTAACTGGCATATCAGAAAGAATGTGAAAAAATTAAGTGTCCAAACCACAGGTGCTGTAGCTTGCTTAACAGCTGGGCTCCTCTGCTGAGTAGCACGCAGTTCTTACATAATCAGGCGGCATAGCTTGGTTCACGGGTGGTCAACTCTGCTGAGTAGCAGACAGTGCTTACATAAACAGGTGACATAGCTAGGTTCACGGGTGGGCTCCTCTGCTGAGCAGTAGACACAGGTACTAGGCCCAAAGTATTCACTGGGCTAAATGGAGTTAAAAAATGGTTCTTACATAAACAGGCGGCATAGCTAGGTTCACGGGTGGGCTCCTCTGCTGAGTAGCAGACACAGTTACTAGGCCCAAAGTATTAACTGGGCTAAATGCAGTCAAAAACTGGTTCTTTCATAAACAGGCGGCATAGCTAGGTTTACGGGTGGGCTCCTCTGCTGAGTAGCAGACATTGCTACAAGGCCCAAAAGGATTTTCTGGACAAGATGCGGTAAAAAATTATTAGAAACACACGGTGCAGCTCCTTGACAGGTGTACTACACCGCTGGCTACCAGACACAGCATTGAAAACCATTATGTGAAAATAAAGTTACGCTTTTGGTGAACGAACCGTTCTCGAACGGAACCTCCAACAGCCGAATTTTAAGCAAAGTGTTCGAGTTCGACGAACGGCTCGAACACCGCCCAAAACAGCTCGAATTTGAACTTGGCGAGCAGGTCGACTCGAACACCGCTCATCTCTAATCAGGAGGCAGACTCAGACGGTCATAGGCCCAGTATGGATTCGACAAGATTGTGGAAAGTTGAGAAAGGGTACAGTGTCACCGGATAACAGGTATATATGTAGCATAGTTTAAACATTAAAAATCTATGTCTATATATCAGGAGGCAGACTCAGACGGTCTCAGGCCCAGTATGGATTCGACAAGATTGTAGAAAGTTGCGAAAGGGTACAGTATCACCGGATAACAGGTATATATGTAGCATAGTTTACACATTAAAAATCTATGTCTATATATCAGGAGGCAGACTCAGACGGTCTCAGGCCCAGTATGGATTCGACAAGATTGTAGAAAGTTGGGAAAGGATACAGTATCACCGGATACCAGGTATATATAGCATAGTTTAAACATTAAAAATCTATGTCTATATATCAGGAGGCAGACTCAGACGGTCTCAGGCCCAGTATGGATTCGACAAGATTGTAGAAAGTTGCAAAAGGGTACAGTATCACCGGATAACAGGTATATATGTAGCATAGTTTACACATTAAAAATCTATGTCTATATATCAGGAGGCAGACTCAGACGGTCTCAGGCCCAGTATGGATTCGACAAGATTGTATAAAGTTGCGAAAGGGTACAGTATCACTGGATACCAGGTATATATAGCATAGTTTAAACATTAAAAATCTCCGTGTATATTTCCAGAGTCCGACAAAGACACTCACAGCCTCAGTGTGGATTAGGCAAGAATCTAAAAAGTAGAAAAATGGTAATGTATTCGAAGCGTACACCAGTATACACTGTTGGAGTATTTTTCAATCTTCATATATATTTCAGTCTCAGTAAGACAGTCCAGACTCTCCGCAAGAGGAAACGAGATGGATACAAGTACAGATGGAAAGTCGAGTGATTGCAGAAATTTTGGAATTACTAATCACGGGAAAAACTCTTGGGAAAATTCTCAGAGGCGATGCTGACCCTCAATTACTTTGTCTGTGGAGACAGCGAAAATAGTTCTTGTGAAGAAAGGTAGAAATGCACACTAAATAGACCTCATATATGCGTAGAGGTATCCCAGCCCAAGATCAGGCATAGAGAACATCAAGGACCAGATCAGCCAGACCATTAGGGGCTAGAGAGGGTCTAAGTGGACAGAGAAAATCTCCATAACCACCCCAAATGATATCCACACACACAAATCAGCACAATACAAAACTCATGAGAAGTGAAGAGGGCAGGTAGAGCCAGAGACCTGACGCGTGTCGCCACTCTAGGTGGCTTCGTCAGGGGTCTCCCTGCATTTCTATCTTTTTTGTACACCTCATAGTGATCAGCACTTTCTCAGGTTTACATTATCCCTTGTACTGTTTTTTGTAATTATTGGGTTGGAATTGCATCATTTTTTCATTGTATTTGTATATTATTGGTGTTTCTGACTCATATGCTCTATATTACCTATGTGTGGGCTTACTAATTCTCCTATTGAGAATCCTGTTTACATGGACCTAGGGATATAGGCATCATTCTCGTTGAGGGTGATAGTTGCTAGCAGGTGGGTTGCTCTATTATGAGCATTGTATTATTTGTGTATGTGTCACATTTGTGACCATTTTTAATGTTTTTAAGAATTTTTGCTGTTTGCAGTGTGTAATAAAATTTGTATTATATATGCTATGTCCTATTCAGGGTGATCCCCTGCTCATGGCCTATTTCTCTCCTTTTTGTGAAACCCCTGTGTCCAACGCCACTTCGGCTGTGTGCACCACGAACACCTCTTCCATGTTGCCCCCTATGGCTCATGGGAGAACCATCATCGCCGCGGTGTGCTGGGAATGCCTCAAACAAACGGTTTACCAGAGTTGCTTGTTAGCCAATATTAGCTCTAGGTTCTCCTGTGGCATGATGTTTGGAATTTGCCTTTATAGCGTGGATCCAGGATGCTGGCCAACCAGTAGTCGTCATCATTCATCATTTTGGCAATGTGGGGGTCCCTTTTTAGGATCTGCAAGGCAGATGTGGGCCAAAGTTCCAGGTGTCAATGATGCACTGCGAGTGCTGGGTGCAGGAGCACTTTCTGGCAAATCAACATCCCTCCAGACACGCACAAACCCTGTACCTGACCTTGCCACGCCAACATTTTCTCTTGCCCCCTGATAAGCATCCTCCTCCCCTAAATAATCATCCCCATCATCCTCCTCCTCCTCCTCTTCCTCTTCTTCCTCCACCTCGTCCAGGAGAGTTCCCTGAGCAGACAATGGCTGACTGTCATCAAGGCTTCCCTCCTTCTCTTCCTCCTCGGCTGAAGACGCCTGCTCCTTAATGTGCGTCAAAGTTTGTGTGGCGCCCCTGAGGGTTCAGTCGCCACAGAGGTACTGCACCTCCTCCTGAGGTGTGGTACCCCACTATCCAGGTAAGGTGGAGACACCTGACCACACTCCAACACCTGCATCCCACACAACACAGTAGTGTAGCAAATCACCCTTTGGTGGCTCCCTGCTTGGAACACGAAGCTTGCTGGGAGCCAGGTGGAGTTAGTTTGCACTAAAAGAGCGGGAAGAGGATAAGATTTACTGTAGTTAGTTAGTCATAGGAGTCAGACGAGGTCAGCCTGTGAAAGGAGATCCCCTGAGTGGGATGGATGAAGGAAGTGCCGTAGCCGACCTAAGTGATCTGGGTCCGCTGGCACAGGAAAGAGACATTGAGAGAAAGCCTGACTCTCCATAAGAAGGAAAGGATTAGTACGGAACGTGAGGAGAAGAAGAGAACCA
Source organism: Dendrobates tinctorius (assembly GCF_039654945.1). Classification (NCBI taxonomy): domain Eukaryota; kingdom Metazoa; phylum Chordata; class Amphibia; order Anura; family Dendrobatidae; genus Dendrobates; species Dendrobates tinctorius. The sequence goes on along the minus strand of NW_027361714.1, from coordinate 76,351,304 downwards.
AGGACTAGGGTTAGAGGAGAACCCTTCCCAAGTTCTAAGTGCAAGGCCAGGGTCCAGTCCCGGAGGTTGTACGGATACTAATGGTCCTGCAGCAGACACCGGAGGAATAGAAGTAGTGACCACTTTATTCCCACACCAGACTTGGGGGCACAACAGCAATGTGTGTGAGCCGGGACTAGGTAGAAGGAGTTCCCAAAGTAGGCTACAGCTGTCTGCCGTACAAGTAGAGTTCATAGGAACATCTGACAGGAGGAACTCCAGTGTAACTCAGTACTGTGAGTACTTCACTCAAAGGCGCTAAGAGGGAGATGTTCAGAAAAGGCACATACAGTGGGGCAAAAAAGTATTTAGTCAGTCAGCAATAGTGCAAGTTCCACCACTTAAAAAGATGAGAGGCGTCTGTAATTTACATCATAGGTAGACCTCAACTATGGGAGACAAACTGAGAAAAAAAAATCCAGAAAATCACATTGTCTGTTTTTTTTTCCTTTTATTTGCATATTATGGTGGAAAATAAGTATTTGGTCAGAAACAAGCAATCAAGATTTCTGGCTCTCACAGACCTGTAACTTCTTCTTTAAGAGTCTCCTCTTTCCTCCACTCATTACCTGTAGTAATGGCACCTGTTTAAACTTGTTATCAGTATGAAAAGACACCTGTGCACACCCTCAAACAGTCTGACTCCAAACTCCACTATGGTGAAGACCAAAGAGCTGTCAAAGGACACCAGAAACAAAATTGTAGCCCTGCACCAGGCTGGGAAGACTGAATCTGCAATAGCCAACCAGCTTGGAGTGAAGAAATCAACTGTGGGAGCAATAATTAGAAAATGGAAGACATACAAGACCACTGATAATCTCCCTCGATCTGGTGCTCCACGCAAAATCCCACCCCGTGGGGTCAGAATGATCACAAGAACGGTGAGCAAAAATCCCAGAACCACGCGGGGGGACCTAGTGAATGAACTGCAGAGAGCTGGGACCAATGTAACAAGGCCTACCATACGTAACACACTACGCCACCATGGACTCAGATCCTGCAGTGCCAGACGTGTCCCACTGCTTAAGCCTGTACATGTCCGGGCCCGTCTGAAGTTTGCTAGAGAGTATTTGGATGATCCAGAGGAGTTTTGGTAGAATGTCCTATGGTCTGATGAAACCAAACTAGAACTGTTTGGTAGAAACACAACTTGTCGTGTTTGGAGGAAAAAGAATACTGAGTTGCATCCATCAAACACCATACCTACTGTAAAGCATGGTGGTGGAAACATCATGCTTTGGGGCTGTTTCTCTGCAAAGGGGCCAGGACGACTGATCCGGGTACATGAAAGAATGAATGGGGCCATGTATCGTGAGATTTTGAGTGCAAACCTCCTTTCATCAGCAAGGGCATTGATGATGAAACGTGGCTGGGTCTTTCAACATGACAATGATCCAAAGCACACCGCCAGGGCAACGAAGGAGTGGCTTCGTAAGAAGCATTTCAAGGTCCTGGAGTGGCCTAGCCAGTCTCCAGATCTCAACCCTATAGAAAACCTTTGGAGGGAGTTGAAAGTCCGTGTTGCCAAGCGAAAAGCAAAAAACATCACTGCTCTAGAGGAGATCTGCATGGAGGAATGGGCCAACATACCAACAACAGTGTGTGGCAACCTTGTGAAGACTTACAGAAAACGTTTGACCTCTGTCATTGCCAACAAAGGATATATCACAAAGTATTGAGATGAAATTTTGTTTCTGACCAAATACTTATTTTCCACCATAATATGCAAATAAAAGGAAAAAAAAACTGACAATGTGATTTTCTGGATTTTTGTTTCTCAGTTTGTCACCCATAGTTGAGGTCTACCTATGATGTAAATTACAGGCACCTCTCATCTTTTTAAGTGGTGGAACTTGCACTATTGCTGACTGACTAAATACTTTTTTGCCCCACTGTATGTTGGCGGAGTGTTGGAAAGGAGTACTTCGTCTTGCCTGGAAGTTGGCTGAACTCCTGACCCGGAGGACACGGCACGGATGCGGGCACTTGTACCACAACAGACTGTGAGTAAAACTTTGGAACTACATGCCCTGGTGTCCTCCACTTATTCCTGCGCCAGCCTGCCCAACACCGCTACATCCCTCCTGCGCCCGACACTACACCATCTAAGTGTTACTTCACCTACGCTGCCCTGGGACTACAGCCCTGCCTGTGGAGGGCTATAACATCATTGCTGCACTACACCACCTGTCCCAGAGGATCTGTCTGCAGCATCGGCTTAACAATTGCCGAACACCACAGGTGGCGTCACGAATCACTTATAAACTTTCACCACCATAAGCACACTGAAACAACCCCTTTTGCAATGGAGCCCCAGGGCCACGGACCGGGTCACTGCTGCCGTGACAACTCCCGGTGAGAAGACCAACCGGCTCAGTACCGAGTACCCCACAGCCCTGGTGAGTGAGGGCGCTCCAACTTGGCGTCACGAACAGGATGACGAGACCCGGTGCCACCGGTTTCTGTGTGCCTACGATTTATTGGACTTATCAGCTTGTGAAAATGTGCAGAATAACCAATTTGACAACATGGGTGGTCCAAAGAAAAGACCGCGAACCGTTCTGGGCCTCCCCTGTCTAAACTTCTATGCGACAGCAACATGGCCCACCCCCCCCGAGGGGTTCGTATACTGGCCTAGTATGGAGGAGTAGGAAGAAGACGCCGCCCCCAGAAGGAGGAGCGGGAGCCGGTGGCGGGAAAAGAGTCCAAACAGGAAGAAGAAAGAGAGAACACCATGATGGAAGGAGAGAGTAGGCCTGAAGAGCGAAGGGAGGTTAAGCTGAACCTCTCCGGCGCAATGGCTGAAGGCTCCGATCTGGCTTCCTATCCGGACTGTCAACAGCTGGAGGATGAGATAACCCAGCTGACTCATGAACTGCAGCTGAAGCAGGAGGCGCTCTGGAAGAGGAAATGGCAGCATGCCCTGGAGGGGCCATTATCTGCGGTACCCCAGTCACCGGTACTCGCCACTGCTGCACCGGATCTTCTCCAGGCAAACCCTGTGGAGCCCGCGGCTGCTGCAATACCACCGGCGGCACCTATCCCCAGTTCCCCGCTGTCATCACCGCTGGATGAGGCCTGCCAGGAGGAGTTGTCCGAGGGCCTGGGAGCTGAAGTGGAGGAAGCAGTTGAGGTCCCGCCTGGACCTGACGTGGCTGCGCAGGTCCCACCGGAGACGCCCGCTGACCCTGAGCCGCCATCTGCTCCACTGCCGCTGACATCTGAGCGGACTGCCCCTGTGGATACCCCTGCAGCTGCCCACCGTCTCAAGCCTGTACTGGAGCCGGAACACTGCCAGGAGGCCCCAGGTACGTCTGCTGTCCCTGCACCTGGGAAGGCCCTGGGGTGTACGCCCGTGGCAGCGTCAGGACAGGTCGTGCTGGACCTTGTCTGGGACTGGGACTCGGATCCCTGGGGGGGAACGCCTGAACCCCTAGCGGTTGTACCCTTGTCCACAGTGGGAAAAAGCAGGTCCCGGGAGGAGGAAGAACCTTACAGCCAACAGACCCTCTGCAAGCTGGCAGCCGAACAGAGGGAGAGGGAGCAGCAGAGGCTGGCTGTACAGGGCCCTGATCTGGACTGGAAGGAAAAGATCCGTGCTAGTCACTACAGTCCCTGGGACTCAGCCGGATTGGGACAGGTCCTCAATGTTAATCATGAGCGGGGGTTCGGGTTCATTACAGACCCCAAGCGGATCAGTGACCTTTTCTTTAACCGGCGAGATGTGGAGTCGCACCTGAGGAAGGGACACCCTGCTAGAGATCTGCAACCGGGGGAGTATGTGACCTTCACCCTGCATGAAGGGTTAAGAGGTTGGTACGCTATGAAGATAAGACAAGGCCTATGTCCCACCGGCAGGAATACCACCCACCGTAGTGATCACCCCTGCCAAAGTACCTCAGGCAGCAATCCACCCAGCTACCACCACCTTGTCTTATGTGAACCCACAAGCAGGAAGAGGCTGTTCACAAGTTCTTCCCTGGAAGCAACCAAGGAAATCAGCTTCCAGTACCCCAGGAGGGGACCACCAACACTAGCTATGAAAAATAACTAACTTCTGTTACCCAGGAGGGTATTTGCACCGTTGTGCTTTAAAGTTGCTTTTGTTTGTTCATCATGTTTTCCAGTTTTGTTGCCCAGTTTTATTGGCAGCGTTTCTCGCACTTGAACTGTGGAGATCATGGACACTGAATGATCCAGAACTTTAATGTATATAGTTGCACCTCCTTAGGTGCCCTCTCTTGGTTTTACATAGCCCTTTTATGGATAAGAACTACCTCATCATGGAGCATGGCTCCTACCAAAAGGACACTGCAAGAGATCCCGGCTGGGAGCGGTGTCCAGCACTTACAAGAATTATTGAAGTTTTGATGTGAAGAATTTTATAATATGCCTTATGAAAGTTTTATATAGAATCTAGTTAATAGCAATAACTTTTAGAAATGTTTTAATAAAGATATGAAAGATATGAATAAAGACAAAGATTTGAAAAGATGCAGATGACGAACCAGGCATCAACGGTTGTCACTTAAGGGTAATAATAGAAAGTAGAAAATGTGAAAGATAATGATGACACTTGAAAGTGGTAGTGTGATTACTGCTAATAGCACTTTGAATTAGGAACTGCAGTAAGATATAGATAGTTAGTTAAAATTGTTTGCAACGTTCAAGACTCAGTGCCTCCCACATTGGGATGTTTAGATAAGAACTGTTTATTAGCATTATAAAAATTTTTTGTATGTTCCTGTATCTGTCAATCTTTGTTTTCTTGCAGCTCGCGGACGTGCTGTGTTTAACGGGGGGTATGTGTCGCCCCTGAGGGTTCAGTCGCCACAGAGGTACTGCACCTCCTCCTGAGGTGTGGTACACCACTATCCAGGTAAGGTGGAGACACCTTACCACACTCCAACACCTGCATCCCACACAACATAGTAGTGTAGCAAAGCACCCTTTGGTGGCTCCCTGCTTGGAACACGAAGCGTGCTGGTAGGTGTGTGCAGTTAGTTTGAGCTAAAAGAGCGGGAAGAGGATAGGATTTAGTTAGTCACAGGAGTCTGACGAGGTCAGTCTGTGAAAGGAGATCCCCTGAGTGGGAAGGATGAAGGAAGTGCTGCAGCCGACCTCAGTGATCTGGGTCCGCTGGCACAGGAAAGAGACATTGAGAGAAAGCCTGACTCTCCATAAGAAGGAAAGGATTAGTACGGAACGTGAGGAGAAGAAGAGAACCAAGGACTAGGGTTAGAGGAGAACCCTTCCCAAGTTCTAAGCGCAAGGCCGGGGTCCGGTCCCGGAGGTTGTACGGATACTAATGGTCCTGCAGCAGACACCGGAGGAATAGAAGTAGTGACCACTTTATTCCCACACCAGACTTGGGGGCACAACAGCAATGTGTGTGAGCCGGGACTAGGTAGAAGGAGTCCCCAAAGTAGGCTACAGCTGTCTGCCGTACAAGTAGAGTTCATAGGAACATCTGACAGGAGGCACTCCAGTGTAACTCAGTACTGTGAGTACTTCACTCAAAGGCGCTAAGAGGGAGATGTTCAGAAAAGGCACATATGTTGGCGGAGTGTTGGAAAGGAGTACTTCATCTTGCCTGGAAGTTGGCTGAGCTCCTGACCCAGAGGACACGGCATGGATGCGGGCACCTGTACCACAACAGACTGTGAGTAAAGCTTTGGAGCTACATTCCCTGGTGTCCTCCACTTATTCCTGCGCCAGCCTGCCCAACACCGCTACATCCCTCCTGCGCCCGACACTACACCATCTAAGTGTCACTTCACCTACACTGCCCTGGGACTACAGCCCTGCCTGTGGAGGGCTATAACATCATTGCTGCACTACACCATCTGTCCCAGAGGATCTGTCTGCAGCATCGGCTTAACAATTGCCGAACACCACAGGTGGCGTCACGAATCACTTATAAACTTTCACCACCATAAGCACACTGAAACAACCCCTTTTGCAATGGAGCCCCAGGGCCACACACTGGGTCACTGCTGCCGTGACAACTCCCGGTGAGAAGACCAACCGGCTCAGTACCGAGTACCCCACAGCCCTGGTGAGTGAAGGCACTCCATTTGCATGAGCAGACGCATAAGTGGGATGCTCATGCTTATGATGGCGTCGTCTGCGCTTACCAGCCATTTGCATTCCTCAAAACACTGAAGCACTTTACAGAGGTCTTTCAGCTTCGACCACTGCACACCAGACAACTCCATGTCTGCCCTCAAACTGCCTGCCCATGTATCCTCCCACAAATGCATTACAGCCTGCCTCTGTTTGCACAGCCTCTGAACCATGTGCAGGGTGGAGTTCCACCTTGTTGCAACGTTGATAATTAGGCGGTGCTTGGGAAGGTGGAGCAATCGCTGCAACTTCTGCATACGACTGAAGTGTACGGGCGACCGGCGGATGTGCGAGCACAGTCTTCGCACCTTATGGAGCAGGGCTCTTAGCTCCAGATAATTATTGAGGAAGCACTGCACCAACAGGTTCAAGGTGTGAGCCAGGCAAGGTATGTGTCTGAGTTTTGAAAGGGCTATGGCTGCCACAAAATTCCGGCTGTTATCACTAACTACATTGCCTGCCTCAAGATGTAGACTGCCCAGCCATGACTCAGTTTGTCGCTGCAAGTAGTCGGCCATTACCTCCGCGGTGTGTCTGTTGTCGCCCAAACACATCATCTTCAACACAGCCTGCTGATGCTTACTACTAGCTGTTAGATAGTGGGACACCTCGTGTGCAACACTGGCAGCTGCGGATGGAGTGCTCGTGCGACTGTGCTCTGTGGACGAGCTTTCGCTTCTGGAGGAGGAGGAGGGTTGAATGCGTACAGCCAACTGTTTCCTATACCGTGGGCTAGGCAGCACTGTCCCACCACCGCTGTCCCCTGTGGACCCTGCATCCACCACATTAACCCAGTGCGCAGTGATGGACACGTAACGCCCTGGCCATGCCTACTGGACCATGCATCTGTTGTGAGGTGCACCTTTCCACTCACTGATTGCTTGAGTGCATGGACAACGCGGTCTTTCACATGCAGGTGGAGGGCTGGGATGGCTTTTCGAGAAAAGAAGTGCCGACTGGGTAGGTCATAGCGTGGTACTGCGCAGGCCATGAGCTCGCGGAAAGCTTCGCTTTCAACCAACCGGTAGGGCATCATCTCTAACGAGATTAGTTTGGCAATGTGGGCGTTCAAACACAGTGTACGCGGATGAGAGGATGAGTACTTTCTTGTCCTACTCAGAGTCTCTGGTAGGGTGAGCTGGACTTGAGAGCTGCATATGGTGGAACTAGTGGTGGACATGGCAGACTGAGAGTGGGTTGGTGATGGTGATGGTGTTGGTGGTCTTGCTGATGGCCTAGATTCAGTCTTTCGTAGCAAAAACATTGTGATTCCATGACTACTTTGGCCTTGCGACGACACCTCAACATTTGCTGGTGGTGGTGTGCTAACCGGTGGGCTTACAGTGGGGGAAGCGATGTAGCATTGCTGACTACCTTCATTCGGAGCAGGTGCACATGTGGTAATTGAGGTTTGGTAGTCCGTCCACGCTTGCAAGTGCATGGTGGTTAAATGTCTAAGCATGCAACTGGTATTCAAATTTCTCAGATTTTTCCCTCGGCTAAAGGTCTTTGCGCACTTCTTACATATAACCTTTGCCTGATCATTAGGATTTTGTTCAAAAAAGTGCCGCACTGCACTCTTCCTACTATGGAAGACATTTTGAGGCCTTGCGCGCTGTGCTAATTTGACCGTCTGGCCAAGCTGTCCTGCAACTCTTTTGGTTTTTGTAAACCGTTTTTGGACTGCTACGGGCCTGCCAGATAACAGCTGTTGCGATGTCGATGCCTGCTGCGGATCCTCCTCCTCCTCTTCTGAGCTATTGGCAGCGGTACCCTCTTCCCCCAATGGATGCCAATCTGGGTCAACAACTGGGTCATACATCTCCTCCTCTTCAATTTCATGTGCACCTTCCTCTGTGTCACCATGTAAGGTGGTATAGTATGCAGGAAGGGGCACCTGAGTTTCATCAGGGTCAGATTCTGGCTCAGTACACTGCAAGGACAATGTAGTGCTCTGAGTGAATGTAACAGCAGAAAAATCTAGCAGTGACTGTGCATCAGTGCACTCCATGTCAGAATCATCTTGGACTGGGGAATTCACGATTTCACTTGATAACCCAGGCATGGTATATGAAAAGAGTTCCATGGAGTAATCTGTAGTGTGGCCTGCCGCATCCTTCACTTTTGGTAGGGGTGAAGGACACAAGGAAAGGTGTTGATCCTGACCAGGAGCCTCCACTGATGACTCAATGCTTTTATTTTTTGAAACTTCAGAAGAGGAGGCGATAGAGCTGGAGGCTGTGTCAGCAATGTAAGCCAAAACTTGTTCCTGAAGCTCCGGCTTTAAAAGCGGTTTACCTACTCCCAAAAAAGGGAGCCTTCGAGGCCTTGTGGAGCCAGACAATGACGCAGGCTCAACACCTCCTGCCTTAGGTGCTATTGTGCTTTTGCCACTACCAGCAGATGCACCACCACCACCACCATCAGTACCAGCTGGCAACCCCCGCCCACTTCCACGGCCTTTCACCATACTTCCTCATTTTTCGAAAAATGTACCCAAAACACCACCAGCTATATGGTACTGTAAAACAAGGTACAAGGTGTATATAGTATTGGGGAGAATTGGAAGCTCCCTAGAGATTTTAGGAGGCTGAACTATTATCTCAGGCCCACTATAGATTACACCTCAATTTAACAGGCTGAAATAGGCAGGTGTATGACCAGGCACAAGGTGTGTATATAGTATTGGGGAGAATTGGAAACTCCCTAGAGATTTTAGGAGGCTGAACTATTATCTCAGGCCCACTATAGATTACACCTCAATTTAACAGGCTGAAATAGGCAGGTGTATGACCAGGCACAAGGTGTGTATATAGTATTGGGGAGAATTGGAAGCTCCATAGAGATTTTAGGAGGCTGAACTATTATCTCAGGCCCACTATAGATTACACCTCAACTTAACAGGCTGAAATAGGCAGGTGTATGACCAGGCACAAGGTATGTATATGTGGCACCCCTGAGGGTTCAGTCTCCACAGAGGTACTGCACCTCCTCCTGAGGTGTGGTACCCCACCATTCAGGTAGGTTGGAGACACCTGACCACACTCCAACACCTGCATCCCACACAACATAGTAGTGTAGCAAAGCACCTTTGGTGGCTCCTTGCTTGGAACACGAAGAGTGCTGGGAGGTGGGTGGAGCTTAGTTGCACAAGAGAGCAGGAGATTATTAGGACTAGGTCAGTCTGTGAGAGGAGATCCCCTGAGTGGGATGGATGGAAGGAGGTGCTGCAGCAGTCTCCTGTGACCTGGAGCTGCTGGCACTGGAAAGAGATATAGAAAGCCTGATTCTCCATAAGGAAGAAAGATTTGTACGGAACGTGAGGAGAAGAAGAGAACTAAGGACTAGGGTCAGAGCAGGGCCCTTTCTCAAGTTCTAGGCGCATGGCCGGGGTCCGGTCCCCGAGGTTGTATGGATACTAATGGTCCTGCAGCAGACACCGGAGGAATAGAAGTTGTCACCACTTTATTCCCACACAAGACTTGGGGGCACAACAGCAACGTGAATGAGCCGGGACTTGGTAGCAAGGAGTCCCCGAAGCAGGCTACAGCTGTCTGCCATACAAGTAGGGTTCAAAGGAACATCTTAAAGGAGGAACTTGGGTTTAACACACAACCACAAGTACTTCATTACAAGCGCTAGAAAGGAGACGTTCAGAGAAGGCATATGTTGGCGGAGTGTTGGAACGGAGTACTTCATCTTGCCTGGAGGTTGTCTAAGCCCCTGACCTGGAGGACACAGCACCGAGGCGGGCACCTGTATGCACAACAGACTGTGAGTAAAGCTTTGGAACTACATGCCCTGGTGTCCTCCGCTTATTCCTGCGCCAACCCACTCAGCACTGCTACATCTCTGTGCTTAACACTGCACCATTACGCTCTCCTCACTATCTCTCCATCTACACTGCCCTGGGACTACAGTCCTGCCTGTGGAGGGCTACACCATCATTGCTGCACCACACCATCTGTCCTAGAGGATCTGTCTGCAGCGTCGGCTTAACACCTTCATTGCCGAACACCACAGGTGGCGTCACGAATCATCCACTTATAAACTTTAATCAGCCACGCTTAACATCATCCCCTTTTACATGGACGCCTGGGGCCACGGACCAGGTCATCGCTACTGTGACACATCCCTCTGAGATACCGGCCCGGTACCGAGTACCCCGCTGCCCTGGCGGGCGATCCATTTTGGCATTACGAACAGGATAACGAAGCCCGGTAGCACCGGGTCCTGTGTGCTGAAGATTTATTGGACTTAAAATTGTTGAGAAATAACCAAGTTGATAGTCTGTAAAATGGACTCTCAAAATGGCCACCGGCGCGGTGAAGAAGGGCGTGACAACATGGGTGGCCCTAAGAAAAGAGCGTGAACTGTCCTGGGCCTCCCCTGCCTGAACTTCTATGCGACAGCAACATGGCTCGCCCCTAGAGGGGTTCGTATACTTGCTTGGTATGGAGGCAGAGGAAGAACACGCCGCTCCCATAAGGAGGAGCGAGGCCCTGTGGGGGGAAAGGAGCCCAGGAACGAGAGAGAACGCCAGGACGCCATATTGGAAGAAGCACAGAGGCCTGAAGAGTGCGAGGAGGCTGAGCTGATCTTCCTCAGCGCACTGATTGAAGGCTCCAACCCCGCTTCCACCATGGACCGCCAGCAGCTGGTGGACGAAATTGCACAGCTGACCCACCGTCTGGGGCTGAAGCAGGAGGCTTTGTGGACTCCGAACTTGCAGCGCACCCAGGAGGGGCCTACACCAATGGTACGTTCACCACCGGTACCCACCGTCGATGCACTGGTTCTCCCTCAGGCGGAACCTGCGGCTGCTCTGATGCCATCTGCAGCACCTGTCACCACCTCCACACTGCAACCGCCACTGAGCGCTGCCTGCCAGGAGGAGTTACCCGAGGGCCTGGGAGCTGAGGAAGAAGAAGCTGTGCTCCTGCCTGGACCTAGCGCAGTCGCACAGGTCCCGCTGGAGGCCCCTACGGACCCGGGGACACCATCCGCACCACCACCATCCCCGGCAGCTCCAGTGATCACCGCTGCCACCGGCTACCGTCCGATGCCTGCACCGGAGCCGGAACACCACCAGGAGGCTCCAGGTATGACCACTGCCCCTGCAGCTGGGAAGACATTGGGGTGCCCGGCTGCTACCATGTCCGGGCAGGTCATGCTGGACCTAGTCTGGGACCGGGATTCTAGTCCCTGGGGGAACACCTGAACCCCTGGCAGTGGTGCCCCTGTCCACTGTGGGTAGAGGCCGGTCCCGGGAGGAGGAGGAGGAGACAGAGGCTAGATGCCAACAGACTATCCTCCAGCTGGCAGCCGAGCAGAGGGAACGGCAACAGCGGAGACTGGCAGTGCTGGGCCCTGACATGGACCGGAAACTCCCTGGAACTCCCCGGAAACTCCCCGGAACTCAGCAGGATAGGGTCAGGTCCTTAATGTCAACCAGGAATGGGGGTTTGGCTTTATCTCAGACCCCCAGAGGATTTCTGACCTCTTCTTCTGCCGGAGGGATGTAGAGTCCCACCTCCGGAGGGGACACCTCGCTCGTGACCTGTACCCGGGAGATTATGTTACCTTCACCCGGCATGAGGGGCTGCGTGGCTGGCATGCCCTCAACGTGCGCCGCATACTGGATGACTTTATAGCGGCCTACAAGAAGGAGAAAGCCTATGTTCCCCCGGCGAGGATGCCTCCCACTGTGGTAGTTGTACCCATAAAGGCAAAGCAGGCCACGTCCACTAGAGTACAACATCCAATGGTACAGGTTGCCACCCCTGCTGTACCACAGGCAGCAGTTCCACCAGCTGCCAGCCCATCTGCACAGGCAGCCACTGACCTAACTCCTTGGGAGAAGGAATACCTGCAATTTGTTAACCCACCAGGAGGTGGAAAAGCAGACAATCTTCCCTGGAAGCAGCAAAAGAAACCAGCTTCCACTACCCCAAGAGGAGACTACTAATAAAGAACATGTTTCCCAAATAATCGAACTATCTAAACTGTTACCCAGGAGGGTATTGGCACCGTTGTGCCCCATTGTTTATCATGTTGCCAGTTTTGCCTAGTTTTTGGCATCAGTTTTTCCCCTTTTATAAAGAACTGCCGTGATCATGAACTGGAAATGAATCACAAACTGTCTTGTAAATAGTTGCGCCTCTTAAGGTGCCCTCTCTTGGTTTTACATAAGTCCTCTTTAGATAAGAACTACCTCAACCCTGGAGCACTGCTCCAATCCTAAAGACACTGCAAGAAACCCTGGCTGGACCAGCATTTATACCACTCAATAATGATTGCACTTAATGTCTTAATAATTAATGCTTAGTATTTTATAGTGAAGGATAAGAATAGGTTGTCATGATAATCTTTGATAAAGATATTGATAGCAACAGAGTTATAGAATTTAGTCTTGTAAGTAATGTTTGAATAAAGATGTGAAATTTGAATAAAGATTTGAATGCAGGTGACGAACCAGGCATCAGCGGTTGTCACTCATGGTCTAGAGGAAGGAGTAAAATATGGAAAATGTGAAAGACAAAAGTAAGAAGAAAAATGTGTTGATGATGGTACTTGAATTAGCAGTAAACTTCTTAGTAATTATTATTATCCAATAGCACTTTAAATTAGGTAATATGTTAAGTTATAGATAGTCTGTTAAATTGTTCTGCAACGTTCAAGAATCAATGCCTCCCATATTGGGAAGTTTAGTTTAAGAACTGTTTATCAAGCAATTCAAAAATTTTGTATGTTCCTTATTTGTCTTATCTTGGTTTCACTTGCAGCCCGCGGACGTGCTGTGTTTAACGGGGGGGGATGTGGCGCCCCTGAGGGTTCAGTCGCCACAGAGGTACAGCACCTCCTCCTGGGGTGTGGTACCCCACCATTCAGGTAGGGTGGAGACAGCTGACCACACCCCAACACCTGCATCCCACACAACATAGTAGTGTAGCAAAGCACCTTTGGTGGCTCTCTGCTTGGAACACGAAGAGTACTGGGAGGTGGGTGGAGCTTAGTTGCACAAGAGAGCGGGAGATTATTAGGACTAGGTCAGTCTGTGAGAGGAGATCCCCTGAGTGGGATGGATGGAAGGAGGTGCTGCAGCAGTCTCCTGTGACCTGGAGCTGCTGGCACTGGAAAGAGATATAGAAAGCCTGATTCTCCATAAGGAAGAAAGATTTGTACGGAACGTGAGGAGAAGAAGAGAACTAAGGACTAGGGTCAGAGCAGGGCCCTTTCTCAAGTTCTAGGCGCATGGCCGGGGTCCGGTCCCCGAGGTTGTATGGATACTAATGGTCCTGCAGCAGACACCGGAGGAATAGAAGTTGTCACCACTTTATTCCCACACAAGACTTGGGGGCACAACAGCAACGTGAATGAGCCGGGACTTGGTAGCAAGGAGTCCCCGAAGCAGGCTACAGCTGTCTGCCGTACAAGTAGGGTTCAAAGGAACATCTTAAAGGAGGAACTTGGGTTTAACACACAACCACAAGTACTTCATTACAAGCGCTAGAAAGGAGACGTTCAGAGAAGGCATATGTTGGCGGAGTATTGGAACGGAGTACTTCATCTTGCCTGGAGGTTGTCTAAGCCCCTGACCTGGAGGACAAAGCACCGAGGCGGGCACCTGTATGCACAACAGACTGTGAGTAAAGCTTTGGAACTACATGCCCTGGTGTCCTCCGCTTATTCCTGCGCCAACCCACTCAGCACTGCTACATCTCTGTACTTAACACTGCACCATTACGCTCTCCTCACTATCTCTCCATCTACACTGCCCTGGGACTACAGCCCTACCTGTGGAGGGCCACGACATCATTGCTGCACCCCACCATCTGTCCCAGAGGATCTGTCTGCAGCGTCGGCTTAACACCTTCATTGCCGAACACCACAGGTGGCGTCATGAATCATCCACTTATAAACTTTAATCAGCCACGCTTAACACCATCCCCTTTTACATGGACGCCCAGGGCCACGGACCGGGTCACCGCTACTGTGACACTTCACTCTGAGATACCGGCCTGGTACCGAGTACCCCGCTGCCCTGGCGGGCGATCCATATATAGTATTGGGGAGAATTGGAAGCTCCCTAGAGATTTTAGGAGGCTGAACTATTTTCTCAGGCCCATTATAGATTACACCTCAATTTAATAGGCTGAAATAGGCAGGTGTATCACCAGGCACAAGGTGTGTAGATAGTATTGGGGAGAATTGGAAGCTCCCTAGAGATTTTAGGAGGCTGAGCTATTATCTCAGGCCCACTATAGATTACACCTCAATTTAACAGGCTGAAATAGGCAGGTGTATGACCAGGCACAAGGTGTTTATATAGTATTGGGAAGAATTGGAAGCTCCCTAGAGATTATAGGAGGCTGAACTATTATCTCAGGCCCACTATAGATTACACCTCAATTTAACATGCTGAAATAGGCAGGTGTATGACCAGGCACAAGGTGTGTAGATAGTATTGGGGAGAAATGGAAGCTCCCTAGAGATTTTAGGAGGCTGAGCTATTATCTCAGGCCCACTATAGATTACACCTCAATTTAACAGGCTGAAATAGGCAGGTGTATGACCAGGCACAAGGTGTTTATATAGTATTGGGAAGAATTGGAAGCTCCCTAGAGATTTTAGGAGGCTGAACTATTATCTCAGGCCCACTATAGATTACACCTCAATTTAACAGGCTGAAATAGGCTGGTGTATGACCAGATACAAGGTGTATATAGTATTGGGGAGAATTGGAAGCTCCCTAGAGATTTATCTCAGGCCCACTATAGATTACACCTCAATTTAACAGGCTGAAATAGACAGGTGTTTCACCAGGCACAAGGTGTGTAGATTGTATTGGGGAGAATTGGAAGCTCCCTAGAGATTTTGGGAGGCTGAACTATTATCTCAGGCTCACTATAGATTACACCTCAATTTAACAGGCCTCCTTGATGAAGCACAGCGAAACGCATGTCGGGGCATGAGGGACTTTCCAGGAAGCATCTTGAGTACATGGTATGCTATTATACTCACGTTTATTGCATGATATTGGGTTATGTGGGGTTTAGCATGGATATCTGACTGAGGGAATTTCGGAGGGTATGACACCCCCATATAGCGGGAGCCAGCTCACTAGTGTTAAAGTAAGCAAAATCGTGCTGATCCCTAATCATGTTATTTATGCTGAAACTCAACACATGGGAATGCATTAGCATAGTGAAATGCACTGTTTAATGATGCGTCTATGACTGTTTTGTCTCTCTTCATGGTCTAGCACCTTCTTTTTAACTATTGGAATGTATTGTTATAAATAAAGATACATTTTTTTATGTGCCATGGTGTGGAACCTTCTTTGATTTAGGAATATAGGTTACCACAAAAGGTGTTTATAGTTAATGTGTGGCACATTTCCCAGATTAGGGATGTTGCTAATTGTTTGGGCAACGTTGTGAATATGAAATAGGCTGGTGTATGACCAGGTACAAGGTGTGTATATTGTACTTGGGAGAATTGGAAGCTCCCTAGAGATTTTAGGAGGCTGAACTATTATCTCAGGCCCACTATAGATTACACCTCAATTTAACAGGCTGAAATAGGCAGGTGTATGACAAGGTGCAAGGTGTATATAGTATTGGGGAGAATTGGAAGCTCCCTAGAGATTTTAGGAGGCTGACAATGATGCTCTCAGTCCAAGTATGGCAGCAGGCAGCCTAATAAGCAGGACTGCTGCACACAAAAGTGTGGAAAAATGAACGCTTGGTAACTGTGGAGAAAAGAGGAAGAAAAGTATTTTTGCTTTTAAAAAAGCAGTTTGCACAGCAGTGTGCAAACAGCAATGCAGCTATCAGGGAGCCTTATAAGGCAGCCTAATAACCAACAGAGCTGATGCACAAAAATAGAGCCTCCCCTGTCACTGCACACAAGCTGTTGTGTTGTACAGTGGAAATCGCTACCAGCAGAAGCAGTTTTTTGTTCTTCTTCCCTGCCTAAGGCTAAGTGCACACGTACCGGAACTCTCGCGGAAATTACCGCGAGAATTCCGGAATTCCAGTCCGCGGGAAAATCGCATTTTAAATTCGCGTGATTTTCCCGCTGAAAAACTAGCATTTTGCAAGCGTATTTAGCTTGCAAAATGCTAGTGTTCTCCAAGTGATCTGTAGCATCGCTTGGAGAACGGATTGACAGGTTGGTCACACTCGTCAAACATAGTGTTTGACGAGTGTGACCAACTTTTTACTACTGAGGCCGCCTATGCAGCATCAGTAGTAAAAGATAGAATGTAAAAAAAAATAAAATATAGTGTTATTCTCACCCTCCGACGTCCCGCGCATCCGTTCCCAGTAATCCTTTGCGAAAATGCCCGCGATGACGTCCGTTCTCGCGGGATCGCGATGTCTCGTGGTAATGCGCGAATGACCGCGAGACTTCGCGATCCCGCGAGAACGGACGCCATCGCGGGTATTTTCGCAAAGGAGTACTGGGAACGGGAGCGTAAAGAGAGGCGGGAAGGCTGCGCGGGACGTCGGAGGGTGAGAATAACAATATTTTTTATTTTTAAATTCTTTTTTTTACAGGGATATGGTACCCAAAGCCCGGAGGACAGTCTCCTCTCCTCCGGACCGTGGGTACCATCCGCAATTGTTCTGCTTACTTTTCACATGGTGGGCACAGCCACATGCGGGAAGTAAGCGGAACAATGCATTCCTATGGGTGAGGGATCGCCGCGATTCCGCAAATTAATGAGCATGCTGCGGTTTTTACCGCGAAGCGATTCCGCCGCGGTAAAAAACGCAGCATTAGCACAGCATTGCGGAATCCCATAGGAATGCATGGGATGCTTATTTTTCGCGTTTTCGCGGCAAAATCACGCGATTAAAACCGTCGCGGAAACGCGAAAAAAACGCCACGTGTGAACTCAGCCTAACGCTCTCCTTTATTCAGAATCAGCATCTGCAACCTCTCCCTAATGCTAAGATTGGCAGAAGTAAGATGTCGGTCGGCGTGCACGCCCTTTTATACCCCCTGTGACGCCACACAAAGTCAGCCAATCACTTGCATGCCCTTCTCAAAGATGGTGGTGACCGATGCCCATGTCATCGCGTTGCCCACAGTGTGCATCCTCCATCATTGGCTGAAAAAGGGCGCTGGAAGCATAATTTAAAACGTGACTTTGGCGCTCTGGTTGCCGACCTCGTGGTCGACCTCACGCTATGGTCGGGTTTCATTTCATGAAACCCGACTTCAGCGAAAGTCGGCAACTTATGAATTTGACTGACCCGTTTCGCTCAACTCTAGTAATCATGTATTCAGTGGGAATTTGTAGTTAAAACTCCGCACTGCCGCAGGGATAAAATCCAGGAGAGAGATGTCTTGAATTCACAGTGGCTTTATTCAACGCGTGAAGGGGGCATGAGACCCCTGAAACGCGTTGAATAAAGCCACTGTGAATTCAAGACATCTCTCTCCTGGATTTTATCCCTGCGGCAGCGCGGAGTTTTAACTACAAATTCCCACTGAATACATGATAAAGGGATTTGTGGCAGCTCTGGATCAGTTGGAATTGAAATGTAGTTTTTTTCTTTGGTCCAGCAAGAATTAATGTCAATCTCTTGCCCGCAGCTTCTTTTAGGTTAGTCAGCTGATGTTGGTTGATAACCACTCCCACCTCCCTTTAAAGAGTCACATGACCCATCAGCTGATCATTGGTTATAGAGTTACTTCTATGCAGACCAGCTAGGTGTGCGCTTTCCTGTGACTGTGGTATTGCCGCTGTTGAAGTCCTGTTTATCTGGTGCCATTTTCTCTGTTTCTGTGGACCTTAGCAGCAGATTCTGAGCTGAGTTGTATCCTTTCTGTCAGTTCCTTGTTTGTCTCCCTGGTGTTATATCACTTTCAGTGGCAAGGCTAGCATCATTGCCGGCCAGTGCAGTAGCTAGGGTTACATACAACAGAGTCCCTTGAGAAAGGAGTCCGAAACGCGCGTTGGGGCGGACACGCAAGTCTTGGGAGGAGACAGCACTCTGCACCCGTATACCCTGAAGGTAATTTTACCGCTATATTGATTAAGATGGGGAGTAAGGGAATAGAGGGTTAAATTTGGCTGTGCAGTCTGGGTAATTTTATTCCCCGTATATATCAAGTGGGGCAGCCACTGAGCTGTTGACATAGTTGTATTAATGGACAGATTTTTGGTACATATGATATTTTTTGACTGCCTTGTGAAGTGTTAGTAATTTATGCAGGGTTGTTTGCGGTTATAATACTGGGAGATGTGCAATAGGATCATGTATAAAATAAACTGATTACATATTAGACCACACATGTGGTGTAGTATCTTTAACATTATAGGTAATGATTTTTTGTAGTACTACCTACTTTATAAGCTTGTTATTGTTTGTATGAACATCTCTGTTGGCATCCTATTGATTTATTATCCTGCATACAGCTGTCTCTCCTGGCTTGTGTGCGTCTTATGAGTATTGTGAGTGACAAGTGTTTTGTACAAATCCCACCTTGTTTGATAGTTGGCAATGTGAATTTTAATAATGTCCTAATAAAAATAATTTTTTTATGAGACTATTGCCTTCTAATCATCGTTTTTCTATGATTCTAAGTAGCTAGGGTTAGTAGAGGTGACAGTCAGGGACTAGGCACGTGACGGCAGCAGGGGGAGGTCCCGCATCGGGTTTTATGGGAGCTTAGGGACAAATACAGGTTGGTTTCAGGAGGTGTTGCATTCCCCGCTCGTTAACATTAGGATCTTCCTCTCCCTTTATCATCCCATTATACTTATATTTTGTGCTGTCTGCCAATCATATACGTGTCCGTTCATGACACCAGCCCTGCTGTGCACCTGTAAGAAGATGAGCCAGGACAGAGTCAGCGGTGTGCGGTGCCCTTTAGGGCCGGAACTATCGGGGCTGTCATCACTGCTGGCGGGTGAGATTTCCTCTGAAAGGGAGAGACCTTTCTGTCAGAGAGCAGGGGGCACGGGGTACATAAGGAGACCTGAGAGCGGGAACGAGTCAGACTTTGTGGGAAGGTGACAGGAGACGGTTGACTCCCTCTCCGCTGCTTACACTGACAACTCCACTTTTCCCAGACCTCCGTGTGCTGACCTTTAGACTCATCTTGACGCTATTAAGTTACCATCTGTGCCCACGTTTTTGGATACCCTTGTTTTACCTGAGATACAAGACAAACTGTGTAGACACTGCTCCGAAAGACCGCGGGCTGTTGCGGCCTGTACATGTGCTCACGAACTGTGCCTGGTGCCCTTTTTGAGGAATCCACATAGAGGACTGTTTTCACGTTCCATCGCACCAGAGTCAAGCAGGACTGAATCCATCAGCACTGTCAGGTGGCAGTGCTCCTCGTTTCTCCGCAGCAGAGCCAGAGACTTTGTTCATCAGTTGAGATGCCGTCCGGAGATTTTCCCGCCTTCCACCTGCAAGAACTGCAACCGATAAGTTGTTTTGCTTTTTTGTATATTTTCCTGACTGTCTTTACCTCCCTGCGTGGAGTGCTACTTGTTATTACTTGTTCAGTAAATCCTTGTTAACCCCTTCTCTGTCTCCAGTTACTCACTGCATTTCACGAACTGTTTATTCCTTACATTTTGGCGAAGTCGGCAGGATGCAGTCTGGTAGCGCGGAGACAGCAGAACAGGCGGCTGAGTCCAGCACTAGTATCTCTCTGGGGGCCGTGTTGAGTAACTTGACGAAGTTTATGGGGTCTAATACTATGTTGTGGAGTTGGACGGAATGTATGATGAGTATGATGAGAATGCACCCGATGACCTCCGCACTCGAGGCTGAGGTCGCCATTATGGTTTTGGATGGAGAGGCTCGAGACTCCGTGATGCTTCATAGCCCCCGGGACCGAGATACGTTTGCTAAAGTACTCCAGATCTTAGAGGCGACCCATGGGGACCCCACTGACATAGGGGAACTTAGGACACGCCTGTTTAGTTGTATGCAAAGAGAGAGGGAGACGGTTATGCAATATATGAATGCCATACAAGAATTACACACCACCATTGTCAGAAGAGATGGGATGGGGATAGGGTCGACACATGTCGTGCTGCGTGACTTGTTGGTGACTGGCCTGTGGGATGCCCTGACCAAACAGACCTTGAGAGAGGGGGCATGGGTAGACTCTTGCATAACTTTTGCTGACATAGGGAGAGAGGCCCGTTCACGTCAACAGGAGCAGGGGGAAACAGTCCCGGTAGGGATGGTCCAGAGTGGTGAAGCAGCAGTGCAGTTGACAGTTGAACCCCAATGGGTTGAAGAGATGTGAAGAACTGGTAAATATTCTGGGGGAACCTGCCCAAATGAAGAGAAAGTTGAGATCGTCCAGTGCACCGCCGGAAGTCAAGGCGAAGCAAGTGCCCGTAACGAGGGCCGAAGGGTCCGATGGCCGAGGTCTTTCATATGTAATAACTATGGAGAAATAGGACATTTGGCTAGGGAGTGTCTGCGACAGACTGAGCCCCGTCCACGCCGCCTATTAAACTAGAGGGCTCCGAGCTTGGGGGACTTCCCCGGGAGCCAGAATGGAAAGGAAGGAGTAGTGAAAGTCCCATGAATCTAGTGTCAATATGTCCACTGGTATGGGCTGAGTTCGATGGCCGGGCCATGCGTTGCCTGGTGGATACCGGGTCGCAAGTAACCACGATGCCAGAAGCGTATTTCCGCCGACACTTTCCAGAAACCCTCAGGCCCAAGTGAGGCCCGGTAGTAAAGTTTACGGCGCCGAGTCACCTGCCCATCCCGGTCGCAGGGGTGGTATGGATGCAGGTCTCCCTGTGTGGGAAGGATCTTGGACGGAGGGATATCGTATTGACCCAGGGAGAGGCTGGCCACGGTCACACTGTGACATTAGGGATGAATATCCTGAAAGAGTTTGGGAAGCTGCTGACTGATGAGTCTTTAAATCAGTTGAGCCCGCACACCCCCCAGCAGCGGGTGTTTTGACAGTTGATTTGTATAGCCCAGGTGCAGGAAGTCTCCAGTCAAGGGGAAATGTTAGGAAAAGTGATGGTGCCGGCATCCGCTCAACTCACCCTACCACCAGGACAGACTGTGCTGACCCTACCCGTCTGAGCACATGCCCTGCTGGAGGGGGTGGAAGTCCAATTGGAACCCCCGGTAGTACAATTGCCTGCAGGACTCTTGGTGGCTCGGATGCTGGCCGTGGTACGAGAGGGAACGGTGCTGGTATGCTGCATGAACCTCACCGATCAGGAGATTGTTGTCCCGCGCAGAAGTGAAATAGGTCGGGTAGTGGCCATGCCTGAGGAAGTCATACCGCCCCAGGACATACGACTAGCGGTGAATCCAGAAGACCCATGGTTGGTGAAAGTCACTTTCTCTTCGACGGCCGAACCTCAATACATCCAGCGCGTTTTAGAACAGATGCGTGCTGAACTGTCCGAACTCACGTCCACCCAAGTACATCAAGTAGAAGCGTTACTGGGGTGATATCAGTCCGTTTTTTTGAACCACGAAGATGACTTCGTTTGCACCACAGCGATTACTCACAATATTCCCACGGGTGATACAGCACCCATTCGAGAGCGCTACTGGCAGATTCCCCCTCAGTTATATCAAGAAGTGAGAGAAATGCTCGGTCAAATGCTGCAGGCGGGTGTCATTAGGGAAAGTCAGAGTCCGTGGGCGGCCCCTATTGTGCTGGTGCACAAAAAGGACGGGACCCTGAGGTTCTGCATGGACTACCATAAACTGAATGCCTGTACTGTACGTGATTCATACCCTCTGTCCCGGATTGAGAAGTCTCTGCGTTGGGGAAGGCCAAGTTCTTCTAGACGCTGGATCTCGACAGTGGCTACTGGCAAGTGCCCATGTTGGAAAAAGATTGGGTGGGCTGTGGGTGACATACCTTGTGTGGGAGGCCCTTACACTGACTGTGGGATCTGTTAGGGACATCATATTGTGTTTGGGGATCCTCATACTGTGGGAGTGCTGTGGAAACATTATACCATTATATGTATGGGGGACTGTGGGACCTCCATGTTACCTATAGTTATGCTGTGGGTCCATTATACTGTGTGTGATGCACTTTAGGAGCATCATGCTGTGGGAGGAATTATACTGTGTTGGGATTACTGTGGCGACATCACACATTTCTGGAGGAATAGTGGTGTCATCATAATGCATGTGAGGGGGAACAGTGGGAGGACTTCACTGTGGGGGTATCCAGCAGCATTGAGGGTACTTTTAAGGCTATGTACGCACGTTGAGTAATTTCTTGCAGAAATTTCTGCAAGGTTTCTGCATCTCTTGGCAGCAAAAAATGCTGCAGAACATTCTACTGTGTTTTTGGTGTGTTTTTGCTTGCGTTTTTTATATGCGTTATTTTTCCCCTGCATTCAGTGGGTCAAAAACGCAGGCAAAGAGGCACACGCACCAAGAATTGAAATTGCTGCAGATTTAAATACACAGCAAATCTTGAAAGGAAAAATACTGATAACATGCGCAGCACTTCAGGATTCTCATTGACTATGCTGGCATAAGGATTCCATAGCATTTTTGGGCCACTTCCGCTCGAAAAAAACGCATGAGAAAACGCATCGTGTGCACACAGCATAAGGCATTGTACTCTATAAAGGCCATGAAAGGAGTATTGGGTAATAACACTAAAGGGCTCAGTATTGGAAAAATTTCTGTGTATCTGTTGTAATATGTGTCCCCCTCCCTGATGCCCAATTAAGACTTTGCTATGCATGTTATTGATTCAGAGTGACAGGAATCTGTCAATCAGTGGTGTGAGTGGGGTTATACGCAGCTCATCATTATGATCACTGCTACATCTAATACAGAGAAAGTAGGGATTCTATCAAAACTGCAGCAAGCAGTCCAGTAAGTGATACATCATCAGATTAATCTGTCAGGAAGTTTTTGCTATGTAATGTAAAGACAGCAGGAGATAGGAGCTCAAAACCAGATTTCAGCGATGTGTCTTCTATTAGGATGTGTGCTGTTGTTTATTTACAACTAGTAGAATACCTGCAGCTTTGCTTGCGGAAAATATGTTAAATTGATCAGGGCGTATCTTATCCCTTAGCCATATCAGTAAATGAGCATGTGGAAGACCTCTCTTTTGCCACTCAATTGAATACATCCAACATTGACTTTCACCAAAAATGTTACACTTTGTAATTACGTCCATGAGCTTGATCAGTTTTTGTTTAAAAACCCTTGCTGTTAAATCATGTCGATCAGAAGGGCTCTGACCATTCAGAATCTCTTCCCTTATCTCTGGCCAAGTTGGATTACATGTAACTGTAATTAACAAATCAGGACGACCATATATCCGAACATATGTCATGGCGTCCTGAGCATACTCATGCATATGCCTGGGACTTCCAGTAAATGTAGCCGGTAAAATAAACATACTCCCAATGTCAGCCACGTTGCTATCATTAGCAACAGCATCCCTTAAATGAATGTATTCATCCACTCTAAGTTTTTATTGGTTCAATCGTATGTGCAAAAGACGCTCACCTTCAACCTTGGCATACATTTCAACTATAAATTGATGAAAAAGTTGCCTACAGTGTAAAATGTGGTTAGAAGACCCATGTCTGATCACTATTTGGTAGGTATATAAGTCAATAGCTGATATTTTTTATTGGTTGGTCTAGCAGTCTTGGGATCAGTCTGTGTTAGATTAAAGTGATAGCCATCTTGGCCATTCCAAAATATTATCGGATATTGTGTGGCACCCCAGAGTCCAGTTGCCATTGCATAATGCCAGGTAACGCAGTGTACATGTCAATTCCTGCACCAGGCCAGAAAGGGGAGCTTCCTTATAAATTCTGGCCATGTTAGGCGTCAGATTCCTACAGCTGCACAGCGGGAATTCAGAGCCATACATCCAGCAGTCTCCCATTCTTTTCCAACCGCTCAGGGACCTGCACAGCAATCTCGGCGATCCAGGTGCCCTGCTCAGACCAGCTCTCTGGGTTTGGATGTTGCTGCCACCTCTGGACCAGCAATGGTAGTGCAACCTGCTTTGCAGGAAACCACTCCAGAGGCTAAGTCCTCTCGCCGCGCTACTGGGCATGCCCATGAGACGATCTCCCAGTGGAGATCGGGGGTCACGTGCCCAGGTCCTTGTCCTGATCTGATTGGCCCATCTCAGAGGTCTGGAAGGTCCCGGAAGTGCATGGCTATAAAAGGCCCGAATGGCCGCTCGCCCATGCGCAAGTATAGAATATACTTGCTATGTGTGAATGGTGATGGATGTATGATTCTGGTGACTGATTCATTATGAATCCCCTTCCCTCTGATATTACGCATGTGGATAAGGAATTAGAGTTATAGTCAGCGCCAGTCAGTGGCAAGCCATACACCACAGTGCATACCGCACCGCTACACTAGCATCCGATAGTGTGATGCCTCACGCTGCAGTTCGCAGCACTTACTAGCGTCCGTGGTAGCGACGCCGCACGCACGGTAGGTCAAGACGGACACCGACCTCTGACTTGGGCCGTGTCCTATGACCATATACCGTGTGTGCACGCCAGCTGAGACCTGTGAAGCTAACAGGCTCGGCGTTTATGCTTTATTTGTACTAAAACGCCTCTGTGAGTTTAACAGAGTCCGCTCTGCGCACCTCGGGTGACGTTTAATCCGAGCACAGTATACCGCCATATAGCGAGTCTGCCATTACTCACCACGGTTGTTACACATACTGCGCGGTGGACCCCGGTCGGCGAACGCACTTCCTATTATTTATATTTAGTACGTTCCGCCATCCCTAACAGGCCAGCAGGTGGGGTTAGTGAGTCAGAAAGAAGTCAGCTGAGAGAGTAAACAGGAGAGTTGTCATGGAAATGGGAGCCAGTTGGAGCTCATGAGTTGGAGAGGAGAGTTGGCAGTTGGTCTTGAAGAGGGAAGGGACAGGAGCAGAGACAAGGGCTCTGGGGAACTAAAATTGCGTATAGCTGACTCCAGAGCAGAGCGCTGATAAAAAGGGACGCCAGAGTCCTTGGCTGGGTGGGTGCTCTACGCCCTGACAGTCGAATCTGGAGGGCAGGAGACTGCAAGCTCCCTGCCCACACCGAACACCTGAAGGCACGGCAGCAGACCAAGAGCCCAGGGCTGACAGTGAAAAGGACAGTGCCCATGATATAGGCTCCCGCTGTCTGCCATACAGGTTAGAAATCATCACGGAGGAGAGGGTCGCAGCTTAGCTACAAGTAGCAGGGACCCGAAAAGAGAGCGCAGAAGGAAGGTCCTCAACCCCACCTGGCAGGGTGGATCCCCTGAATGCCTCCAGGCAAGCCGGACTCAATCCGTCATATGTAATTGGTACCTCATATTGCATCTACTTTCAAGTAAAAGGTAAAGAAAACTGCACCTCTCTGTGTCCTTCACTTATTCTCTGCACCCCAACGTTCACCACCATCTGAACAATCAAATATATTTGCCCTGGGGCCCCGCTCTACCTGTGGGGAGTTAAACCATCTTTGCTGCGTCACCATCAGCCCCAGTGGACCAAAACCGCAGCATCGGCCACCCATTGCCGAACACCACGGGTGGCGTCATGATACACCACATAACTATCCTCCATTTTATGACATGGCCAGGGCCATGGAAACGGATCACGGCCCCGTGACCTCACCCCTAGAACTGTCCGGTCAGATTCTGGGTACCCCACGGCCCTAGTGGGCGCGTCATTTGCAGAGCATCATATGATCTATGTGTTTATTCAATACGTTGAAGATTGTTGCTTCGTCGCTGAATAATTATATCTCGGCTTTGAAAGTACTGTCCAACCATTACAATAGCTACTTCGTTAACAGTGGGAGAATTAAATGCCTTTCATGCTCGCCAACCGGTGTCTTGTCTGCTCTTATTACAACTTGATATTCATCACTTTGCATTCTTTCTAAGGCTATTTTGAAAAGGTTTACTAACTGATTGTGCTGATGGAAAAATCTTTGCAAATTCAACACAATCTCTTTTTTTGTCTCAAGAATAGCTTCGCAACGTCTATTGGCTTGCATTTGTTCGTCTCCCAAAAAATACATTTGTAAAAACTTTGGATCTTCATTTGCTACAGGAAGCATTGAACCGATTTTGTGATATATTTGGCCCTGGACTTTAAAAGTTGACTTAACTCTTGCTTCCTGGAGTCCATCTGTCATACCAAAGGTTGTCATCTGGAAAGATGAATTGTATCTCCTAATATTTTGCAGAAAATGCTTGGATTCGGGAGTTGTTCCTGACATGTATGAAAGAAATGGTTTAGGAGGTAGATCTAAAAGTGGCAAACTGACTTTGCCATTTGAGCAGCACATACAGTGCCTTGCGTAAGTATTCCCCCCCTGGAACTTTTCAACCTTTTCCCACATATCATGCTTCAAACATAAAGATACCAACTGTAAATTTTTGGTGAAGAATCAACAACAAGTGGAACACAATTGTAAAGTTGAACGAAATTTATTGGTTATTTTAAATTTTTGTGGAAAATAAAAAACTGAAAAGTGGGGCATGCAATATTATTTACTTTCAGTGCAGCAAACACACTCCAGAAGTTCATTGTGGATCTCTGAATGATCCAATGTTGTCCTAAATGACTAATGATGATAAATATAATCCACCTGTGTGTAATCAAGTCTCCGTATAAATGCACCTGCTCTGTGATAGTCTCAGGGTTCTGTTTGAAGCACAGAGAGCATCATGAAGACCAAGGAACACAACAGGCAGGTCCGTGATACTGTTGTGGAGAAGTTTAAACCCGGATTTGGATACAAAATGATTTCCTAAACTTTAAACATCCCAAGGAACACTGTGCAAGTGATCATATTGAAATGGAAGGAGTATCATACCACTGCAAATCTACCAAGACCTGGCTGTCCCTCTAAACTGTCATCTCAAACAAGGAGAAGACTGATCAGAGATGCAGCAAAGAGGCCCATGATCACTCTGGATGAACTGCAGCGATCTACAGCTGAGGTGGGACAGTCTGTCCATAGGACAACAATCAGTCGTACACTGCACAAATCTGGCCTTTATGAAGAATGGCAAGAAGAAAACCATTTCTCAAAGATATCCATAAAAAGTGTCGTTTAAAGTTTGCAACAAGCCACCTGGGAGACACACCAAACATGTGGAAGAAGGTGCTCTGGTCAGATGAAACCAAAATCGAACTTTTTGGCAACAATGCCAAGCGATATGTTTGGCGTAAAGGCAACACAGCTCATCACCCTGAAAACTCCATCACCACTGTCAAACATGGTAGTGGTAGCATCATGGTTTGGGCCTGCTTTTGTTCAGCAGGGACAGGGAAGATGGTTAAAATTGATGGTAAGATGGATGGAGCCAAATACTGGACCATTCTTGAAGAAAACCTGTTGGAGTATGTGTGGCGCCCCTGAGGGGTCTCCACAGAGGTACTGCACCTCCTCCTGAGGTGTGGTACCCCACCATTCAGGTAAGGTGGAGACACCTGACCACACTCCAACACCTGCATCCCACACAACATAGTAGTGTAGCAAAACACCCTTTGGTGGCTCCCTGCTTGGAACACGAAGCGTGCTGGGAGGCGGGTGTAGTTAGTTGGGACCAAAAGAGCGGGAAGAGTTTAGGATTTAGTCAGTCTGACAGATTCAGTGGAGGAGTGAAGATCCCCTGGGTGAGATGGATGAAGGAAGTGCTGCCGCCGACCCCAGTGACCTGGGTCCGCTGGAACAGGAAAGAGACATTGATGGAAAGCCTGACTCTCTCCATAAGAAGGAAGGAAAAGTACGGAACGTAAGGAGAGGAGGACTAAGGATTAGGGTTAGAGCAGAACCCATCCCAAGTTCACAGCGCAAGGCCGGGGTCCGGTTCCCGAGGTTGTATGGATACTAATGGTCCTGCAGCAGACACCGGAGGAATAGAAGTTGTCACCACTTTATTCCCACACAAGACTTGGGTGCACAACAGCAACAATAGTGAGCCGGGACTTGGTAGCAAGGAGTCCCCGAAGCAGGCTACAGCTGTCTGCCGTACGAGTAGAGTTCATAGGAACATCTGACAGGAGGAACTCCAGTGTAACTCAGTACTGAGAGTACTTCACTATAGGTGCAAAAGGGAGACGTTCAGAAAAGGCACATATGTTGGCGGAGTGTCGGAAGGGAGTACTTCATCTTGCCTGGAAGTTGGCTGAGCCCCTGACCTGGAGGACACACGGCACTGAGGCGGGCACCTGTATGCTCAGCAGACCGTGAGTAAAGCTTTGGAACTACATGCCCTGGTGTCTTCCGCTTATTACTGCGCCAACCCACTCAGCACTGCTACATCTTGGTGCCGGACACTACACTCTCTCCCTTAACACATATCTTCTTCATCTACTCTGCCCTGGGACTACAGCCCTACCTGTGGAGGGCTACACCATCATTGCTGCACCACACCATCTGTCCCAGAGGATCTGTCTGCAGCGTCGGCTTAACATCTTCATTGCCGAACACCACAGGTGGCGTCACGAATCATTCATTCATAAACTTTATTCCATCACCCTTAAACACCCTTTTACAATGGACGCCCAGGGCCACGGACAGGGTCACAGCTGCCGCGACATCTCCCATTGAAATCCACCGGGCCTGGCTCCGAGTACCCCACGGCGCTGGCAAGGGCGAACCATATGTAAAAGACCTGAGACTAGGACAGAGATTTGTCTTCCAACAAGACAATGATCCCAAACATAAATCAAAATCTACAATGGAATGGTTCACAAATAAACGTATCCAGGTGTTAGAATGGCCAAGTCAAAGTCCAGACCTGAATCCAATCGAGAATCTGTGGAAAGAGCTGAAAACTGCTGTTCACAAACGATCTCCATCAAACCTCACTGAGCTCGAGCTGTTTGGCAAGGAAGAATGGGCAAAAATTTCAGTCTCTCAATGTACAAAACTGATAGAAACATACCCCTAGCGACTTGCAGCTGTAATCGCAGCAAAAGGTGGCGCAACAAAGTATTAAGTTAAAGGGGCCGAATAACATTGCTCGCCCCACTTTTCAGTTTTTGAATTTCCACAAAAATTAAAATAACCAATACACTTCGTTCATCTTCACAATTGTGTGCCACTTGTTGATTCTTCACCAAAAATTTACATTTGGTATCTTTATGTTTGAAGCATATGTGGGAAAAGGTTGAAAAGTTCCAGGGAGCTGAATACTTTCACAAGGCACTGTACTTACCTTGTAATGTCTTCACATCCTATTCCATCCAGATGTGTCCGGATCCCAGAATTCCAAGCAGCAGAAGTTCACCGACCGCCATTTAGGGACACCCAAGTGATGGGTGTCTCAATATGGAAACTGCTGGTGGTATCAGCCTCTTGCCTGGTACCACCAGTGGAACACCGTCTCACCACACACACACACACATACACACACACACACACACACAAACATTGTATACGCCAAACGCACCACACACACACTGTATACGCCGTACGCACCACACACACAAACACACACTGTATATGCTGTATGCAACACACACACTGTTTACGCCGTACACACCACACAGAGCATGCGCAGTTTTAATGTGACTGCCGCTATCTGTCTGCACAAAGATGGTGGCGGTCTGATTTACTGCGCCAGCGCAAATTCCGTGCAGTGAATCATTCGGCTGATCCCGGTGGCAGATGGGGAAAGAGTGAGTGGATAGGTGCGTGAGCACATTGGGGGGGGGGGATTCTCAATGCTGCAAAGCCTGCCCCCATCGTGATATTACCGCCCTCCCGATGTGATATCATCGGGCCTCCATCTAGTATTTAATAAGTCTGATTGTGTCACAACTGCTGCACCCAGTAAACTAAGTTATACATCGCTGGATTCAGGGTGTTCTCTTCCTACATTATGCTGCTCTCAGATGAGTTAGCAAAATCTTCGACAGATTCCCTTTAAAGCTCATCTGCAAAAAAAAAGTCCCTGCTGTACACATTATTCCATAATGAATTACTGTTTATTGAGTCTTTTTCTTCATAATCAGCAGATTTTGCAGAGCAGAATTAAGAATTTGTTAAATAAATCTTAAAGTCCACAGGGGCTTATCTAGGGGGAGGCAGCCGGGGCAGTTGTCCCGGGCGCAGCCAGCAGGGGGGCGCAGTCGGGCCGCCTAATGCAGTGGTCCGCAGTGTCCTCCCTGGCGGCTGCGTTCTGCCGCCCCCCCGGCCTGAGAGTCGGTGGTTCTCTGTGTCAGCTGTCAAGCTGACAGCCGGCGCAGAGAAGGAGCGCGTGCCAGCTCCCAGGGAACAATTGTACTGGCGTCTATACAGACGCCAGTACAATTGAAGCTCTGACCGCCGGGCCAGAGCGACGTCAGCAGCGTGATCAGGCATGTGATCACGCTGCTGACGTCACTCCCCGGCGCCCAAAGCAAACGCTGGTGGTAAGTGTGCTCCTCTGTGGAGCTGAAGAACCACCGAAGATGGGAGATGAGGGGGAGTTAATGAGTGGAGATGGGGGGGGATTTGTAGAGGGGATGGCGGTTAATGTGTGGGGGTATTTAGAGTGGGGATGGGGGTTAATGTGTGTGGGGGTTAATGAGTGGGGATGCCATGGGGTTAATGTGTGGGGGGATTTGGAGTGGAGATGGGGGTTATTTAATGTGATGGGGGTTAATGAGTGGGGATTGGGTTAATGTGTGCGGGGGTTAATGAATGGGGATGGGGGTTAATGTGTGGGGGTATTTGGAGTGGAGATGGTTATTTAATGTGTGGGGGGATTTGGAGTGGTGATGGGGTTAATGAGTGGGGATTGGGTTAATGTGTGCGGGGGTTAATGAATGGGGATGGGGGTTAATGTATGGGGGCGTTAATGAGTGGGGTTGGGGTTAATGTGTGCGGGGGTTAATGAATGGGGATGGGGGTTAATGTATGGGGGCGTTAATGAGTGGGGTTGGGGTTAATGTGTGCGGGGGTTAATGAATGGGGATGGGGGTTAATGTATGGGGGCATTAATGAGTGGGGTTGGGGTTAATGTGTGGGGGTATTTGGAGTGGGGGTGGGGGGATTTGGAGTGCTGATGGGGGTTAATGAGTGGGGATTGGGTTAATGTGTGGGGGGATTTGGAGTGGGGATGGGGGGTTATTTAATGTGTGGGGGGGATTTGGAATGGGGATGGGGGTACTTAATGTGTGTGGGGGATTGGGGATGGGGGGATTTAATGTGTGGGGAGATTTGAGGACACAAGATAAAGAGTATGTATGAGGAAACAGTATGGGGGATGGGTGCAGACAGTATGGGGAGCGAATGGGTTAATGTATGTGGATGGACACAGTATGGGGAGTCAGGGATATGTGTGAGCAGACAGTATAGAGAGTGAGGGGGTAAATATATGAGGAGACAGTATGGTGAACAGGTGGGATGCTAGAGGGGAATAGTGTGAGGAGACAGTATATTGCAGACATTTTTATTTAGGAGCATTATAATGACACTTCTATCTTTAAGGGCATCGTGTGGAGATTTACTGCAGAAGACCGGAGAAGATGGAAGTCTACAGAGACGAGATGTGGATGAGAAAACTCATCATGGGGTCTAGAAGAAAAGGTGACTGACTGCAGAGACGTCGTCATCTATAAGGTACTTGGATGTAAATGTTATTTGTGATACTGACTAATTCTCATGTTTTTATTTATGTTAGGAACATTATAGGGGTTGTCCAGGTTTGTGCTGAGTCTGCAGACATTCTATGTGACTGCAGACTTCTGAATTCTCACAGTGCTCACTGAACGCTGTTAGGATTCTCTCGTGCCGGTAATTTACATACATGCGGTCACATGCTGACTAGACGTGTGTGGCCTCACTCAATGAAAATGAACAGAGCGAGGCCGGGCACGTCTAGTTGGAATGTGGCCAGAAGTATATAAATCACATACTTGTGCTGACATGACTGTACATCGGCAAGGGAGAATCCTAAAAGTGTGCAGTGCATTCGTTGTGAGAATTCAGAAGCTGCAATGTCAGGATTCAGCTCTGCAGGTTGCCGTAGTCATCACATGGACACTTCACTCATATGCGATTTTCATAGGTATGGTCCTGTGACAACGAGCTTCTCTTCCTGCTTCTCTCAGTTTTTTACTGAACATTGAGAGCATTAGGAGGAACAGCTCGCAGGTACATGGCTAAGTGTTCAAGTCGCATATGTACTTGGGTGCGGGGGGGGGCGCCGAACCGAATTCTTGCCCCGGGTGCCAGAAAGCCTAGATACGCCTCTGTTAAAGTCATATGACCAAAACAGACAATCATGGCAGATCCATATACTGTATGTCATAAATGTCTGACCTCATGAGAATGAAGTAACATCTAGGATAACTTACAGCACCTCAGGCCCTTTTGGTACAACATATAATCTACATGAGCAATGACTAGAACAGTAGGACGGCCAGTGCAGAGTCCAGGCAGGGGACAGGTATAGTGCTGTAATTACGGGAGTATAACCACAGCACCCTGGTGAGATGAGGAGTTTAGAATAGATCATCTCCGTGGATTCTGGAACAATGGCCCCCCTACCCGTCTTGTCTGCGCTGACCTGTAGAGAATGCTATTAGACATTAATACCATTTCATGCTTTCTGGTCAGTGGTGTCACTATGCCTGCGGCTTTGAAGTATTGAATTTCGTACTATTTTGTAAAATCCCAGCATAGCTGATCTCCTGATTGTATGTTTTTAGAATTTACAGATATCTTTTGAACAAAGATTTGAGATGCTGATAAAAACTATTGCCAAAAAGTCATGAAAAAGAATCATTGATGCAGAAAATTGTATGAGCGAGGCATTAGCTGCTGAAAAACACCTGCTGTGTTACCGTATAAATGTCAGGCGTTTTCAATAGACCAGCGTACTCTTTATTTAGGAATACACAACAATGATAACATTACTCCCAGGACTTTCTAATAATGAACAAAGCCATTAAGGTCTAGCTAGGACCCTCACTGAAAGAATGTCACCTGTTAGAAGAGGCAGATTCCAGGCTTCCCACCTAACAAAGGCCTTATTCATCAGTCTTATTTCTAATACTGACACTGCATCAGCAAATAAACCACTGTGAGGTTTTGCTTTTTCATTTTCCATTGATATAACCCATCTAATTCTTTTCCCAAGGAGCTACCACATTTTTAGCTTACAATAGTGGCGAGCAATAATTTGTACTATTTGTCCTTTAAACTTAAAGGGAATGTGTTGTGAGAAATTACTTATTATTTAAATCATTTTTTGGTGTTAAATGTATTTTTTAAAGATGTTTGCAGCTCTTTTTTTTATTTTCACAATCTGGAATCAAAACAAAATTAGTAATCTTGTCATTTTTTTTTCTAACCACTTTTGTGACTTAAGACTCATACTTCCTGTTCTTTACAGAAGGCTTTTCAGAAGTCTCATTGTCATCACAGACAGTATTAACCATGTAACACATCTATCTACAGTACATCTAATAACTGCGGATCAACCATTCTCAGCAGGCATTGACAGCTATCAGTGCTCCCCGTGCTTCACAATGACCTTTGCACTTGCTCTTTAAATGATCCAATGCAAAAAAATAGAATGTGACTGTTCATTTCTGCTAACGTAGGTGTGCACTCCTGAAACAACAGGAATTTAGGCCCCAAGTAATCCAAGCAATTATGCAAAAATCGCTTTTAATAGTTGCAAAATTGTTGTGCAACACACGTAACAGATGCTTTTTTAGAGCTTTTGGAGTTTTTCACCAGTTTCACCCATGATACCACAGCTCGTCTAACTTGTGATGACCTGTAGTGTACCTTATGCCAGAAATATTACTCCAGTCCCTGACTGAATTAAGATTTGTGGCGAGGTGCACAGAGGTGCAAGTCACTTGTCAGACACTCCTAATTAAGAGGCATGTGCATCTTAATAAACCAGGAGCACGTGATTTCAACATGCACGCACATCATGACCAGCGTTGTTCATGTCAGTCTTGACGATTCAGTGTCTTATGTGGCAAGTGTGAAAATTGCAAGATTTCTAGTTTTTATTTTTAATACAAATTGTGATATGGTATATGGTAAAAAAAATTGACAACATTTAAAAAATAATATGCTTAACATAGAAACCTGATTTAAACAATAGGTCATTTTCTGATGTTAAATTCCATTTAAAGACTTGTTAACAAAAAAAGTTATTCCCTATCTGCAGGATAGGATTTGCTTGGTGATACCCAATGTCCAGAGATTGGAGCTCTGAAACCACATCTTGAATAGAGTAGAGGTTCTCATGATTGTCCTGTGCTCCATTCATTGTTTAAGGGACCGTCAGAGAAAGCTGGGCACTGTGGTAGGCTATTTGAAGCTATCCCAGTGACATTGAATGTAGTGGAGGCTGATCACCTTTGTCCCCAGTCAGTAGATGGCTGCAAAGCTTCATTCTTGGGATTGCTGGAGGTCCCAGTGGCCAAACCCCCAACAATAAGGAAATTATTCTCTATTCTATGGATGGGGATATCTTGACTTTTTTTTTAGAAATAACCCTTTAATGTCCCTGAAGAATTTTAGGAAAAGTATAGGTTAGGTATTACTATTTTTAAATTTTTTATTGTGTCACTATTTTTTGAAACCCTGTAATATTTTAATTTTTCAGTCGATGGAGTTGTGCAAATGCTTATTGCTTGCGTGGCAAGATAACGTTTTTGAGGTACTCTAGATGACATTTTGATGACTTCTTACAGCAACCAGTTTTTGGTGTTTTCAGTTTTCTTCTGACTACAGTGTTTACAGATTGCATGTATTAATTAGTTTTATGTTTAGATAGATCAGACTTTTATGGAAGTAAAATATGACTTTTATGGATACCATATACTGTATATGTATTTGATTTTTTTTGTAATATCTTTATTTTTAATGGGTGAATATATACTGAATGATTCAAACTTTTATGGGGTTTTTTTCATATCTTTAAACATTTTTTTTTTTTACTGTATTTATTAGTTCATTTAGGGGAATTGAACCTGTAATCAATTGATCACTTTTGCTATATAGAACAATATCACAGGTTTGCTGTATAAATCAAAAGTCACTGTCTCCTTTGAAGAAGAGCCACAGGCTGAGTTTCACTGGAGCATTGTGTTGACTGGCACAGAGGTCTTCAACAGGCCTCCAGCTGTCACAGCAACTCAATCGCGGTCCTCAATTACATTTTGGAGCTGATGATGGATGCATAGAATGACAAGCCCCCATGCCAGTGCTTTGTTAATTTTGCTGTCAGAGATTGACAGTGGCATTTAACAAGTTAACAGAAGCAGATCCTGGAGGTGTGTCGCAGCCATTGCCTGCAGGGTTAAAGGTACTGTCACACTTAGCGATGTACCAGCGATTCCGACCAGCGATATGACGCGGTCAGGATCGCTGGTACATCGCTAAGTGGTTGCTAGTGAGCTGCCACACAGGCAGATCTCACCAGCGACATCACTGGGGACGGGGGTCGCTACTTACCTGTCACACTAGGCGATCCTGACGTCCTCCCGCCCGGCTCCACGCTCGTCTCTCCACAGGAAGCCCAGCAGGAAGCTGACGACGAGAAACAGTCCTGGACGTTCTCGCGCGATCAGCGATAAGCAGCGGGGGAGCCGGTTGGAGGTAAGTATCAGACACAGCGATATCGCTAGCAATATCGCTATAACGTCACAAGTTATAGCGATATTGCTAGCGATATCGCTTAGTGTGACAGGCCCTTAAGAGGTGGTCTCACCCCTTTATTCTTGCAGATGTAAAGCGTAAATTTAAAATGTCAAAAAACAATAGCAAAATTGCTTTATTTCTTCCACTAACAGTTAATTAAAGGTAATCAGTTATACTGTATGTACCCAAACATTGTGCCTCTCATCCCTCAAAAAAACAAGCCCTTATAGAAGTACATTGAGGAAAAAAAAAAGTCTCCTAAGTGTGAATATGATAGAAAGTAAAAAAAAAAAGATGTTTAGTGACTGCCAAAGTAGGCCTGGTTCTTAAAGGGAACCTGTCAGCTGTTTTGGCCGCTATAAGATGCGACCGCAGCTTTTCAGGGCTTATCTACAGCATTCTATAATGCTGTAGATAAGCCACTGGTCCGACCTGCAAGATAAGAAAAATATGTTTTACTATACTCACCCAGGGGGCGGTCCGGTGCCGTCTAGTCCAATGGGTGTCACAGGTCCGGGTCCAGCGCCTCCCATCTTCTTGTGACGCCGCCCTCCTGCTGGCTTCATGGCTCCCCTGTATCACGTTCCTGCGCAGGCATACTTATCTGCCCTGTTGCAGTCACTGGGCCTCTCTGACCTTTCCCAGCTCCTGCTCACTGCAGTACTTTGCTCTGCCCTAAACAGGGCAGAGAAATACGCCGGCGCAGGAGCGCGATGCCAGGGAGCTATGAATCAAGCAGAAGGGCGATGTCACAAGAAGATGGGAGGGGCCGGACGAGGACCTGCAACACCCATCGGACCGGACCGCCCCCCCGGGTGAGTATAATAAAAGTTATTTTTCTTATCTTTCAGGTCGGATCTGTGGCTTATCTACAGAATTAGGGCAGTTTCACACGTCCAGATAATTCCGGTACCAAAAAAAACGGTACCGGAGCTGTCCCTGTCCGTGTTTCCGTGTGCATACTTATGCCATCCGTGTGACATCCGTGTGCTATCCGTATG
This sequence comes from Dendrobates tinctorius, assembly GCF_039654945.1. Classification (NCBI taxonomy): domain Eukaryota; kingdom Metazoa; phylum Chordata; class Amphibia; order Anura; family Dendrobatidae; genus Dendrobates; species Dendrobates tinctorius. Next base: position 76,314,491 of record NW_027361714.1, on the reverse strand, counting down.
TCCATGTGTACCATCCGTGTGCTGTCCGTATGCTGTCCGTGTGTCCGTGTCTTTGAAAAATTATTTTCAATGTTAACCCTTTGACTTTTAAAAATGCACACGGATCGCACACGGACAGCACATGGACAGCATTCGTGTGCGGTATGTGTTTACACGGACCCATTGACATGTATGGGTCCGTGTGATCCGTGCTGTTGCACCAAAACGGACATGTCAGCGTGTTTTGCACACGGACACAAGGTCCATGAAAACACGCTGACATCTGCATAGACACATTCATTTGAATATGTCTACGTGTGTCAGTGTCTCCGGTACGTGAGAAAACTGTCACTACACGTACCGGAGACACTGACGTGTGAAACTGCCCTTACAGAATACTCTAGATAAGCCGTGAAAGGCGGTGGCCATATCTTTTAGCGGCCAAAACGGGTGACAGGTGCAGGACTTAGGCCTGTTTCACACTTGCTTTTTTTTGCAGCGCGTTTTTCCCGCAAAAAAACGCATTGAAAAACGCATACAAAAGCATACAACTGCTGCGTTTTTTTCAAGCATTTTTATGAGCATGCATGAAAAAAACGCAGCGTTTTTATGCGTTTGTATGCGTTTTTAGTGCGTTTTTACCGCGTTTGCGTTTTTTTCCAACATTAGGTGGCCCCTCACACTAACCCAAACCATGACTTTACTAACCCTAACCCTGACCCTAACCCTAACACTAACCCTAACCCTGACCCTAACCCTAACCCTAACCCTAACCCTAACCCTTAACCAAACCATACTTAACCCTAACCCTGACCCTAACCCTTAACCAAACCATACTTAACCCTAACCCAAACCCTAACTAACCTTAACCCTAACCCTAACCCTGACCCTAACCCTAACCCTAACCCTAACCCTAACCCTGACCCTAACCCTTAACCAAACCATACTTAACCCTAACCCTGTCCCTAACCCTTAACCAAACCATACTTAACCCTAACCCTGACCCTAACCCTGACCCTAACCCTTAACCAAACCATACTTAACCCTAACCCTGACCCTAACCCTGACCCTAACCCTTAACCAAACCATACTTAACCCTAACCCAAACCCTAACTAACCTTAACCCTAACCCTAACCCTGACCCTAACCCTAACCCTAACCCTGACCCTAACCCTAACCCTAACCCTAACCCTGACCCTAACCCTTAACCAAACCATACTTAACCCTAACCCTGACCCTAACCCTGACCCTAACCCTTAACCAAACCATACTTAACCCTAACCCTGACCCTAACCCTGACCCTAACCCTTAACCAAACCATACTTAACCCTAACCCAAACCCTAACTAACCTTAACCCTAACCCTAACCCTGACCCTAACCCTAACCCTAACCCTAACCCTGACCCTAACCCTTAACCAAACCATACTTAACCCTAACCCTGACCCTAACCCTTAACCAAACCATACTTAACCCTAACCCAAACCCTAACTAACCTTAACCCTAACCCTAACCCTGACCCTAACCCTAACCCTAACCCTGACCCTAACCCTAACCCTAACCCTAACCCTAACCCTGACCCTAACCCTTAACCAAACCATACTTAACCCTAACCCTGACCCTAACCCTGACCCTAACCCTTAACCAAACCATACTTAACCCTAACCCTGACCCTAACCCTGACCCTAACCCTAACCCTAACCCTAACCCTGACCCTAACCCTTAACCAAACCATACTTAACCCTAACCCTGACCCTAACCCTGACCCTAACCCTAACCCTAACCCTAACCATAACCCTGACCCTAACCCTTAACCAAACCATACTTAACCCTAACCCTGACCCTAACCCTGACCCTAACCCTAACCCTAACCCTGACCCTAACCCTAACCCTAACCCTAACCCTGACCCTAACCCTTAACCAAACCATACTTAACCCTAACCCTGACCCTAACCCTGACCCTAACCCTAACCCTAACCCTGACCCTAACCCTTAACCAAACCATACTTAACCCTAACCCTGACCCTAACCATGACCCTAACCCTAACCCTAACCCTAACCCTGACCCTAACCCTAACCCTAACCCTAACCCTGACCCTAACCCTTAACCAAACCATACTTAACCCTAACCCTGACCCTAACCCTGACCCTAACCCTAACCCTAACCCTGACCCTAACCCTTAACCAAACCATACTTAACCCTAACCCTGACCCTAACCCTAACCCTAACCCTAACCCTGACCCTAACCCTTAACCAAACCATACTTAACCCTAACCCTGACCCTAACCCTAACCCTAACCCTAACCCTGACCCTAACCCTAACCCTAAACCCCCTTAACTAACCCTAACTTTACCCAAACCCCTAAATTCCATTGCCTAAACTAATGGTAAAAAAAAAAACGCATGTGCAAAAAAACGCATACATAAGCATGCCAATGCGCACATATGCTCACCATAGACTTATAATGGGTGTCTTGCTGTAAAAAAACGCATTGCGCGCGCATGCGTTTTTTTGAGGCAAATCGGACGCACAAAAAATGCAACAAGTTGCATTTTGTGCGCCCGAGCGCATACCGTAAAAAAACGCATGCGCGGTAAAACGCGTACAAACGCATGTGTATGCGCACATAAGCGCATCCCATGCAAAGTATAGGAAAAAAAACCGCATGCGCTATTTAGCGCTAAATTACCGCGAAAAAAAACGCAAATGTGAAACCAGCCTAAGACAAGTTGCCTCCATTTCTCCAGCAATATGATATTCACATGGTGTCAAATATTTCTATGTAAAAAACCATTGTTTAATTACTGTTTGGTTATTGGGGAAATGCTTTCATAATATAAATAATAATTGTATAAGTAACTGTAATAATAAAGTAATTAGCTGACAAATTATCAGGAAAATTGTATTTCTTGGAAAAAGTAAATCAATATTCTGATGTTCTGCAGTGTGTACCTTCTGGCTTTTTAAGTAGTTTTCTGAACAAACAGATTTCAGATCTTGTCTTTTTGTTTGGATTTCTGAACACCTGTACTGTAATTGTTTTAATGACTTGGCTGCCTCCCATAAAACTCTTACTGTTTCTCTTATTCATTCTCGTCTGGACTATTGTAACTCTCTTTTAATCGGTCTCCCTCTTACCAAACTCTCCCCCCTCCAATCTGTCTTGAATGCTGCAGCCAGGATCATATTCCTCGCCAATCATTACACCGATGCCTCTACCTTGTGCCAGTCATTACACTGGCTACTAGAGTTGAGCGACTTTTGGTTTTTTAGGGTCGCGTTTCGTTTCATGAAACCCGACTTTGACAAAAGTCGGCGACTTTTGAAATTTTTCGACCCGTTTCGCTCAACTCTACTGGCTACCCATCCACTCCAGAATCCAGTACAAACTTATCACCTTCACCCACAAAGCCCTCCATAGCTCAGCACCACCCTACATCTCCTCCCTCGTTTCAGTCTACCACCCTACCCGTGCCTGAGGTTAGCATCCTCAATAATCAGAACCTCCCACTCCCGTCTCCAAGACTATACACGTGCTGCGCCAATTCTTTGGAATGCACTTCCCAGGTCAATACGATTAGTCCCCAATCCTACAACTTTAATCGTGCCCTAAAAATGCAGTTATTCATTTAACCTAACTATCCCTGTGTGGCACAGTCAAAGGTTTTACCATAACCCCCGCATCTATTATGCATCTATTAGCCCTCTGTGTCTGTACTGTTACACACTTAACATTATGGCTGGTCCGAACAATGAAGGCAACTGTTACCACCCACCTTTCGTTCTACCTTTTTCCTCATATATTGTAAGCTTGCGAGCAGGGCCCTCATTCCTCTTGGTATCTGTTATGATCTATGTGATTATTGTTATGCTGTAATGTCTATTGTCTGTACAAGTCCCCTCTGAAATGTAAAGTGCTGCGAAATACTGTATATCGGCGCTATAGAAATAAAATTATTATTATTTACATGCACAACGCCAATCTCCACAGGCTAGTGACCAATATGTCCAGGTAATCTACTATTTCTTGTGATTATTTCTAGATTACTAGCAAGAAAGTAACAAATGCTATCAGCCAGATAGTGATGACACAAAATCTAATGCTATAGATAAGCCTTCGATCCAACCTGAAAGATAAGAAAAATAACTTTTATTACACTCACCCGGGGGGTGATCCGGTCCAATGGGTGTCGCGGGTCCGGGTCCGGCGCCTCCCATCTTCTTATGATGGTAACCCTCCTGCTTCCTTCATGGCTCACTGGCATCGCGCTCCTGCAAAGGCATACTTATCTGCCTTGTTGAGGGCAGAGGAAAGTACTGCAGTGCGCAGGCGTCAGGAAAGGTCATAGAAGCCCGGCGCCTGCGCTCTGCAGTACTTTGCTCTGCGCTCAACAGGGCAGATAAGTACGCCTGCGCAGGAGCGCGGTGCCAGTGAGCCATGAAGGAAGCAGGAGGGTTACGATCATAAGATGGGAGGTGCCAGACGGTTGATGCCCATCGGACCGGACTTCCCCCGGGTGAGTGTAATAAAAGTTATTTTTCTTTTCTTTCAGGTCGGATTGGGGGCTTATCTACAGCATTATAGATTGCTGTAGATAAGCCCTCAAAGGCAGTGACCGCATCTTATATCGGCCAAACCTGGTGACAGGTTCGCTTTAAAGTGAATATGCTCTTTCAAAAAACTTATGACATGTCACATGGCAGTAACAGTTTAAATGTATAGGTCGGAGTGCAGGTTCTGAGATTCACATTACATATACATTAAAAAAAGACAAAAGTCTATCAAGTTCAAATATACATACACTATCGCTAGATTATATTTATAACTCACAGTGTCATTTATTAAGAAAAAGCATATAGCCCTTTTTAGCAACTTTCTAACAGGGCTAATTTCTGTTTTTTTGTTTTTGTTTCTTCCTTCCCTTTCCTCCAAGAGCCTTTTTATTTTTTTGTCCACATAGCCATATGACGGCTTGTTTTTAGCACGTCCAGTTGTACTTTTGCCAAGTTATGCACTAATAAAAAATGGGAACAAAATTCTAAGTGCATTAAAATAGCAAAAATAGTGCAATTCCACAGATTTTTTTTTAAATTTACCATGTTCACTACAGTAAACTTCCCTGACAATATGATTACTCAGGTCAGTACGATTATTCAGATGCCAAACATGTATAACGTATATACTCATGTATAAGTCGAGTTTTTCAGCTTAATTTTTTGTACTGAAAACGCCCCCCTCGGCTTATACATGAGTCAATTGATTTCACCGTCGATCACAAGCTACGCTGTCATGCACGACAGTGTGGCAAACACTAAATGTTTGGGCCCCCCAATCAAGTGAATGGGGTCTGGGTTTGGGTCTGGGCACTGTTCTGGTACCTGAACCAGAACTTTTTGTAACTGTTCGGCCCGACGGACCTGAACATCCAAGTGTCCACCCATCTCTAGTCCCCGTCACTCAGATAAGAAAAAGTCTGTTACCTTCTATGTAACAAGCTATAGGTCTCATGGCTAGGCATCCTCTCCTAGGACCCATCTACAGGAGGCCACTCTATCTTGTCGGTTACTTTTCCTTAAGATGACGCTATACCTCCTTTGGTCTACCCTCACTGAAAGTTGCTCTAAAGTTCCATCACTGATCACTTCTCACACCAACCCTATCTGTCTAACTAACAGGAAACCAGTCACTTTCGCTAACACAAACCTGTCCCTCTGTGGGCTGTTCCCAAACATTACCACTGTCTTACCCTATAGTCAAATATCTGCATATCTATACCTTACACTTTCACATGACCAACATTACCTATAACACTGCTACACACTATGCATATTACATTATACTATAAATACTTCTCACACGCTATACATTATAACACTATTCACATCACACAGCATTGACAGAAGAGGCGAGACATTATTTACATTACAATATAACACAACGTGATTGGTGTCTTCAGGCATCGAAGCAGGACAGCACAGTCCACCACCATGACATCCACATCACCTATAGTTTATGCTCGCAGGTCATAGAGGAGCTGTGGTCTTCAGAGCATTATTTTAACTGATCGGTGAGGGTCTTATGACCTGGACTCCCACTGATAAACAGCACTGGGCAGAGCCTGTAATATATATATATATGTATATTTTTATATCATGACAGTTACAGTTTATCCATTTTCAAGTTCCCAGGAAAAAAAATGAAATGCAGATAGGCGATTGAAAATATGTATCTACTCTAAGGCTAAGTGCACACGTACTGGAATTCTCGCGGAAATTACCGCGAGAATTCCGGAATTCCAGTCCGCAGGAAAATCGCATTTTAAATTCCCGCAATTTTCCCGCCGAAAGACTAGCATTTTGCAAGCGTATTTAGCTTGCAGAATGCTAGCGTTCTCCAAGCGATCTGTAGCATCGCTTGGAGAACTGATTGACAGGTTGGTCACACTCAAAACCTACTCGACAAATGAATAAACCAAATTAAATTGAAGTCCAAATTATAAAGACTTAAAAAATGTTTTATTAATTACACAAAAACCAGACAAAAAGGACATAATGCAATACCATAAAATGTCATAATACATGAAGGTAGTAACTTAGTAGACACATAAGCCATAAATAAATATAGTGATCATAAAAATTCCATCCGCAACAAAGTGCATATAATAAGCAGGTAAAGAGTATAAAAACTCAAATAAAGTGCATAGGAAATGTAATAAGATCAAAGATACCCGTGATCAATGGCTACATGCGTCTCCAGCTCCCTCCAACGTACGTTTCGCCTACCGTGGCTTTCTCTTTCGCGATGACGTCGCGCGAATGACCGCGAGACTTCGCGAGAACGGACGTCATCGCGGGCATTTTCGCAAAGGATTACTGGGAACGGGAGCGTGAAGAGAAGCGGGAAGACTGCGCGGGACGTCGGAGGGTGAGAATAACAATATTTTTTATTTTTAAATTCTATTTTTTACAGGGATATGGTACCCAAAGCCCGGAGGACAGTCTCCTCTCCTCCGGACCGTGGGTACCATCCGCAAATGTTCTGCTTACTTTCCGCATGGTGTGCACAGCCACATGCGGGAAGTAAGCGGAACAATGCATTCCTATAGGTGCGGGATCGCCGCGATTCCGCAAATTAATGAGCATGCTGCGGTTTTTACCGCAAAGCGATTCCGCCGCGGTAAAAACCGCAGCATTAGCACAGCATTGCGGAATCCCATAGGAATGCATGGGATGCTTATTTTTCGCGTTTTCGCGGCAAAATCGCGCGATTAAAACTGCCGCGGAAACGCGAAAAAAACGCCACGTGTGAACTCAGCCTAAGGTCCGGAGGAGAGCAGACTGTCCTCCGGGCTTTGGGTACCATATCCCTGTAAAAAATAGAATTTAAAATAAAAAATATTGTTATTCTCACCCTCCGACGTCCCGCGCAGCCTTCCCGCTTCTCTTCACGCTCCGGTCCCAGTAGTCCTTTGCGAAAATGCTCGCGATGACGTCCGTTCTCGCGGGATCGCGAAGTCTCGCGGTCATTCGCGCGACGTCATCGCGAATAACCGCGAGACGTCGCGATCCCGCGAGAACGGACGTCATCGCGGGCATTTTCGCAAAGGATTACTGGGAACGGATGCGCGGGACGTCGGAGGGTGAGAATAACACCGTTTTTTATTTTATTTTTTTACATTCTATATTTTACTACTGATGCTGCATAGGCAGCCTCAGTAGTAAAAAGTTGGTCACACTCGTCAAACACTATGTTTGATGAGTGTGACCAACCTGTCAATCAGTTCTCCAAGCGATGCTACAGATCGCTTGGAAAACGCTAGCATTTTGCAAGCTAATTACGCTTGTAAAATGCTAGTTTTTCCGCGGGAAAATCGCGGGAATTTAAAATGCGATTTTCCCGCGGACTGGAATTCTGGAATTCTCGCGGTAATTTCCACGAGAGTTCCGGTACGTGTGCACTTAGCCTTATTCTCTGCCATAGCTCACCCACTCTGTCTCAATCATCCCTCAATGCTCCAGTTTCCAAACTTAGTTTCTTCTATTGTGCTGCCATCTGCTGGCAATAACATGTATTACAAATATTTCTCCTATGATGTTTCGCATTAAGAAAACTAGACACTGACAATTAGTTAGCTTCGAGACACTAAAGCAATTTGATTTATGAGGACAATATTTGTAAGTCATTTTGTGATGATACGTTCCCTTTACAGGAAACCTGTCACAGTGAACAAGTAGTTTGATCTGAGGTGTAATTAGTAGTGATGAGCGAACATGTTCGCCACTACCCGCTACTTGCCCGAGTATCACTGTACTCGATGTACTCGGCGAGAACCGAGCATTTCTGGGATTACTCGGCGGGAACTCGGGTCTCCACCCATCTTTTTTGGTGGACTTTACAGAATCAATCACGCTGCAGGGATTGTCTGCCAGGCAATGAAACGCCGCAGCCATCTTTGTTTTGGTTATGCAGTGATTGGCTGGCCGCACAGCATCATCAGGGGTATTAGAGACCGGATGCCGCCCTGCTCGGCGCATTCAGCTCCGGATTGAGATAGTGTAGGGAGAGCTGCTGCCTTGATAGGGTCAGTATTGGGGATTTATTAGTGAGTGTGGGTGTCATGAGCGCTTCGGAGGTGACAAGCTATCATCCTGCGTCAGGCCTCAGAAGGTCTGAGCGCCTGTCCATACAGACTGCTCCCTGAACCATCTGCCTCTAGCACCCAGCGTCGACCTCCTCCTGCCCTGAGCAGTTTGGATCTATTTAGTTAGTGGCTGAGCTGTGACCCAGTGCGGGTAATGGCTTCATTTCCACTTCTGCTTGCTAGAGGGTTGCCTGTTGGACCTTCTCAGAGTGCTCCAGTTTGGTGTCTGGAATCCCTCTTCTGGTATCCGTATCTGGCTATTCAGCTAAGTGTTCCCCTGTTTGTCTCACCTTACCATCTTTAGTTTAGCGGATACTGCCTAGCGCGCATCTCCCTCCCATTCCCTATTCAGGACTAGGGCCTAGGGAGATTCAGGGCCTCAGGTTCCAGCTCGGCGATTGGTGAGGAACCAATATAGGGACTCGGTAGGAGTTCTAGGGAGAGATAAGATCTAGCCTAGGGGTCTCCAAATCCCTTCCTTAGTGTCTGGGTCCCCTTCCCCATTTCCCTTCATGTTACACTTGATTTTCCCTCACCGTGAGTGACAGTGGGGTCTACCATCCTAAATAAATCCAATCCAGCTAAAACAACAGTCCTTCTAAGGACTAATTCTGGAGTATATAGGTTGCAGTGTTAGGCAGGCAGGGTAGTGCACGTTGCTGTATACACATCAGTGCAAGGCCTGCAGGCACTGTATGTGTGTATATACATATCATTGAATATATCAAGAGGGTCCTGTGTTCTGGTGCTGCTGCTGCTACCTGTGGGATTTATTGGCCGTATATACCTAGCCCCAGGTGTAATTGGCTTTGAAAATTTTTTGGGCAAGGGCTAATAGAGCTTTTTTTATTGCAAAGCAATTCAGAGCCCTTTTTTTCCTCAATTTGCTTTTTGACACTGCATGATAAAGCCAGATCCTTTTCCTTTAACAGTGTGAAAATCCAGCAATTTTACAGGCATCCCAAACATCCCTTTTGAGTGTGCAGAGAAATATTTATTTTTTATGTGGTACGGTTGAGTATTTTTTTTGCTTGAGTGTCTTACACAATTTCTTGACACTATTTTGTTGAGCCCCCCCAAAAATACAGACAGGCCACATATTTTACAGTGTGGTCTATCTGTGACACGCCTCATCCATCCATCTGCTAAAAATTTTGGTCTTTTTAGCCCTAAATTCATTTGTTTCTGCTGTCTGGCACTGTACTTATATACAGCACTATTTAGCCAAAAAATGTAAAAAAAAAAACCAGGCCACACATTTTTCGGTGTGGTATCTGCATGCCAGCTCATCTCTGTGTGTACACAAAGTTTGGCCAGTTTACGGCTGTTTTCTTTTTTTGTCTGCAGTGTCACTGGACTTATATATAGCAGCATGTACCCCCCAAAAAATATAAACAAAAAAAAAATTTGTCGTAGTGGTATCTCCGTGCTATCTCATATCTGTGCATGCTCAAAGTTTGGCAAGTTTATGGATGATTTATTTTTTGGTCTGGGTGTCACTGGACTTAGATACAGCAGTATTTAGCCCAAAAATTAAAAAAATACAAGTCACACATTTTCGGTGTGGAATCTGCGTGCCAGCTCTTATCTGTGTGTGCTCTAAGTTTGGCCAGTTTATGGCTGTTTTCTTTTTTGGTCAGGGGTGTAACTGGACTTATATACAGCAGTATTTAGCCACAAAAAAATTAAAAAAAACAAAAAAAGTGGGAGTGGTATCTCCGTGACAGCTCATATCTGTGTGTGCTCAAATATTGGCCAGTTTAGGCCGTTTTTTTTTTGGTCCTGGGTGTCACTGGACTTATATACAGCAGTATTTAGCACAAAAAAATTTACAAAAAATACAGACCAGAAATTTTTGTTTTTTGGTATCTCCCTAACAGGCCTCATTTATCCTTGTCAAAAATTTGGCCTATCCATTGTATTTTATTTGCTGTCTGTTTTTGTACTTATTAAATCTGAAAAGGCAAAACAAATTTTAACCTAAAGTACAGATAGATAAAAGTGTGGTTTTCCAGCACACATATCACATACAAGTTGCCTCCCAAATCACCCTTTTTTATTGAACGTGTCAAATATTCTAGTCCATTTACAATGGGAAAGGCGCGTGGCAAGGGGCGGGGAAGTGGACGTGATGGTAATGGTGCAGGCCGAAGACGTGGGCAAGCTGAAATTGGGCCACCAAAACACCCACATATTCTAGCTAGACCTTAGTGTCCAAAGTCCTAGGAGACCGCAGCAAGACAGCACTATTGAAGCCTGAGCAGTGTGAAAAGGTTGTTAGTTGGATAGCGGATAATACTTCCAGTTACTTATCCACCACCACCAGCAACCTGTCTTCAACACGGTCAAGTCACAGTTGCCGTGAATCGGGACCACATATTCCTTACCCTGATCCTCCGTCCTCCCACCATGCTGAGTGCCCTGAGACAACTGATCCCACCCTCGGATACTTCGAAGAGCAGTTCAGTTTTCCATTTGGAGATTCATGGCCCTCGCCCGGTCCACTTGAAGCGGGGCAAGATGATATTCCATGTAGTGATGCACAAATCTTTGAGCAGCCACGGTCACAAGAGGTGGACGATGATGAGACACAATTACCGGAAAGTCAGGAGGAGGCCCAGGGTGGGGAAGTGGAAGATGTGGTGGATGATCTAGTAACAGACCCAACCTGGCAGGAGGACATGCACAGCGAGGACAGCAGCACACAGGGGGAGGTAGGCGTCGTACCACTTCAGGCAGGAAGAAGCAGTGTGGTGGCTGCAGACAGAAGGCATGCAACCGTTCCCCGTAACACCAACCCGATGGAAGTTGCCAGTCCCACTGTTAGGTCTTCCAGAGTATGGTTATTTTTTAAAGACTCTGCTGATAACCCCAAACAGGCCATTTGTAAAACCTGTCATGCCAGAATCAGCAGGGGTAGCAAAACTGCCATCCTTACCACCACCAGCATGATCAGGCACATGTCAGCAAAGTACCCCACTTTGTGGGCCCAACCCCAGGCTTCAGGAACAGTGTCTGCGGGTGACACCACTGCTTCTTCCACTGTTGTTGCAAGCCAATCCCCCTGTCCATGGTGCATGCGAAGATACTTTCTGCCCTGCACCTGCTGAGGGCCACAGTCAAATACCAGCATCATCAAGCACGTCCACGTCCTTGTCTCAGCGCACCCTTCAGTTGTTCATACCTCAGTCATTGGAATGTAAGCATAAATACGCAGCCAACGCACCACAGGCCACAGTACTCAATTCTCATATTTCTCGTCTGTTTGCGGTCAAAATGTTGCCTTTTAGGTTCGTGGAGACGGAAGCTTTCCACAACCTGATGGCGGCAGCTGTCCCAAGGTACTCGGTCCCCAGTCGCCACTATTTCTCCCGCTGTGCTGTACTGGCATTACACAAGCACGTGTCCCACAACATTACCCGTGCCCTCAACAATGCAGTTAATGGGAAAGTACACCTAACCATGGACACATGGACAAGTGCTTGTGGCCAGGGACTTTACATCTCACTGACGGCACACTGGGTTAACAGTGGAAGCCGGGACCAAGTCAGATCTTGGGATGGAACACGTCCTCCTGACGCCAAGGATTGCAGGCCCTACGTCAATCAGAGTTGCCCCCACTGTGTACAGCTCCTGCACCTCCTCCTCCTCTTCAGCCTCCATGTCAGAAAGGAGCACATAAGTCACAAGCTAGAAGCACTGCAGCACTGCCAAAGCAAAGTGGCAACAGGCTGTGCAGAAGATAATTTGTTAAGATGACAAACCTCACAATGCTGAAGAGTTGTTGACAGCTCTGAAAGACAAGGCAGATGAGTGGCTGGCACCACTGAATCTCCAGCCAAGCATGGTTGTGTGTGACAATGGCAGGATCCTGGTGGCAGCTCTGAGATGAACTGACACGCGTATCATACCTGGCCCATGTGCTGAACCTCGTTGCTCAACGTTTTCTACAAAGCTATCTGGAGCTGCCGGTCTGCTGGTGAAACTACGCTGCTTGTGTGCACATTTTAGAAAGTCAGCTACAGCTTCAGCCACCCTTGCCATACTTCAGCAGCAATTGCAGATTCCGGCTCACCGACTGGTGTGTTATGTCCCTACACATTGGAACTCTACTCTCCATATGTTGGAAAGGATTTGTGAGCAGAAGCGGGCAGTTGTTGAATACCAGTATCAACAAGGCCGTCGTGTTTCAGGTTTGACAACACACATAAGACCTCAGGAGTGGACATGGATGTCAGACATATGTAGCATCCTCCAAAACAATAAGGAGTCCACCAAGATGGTGAGTGGCGATGACGCCATAATTAGCGTCACTATCCCGCTCATTTGCATTCTGAAAAGCTCTCTGCTCACAATGAAAGAGGATGCATTGCAGTCGGAGCACGAGGACATGGATCAAGGAACCATACAGGGTGATTACACACAGCCTAGCCTCATGTCATCCCAACATGGATTGGTTGACAATGAGGAAGAGGAGGAGGAGGAAGAACAGGAGCTACTTTCATGCGCTATAGACTGGACTACAACCACAACTGTTATGCTGTCTGTTCAGCGTGGATGGCCTGAGGACAGAGAAGGAGAGGAAGAGGAGGAGGACACCTTGTTCAGTCGACACTGAAGGCTTGCCTGTTACCAGTCTGGCACGCATGGCTAACCTTATGTTGCGCTGCCTTTCCCGTGACCCTCGTATTGTCAAAATATTTGGTAACAGTCATTACTGGCTAGTGACACTTTTAGACCCATGCTACAAGGATAACTTTGTATCTCTTGTTCCAGAGGCAGACAGGTGTACCAGAATGGTGCAGTACCATTCTCAAAACGAAGGCGGCAGAGATAACATTTTGCTGGCCAACCAAGCAGGACAGGCGACACAGACACAAGTCCACTCCAGCAGAGGCAGGGGAACACTGGCAAAGTTCTGGGACAGTTTTCTAAGACCCTCCCAGCGCCCATGCACTGAGGCGGCGTGGGGTAATCTCACAAGGAATGCAATCTTTTCTAAGATGCTGAGGGAGTACCTTCCTGACCGTACCAATGTCCTCCGTGATTCCTCTGTGCCTTTTAATTATTGGATATCCAAGCTGGACACGTGGCATGAGCTGGTTCTCTACGCCTTGGAGGTCCTGGCCTGCCCTGCCGCTAGCATTTTGTCCGAGCGGGTTTTTAGTGCTGCTGGTGGTATTATCACAGATAAGCGCATTCGCCTTTCTACGGAAAATGCAGACAGGCTGACTATTATAAAAATGAACAAGGGATGGATTGGGCATGACTTTGCGACACCACCAAATGATGACAGCGAAGCGTAAACTCCAATGTAGTGTTTTTTTGTGAGGTGAGGTGTATTCACTTGCACCTCTTCACAACCAAACATGGATATACGCTTCTTATTTTTTGCTATTTGGTATCCTCCTTCTCCTCATCCTCACCGTCCACCACCACTTGAACACCAGGGTGAACGTATTCAATCATGCTCCGGCCACTCTATGCTTTTGCAAGGGTGTTATGATGGCCGTCACCAAAATTTAAAAACTATTTACACCCTAAGGGGAAATGTTTGCCTGCCCATATACTACTGTAAGTGTATTGGCATTCCAAGTCTAGGAGACCCGCTCCAAGAAATTGGGCCTATTTTTTAATCAGGCCTTACTCCAAGTCTCATCATCCACCACCACTAGATCAAAATGGTTTACGTGTTCCGTGCAGCTACAGCCAGTGTCAAATTTGTAATAAGGGTGGGTGGTTAGGCTGTGCGTCAAATACTTGTTCTGCCAAAGGTTGAGGTGTACCCCACAGGGGAAATGTTTGCCAGCCCATACACTAAGTGTATGGGCATTCCAAGTGTAGGAGATCCGCTCCTTTAAATTGGACATAGTTTGAAATCAGGCCTTCCTCCACGTCTCATCATCCGCCGCCACTAGATCACCAGCGTTAACGTGTTCCATGCTGCTACAGCCAGGATTGAATTTCGAACAAGGGTGGGTGGTTTTGCTGGGCCTCAAATACTTGTTCTGCCAAAGTTTGAGGTGTACCCCACAGGAAAAAATGTTTCACAGCCAACACACTTAGTGTATGGGCATTCCAAGTCATTTTTTTTAATAGGCCCTCCTACATGTTTCTTCCAAGGGGGGATTGGGGTTATTGGCGTACATATGACTTGGCAGCAGGGCAGGTCTTGCATAAGAAAACAGAATTGAAGTACAAAATGAATAATGTGAAGTGGATTTTCCTGTGTCCATCCAGTATGTGGGTTCAAAGGCTTATTGGGGTGCATATGACTTGGCAGCAGAGCAGGCCTTGCTGTCAATGCATAAGAAAACAGAATGGGAATACAAAATGAATAATGTGACGTGGATTTTCCTGTGCCCATCCAGTATGCGGGTTCAAAGGCTTAGGGTACCATTACACTAGGTGACGCACCAGCGATCCCGACAATGATACGACCTGTTAAGGATCACTGGTGAGTCGCTAAATGGTCACTAGTAAGCTGTCAAACAGACAGATCTACTCAGCGATGCAGCAACAATCCGGCGATCCATATAACGACCTCGGCGGTCGTTGAGACCTTGTCACACAGCAGCTATTCTGACGACTCCCGCCTGTGTCCCTGAGTTCTCAGTCGCCAACGAGGTCGCTCGTCGGCGTCAAATACAAAAATGTATGCTGGCCAGCGGGACACCAGCGATCAAAAAATGGCCCAGGACATTCGAGCATGATCAGCGACATTGCAGCGGGGGCCCGATTGCCACTATGTGTCACATGTAGCGAGATCGCTGGTGATGTCGCTGTTGTGTCACAAAATCGGTGACGTTTCAGCGATCTCGCTATGTGAGACGGGGCCTTTATTGGGGTGCATATGACTTGGTAGCAGGGCAGGCCTTGCAGTCAATGCATAAGAAAACAGAATGGGAGTGCAAAATGAATAATGTGAAGTTGATTTTCCTGTGCCCATCCAGTATGTGGGTTCAAAGGCTTATTGGGGTGTATATGACTTGGCAGCAGGACAGGCCTTGCTGACAATGCATAAGAAAAAAGAATGGGAGTACAAAATGAATAATGTGAAGTGGATTTTCCTGGGCCCATCCAGTATGTGGGTTCAAAGGCTTACTGGGGTGCATATGACTTGGCAGCAGGGCAGGCCTTGCTGTCAATGCATAAGAAAACAGAATGAGAGTACAAAACGAATAACGTGAAGTGGATTTTCTGGTGGCCATCCAGTATGTGGCTTGAAAAAGCTTATTGGGGTGCATGTAACTTTGGGGCAAGCCAGGTCTTGCATTCAATGCAACATTTTTTCTGGAAGTCCTCCTGTACCTCTCGTGAAAGGGATATTGTGGTGCATCATAATTCTTTGCAGCCCATCCACTCACTGCATAGACAATAACAGTTTAGGAGACCCACTATTTAATAATGGCCCTTCAAGAAGATTAATGCCGCCTGATGCCCCGGTAAAAATAGGCTCTGTGACTTTAAGAGTCCCTTCTTCCTAAATGAAATAAGATGTGTCTGCTTATGTGTCTCACACCACATGGCCAGCTAGGGTTGTTAAATGTTACAATGATATTTCCAAGTAAATGCATTTGTATTGGTTGAAAGCAATGTTAAAGTTGAAAAACGCTTCAAAAACGCTGCGTCTGAACATAGCCCAAGTGGGGGAGGAGCATTTTGGTCTGAAGTTAATTATTTTGCCTTATATACAAGTCATTACCCTGAAAAGGATGTACCTTTCCATATTTCGCAGCAAAATCCGTTTTGGTATCGTTTTGGTATGTTTTTTGGTGCACCGGTAAAAATGGCATGAAACTCTGACAACATTGTTTAAAGCTGTGAACTAGGAGTCAGGAATGCTTCCAGGGGTGATCCCCATGCTGTCCCCGTGTCATTTGAGCAGTGTTTCCATCATTTTCAGATGTTTTTAGACCTTAAAAGGACCCCCGGGGGGGATGGTGGCAAAAATGCTCAGGTCTCCCATAGACTTACATTGGACTCGTTGTTCTGTCCAAGTACCTGAGTATTACAATTGGCTTGACCCGAGCAACGAGCACCTGAGCATTTTAGTGCTCGCCCATCACTAATAGCCACACTTCCTCTTCCTGTGTTTGACGTTGGAGCGCCCGGGCGCGTGCGGTAGCAGGAGGGTGCGCGAGAGCGCGCGCGGTGCAGGTCCGTGGGGTACTCGGTACCGGACCCGTCGACTTCAATGGGGGAGGGAGTCACGGTGGCGGCGACCCGGTCCGTGGTCCTGGGGCGTCCATTACATAAAATGATAAAAGGGGAAGGGGAAAAGTTGTTGGTGATGTGGTAAAAATGAAGATAAAGTTTGTAGATGATTAAATACGTTACACCACCCGTGGTATTCTGGTCAGAGGTGACCAGCGCTGCGGTGTTGTTCCCCTGAGACTGTTGATGTGGCGCAGCTGAGGTGAAAATAGCTCTCCACAGGTAGAGCAATAGTCCGAGGGCAAAGATGTTAGATAGATAGTCAAAATGGCTGTAAACGGTGGGGTGCAGAGAAATGAGAGAAGTACACAGAGAGGTGCAGTTTCTTTACCTTTTACTGGAAATTGGTTGCAATCCGGAGTACCACATACAGGTGATGGAATTAGTCCGGCTCGCCTGGAGGCATTCTGGGGATCCACCTTGCCAGGTGGGGATTTTGGACCTTCCTTCTGCGCTTTGTGTGTGGGTCTCCGCTGTTTATAACTAAGCTGCGACCCTCAGTTGTGTACTGATTTCACTAACCTGTACGGCTGTCAGCATGAGCCTATTCCACGGGTACCGTCTTTTTCACCAACGGCCCTGGGCTCCTTATCCACTGCCGTGCCCTCAGGTGTTCAATGTTGCACAGGAATTTACAATCCCCTGTACTTTCAGATTCTGCGGTCAGGACATACAGCTCCTGACCACCAAGGACTCTAACGTCCCTTTTCTCTCCAATAGCGCTTTGTTCTGGAGGCTGCTATATGCAGTTTTTTTAGCTTCCCCAGAGCCTCTCTGTCTCTGCTCATGTCCTTTCCCTCTTCACAGATCAGCTCTCCCTCACCATCTCCTCACAGATCAGCTCCCTGTCTTGAACTGACTGGATCTTCCGGAAAGATCTTTTTACTTCACGTTTAACTGTCTTGTCATTTCCTCACAGCTGCTCTCGTTTCCATGACAACCCCCTCAGCTCACTTCTAGCTGACTCACCAACCCCCTCTGCTGGCCAGAATTTATAAGGCAGCTATCTTTTCTGACCTGCAGTAGGAATTGTGATTTAATCTATGTTACCTGGCATGAGGGTCCCCTTTCTGCCTCCAAGCATGACTTCACCTCATAGGGGAGGCAATGTCACTGTGACAACCGAACTCTGGGGTGTCACATTCCCCCCAGTTAAGTTCAGTACTCCTGGACTGAGGAAACATAACAAGAATTGTTAACAACAACAATTAATGAAAATCTACAAAGTCTTAAAAATGTAAAAATTATCAAAAACCAGACAAGAAAAAGAAACAATAGCACAGTTACTGCAGCGACCAGTCCTTACGCTGCTGTCCAGGAATTGTCTTTGTGCTTGTACCTGAGTTTGGTTGGTGGGAACCGCCTTAACCCACTTTATGTGTCGTCCCTGGGCGTGGCTACAGGGCACTCTGTAGATGGGCCCGTTTTTCGGCGAAGCCGGCGGCTTATTTCTAAGGCCTTTTTGGAGTAACTATTTACAAATAAAAGTACTGACCACACATAGTCCTGTGGCCCAATTGTCCTTTAACTGGTTATTACTAATACTTTAAAAGGTTCATACAGTAAGTCTCTGTGGGCTCTCATGCTTAACGGTTACAACTATACATTCTTATTACTTTATTTACATTACGTAATCTCTGTAACGGGCAGGGATTTGACCTCTAGTACTACGAGTGGATCTACGCAGTATAGGTATTTCTGATTACCTGACCTGTTCTCTGATGTCTACTGTTCGTGCATTAGTCACTACGCTATAAGTAGACTTGTGTAAAATAGGTATTCTAGACTGCCTTCTCTCTACTCCTAGACTCACCATGAGATTGTCAGATTCACTGTTAGCTGGGGACAGATTTCCGCATTCCACTGCAGATGTGGTATCTGTTACTGGAGCCATTTCATTTAGAGTCTCTACTTTATCTGGTGCAGAAGGCTTATGAAAGGTTAGGACTGGCACTACCATTGCCTGATTTACTTGTGTCCACGTCTGAGGAAATTCTCCATGTATAGTTTGAATCTTTTCTTCCACCTCTACTATGAGTTGTGGAGTGTCTTGTCCTTCAACTGATCAGGGCACATCTTTATATGATCTCTTGAGACTGCTTCTAAGGTTTCTCCTCCATCTTTGCTGATGATACATACTTTGGTGTTATTAAAGTCTGAAGGTATCACGGTGTATGGCTCTGCCTCCCACTGGTCATCTAGTTTGTGGACTCTGGGGTGTCACGACATCATTCAGATTGAATCCCTCCTATGACATTTTGCATGCATCTCAGTCTTTCAGCAATGCTTAGGCAACAGTGGCATCTTGTGACCTAATAACAACATTACTACAAAGATTCAAATCTACAGCAGGTACAGTATTATACTGATGAGGACACAGGTATACACATCTATACCGCCTTGGTGAGCCAACACACATCCCACAGATCACATCCCACATCAATCATAGGACAACAAAACTTTAACACTCCTTATCTATGAACTGTTCCAATATTTATTGCCACAATTGCTTCTCCCTCTCCCATACTGAGTTCTGCTCCATGTCACTTATCTATTGCATTATTCCTGTGACATCGGCGGTTATGCCCGCCGATGCCCCTTTCGCTGCGGCGGCCGCTGCGGCATCCCCTCACCTGCGCGCTCCCGCTCAGTCACGTGGCCGCCGTCAGTTCCTCTTCTCCTCGGCTCCTCCTTCCCGCCCCCTGGTTCGCGCTCGCCGCCGTCTTTCCTCGCTCTCCCATGATGGGCGGCGCTGAGGGGCGGGCCTGGTCTCCCCTGCGATGGGCGGCGCCGAAGGGCGGGTTTGGGTGACGAGCATCCGGGGGCTGCTGTACTTCAGGCGTCCTCGCAGTTAGGAGGACGCCTGACGATCGTGTAGCTTTCCTGCACTCTCTGGCCTCTACAGTTCTACTGTAGCTTTCCGCGTTCTGCCTGACACTCCCTGTCGCTCTCTGTCTCCTGCGTCCTCCCCTCCCAGCCTGCCTGTGCACTGTCTCCCATCTCCGGTGCCGTCCTCCTCTTCTGCCCGTCTAGGTCCTCCAACGTACCATTGCCTTCCCTCTCCTTCTGTCCTTGGAGCCGTCCCTCTTGGTTCCGGCTGTCGCGCCTCCGTCCTCTGTGGTCCTGCCCCAAACGATCCCTGTATAGGGGTCGGTCTTCACCTGGTGTGCTCGACCCTGGGGCTCCGGATCCGCGATCCAGAGGGTCCACTCTCTATCTTAGGTACCGCTAGCGTTACAGTATCGTCAGGCCATGGACCCCGCCGGTGCCGCGGCTGCCACTCAAAAGGAACTGCTCTTCCTTAGAGAAAATCAGAACCGTATCATGTCATTCATGAAGTCCATGGACACCCGGCTCTCCGCTCTTCAGACCGCAGACCCAGCACACGCGCCCCTATTAGTCAGTCTCCAGCAGGAGCTCGCACAACAGCGCGATGCTCAGTCTCACATTTTGGGGTATATGGCCTCCGTGGATGATAGGCTGCTTTCTTTGCAGTCCTCTACGGCCGCTTCCACCCTAGCCCGGGACACCGTCTCTACTCCCCCTCCCCGTCTCGGTAAACCACCCAGGTACTGTGGGGACCCAAAATTGTGTAGGGGATTTTTAAATCAGTGCAGGTTGCACTTTGATCTTTCGCCCCAACAGTATCCCACGGACCGTGCTAAAGTGGCCTTTATAATCTCCCACCTTGAGGGGGAGGCGTTGGCTTGGGTGAATCCATTATGGGAGAGGGATGACCCGGTGGTGACCAACATCCAGTGTTTTTTGGAGACATTTCGCAAGGTTTTCGATGAACCTGGACGCCTTGCTTCCTCCACTGAGGCCCTTTTTAACCTCTGCCAGGGGTCCCTTACGGTAGGGCAATACGCCATCCGTTTTCGGACCTTGTCCTCGGAGCTGGGGTGGAATAATGAAGCCCTGGTTGGTGCGTTTTGGAGAGGACTTTCTGGTAAAATCAAAGACGAGTTGGCCGGGCGTGACCTCCCTACCACCCTGGAGGATCTCATCTCCTTGGCTACTCGTATTGATCTGCGTTTTCAGGAGCGCGCCCGAGAGTCGGCTAGGGAGAAGAGGTCCTTTAGGTTATACCAAGCTCCTATTCCGCGCACCGTTGCCCCTCCTAGTAACACCGCTCCTGAGCCCATGCAAGTTGATCGCATCAAGCTGTCTGAACAACGGCGTAGGGAGAGAATGTCCAAGGGACTCTGTCTCTATTGTGGAGGGGCCAACCACTTCATACGCACTTGTCCTGAGAGACCGGGAAACGCATCCGCCTAGGCCAGGTAGGAGAGGGCCCCCTAGGTGATTCTACCCCCTCTCTTCCACTTACTGTTTCAGCTCTGCTTATTTCAGGACGGGGGCGTAGCTCTGTGGAGGCGTATGTGGACTCGGGCGCGGCAGGCAACTTCATCCACCAGGAGGAGGTGGACAGGCTCCAGATTCCCGTGGTCGTCCTAAGTAATCCTCGAGCAATCACCTCCGTTGACGGCAAACCTCTTCCTGGGCTCGTCACCTCGGTAACCACTGAAGTAAACCTGCAAGTTGGCGCCCTCCACTCTGAAAGGATTGCCTTTTATGTCTTGCCTCAGTTGTCCCACGCCATTCTTTTGGGGCTACCTTGGCTCAGGCGGCATGAGCCTGTTATCGATTGGCGCTCCGGAGAGATCCTGCGCTGGGGGCACGCCTGCCATGCAAGCTGTTTACGTAACCTGGTTCGTCCCCAGCCTCAGCGCAAGCCTACAGACCTCCCTGGTCTTCCTGTGCCATATCACGCTTATGCTGATGTTTTCTGCAAAAGAGAGGCGGATTCCCTGCCACCGCACCGGTCTTATGACTGCCCCATCGACCTGATGCCTGGAGCGATTCCTCCCAGAGGTAGAACATACCCTCTCTCTCCAGCCGAGACCACTGCCATGACGGAATATATCCACGAAAACCTCTCCAAGGGGTTTATCCGAAAGTCTTCCTCTCCTGCAGGCGCAGGTTTCTTCTTCGTCCGGAAGAAAGATGGATCACTGCGGCCTTGCATTGATTACCGGGGCCTGAACAAAATCACCATCAAGAATCGTTACCCTCTTCCGTTGATTCCGGAGCTTTTTGACCGGTTGAGAGGAGCCCGGATCTTCACGAAGTTAGACCTGCGGGGAGCCTACAATTTGGTCCGAATCCGTGCTGGGGACGAGTGGAAAACGGCCTTCAATACTCGTGACGGGCATTATGAATATCTAGTCATGCCATTCGGCCTTTGCAATGCCCCCGCTGTGTTCCAAGAATTTATCAATGAGGTATTCCGGGATCTACTCTATTCTTGTGTTGTCATCTACCTGGACGACATCCTCGTTTTCTCCCCCGATCTGCCTTCTCATCGCAGGAGTGTACGCTTGGTCTTGCATCGTCTCCGAGAGAACCAACTCTACGCCAAGATCGAGAAATGCCTTTTTGAGCAGTCGTCACTACCCTTCTTGGGATATGTCGTTTCCGACTCCGGTCTAAGCATGGATCCCGAAAAACTCGATGCGGTTCTCAAATGGCCTCGTCCTGTGGGGATTAAGGCCATCCAGCGGTTTCTTGGGTTCGCAAACTATTACCGCCAGTTTGTGCCTCACTTTTCCACGGTTACCAAACCCATCACGAACCTGACCCGTAAAGGAACGAAGACCAACAGCTGGTCCCCTGAAGCGGAGGAAGCTTTCCAAACTCTGAAACGTTCTTTTGCCTCAGCACCCATTTTGCATCGGCCTGTGGCCAGCAGACCCTTTGTCCTGGAAGTGGATGCCTCCTCCACTGGAGCTGGGGCGGTCTTGTCCCAGCAGGCTTCGTCCGGACGGCTGGTTCCATGCGGTTTTTTCTCTAAAATCTTTTCACCGGCGGAGTGCAACTACTCCATTGGAGACCGTGAATTACTGGCCATTAAGATGGCCTTAACTGAATGGCGGTATTTACTCGAGGGAGCTGTACATCCCTTTACCATCCTCACAGACCACAAAAACCTGGCCTATCTGCAATCCGCCCAAAGGCTCAATGCCCGACAATCCAGGTGGGCCTTGTTTTTTTCCCGCTTTGACTTCCAACTTCATTTCCGACCGGGTAATAGGAACGTCAAGGCCGATGCCCTTTCCAGGTCGTTGCAGTCTTCTGAGAGGGACGAAATCCCATCCTGTATCATCGAGCCTTCCAGGATGATCACCGTGGCTCCTGTGAATTTTGCTACCCCTCCGCCCGGTAAGACCTTCGTCCCTCCAGGCAAACGTATAGAGGTGTTGTGCTGGGGACATTCCTCCAAAATTGCTGGACACGTGGGGACCAAGAAGACTCTCTTCCTGCTTTCCCGGTATTATTGGTGGCCTACGCTTCGCCAGGATGTGATGGACTACGTGGCCTCTTGCACAATCTGTGCCCAGAACAAGGTGGCTAGGACCTTGCCCGCCGGTCTTCTTCATCCGTTGCCAGTTCCTGAAGCCCCCTGGCAACAGATCGCCATGGACTTTGTGACCGATTTGCCCCGCTCGGCCGGATGTACCACCATCTTAGTCGTGGCAGATCGCTTTTCTAAGATGGCCCATTTTATTCCCTTATCGGGACTACCGTCCGCCCCAAAGTTGGCTGAGATCTTCATCCACCAGGTCTTCAGGCTGCATGGTCTTCCTCAGCGGATTCTGTCGGATCGGGGGGTCCAGTTCACCTCCCGCTTCTGGAGGGCACTTTGCCGGCTTATGGGTACATCTCTCGACTTTTCCTCCGCATATCATCCTCAGACCAACGGGCAAGTGGAACGAATTAATCAGGGGTTAACCACCTTCCTACGTCACTTTACCAACGCTCATCAAGACGACTGGGTTGCGCTCTTACCTTGGGCTGAATTCTCACACAATAATCATCCCAGTGAATCTACCACCAGGTCACCTTTTTTTGTGGTAACCGGTCAGAACCCAAATATTCCATTGCCTTTTTCTACCTCTACCGAGGTACCCGCAGCTGATTCTCTTGCTAAAAAATTCTCGCAGATTTGGAGAGAGACCCGGGATGCGCTCAAGAGTGCCAACGACCGAATCAAGAAGCATGCAGACAAGAGACGGAAGGACGTACCCCCGTACCATCCTGGTGACAAGGTCTGGCTTTCAACTCGACATATCCGTCTGAGAGTTCCCTCTTACAAGCTGAGTCCTCGGTACATTGGACCGTTTGAGGTGATTGGACGTATTAATGCCGTGGCTTACAAACTAAGGTTGCCTGCTTCGCTCCGGGTGCCCAACGCCTTCCATGTCTCGCTCCTGAAACCCGTAGTCCTGAACCGGTTCCAACCGGTTTCCATCGTTCCCCCTCCTGCCATCTCTGATAACGTCTTCGAGGTCAAGGACATCTTGGCTATGAAAAAAGCCCGGGGTAAGACCCTTTTTCTTATCGATTGGGTGGGTTTTGGCCCCGAGGAGAGGTCCTGGGAGCCCCGGGAGAATATCAACGCCCCTCGCATTCTAAAAAAGTTTTTGGCCAATCTCGCTAAGGGACGCCGTAAGGGGGGAGGTACTGTGACATCGGCGGTTATGCCCGCCGATGCCCCTTTCGCTGCGGCGGCCGCTGCGGCATCCCCTCACCTGCGCGCTCCCGCTCAGTCACGTGGCCGCCGTCAGTTCCTCTTCTCCTCGGCTCCTCCTTCCCGCCCCCTGGTTCGCGCTCGCCGCCGTCTTTCCTCGCTCTCCCATGATGGGCGGCGCTGAGGGGCGGGCCTGGTCTCCCCTGCGATGGGCGGCGCCGAAGGGCGGGTTTGGGTGACGAGCATCCGGGGGCTGCTGTACTTCAGGCGTCCTCGCAGTTAGGAGGACGCCTGACGATCGTGTAGCTTTCCTGCACTCTCTGGCCTCTACAGTTCTACTGTAGCTTTCCGCGTTCCGCCTGACACTCCCTGTCGCTCTCTGTCTCCTGCGTCCTCCCCTCCCAGCCTGCCTGTGCACTGTCTCCCATCTCCGGTGCCGTCCTCCTCTTCTGCCCGTCTAGGTCCTCCAACGTACCATTGCCTTCCCTCTCCTTCTGTCCTTGGAGCCGTCCCTCTTGGTTCCGGCTGTCGCGCCTCCGTCCTCTGTGGTCCTGCCCCAAACGATCCCTGTATAGGGGTCGGTCTTCACCTGGTGTGCTCGACCCTGGGGCTCCGGATCCGCGATCCAGAGGGTCCACTCTCTATCTTAGGTACCGCTAGCGTTACAATTCCTGTGTCCTCTTGTGGATAAATGTGTGACTCTTCAGATTTTGTGTTATTATATTCTTTTTTTTTCTTTTTTTCTCAATTATTTTTATTGAGGTTGAACAAGAAAACAAGTCAAAACAATGACAACCATAGTTACAACCACCATATATATGAAACTAGGGGAACGAGAGGAGAAAATAAGGAGCAGAAAGTGGGGACCGACAAATGAAAAACAGGAAAGGAAGGGGGGGGGGAGGGGGGAGGGGAGGAACAGGCATTAGTGGCATCGATAGAACTATGTGTAACAGCAAGTACACATAATAAGTCTCAGTGTTCTGCAGTACAGTAATATATTCCAAAAAGGAAAGAAAACAAACAACATCCAATATCCAATATCTAATATCCGGCATCTTAATTATATACGGCTAAGCAGGCTGGAGCGGGGCAACCGTGGAGTGTCTACTATGTATCCAGGGGTGCCAAATGTTCTGTTTTTTTATTATGGCGGTCATCGAGTGAGCTAGTGCTAGTTCAAGCTGGCAGTGAGTGTTAATTCTATCAATTAGTCCTGCAACCTCTGGGGAGGTGGGATCTTTCCATCTAGCCGCTGTCAACACTCTAGCAGCTATCAAAATATGTGACAGCGTACCTCTAAGAATATGAGGAATTTCGTTCAGGCCAATGTGTAAAATGGCCTGGCTTGGGGTCAGAGTCATCTGGATACCCAAGACTTGTGAGATCAATAAATCAACACCCCTCCACCAAGGCTGGAGCACCGGACAGGACCACCAAGTATGCTCAAGAGTACCCCTCATCCCACACCCTCTCCAGCATTCACCAGACCCACCAGCTCCAAAATGTGCCGTTCGGACCGGGAACTGGTACCATCTCAGGTGCGTCTTTTTCAACTGCTCCAGATGGTTCACACATGAAGAGACCCGTACAACTTCACACAATCCTTCCTCCCAGTCAACAGGTTCGGAGAGAAAACCCAGATCCCGCTCCCACCTGATCATATAGGGCAGTTTTGTATTATCCGGCGGGTCATTCAGGGCTCTATATAATAATGAGATACCTCTCGGGCCAGAATCAGGCAGCAGAAAATAACCGTTAACTGTGTTATTTAGTTGTGAATTGAAAAAAAACGAGTCTGGTGAATTATGCAACATATGACGTATTTGTAGGTATTGGTAAAAACACCTCCGGGTGGCCGGAAACTCAGCAGCCAGTTGGTCAAACGGGATTAACCCACCACTCCCCACCAGGTCTCCCAGACTCACAATTCCGGCAGGAACCCATGACTGAAGATTAAGGTATGGAATATGCATCTCAAGGGCCTTTAACGATATGGAGTGGCGTGATAGTTTAATAAGAGATGGGACCACTGTCCTCCAATGATGTAGCGCAGCTTTCATAGTTGGCAAAAGTGGGGAATATTTAGTAGTTTTAATAGCTTCAGCCTCCAAAATATATCGGGTAGACCTGGCGGTAGCATAATAGTTTTCTATTTGAAGCCATTTATGGTCTCTGTCCGCTTGCCACCAGTCTCTCAGTCCCGTCATTATAGCGGCTTTATGATATTTTAACAAGTTTGGTACCCCCAGTCCCCCTTTTTTATACGGGAAATACATTAGGGCCCTGGAGATCCTAGACTTTTTATATGACCAAATATAACTATATGCCATAGTTTGTAATCTTAGAGTTCTTTTTTTAGGGATTATCATTGGTATGCACCGGAGTAGGTACAATATTTTCGGTAGGACAATCATCTTAAAGGCATTAATCCTTGCAATCCAGGAGGTCTGGACAGCATGAAGCTGCTCCAATTGTTTCTTAAGCTGTATTTCCAAATTAGTAAAGTTTCTATCCACAATCTGTTCAGAACCCGTCAGTGTAATGCCCAAATATGGAATACCCTGTCTCATCCACTTAAACGGAAAAATGGCCTCCAGCCTTGTCTTTGCCGCACAAGGAACCGCCACCGGAAACAACAGGGATTTTGTGGGGTTCAGTTTATAGTATGAGACCTTGCTAAATTCCCCAAGTTCACAAATAATCGCAGAAAACGAAGATTCTAAATTTACACAGGATAGAATGACATCATCGGCGTATAGACCGACTTTGTGCTCCACCTGTCCAACCCTAATCCCAGAAATGCCCGCCGACATTCTAATGCGCTCGTGAAGCGGCTCCATGCACAGCGCAAAAATAACAGGCGAGAGCGGGCACCCCTGTCTCATACCGTTCGTGATCTGGAACGGGCCGGACAAGAAGCCAGACGTCAAAACCCTGGCGCAGGGGGTCGAGTACATGGCACAGATTGCGGATAATATAGGGCCCGACAGTCCAAATTTCTTCAGGACTGCTCTTAAATATCCCCAGTGCACCCTGTCAAAAGCTTTTTCAGCATCAAGTGACAGGAATGCACTGGGTTGGCCAGACAGCTCAGATATTTTAATCAAATTCAACATACGTCGTATGCCATCCTTCGTCTCCCGTCCTGCAACAAAGCCCACCTGATCTGGTGACACTATAGTCGGTATAATTAGTTTCAGTCTAGAAGCTATGATTTTAGTAAACAGTTTGACATCTGAATTTAACAAAGCAATGGGTCTGAAATCTCCGGGATGTGTGAGTGATTTCCCCGGTTTTGGTATAGTGGAAATAGTGGCCTCTAAATTAGGGGCCATCACAGTACCAGCGTCTCTCCAGTGTGTGAACAGACGCTGTAGATATGGTGTTAATTGCTGAGAAAAGGTCCTATAATAATCATTCGTTAAGCCATCCGGGCCTGGGGCTTTATGAAGTTTAGTCTGTTTAATCGCCTGCTGAATTTCTGCAGCCGCGAAGGGGGCGTTTAAATAATTTAATTGGTCAATGGTAATACATGGCAAATTAACAGAATCTAAGTATGCATCAATAGATGTTTGGTCAGGTTGAGGGGTGGAGGCATCATCTTTTAAATTATAGAGGGCAGTGTAATATTGAGCAAAGGCTTGCACTATGTCCCGTGGGTTCCTAAGGGCTCTACCTTGCTCATCCAATATGTGGTCAATTCGTGACATGACCTCCCGTTTACGAACTCTGCGAGCTAGAAGCGCTCCCGCCCTGTTCCCGGTAGCATATAAGTTAGTTTTAAGCTTCCTCATATTGTATGCATATTTGTATAGGAAATTTTCCCTTAATTTAAATCTAATTTGGGAGATCTCCTCAGAGACAGAGGGCGTATGTGCAGCCTTATTAATAGCATCTAAATAATGTAAACGGGAGAGCAGAGTCTCTCTACTGGCTTCTCTTTTCTTCTTTAAATATGAAGCTTGTTGTAGGAGAACCCCCCTAACCACCACTTTGTGAGCAGACCAAAGGGTCTCATCAGAGACCTCCCCATTATCGTTTATTTGAAAGTAGCCCTCCAGCTCCGAGGAAACCTTATCAACCACCTCCCCCCTCAGCAGCAATGAGTCATTAAGACGCCACCTGAATGCAGGGTCAGCCTGGTGGGCAAGAGCAAGGGTCAGAGAGACAGGAGCGTGGTCAGACCAGGCGATTAGGCCAATAGTGGCATTTAGACACCTGCTTAGGGTCGCACTATCTATTAAGAAATAGTCGATACGGGAGTATGTGGAGTGCCTAGGAGAATAAAAAGTATAATCTCTTTCCGATGCGTGTGAGCATCTCCAAAAATCATGTAGGTGAAATTCATGGGATAGGAGGTTCAAACCCCTCCTAGTTCTCTTCCTTCCTGAAGAGCAGTCAAGGTCCACATTCATGGGGAGATTGAAATCACCACATATGATATTGCTACCCTTCGCTTTTAAAGAGATATCATTAAAGGTAGTTCTCAAAATTTTGTGTTGGCCTTCATTGGGAGCATATACATTTGTCAACGTGTGCACCTCTCCATTTAGCAGGCAAGTGACTGTCAAGCATCTACCTACGGAGTCAGCATATTGTGATAACAATTGAAATGCTATTGTACGTTTCACCATAATGCACACACCAGCCTTTTTGGTCTGACCATTAGCAAAAAACATGTTGGGGAAGTGAGGGTGTCGAAGCCTGAAATTATCGGCTTCCAATAGATGTGTTTCTTGAAGGCAGACAACATCCGCCCGTGACCTCCCCACCTCCCTCCACATCATAGAGCATTTTTCAGGGGAATTTAGGCCCCTAACATTCAAGGATAAGATTTGTATACTCATAATACTGATACGAGAAGTTCACAGTGCTGCCGGCAGAATGGAACTGCACACTTAATATAGTCACATATAGCATGCTAGAACCAACACGTCTACAAATACACTGAGAGTCCATTGTAGCACATAGATGCCTGGGTATTTGGGAGGAAAAAACCTGGAAGAAAAAATGGGAGCAGATATACTTACAGACGGGCCAGAGTATTGACCCGAAAGGATGCCAAAAGGAAAATAAAAAAGAGAACAGACAAAAAAAGAAAGGAAAAGTAAAAAAGAAAAAGATAAGAAACCAAAACATAGTCAAATATACGAGAGCCACTCGTATAAACATCCAGAACAGTTCGGACGATCCGCAGATCAAGGATCTACGAGGGGGGTGGAAGTGAAAAGTTCACGAACCAAGGCCCACTAGGAAGCGTAGCAGGAGAGTCCAGTTATCCAGACTCATACCATGCAGTACAGTCAAGCCACAGACCACTCCGAAGCCACCTTCCGACCCGTGTCAGCTTGTCTCGGTGAAAAAAGGATCTTCCAGCTCGTGAGCTTCTCCTCCACTTGCTTAGGAGAGGAACAGACGACTGTGCTTCCATCATGAGTAATGAAAAGCCTCACAGGATTGAAACCCCACCGATATTTCACGGAGACCTCCCTTAAGGCTCTGCAGACGTGGGCATATTCCCGCCTCTTAGACAGCGTAGCAGCCGACAGATCTGGGAAAACTTGCAGTGCCTGAAACTCAGGAGGAAGCTCAGGAGTATTTCTTATTTGTCTCAGAAAGGTCTCTTTAGTAGTATACAGGTGTATCCTTGCCAGAGTGTCCCTGGGGAGAGATGAATCCAAGTGCTTGGGTTTGGGCATCCTGTGGACCCTGTCAACTAACAGGTCCCTTGGGGAGAGCGATGGCAGGACAGCTTGCATATAGTTTTGGAGGAAGGGGGCCAGATCTTTATCTCCTATAGTCTCTGGGATGCCTCTTATACAAAGATTATTTCTTCTAGATCTGTCCTCCAGATCGTGTATTTTATCAAATGCCCCTGCCAATCTACCTTTCATGGCTTGATTCTCATCCACAAGAGCGTTCATAGCAGAAACATACTCAGACATCTTGTTTTCTAAGTGGTCTGTACGTACTCCCAAAGAGTTAACTTCTCCTCTTATCTCCTTTAACATGTCCTGCATGTCCTCCCTTAAAGAAGTGCGTATAGATGCCAGGAAATCCCTCATGTCCCCCCTAGTCATAGGTGCAGAGTTACTGTGATGTGTATCTGCTGAGGTCTCACCTCTCTCTGAGCCCTGGGAGCTGTGGGAGGAACGAGATGATCCTGTGGGAGGGGAAGCTGCTGCCATTTTCCCTGCTGCATGTGCAGTCTGAGTCCTCAGAAAGAAGTCAGGCAGGCGCGGAGGAGAAGCCTTTCTCTGTGTTCTACCACGGGTCATCATGTGCCTGGGGGTGTTAGGAAGCCGGCGGTGCACTGCACGGCGGTCGAGGAAGCCGCTGAATGCCGATATGAGCCGATGTAAGTCTTGAGTCACTGGAGCTCTGGAATCACACTCCCTCCATCTTCAGCACGCAGCTGTTATTATATTCTTGATGAAGAGTCCTGAGTAGTTTTAAAAACTTGTTACCATCTTTTTAGTTATCCATTACCAAGCATCAACCACTGAGAACTCTCAAATCTCAGTATTTTAGAAAGATGCTAGTTTGGCGTGGAAAGGCATTTTGAAATAAGAACCACGTCTTTATATTATTGAATTAAGGATCTTCATATAAGTAAGTGCAGCTCAAACAGTGAATTCAGAGACTAGCTAGAGGTTTGCCTCAGGGAGGGGGGAGCGAAAAATCTGAGTGGACCCCTAATCAGTAACCCAGATTACAACTATGCTGGCACACCAATATTACCACGACATGGTGACATATAGTTGTTGATATCAGTCCTGCAGAACATACAAGTGATTACAGACAGTTATCAATAGTGACTTACAGATTACATTAGTTTATTTTTCACGTCGTTTCTATTTGGCCCAGACCAACATAGCAACTTCTTCCAGCCACAACTTACTGTATCTTTAGAGATTACAACTAGTGATGGGCGAGCACTAAAATGCTCAGGTGCTCGTTGCTTGGGTTGAGCAAATTGGAATGCTCGGGTGCTTGACCCGAGCAATGAGCCCAAAGTAAGTCTATGGGATACTCGAGCATTTTTCTGGCAGTCCCCCTGGTGTCTTTAGAGGGACTAAAAATTGCAGAAATCAATGGGAATAGTGCTCAAATGACATGGGAACAGCATGGGGAAGACCCCTGGAAGCATTTCTGATTCCCAGGTCACTGCTGCGAACCATGTAGATCTGCTGAGCAGAACAAGCTCAGGCTTCCATCACAGGCAACCCCTTCTGTGATACATACCCCCCATTAACCACGTAACCAGTTGCCATACCACATACCTCCCCCTCTGCCTAAAGCCATGGGGCTTGGCACTTTCCATTACCTGACCACAGATCCTTCTCTGTTGCCTTTGAAAGTCAAACCGTCTGTCAAAATCAGGCCCTGTCGCTGAACTCTTTTGAAACAATACATCATCCGACTTCGTCACCTCCTCTGAGAGGATTGCTCCTTTGTTAGACCACCCCCATCCCAGGTGGTCAGTATGGTGTTGCGATTTAATTGCACCCATGCTGTTAGGCATCAGGTTACTGCAGCTGCACAGCGGGAATCCAGAGCCTTGCATGCAGCGGTCTCCCATTCTCCACCGACCGCTCAGGAGCCTGCACAGCAATCTTGGCATCCCAGGTGCTCTGATGAGACCTGCTCTGTAGGACTGGTTGTTGCTGCCACCTCTGGATCAGCAATAGCAGCGCAGGCTGTCCTGCAGCAAGCCACTCCAGAGGCTAAGTCCTCTTGTCGCACTACTGGGCATGCTCACGAGACGATCTCCCATTGGAGATCGGGAGTCACGTGCTCAGGTCCTTCTCCTGATCTGATGGGTCCATCTCAGAGATCCTGGAAGTGCACGGCTATAAAAGGCCCGCATGGCTGCTCGGCCATGTGCTAGTATAGACTCTAATTGCTACTGTGTGAATGGTGATGGATATATGCACTGTGAATGACTCATTAAGATTCCCCTCCCTCTGATATTATGAGTGTGTTTAGGGATCTAGTTATAGAGTCAGCGCCAGTCAGTGGCAAGTTTCTGGCCACACGGCACATCCTCCACAGTGCTAGTGTCCCGACAGTGCGCCCCTCTTGGGCACTGTCGCATTGCGGCTGGGTCAGTCGCCGTGCTGCTGTAGCAGCACTAGTTGGTGTCCGCGGTAGCGACGCCGCACGCACGGTAGGTGTCAGGATCCTGTCAGCGTCGGCAACTGCCACGGCTGAGCAGGGTGACTTACCCACACTGCGGGAGAGCACGGGGCCCAGTACGGTAGTGAAGGTTTAAGCAGACAGGACCTGAGGCACGGAAAATAGTAAGGAGTACCAGGACCTACGATCATGTGACTGCAGGGGGCGGGGCTTAGCGTCCTACTACTGCAGACGATGTAATGTACCTACTGCAGGAATACTGTAGTAGAGGAGAGGAAAACACAGGTCAGACAAGCAGAGGTTATACATGAGAGGGCGGTGCGGTACCAAAGGGACGAGCAGAGAATAGTCAAGTCACAAGCAGAGAGTCAAACACGAGA
Source organism: Dendrobates tinctorius (assembly GCF_039654945.1). NCBI lineage: Eukaryota > Metazoa > Chordata > Amphibia > Anura > Dendrobatidae > Dendrobates > Dendrobates tinctorius. Next base: position 76,281,600 of record NW_027361714.1, on the reverse strand, counting down.
GAGCGGTGCGGTACAAGAGGTACAGGCAGAACTCGTAACAGGGACAGAACCGGATCAAAACCAAACAAGCAACAAGTTATCAGGCACAAGGCACACGTATACAAGAGGTCAACTAACTCAGAGGAGGGCAGGAGTATAACTAACACCGGACCTAGGAACAGTGAGCATTAAATAGCCGCCCTCTGCCAGAGAGAGGCAGAAACAATTAATCCCCTGTCTGACCAGGACGGGCCAAAGCGAAACCCCGTCCTGGATCATGACAGTAGGTCTAGACGGACATCTCCCTGAGTCTTGAGCTTAGTGCTGTGATCACATACCGTGCGTGCACTTCGCTGAGTCCTGTGAAGTCAACAGGCTCGGCATTTATGTTCATACCTTAGGCGACTCTGTGAATCAACAGAGTACGCCCAGCGCACATCGGGTGTCGTATAACCCACGTGTACTATACCGCCATATAGCGCGTCTGCCATTGTCTAGCAGCGGTTTTAACACCTACTGCACAGTGGACTCCGGGCGGTTAACGCACTTTCTATTATTTAATATTTAGTGCGTTCCGCCGTTCCTAACATTATACTAGCGCCAGGGTCTGGCTTGTAATGGCGGACCTGCAGCAGCTTCGGCAGTACATTCGGCAGCTGGAGAGCAGGTTGGCGGCTATTGAGAGCTCCACCTCAGCTGCGAATGCAACAGTGGCCGCTGCCCAGGCAGTCACAGAGGCTATCTCGCATGTTCCCACACCCACGCCTGTGCCGACAATGTCCCACCTCCCGTTGCCCGATAAATTTTCTGGTGACAGCGCCGCCTGCAGGGGTTTCGTGAGCCAGTGCTCTATCCAGCTTGAGTTACTGGCCGTGCGATTCCCTACAGAGCGGGCTAAGGTGGGGTTTATCGTCTCCCTCTTGTCGGGCAGGGCGTTAGAATGGGCCACGCCGCTGTGGGAGCGTGGTGATCCCGTGGTTCTGAGCGCTGCTCAGTTCCTAACCTCTCTAAAACAAGTCTTTTTGGGACCATGGGTCACTCACGACACCTCTCTCCAGCTATTAGCTTTAACACAGGGCTCCCTCTCGGTCAGCCACTACGCCGTTCGTTTTCGGACACTGGCTTCCGAGTTAGAGTGGCCTGACAAGGCGCTCGTCCCTGTGTTCTGGAAGGGTTTGGCGGAGCATGTCAAAGATGCTCTAGCTATCAGGGAGGTTCCCGTAACTCTGGAGGAGTTGATTACTATCTCTACCCGCATTGATCTCCGTTATATTGAGCGCGGGTTGGAGCGAGCTCAATCCAGACAGAGGATTAGGTTGGCTCCTGCCTTCTCTATACCTCTTTAACCCATGGAGGTGTCTCGCACCGGCTCTAAGCCGAGTCCGGTGCGAAACTCTGCACGCTGTTATCAGTGCCGGCAGTTTGGTCACTCTGCTAACACGTATCCACAGTGGTCGAAAAAACGATCACGCCCCGTGGTCGTAGGAGGGGGTCTATCTGATATGAAACCCTTTTCTCCCAAACCGGTATTCCGAGGGATGTTATATAGTGGTGATTCCACCTGGGAGGTAGAGGTCACGGTGGACTCCGGGGCAGAAGGAAATTTCATGTCTTCGTCCTTCGTCCAAAAGCACGATATCCCGCTGGTGCTACTGCCCCATCAGGGTGGTTAATGGGGTGCCTTTACCATCTCACGTCACCCACCAGACAGCACCTCTTGGTCTCTCTATCTCACCATCTGACCACGAGACCTTGTCCCTGTTCATTTTGCCAGATGGCATCGACCAGGTACTTCTCGGCGTTCCCTGGCTCTGTTACCATTCCCCTCATATTGATTGGTCTTGGGGGAATATACAGGGTGGGAGCAAGGACTGTGAGGGGAGGTGCATGAGGGGCAGTGTCCAAGTAGCCTCCACAGAAGTGCCCGTGGACCTTTCCGCACTTCCTACACACTACCGGCAGTACGCAGACGTTTTCTCTAAAAAGTCTGTGGAGACGCTTCCGCCGCACCGTGCATACGATTGCCCGATAGACCTATTGCCAGGCGCGGAACCTCCTAGAGGTCGCGTGTATCCTCTATCTCTCCCCGAGACAGAGGCTATGTCACAATATATCCGGGAGAACCTGGCAAGAGGTTTTATCAGAAAATCGGTGTCGCCGGCTGGTGCAGGGTTCTTCTTCGTGCAGAAGAAGAGTGGAGAGTTGCGCCCCTGCATTGACTACAGAGGTCTCAATGCCATTACTGTAAAAAACAAATACCCTCTTCCTTTGATCTCTGAGTTGTTTGACAGGTTGCGAGGGGCCCGGATCTTTACGAAATTGGATCTACGGGGGGGCGTACAACCTGATCTGCATACGCGAAGGAGACGAGTGGAAGACAGCCTTTAATACCAGGGATGGCCACTACGAGTATTTGGTCATGCCCTTCGGCCTCTGTAATGCACCTGCTGTCTTCCAGGACTTCGTAAATGGCGCATTTCGCGATATGCTCTCTACCTCGGTGGTGGTCTATCTGGATGACATCCTCATCTTTTCTCCAGATGTGGCCTCTCACCGGAGAGACATCTGCAAAGTCTTCGATCAATTGCGGGCAAATTCTCTCTTCGCCAAGCTGGAGAAATGCCAGTTTGAGCAGGAGTCCTTGCCGTTCCTGGGCTACATCATCTCGGCCCAGGGGTTGGCTATGGATCCTGCCAAATTGCAAGCAGTAATGGACTGGCAGGAGCCCCATTCTTTGAAAGCGGTGCAGCGATTTTTGGGTTTGTTAATTATTATCGTCAGTTAATTCCCCATTTCTCCACACTGGTAGCTCCTTTGGTCGCTCTCACCAAGAAAGGAGCCAATCCTAAGGTTTGGTCAGAGCAGGTCTCCACGGCCTTTTCTTCTCTGAAGTCCCATTTTGCTGGCGCTCCTATCCTCCACCGTCCCGATGTGGATAAACCCTTTATCCTAGAGGTGGATGAATCATCCGTCGGTGCAGGAGCAGTACTTTTCCAGAAGGATGCTCAAGATCGGAAGCATCCCTGCTTCTTTTTCTCAAAGACCTTCTCACCGGCGGAGAGGAATTACTCCATCGGGGACAGGGAGTTGCTGGCCATGAAACTGGCCTTTTCTGAGTGGAGACATCTCCTGGAGGGAGCCCGGTTTCCCTTCCAGGTGTACACTGACCATAAAAACCTGGTCTATTTGCAAACGGCCCAGCGCTTGAACTCTCATCAAGCTAGGTGGTCGCTCTTCTTCTCCCGCTTCCGCTTCACTTTGCACTATCTGTCTGGAGAGAAGAACGTCCGTGCGGATGCTCTCTCTCACTTGGTGGTCTCAGCGGAGGAAGAGGAGGCTGAGCCTCGGCTAATCGTCCCCACGGAGAGCCTGAGGACCGTTGCTCCGGTCGCTCTTGAGGCAGTTCCGCCGGGCAAGACCTTTGTCCCTCCTCGCCTGTGGCCGGAGGTCCTCGCGTAGGCACATGCGTCCAGGGTGGGTGGTCACTTTGGCTTTAAGCAGACCACAGAACTCCTGGCAAGGTCTTATTGGTGGCCGCACATGGCTCAGGACACAAAAGAGTACATTCGAGCATGCGTCTCTTGTGCTCTGAACAGGTCCTCTAGGCAGAGGCCGGCTAGGTTGCTGTATCCCTTGCCAGTGGCAGACAGACCCTGGGAGATGGTCGGCATGGACTTTGTGGTCGACCTGCCCAAGTCAGGTGGCAGCACGGTCATCTGGGTGGTTACCCATCATTTTTCTAAAATGGTGCATCTGGTGCCACTCGCGCGGCTGCCTTCCGCTCGCTGTCTCGCCGCACTGTTCATAAAGCATGTTTTTCATTTGCACAGTATGCCAGACAAAATAGTCAGTGACCGAGGTCCCCAATTTGCGTCTCGGTTTTGGAGGGAGCCCTGAAGTCTACTCAGTATCGAGCTAAACTTGTCCTCCGCCTATCACCCCAAGACAAACGGGTTGGGTGAGAGAGCCAATCAAACTCTGGTCACGTACCTGCGACATTTTGTCTCTGACAGGCAGGCTGACTGGGCATCCTTACTACCGTGGGCTGAATTTGCCCTGATTGATGCAGTGGCTGATTCCACTGGTCAGACGCCGTTCCTTCTTAATTACGGCCAGCATCCGTGAATCCCTGTCCCGATGCCAGTGTCTTCCACTGATTCCAGGGTGGGAGACTAGGCAGTGGAGGCTCGCGACATTTGAGATCGCACCCAGGATGCTATTCGAGCCTCTAAAGAGAGAATGAGAGCGCGTCAGCCAACACACATCGGCGTCCCGCTCCAACTTTCACCCCTGGCAACTTGGTGTGGCTCTCTGCCCGAAATATCAAGCTGTGGGCCGAGTCCTCCAAGTTCGCTCCACAATACATTGGTCCCTTCAAAGTCCTCGAGCGCATCAGCTCAGTGGTCTACCGTCTGGCTCTTCCACCACACTTGTCCATCTCTGACGTCTTCCACGTGTCCCTTCTCAAGCCTGTTCACATGGCTCGGTTTTCCGAGTCATCTGCCGGGACATCAGACCTGTCCTCAGACGAGTTTTAGGTCAACGCCATTGTAGGACACAGGATTGTGCGTGGCAAACAATTTTATTTGGTGGACTGGAAGGGTCATGGTCCTGAGGCCCGGACCTGGGCCAGTGGAAACCATCCACGCCCCGCTCCTGATCGCGGCATTTGAGCGTACCGAGGCTCAGAGGGGAGGGGGCCCTAGGAAGGGGGGTAATGTTAGGCGTCGGGTTCCTGCATCTGCACAGGGGGAATCCAGAGCCTTGCATCCAGCGGTCTCCCATTCTCCACCGACCACTCAGGAGCCTGCACAGCAATCTCGGCATCCCAGGCGCTCTGATAAGACCAGCTCTGTAGGACAGGTTGTTGCTGCCACCTCTGGGTCAGCAATAGCAGCGCAGGCTGTCCTGTAGCAAGCCACTCCAGAGGCTAAGACCTCTCGTCGCGCTACTGGGCATGCTCACAAGATGATCTCCCATTGGAGATCGGGAGTCACATGCTCAGGTCCATCTCCTGATCTGATTGGTCCATCTCAGAGATCTGGAAGGTCCCGGAAGCGCATGGCTATGAAAGGCCCGCATGGCCGCTTGGCCATGCGCTAGTATAGACTGTAATTGCTACTGTGTGAATCGCGATGGATGTATGGACTGTGAATGACTCATTAAGATTCCCCTCCCTCTGATATTACGAGTGCATTTAGGGATCTAGTTATAGAGTCAGCGCCAGTCAGTGGCAAGTTACTGGCCACACGGCACATCCTCCACAGTGCTAGCGTCTGACAGTGCGCCCCTCTTGGGCACTGTCGCATTGTGGCTAGGTCAGTCGCTGAGCTGCTGTAGCAGCACTAGTTGGCGTCCGCGGTAGCGATACCGCACGCACGGTACCGGTCTAGACGGACATCGCCCTGAGTCTTGGGCTTAGTCCTGTGACCACATACTGTGCGTGCACTTCGCTGAGCCCTGAGAGGTCAACAGGCTCAGCATTTATGTTCATGCCTTAGGCGACTCTGTGAATCAACAGAGTACGCCCAGCGCACATCAGGTGACGTATAACCCGCGTGTGCTATACCGCCATATAGCGCATCTGCCATTGTCTAGCAGCGGTTTTAACACCTACTGCACAGTGGACCCCGGGTGGCGAACGCACTTTCTATTATTTAATATTTGGTACGTTCTGCCGTCCCTAACACATACCATCTGTCTGGTCTGACTACTCTTTGTCACCACATCCGCTACAGGGTCTTCCGCCTAGGATACTCAGCACTAAGCTAACAGAGGAGTCACTACTTCTAACTCTTCCATGTCCTCTTCCATCAGGCCACCTTCGGTTGTCTCTTTGTTGGAAATTTCTCCTATTGTCTTTATTTACCAGAGAGCAGACATTCCATTTACCTCTACTTTCCATTTTAGCTTCAGGTTGAGAACTTCCATCCTTTAGAGAACCCCTTCGTCTCTCCATACTTCGGGTTGAAAGTGGCTGCCATCTTCTTTGCATTTCCTGCAGTTGTTTATTACTCTGCAGTCTGTCAAGTCTTAGCTGCTCTACCTTTCTTAGGTACACCAGACAATATTTAAGGAGTATTCGGATATTTTTAAGGGTCTCCATTGATCCGACAATGAAGAATGGAACCATTCCATCTACAACAGCTACCTAGGCTTCGTCATCAGCCGGCATCCTCACTCTCGCCACACCGGACTTATCTCTATGATTTCCTGTGTTACTTTTCCAAGTCTCCCAATAACTTTTCTTAACAGATTCCTGGGCACTTGAACAATGTCTTCCACCATTTCCAACTGATGTTGAGCTTTCTTTGCATGTTCAAGACGTCAAGCGTCTTCCTCATTCCTCAACAGGATTATCCATTTCTTGCGAACACAGCGAAGGTGCATGTCACTCAGGATAGCCACCCTCTTCACTGTGACTTCCCTAGTTGACAGTATAACTAACTGTTTGGTCTTGGGAGCCCAGTCCACACTACACACTTCCACAGCATTTCTAAATTCCTCATACACAGATTCACTAGCACAAGCTTCTCGCAAGTCCTCGGGTACCTCTACTACGCACTTGAAGAGTGAAGTCTCATCCTCTTCATGGATGGACGGCTTCTGCTTTGGCTTAGACCTTTCCATCAAGTCATCTGCCACCACCGGGTGATTGTCTTGTTCAGTTTTTAGCGCAAGCTTTCCCTAAGCTTCACATTCTTAAAGACACCTCGCCAAGATGGGCATTTTCAGCTCCGCCTCATTATCACTCTGGCACTGCCGCTGTAAATCTGCGATCTCTATCTCCTTCTCCTGTAGAAGTTTTTTAATGCTTCTCTGAGCACCACCATCTCTTCCAATATGGCGTTGTTCACTGTTTGACACGTTGACAGGTGATATCTGAGGTCAGAGACTTCTTTCTCCAGCTCATCCACTCTGTGTTCAGCCACTTTTCTCAGGACCTTTTCTCGCTCAACATTGTCTCTTGGTGCCTCCTTGAACATCTCCATTTTGTGATCCTGTTCCCTTTTTGCTAGGATGTGTCGCACCATAAACTCTTTAATCATATTTTCAGATGGGGCATCTTTCTCTTGGGTCTTCCCTCCATTGCCTTCGACTGTATCTAGAGTCTCTGCTGGGTTCTCTGAAGATTGAATGTTATCGTTCCCACACTCCATCTTCCCAGCCTTGGGATCTCTGGAGTTCTCACCACCTGCTGTCCTGGTGTCACATGCCTCAGTACAGTTCCCTTCCCCTTCCAGAGTTTTGATGCCGTTGTCATTTTCCTCCACCTCAATGGTGAATGAACCACCAGTCTGCTCTCCGTGACCTTTGTGGGTTTTCCCTCCACCTGTGCTCTCTGGGATTTATTCTCTTACCGCGATCTTTGCTGATGGATCTCCAACGTCACAAGGTGTCAGTTTTATTTACCTCTTTGCTGGGATTTGTCAGCGGCAGTGTCACCTCCTTATCAAGGACTTTAAGCTTGTTTGCACCTGACCCTGTCCCTTCTTCAGTCCTCTTTTCAGAGGGTATAGCCTGAGCTACCTTTCTGCGGCCGCCGTGTCCCCGGTGATGAGGGGAAGACTTGCCATTTGTACCCGGTTCCACCTTACCGCACTCTTTTTACCTTGTGTTAGAGTCACAGTCTGAATGGGAGTCACCACTACTCACTCTGGAACAAGAAGTCCTCTCTTTCAACGGTCACACTGTTGGTCAGCCCTGCTATGCTAAGTCCCTGAATGGGTCAGACTCACACTTTCTTCCGGTCACCCCTAACTTTGGACCATCGACCTTAGGGGGTGCTATCTCCTCTTTATGCATCACGTTACCAAGAACCCCTACAGCCGCCTGCTGCGGTGGGGCTCCTGTTGTGAGTTCATTTTCCCCTTCGTCACTGAGGTCTGGTGAACTCCCTATTCTGGTAAAGGAAGGTAATGAGCCTGATTATCAGGCACCTGAGCCTAATGAGGATGACTGGCTGAGTGGAGTCACTGACTGGATATAAGGCTGCCGACGCCCTTCTGCCCTGCGGGTGATTTCTCTGTAGACCAGTCTGATTCCTGCTCCTCTAAAGCTAAGTTAAGTTTTCTGCTTTGCCTGTTAGCATTAGTGTTTTGTTTTTGTTTTCCTTGCTTTTCTGGATTCTGCCATTCCCTGCTGGGGTGAGCTGAATCTCCTTTTGCCGGTTGCTCTGTCTTCAGAATATTCCTGAGTACTGACATAGCTTTTTTGAAGCCTAGCGTCTTCAGGGCCTTTTTCACTGTCAGTCTGTTGGCTCTTATTTTCATAGGGTTTTTCACGGATTGCAGACAGCAGCCTTCCTGTCCTTTCCTATCTAGTTAGCTTGGGCCCCGTCTTTGCTCAGTCTATCTTTCTGTCTGTGTTTGTGTTTTCATCTTGCTTCACCGTCCTTATATGTTGGGGCTGCCTATTGCTTTGGGGTCTGCTCTGGGGCAGTTTAGATTTCCCCTTTCTTTCTTTAGGCCTATTTAATTCTCCGGCTGTGATCGAGGGGTCTAGGGCATCGTAGGAACCCCCCACGGCTACTGTTAGTTGTTGTGATAGGATCAGGGGTCTGCAATCCGATAGCTGCCAACCTCTCTGGTTTTCTGGACTTAGCTAGCATTTCTGTTTTTGCCTCCTACGGTGACTCAATCATAACAGGCTCCCTTAGGATCAATCTGGCTCCCATCTGAGCAATCAGAGACTTCCCTTTCCTCCCGCAAGTCCCAAAACAATTCAAACTCCTGGCCTATTATAACAAGGCCAGGACTACAGGAACATCATGGCTGTTAATAATCGTGGGTGTCTCAATGATTACCATGGACACCGGATAATACCTAGTGAACGCATGGATGCAGTGGACTTCCATCTTCCTTCCGGGAATCAGATAGGTAGGGAGTGTGGCGCTCACCAGGGTCGCCGAGCTCCCTGAGTTTAGAAGTCCAGCCACACGTTCTCCATTGACTTCCACGGAACATGTCTGTGACATCTTGTCAGTTGTATAATCGGTACAGGTTACCAGACATTCACTTTTCGAACATTGTTCCCGGCAACAGACCATTGGCGCATTCATCGCCACCCCTTTTTGGGCCACCATCCCTGTTTGAGTTACCGACCCCTTTTGGGACTCCACCCCCTTTCAGGCAGCCATCCCTCCTGTGTTTGTCAGTCCGTCTGCCCCAACAGCTCCTCAAAGAGAGGCTCCGTACCGCTCTGCAAAGCTCTGCACAGCTCTTCACCGCCCCGCACATCTCTGCACGGCTCTGCAAGGCTACGCACCTCTTGGCATGGCTCTGCACGGCTCCGCAAGGCTCCCCTCTGCAGAGAGACCCGCCGATCCACAACAAGCCGCCTGGAGCTCATGGACCCGCCGATCCACAGCAAGCTGCTCGGAGTTCGTGGACCCACCGATCCACAGCAATCACCTGCTGTAATCCTCCCAGGTACCTCCTGGACTGATGCCCACAGTCTAGCACCAATTGTAACAGGGAGTACTCAATTGGAGGAATATACCGGTGCACTCAGGGTTAAAAAGTCCATTCAGTTTATTAGTACACAGCATAAACCTCTCTTCAGGAACTTGATAAAATGCAGCACCCCGTGCACCGTCCAGCAACCATTTGGCTTTATATAACCCAGAGTATTCTCTGAGCCCCGGTATGCCTAATATGGATTAGTGTCCATTAACTGTCCGTGATGACTGCACAGGTACCCGGATACCTCTTATCCTCAGAAGCGTCCTCTACAGAGGTACAGTATATCACAGGCCTCCTCACTTTGGCTCAGACTAGCTAGCACTGCTGCCCATCCACAAACACACAGGCTCCATCTTGGGTGTTGAGACACACCCCCTTGGGTGGGGTATGTAGGTGACTGGATCAACCCATCTCTCCGAATCACCTGGAAGCCTGCCCAATGTATAGTAAACCCTCAGCAGTGGGCAAAACAAGCTCAGGCTTCCATAACAGGGCCACCCCCCTCTGTGATTCATACTGTCCATTAACCACATGACCAGTAGCCATACCATAAACCTTACCTGGCCATGTGGTGTGTGAAACATCATCAGACACATCCTGTTTCATTTATGAAGGAGGGACTCTGAAAGTCACAAAGCCTATTTTTATAGGGCTATCAGGCAGCCTTCACTATACTTAAAGGGCCAGCAGTCGGCCATCACTATTCTTAGAGAGCCATCAGGCGTCTATGCTTTGTTGTTCCCATTATTAAACAGTGGGTCTCCTATACTGTTAATGCGTATGCAGTAAGTGGCAGGGCTGCCCAAAATTTGGATGCACCCCAAAACCCTGTTTGAAGAGATGTACAGGAGGGCCTCCTGAAAACAATGTTCCCATTATTAGGAAGTGGGTCTCCTATACTGTTTGCCTATGCAGTGAATGCAAGGGCTGCCAAAAATTTGTAGGCACTCCAATGCCCCTTTGAAGAGATGTAGAGGAGGGCCTCATGAAAAAATGTTCCCATTATTAGGAAGTGGGTGTCCCATAGTGTTTGCCTATGCAGTGAATGCAAGGCCTTACAAAAATTTGGAGGCATTCCAATGCCCCTTGGAAGAGATGTGGAGGAGGGCCTCATAAAAAATGTTCCCATTAGAAAGGAGTGAGTCTCCTATACTTGTAATGCCCATGCACTAAGTGTATGGGGTGACACACATTTACCCCTTGGGGGTATAAATGAACATACTGTCTAAAAATTTTCTTTTACGGGCATCATAAACACCACTTAAAAAAATTATGTGGGTGTTGCATCATGGACCATGGTTACCCTGGTGATATAGTGGTGGTGGATGATGAGGATGAGGAGAAGGAGGAGGACAGCAAATAGCCAAAACCAGGAAGCGTATACCCATGTGTGGGTGTGAAGAGGTGCATGGGAATGGACCTCCCAAAAAAAGACACTGGATTTGAGTTTATGTTACACTGCTATCATTCGGTCATGTAGAAAAGTCTGGCCCAATCCAGCCCTTATTCATTTTTATAAGTCAGCCTGTCAGCATTTTCGGTTGACAGGCGGATGTGCTTATCAGTTCTAATTCCACCAGCGGCACTAAAAACCCGCTCTGACAAAACGCTAGCAGCAGGGCAGGCCAGGACCTCAAAGGCATAGAGAGCCAGTTCATGCCACATGTCCAGCTTGGTTACCAAATAATTATAAGGCACAGAGGAATCACGGAGGACGTTCATACGATCAGCAAGGTATTCCATCAGCATCATCCCAAACTTTGAACTCCTTGTGAGGGTACCCGGCGCCTCAGGGCCTGTGTGATGGGAGGGTCTGAGAATACTCACCCAAAACTTTGACAGTGTTCCCCTGCCTCTTCTTGATTGGAGTTGTGTCACTCTTGCCTGTACGCCTTGGTTGTCCCAAGAACTGTGACCTCTGCCGCCAGTGTATATAGATGGGAATTTTTTTTAATAATGCCGCAACAAGGGCCTTCTTTTACTGCCCCATTTTAGTAGACCTGTCCGCCTAGGGAATAAGTCACAGAAAGTACTCCTTGTAGCATGGGTCTAGAAGTGTCACCAACCAGTAATGACTGTCACCCAAAATTCTGAGAATGCGAGGGTCACAGTCAAGGCAGCGTAACGTAAACTCAGCCATGCGTGCCAGACTGCTAACAGGCAAGACTTCTGTGTCCTCACCAAGAGGACGACTGACCATGCTCTCCTCTTCCTCCTCCTCCCTGTCCTCAGGCCATCCACACTGAACAGACGATATGACAATTGTGCAGGTAGTACGTCTATAGCGCATGAAACTAGCTCCTGTTCTTCCTCCTCCTCCTTCTCATTGTCACTAGAGTTGAGCGACTTTTGGTTTTTTAGGGTCGCGTTTCGTTTCGTGAAACCCGACTTTTCCAAAAGTCGGGTCGAGCAAGATCGTCCGATTATAGGGAAAAGTCGGGGTCGTCCCGAAACACGAAACCCAATGTAAGTCAATGGGGAATAAAAGTCGGCAGTGAGAGGAGGACAGGAAACACACCTACAGTGCCCATTTGAATGCCAAAAGCATCAATTCTTCTTACTTAAGCTTGTCAACCTTAATTAACTTCATAATACAAGTTACGCACTGAAAAATGGGGGTTATTTGGCTAAAGTTGTGGGGGGGGGAGGGCTGGCTGCAGGTTTTCATGTGCCCTGGGCGAAAGAGCGCCCCTTTAACACATACCACAACTCATCATGCTCCGATACGGCAGATAAATAGCGGTATAGTACAATGAAAAATACCTCACTTTTTACATCTCATGACGAGGCCCATCTATTTCTCCATACAGAATCATTGGTCCCATATAATGTTTGAAACAGTATATGATGAGCTCCACATAATGCTACAGTATATGTTGGTCCCCATGGATGAAGCTCCACTGTCTTATGGGCCCAAATAATGCTCCAAACATAATGGGCCCCATTTCTAATGCTCTAGTGTATAATGGGCCCTGTAAATGCTGCTCCAGTGTCTGATGTCCACCTTTGGAATGTTCCAGTGTATGGTGGGCCCCATCTATCATTCTCCAGAGTATAGTGCTCCCCAAAAATTGCTGTCCCAACATTGAAAACAATCAAATAAGTCTCCTCGCTAGGGAATCCCTGTACTTGTCTGGACAGGTGCTGTAGCTTGCTTAACAGCTCGCCAGCCGTTCTCACGCCCAGTATGGATTGCACGTGATTGCACAAAGGTTAGAAAGGGTACCGTATCCCCGGATAACATGTATGGATAGCGTACACATTCAAAATATATGTCTCAGGAGGCAGGCTCAGACGGTGTTAGGCCCAGTATGGATTGCACGTGATTGCACAAAGGTTAGAAGGGGTACCGTATCCCTGGATAACATGTATGGATAGCGTACACATTCAAAATATATGTCTCAGGAGGCAGGCTCAGACGGTGTCAGGCACAGTATGGATTGCACGTGATTGCACAAAGGTTAGAAAGGGTACCGTATCCCCGGATAACATGTATGGATAGCGTACACATTCAAAATATATGTCTCAGGAGGCAGGCTCAGACGGTGTTAGGCCCAGTATGGATTGCACGTGATTGCACAAAGGTTAGAAAGGGTACCGTATCCCCGGATAACATGTATGGATAGCGTACACATTCAAAATATATGTCTCAGGAGGCAGGCTCAGACGGTGTTAGGCCCAGTATGGATTGCACGTGATTGCACAAAGGTTAGAAAGGGTACCGTATCCCCGGATAACATGTATGGATAGCGTACACATTCAAAATATATGTCTCAGGAGGCAGGCTCAGACGGTGTTAGGCCCAGTATGGATTGCACGTGATTGCACAAAGGTTAGAAAGGGTACCGTATCCCTGGATAACATGTATGGATAGCGTACACATTCAAAATATATGTCTCAGGAGGCAGGCTCAGACGGTGTCAGGCCCAGTATGGATTGCACGTGATTGCACAAAGGTTAGAAAGGGTACCGTATCCCTGTATAACATGTATGGATAGCGTACACATTCAAAATATATGTCTCAGGAGGCAGGCTCAGACGGTGTCAGGCACAGTATGGATTGCACGTGATTGCACAAAGGTTAGAAAGGGTACCGTATCCCCGGATAACATGTATGGATAGCGTACACATTCAAAATATATGTCTCAGGAGGCAGGCTCAGACGGTGTCAGGCACAGTATGGATTGCATGTGATTGCACAAAGGTTAGAAAGGGTACCGTATCCCCGGATAACATGTATGGATAGCGTACACATTCAAAATATATGTCTCAGGAGGCAGGCTCAGACGGTGTTAGGCCCAGTATGGATTGCACGTGATTGCACAAAGGTTAGAAAGGGTACCGTATCCCCGGATAACATGTATGGATAGCGTACAGATTCAAAATATATGTATATGTCTAAGGAGGCAGGCTCAGACGGTGTCAGGCACAGTATGGATTTGAAGGCCCAGATTACACAGCGGAGGAGCAGGGAGAGGTAAAGATTGCAAATGCTGGGGCCCTGCCCAAGCAAGGGGGGGCCCACTCGTGGGTGTCGGTACTGGCACTGGGCCCCTCATAGTACAGCGGTGTGTCTGACGGCGGGTGTGCACCACCACCGTCAGAGACACTTGATTGCACTATGAGGGACCCTGTGCCAGTGCCCGCGCCCAAGAGTCGGCCTACCCACCTGTCCAGGGCAACGGCACTCGCACGGTGTCGTGCGGTAGGTGGTGACCCCGGCCATGGGGGGGGAGGCAGCACAGTTAGGGAGTTTTAGAAAGTGGCATATGTTGATGTTGGACATTCAACTGATGCAAAAGGCGAAATAGGTGAAGTACCAGGAAGAGGTGGACCAAAGCAAGCCATTTTTCTGTCACCCTATGTGTCATCAGGGGAAGGTGGGACAAAATCCTTGGAAACCCATGCGTGGTTCATTTTAATGAAGGTTAGATCATCCACATTTTGGGTTGACAGACGGGTCCTTTTTTCTGTCAGGATTGATCCAGCTGCACTGAAGACTCTTTCCGATAGCACACTTGCAGCTGGGCAAGTGAGCTCCTGTAAGGCATATTGGGCCAATTCAGGCCAGGTGTCCAGTTTAGCGGCTCAATAGTCAAAGGGGAATGACCTGTGTGGGAGAACATCGATATGGGAGGAAAAGTAGTTTGTAACCATAGTTGACAACTGCTGTCTCCTGTCACTTTCCATCGATGCAGTATTACCAGTTGTGTGAGCGGTATTTGAAAAATCAGTCCACAACATTGTCATGAAACCCCTGTCTCCAACGCCACTTCTGCTGTGTGCACCACGAACACCTCTGCCAAGCTGCCCCCGGCCCGTACGGCTCGTGTGAGAACCATCACCGCTGCTGTGTGCTGGGAATGCCTCAAGCAACCGATTTACCAGAGTTGCTTGTTTATTAGCCAATATTAGGTCAAGGTTCTCCTGTGGCATGATGTTTTGTAATATGCCTTTATAGCGTGGATCCAGGATGCTGGCCAACCAGTAGTCGTCATCGCTCATCATTTTGGCAATGCGGGGGTCCCTTTTTAGGATCCGCAAGGCATAATCTGACATGTGGGCCAATGTTCCCGGTGTCAATGATGCACTGCGAGTGCTGGGTGGAGGAGCACTTTCTGGCAAATCCACATCCCTCCAGTCACGCACAAACCCTGTACCAGACCTTGCCACGCCAACATTTTCACTTGCCCCACGAGATGCATCCTCCTCCCCTAAGTAATCATCCCCATCATCCTCCTCCTCCTCCTCTTCTTCCTCCACCTCGTCCAGGAGAGGTCCCTGAGCAGACAATGGCTGAATGTCATCAAGGATTCCCTCCTCCTCTTCCTCCTCATCAACATTGGCTGCAGACGCCTGCTCCTTAAGGTGCGTCAAAGTTTGCATGAGCAGACGCATAAGTGGGATGCTCATGCTTAGGATGGCGTCGTCTGCGCTTACCAGCCGTGTGCATTCCTCAAAACACTGAAGGACTTTACAAAGGTCTTTCAGCTTCGACCACTGCACGCCTGTCAACTCCATGTCTGCTCTCAAAGTGCCTGGCCGTGTATCCTCCCACAAATGCATTATGGCCTGCCTCTGCTCGCACAGCCGCTCCACCATGTGCAGGGTGGAGTTCCACCTTGTTGCAATGTCGATAATGAGGCGGTGGTTGGGAAGGTGGAGCAATCGCTGCAGCTTCTGCATACGAACGGAGTGTACAGGCGACCGGCGGATGTGCGCGCACAGTCTTCGCACCTTCTGGAGCAGGGCTGTTAACTCCGGATAATTTTTGAGGAAGCACTGCACCACCAGGTTCAAGGTGTGAGCCAAGCAAGGTATGTGGCTGAGTTTTGAAAGGGCTATGGCTGCCACAAAATTACGGCCGTTATCACTAACTACCTTGCCTGCCTCAAGATGTACACTGCCCAGCCATGACTCAGTTTGTCGCTTCAAGTACTCGGCCAGCACCTCGGCGGTGTGTCTGTCGCCCAAACACATCATCTGCAACACAGCCTGCTGACGCTTTCCACTAGCTGCTCGATAGGGGGACACATCGTGTGCAACAGTGGCAGCTGCAGATGGAGTGCTCGTACGACTGCGCTCTGTGGACGAGCTTTCGCTTCTGGAGGAGGAGGAGGAGGAGGAGGGTCGAACGCCTACAGCCAACTGTTTCCTATACCGTGGGCTAGGCAGCACTGTCCCACCACCGCTGTCCCCTGTGGACCCTGCATCCACCACATTAACCCGGTGCGCAGTGATGGACACGTAACGGCCCTGGCCATGCCGACTGGACCATGCATCAGTTGTGAGGTGCACCTTTCCGCTCACTGACTGCTTGAGTGCATGGACAATGCGGTCTTTCACATGATGGTGGAGGGCTGGGATGGCTTTGCGAGAGAAGAAGTGGCGACTGGGTAGGTCATAGCATGGTACTGCATAGGCCATGAGTTCGCGGAAAGCTGTGCTTTCCACCAACCGAAAGGGCATCATCTCAAACGAGATTAGTTTGGCAATGTGGACGTTCAAACCCAGTGTACGCGGATGAGAGACTGAGTACTTTCTTGACCTACTCATAGTGTCTGGGAGGGTGAGCTGGACTTGAGAGCTGCATATGGTGGAAGTAGCGGTGGACAGGGCGGACTGAGAGAGGGTTGATGATGGTGATGGAGTTGGTGTTCTTTCGGATGGCCTAGAATCAGTCTTTCGTTGATATAACAGTGGGATTCCCTGACTGCTGTGGTCTTGCAACGACACCTCAACATTTGCTGCTGTGCTAACCGGTGGGCTTACAGTGGGGGAAACAATGTAGCGTTGCTGACTACCTTCGTTGTGATCAGTTGCACATGTGGCACTTGAGGTTTGGTGTTGTGTCCACGCTTGCAAGTGCATGCTGGTTAAATGTCTAAGCATGCAACTGGTATTCAAATTTTTCAGATTTTTCCCTCGGCTAAAGGTCTTTGCGCACTTCTTACAGATAACCTTGGCCTGATCATGAGGATTTTGTTCAAAAAAGTGCCACACTGCACTCTTCCTACTTTGGCAGACATTTTGCGGCCTAGCACGCTGTGATCTTTTGACCCTCTGGACAAGCTGTCCAGCAACTCTTTTGATGTTTGGAACCTGTCTTTGGAGTGCTCCGGGCCTGCCAGATAACAGCTGTTGCGATGTCGATGTCTGCTGTGGATGCTCCTCATCTGAGCTATTGGAAGCAGCACCCTCTTCCCCCAATGGATGCCAATCTGGGTCAACAACTGGGTCATCCATCACCTCCTCTTCTATGTCATGTGCACCTTTCTCTGTGTCACCGTGTATGGTGGTATAGTGTGCGGGAAGGGGCACCTGAGTCTCATCAGGGTCAAAATGTGGCTCTGTACACTGCGAGGACAATGTAGTGCTCTGAGTGAATGTACCAGCAGAATCATCCATCAGCGGCTGTGCATCAGTGCACTCCATGTCAGATTCATCTTGGCCTGGGTAATTCACCATTTCACTTGATAATCCAGGCATG
This sequence comes from Dendrobates tinctorius, assembly GCF_039654945.1. Lineage (NCBI taxonomy): Eukaryota > Metazoa > Chordata > Amphibia > Anura > Dendrobatidae > Dendrobates > Dendrobates tinctorius. The sequence continues at coordinate 76,264,167 of NW_027361714.1, read as the reverse complement.
GTATGTGAAAACAGCTCCATGGAGTAATCAGTAGTATGGCCTGCGTCATCCTTCAATCTTGGTTGGGGTGAAGGACACAAGGAAAGGTGTGGTTCATGAACATGAGCCTCCAATGACGACTCAGTGCTTTTACTTTTTACAACTGAAGAAGAGGAGGCGATAGAGCTGGAGGCTGAGTCAGCAATGTAAGACAAAACTTTTTCCTGATGCTCTGCCTTTAAAAGCGGTTTGCCAACTCCTAGAAAACTAAGCGTTCGAGGCCTTATGTAGCCAGACGATGACGCAGGGTCAGCACCTCCTGCATTCGGTCCTATTTTGCTCTTGCCACTACCATCAGATCCACCACCAACACCATCATTACCAGCTGCCAACCCCCTCCCAATTCCACGGCCTCTTCCACCAGCCTTCCTCATTTTTGGTAGAAATGTAGACAAAATCCAACAAACTATATAGTAATGTAAAACAAGGTACAAGGTGTCTATAGGACAGGGGAGATTTAGAATTTCTGCACACACTTGTGGACAGTGGACACTTTTGGATTGTGTGAGGCCCACTGATATCTGAGCGCTATGTGACAGGCTCGATGGCACAGCTGCCTGTGACCAAAGTGACGAGAGGATAATGGAGATTTTGAATCTCTGCGCACACTTTTGGACACTGGACACTTGTGGATTGTGTGAGGCCCACTGATATCTGAGCGCTATGTGACAGGCTCGATGGCACAGCTGCCTTTGACCAAAGTGACGAGAGGATAATGGAGATTTTGAATCTCTGCGCACACTTTTGGACACTGGACACTTGTGGATTGTGTGAGGCCCACTGATATCTGAGCGCTATGTGACACGCTCGATGGCACAGCTGCCTGTGACCAAAGTGACGAGAGGATAATGGAGATTTTGAATCTCTGCGCACACTTTTGGACACTGGACACTTGTGGATTGTGTGAGGCCCACTGATATCTGAGCGCTATATGACAGGCTCGATGGCACAGCTGCCTGTGACCAAAGTGACGAGAGGATAATGGAGATTTTGAATCTCTGCGCACACTTTTGGACACTGGACACTTGTGGATTGTGTGAGGCCCACTGATATCTGAGCGCTATGTGACACGCTCGATGGCACAGCTGCCTGTGACCAAAGTGACGAGAGGATAATGGAGATTTTGAATCTCTGCGCACACTTTTGGACACTGGACACTTGTGGATTGTGTGAGGCCCACTGATATCTGAGCGCTATGTGACAGGCTCGATGGCACAGCTGCCTGTGACCAAAGTGACGAGAGGATAATGGAGATTTTGAATCTCTGCGCACACTTTTGGACACTGGACACTTGTGGATTGTGTGAGGCCCACTGATATCTGAGCGCTATGTGACACGCTCGATGGCACAGCTGCCTGTGACCAAAGTGACGAGAGGATAATGGAGATTTTGAATCTCTGCGCACACTTTTGGACACTGGACACTTGTGGATTGTGTGAGGCCCACTGATATCTGAGCGCTATGTGACACGCTCGATGGCACAGCTGCCTGTGACCAAAGTGACGAGAGGATAATGGAGATTTTGAATCTCTGCGCACACTTTTGGACACTGGACACTTGTGGATTGTGTGAGGCCCACTGATATCTGAGCGCTATGTGACACGCTCGATGGCACAGCTGCCTGTGACCAAAGTGACGAGAGGATAATGGAGATTTTGAATCTCTGCGCACACTTTTGGACACTGGACACTTGTGGATTGTGTGAGGCCCACTGATATCTGAGCGCTATGTGACAGGCTCGATGGCACAGCTGCCTGTGACCAAAGTGACGAGAGGATAATGGAGATTTTGAATCTCTGCGCACACTTTTGGACACTGGACACTTGTGGATTGTGTGAGGCCCACTGATATCTGAGCGCTATGTGACACGCTCGATGGTACAGCTGCCTGTGACCAAAGTGACGAGAGGATAATGGAGATTTTGAATCTCTGCGCACACTTTTGGACACTGGACACTTGTGGATTGTGTGAGGCCCACTGATATCTGAGCGCTATGTGACAAGCTCGATGGCACAGCTGTGACAAAAGTGACTAGAGGATAAGGGAGATTGGATTGCTTTTAAAAAAGCAGTTTGCGGAGCAGTGGGTAAACAGCAATGCCAGCGTGTCAGGAAGCCTTAAAAGGCAGCCCAACAACCAACACCACTGATACACCACAATATAGCCTCCCCTTGCACTGCACACACAGTGACTTGTGTGTTGTGCAGGCCAAATCGCTAGCAGCAGAAGCAGTTTTTTTGTCTTCTTCCCTGCCTAACGCTCTCCCTACAGAATCAGCAGCAACCTCTCCCTATACTAAGATCGGCAGAAGTAAGATGGCGGTCGGCGTGCACGCCCTTTTATACCCCCTGTGACGCCCACCAAAGCAAGCCAATCACTTGCATGCCCTTCTGAAAGATGGTGGTGACCCGTGCCTAGGTCATCACGTTGCCCACAGTGTCCGTGGATCCTGATTGGCTGAAAAAGAGCGCAAAACAAACTTTTGAAACGCGACTTTGGCGCGTAAGTCGCCGACCTCGTGGCCGACCTCATCCTAGGGTCGGGTTTCGTTTCATGAAACCCGACTTTGCCAAAAGTCGGCGACTTTTGAATTTTTTCGACCCGTTTCGCTCAACTCTAATTGTCACCCAATTCACATTGGGATCACATGAGGCTGGGCTGTGTTTAATCACCCTGTATGGTTCCTTGCTCCATCTCATCATGCTCTGCCTGCAATGCATCCTCTTTGATTCGAGCAGAGAGTGTTTCAGAAGACAGAGAAGCGGGATGGTGATTCTAATTATGGCGTCATCGCCACTCACCATCTTGATGGAGTCCTTAAAGTTTTGGAGGATGGTACATAAGACTGATATCCATGTCCACTCCTGAGGTCTTATGTGTGGCATCTGAACTGAATACCAAAGGCCTTGTTGATGCTGGAAGTCAACAACTGTCCTCTTCTGCTCACAAATCCTTCCCAACATCTGCAGTGTAGAGTTCCAACGCGTGGGGACATCACACGCCAGTCGGTGAGCCAGAAGCTGCAAACGCTGCTGAAGCACGGCAAGGGCGGCAGAACCTGTAACTAACTTTCTAAAATGGGCACACAAGCGGCGTATTTTGAAAACGAGATCCAGCAACTCCAGGTAGGTTTTGAGAAACCGCTGAATCATGAGGTTGAGCACATGGGCTAGGCATGCTACGTGTGTGAGCTCGCCTTCCCTCAGAGCCGCCACCAGGTTCTGGCCATTGTCACACACAACCATGCCTGGCTGTAGGTTTAGCGGTGTCAGCCACATATCTGCCTCCTCTTTCAGAGCTGTCCACAACTCTTGCCTGTTGCTGCTTGACTGAGGCAGTGCTGCAGTGCTTCCAGCTTGTGACTGATGCGGGCATTTCAGAGATGGAGGCTAAATAGAAGGAGGAGGATGAGGTGTAGGAGCTTTAGACTGTGAAGGCAACCCTGATTGACCTAGGGCCCGCAATCCTTGGTGACAGGAGGACGTGTTCCATCCCAAGGACCGAGTGGGTCCCGGCTTCCACTATGTTAACCCAGTGTGCTATCAACGAGATGAACCATCCCTGCCCACAAGCACTTGTCCACGTGTCCATGGTTAGATGGACTTTCCCAGTAACTGCATTGTTGAGGGCACGGCTAAAGTTGTGGGACATGTGGCGCCCCTGAGGCTCAGTCGCCACAGAGGTACTGCACTTCCTCCTGAGGTGTGGTGCCCCACCATCCAGGTAAGGTGGAAACGCCTGACCACACTCCAACACCTGCACCCCACACCACAAAGTAGTGTAGCAAAGCACCTTCGGCGGCTCCCTGCTTGGAGTATAGCAAAGCACCCCTTGGTGGCTCCCTGCTTGGAACACAAAATGTGCTGGGAGGTGGGTGGAGTTTAGTTCGCACTAAAAGAGCGGGAAGAGTTGAGTCAGTCAGTCAGTCTTTGATTCAGTCAGTGAGTGAAGATGTAGAAGGACAGATTGTGAGACAGAGAAAATCCCCGGGAGAGGGATGGAAGAAGGAATAGCTGCAGCAGGCCACAGTGATCTGGGTCTGCTGGCACAGGAAAGAGACAGAGAAAGGAAGCTTGATTCTCCATTGGGAAGAAGGATTAGCACGGAACGTGAGGAGAATAAGAGAACAAGGACCAGGGTTAAAAGAGAACCCTTCTCAAGTTCTAAGCGCAAGGCCAGGGTCCGGTCCCCGTGGTTGTATGGATACTAATGGTCCTGCAGTAGACACCGGAGGAAAAGAAGTAGAGGCCACTTTATTCCCACACAAGACTTGGGGGCACAACAGCAACATATTAGTGAGCCAGGACTTAGTAGCAAGGAGTCCCCGAAGCAGGCTACAGCTGTCTGCCGTACAAGTAGAGTTCATAGGAACATCTGACAGGAGGAACTCCAGTGTAACTCAGTACTAGGAGTACTTCACTCAAAGGCGCTATAAGAGGAGACGTTCAGAAAAGGCACATACTGTATGTTGGCGGAGTGCTGGAAAGGAATACTTAATCTTGCCTGGAAGTTGGCTGAGCTCCTGACCCTGAGGACATGGCATGCGGGCACCTGTACCTGCAACAGACTGTGAGTAAAGCTTTGGAACTACATGCCCTGGTGTCCTCCACTTATTCCTGCGACAACCTGCCCAGCACTGCTACATCTCTGTGCCAAACAGTACACCATCTAAGTGTCACTTCACCTACACTGCCCTGGGACTACAGCCCTGCCTGTGGAGGGCTATAACATCACTGCTGCACCACACCATCTGTCCCAGAGGATCTGTCTGCAGCGTCGGCATACATCTCTATTGCCGAACACCACAGGTGGCGTCACGAATCACTTATAAACTTTCACCACCATAAGCACACTGAAACAACCCCTTTTGTAATGGAGCCCCAGGGCCACGGACTGGGTCACTGCTGCCGTGACAACCCCCGTTGAGAAGATCAACCGGCCCGGTACCGAGTACCCCACGGCCCTGGTGAGTGAGGGCGCTCCAACTTGGCGTCACGAACAGGATGACGAGACCCGATGCCATCGGGTTCTGTGTGCCTGAGATCTGTTGGACTTAAAACTTTTGGAAATGTGCAGAAGACCTAATTTGATAGACTGTGAAATAGCTAAAAATAGCCACCGGCACGGTGAAGAAGGGCGTGATCACATGGGTGGTCCTAAGAAAAGACCGCGAACTGTCCTGGGCCTCCCCTGTCTGAACTATGCGACAGCAACATGGTCCACCCCCGAGGGGTTCGTATACTGGCTTGGTATGGAGGAATTGGAAGAAGACGCCGCCCCCAGAAGGAGGAGCGGAAGCCAATGGCGGGAAAAGAGCCGAGGCGGGAAGAGGAACGCCAGAACGCCATATTGGAAGGAGCAGGGAGGAGGCCTGCGTAGCGCGAGGAGGTTGAGTTGAATCTCCCCGGCGCAATGGCTGAAGGCTCTGGCCCGGCTTCCAGGATGGACTGTCAACAGCTGGAGGAGGAGATCACCCGGTTGACTCGCGAACTGCGGCTGAAGCAGGAGGCGCTGTGGAGGAAGAAGTGGCAACCCACCCTGGAGGGGCCTACACCCGCAGTACCCCAGTTATCGGTACCCGCCATCGCTGCACTGGATCTTCCCCTGGCAAACCCTGTAGAGCCTGCGACTGCTGCAACACCACCGGCAGCATTACCTGCAATCCCTCCGTTACCACCACCGCTGTGTGAGGCATTGGAAGCTGAAGTGGAGGAAGAGGAGCTCCTGCCTGGACCTGACGCGGCCGCGCAGGTCCCACCAGAAACCCCAGCGGACCTGGAGCCGCTGTCTGCTCCATCACCGCCAGCATCTGGACCCGCTATCCTGGTGGATACCCCTGCAGTTGCCCACCATCTCAGGCCTGCAACGGAACCGCAACACCGCCGGGAAGCACCGGGTATACCCTTCAGCCCTGAAGTTAGGGAAGCCAGTGGGTGCCCACCGGCTACAGCGGCCGGACAGATTGTGCTAGACTTGGTTTGGGACTGGGATATCAGTCCCCGGGGGGAAACACCTGAACCCCTGAACGTGGTGCCGCAGTCCACAGTGGGCAGGGGCCGGTCCCGGGAAGAGGAGGAGGAAACAAGAGACCAATGCCAGGAGACCCTCCGCCAGTTGGCAGCTGAGCAGCGGGAGGGAGAGCAGCGGAGGTTGGCGGTGCTGGACCCTGATTTGGACTGCATGGAGAAAGCTCGTGCTGGTCACTATGGGTCCCGGGACTCGGCCGGATGGGGCCAGGTCCTTAATGTGAACCACGAGCGAGGGTTCGGTTTCATCGCTGACCCTACACGGATCTCCGACCTGTTCTTTAGCCGGAGAGACGTGGAGTCTCATCTCTGGAAGGGACACCCTGCTCGAGACCTACAACTGGGGGAATATGTGACTTTCACACGGCATGAAGAACTCCGTGGCTGGTACGCTTTAAACGTACGCCGGATACTCGAGGACTTCCTCGCCACCTTTAAGAAGGAAAAGGCCTGCGCTTCCCCGGTACCTCCCACCGTAATCACCAGGACTGTGTTGGTACCCATGCCCGTAAACCAAGCTATGTCTGCACCGATCCAGCATCCCGTGGTACAAATCCCTACTGAGGATCAGCGATTCCTCAACCCATCAAGACACCCAGAGCATCTCCCCTGGAAGCAGCCCAAGCAACCAGCCTCTGGAACCCCAGGAGGGGATAACTAGCTCTAATGACTAACTTTGTTAACTTGGAGGGTATTTACACCCTTTGCTCTTGTTTTCTATTTTTCTTTTTGGTTATCATGTTTTTGTTTCTTCCAGTTGTTGCCCAGTTTGGTTGGCAGCCTTTGCACTTGAACTGTGGAGATCATAGACGCTGAGTGATCCCGAACTGATAATGTACATAGTTTGCACCTCTTTAGGTGCTTTCTCTTGGTTTTACATAGGAACCTGCCCTTGGAACAAGGACTACCTCGTTATAAGGACATTTCCAGACATGCTGGCCGTTCCAATGTCTACTTTTTGCACTTATTGATAATGCTTAGTATTTTTGAACAGGAAACTAGAAAGTGAAAGTATTAATGACAGATTTCATAGGGTTTAATTGAGAAAGAAATACAGTGAATGTTTTACAATGTTTGAATAAAGATGTGAGAATTGAATAAACATATGCAGATGACGAATTAGGCAATAACGGTTGTCACTCCTAAGACCAAAAGGAAAGAAGAGAGTAGAAAATGTGACAGATAACAGAAAAGAAATGTGTTGCTGGAAAATGCGTTACTCAAGCTGATAGTGAATTCACTTCTATAGCACTTTAAATTGGGTGGCCTAACTTTAAATATAGATAGACAGTTAAATTGTTTGTAACTTTCAAGAATGAGTGCCTCTCATATTGAGAAGATTAGATAAGAACTGTTTATTAGCATTATAAAAATTTGTATGTTCCTGTAGTGTCAACTTTGTTTCCTTGCAGCCCGCGGATGTGCTGTGTTTAACTGGGGGGTATGTGGTACCCCTGAGGCTCAGTCGCCACAGAGGTACTGCACCTCCTCCTGAGGTGTGGTGCCCCACCATCCAGGTAAGGTGGAAATGCCTGACCACACTCCAACACCTGCACTCCACACGACAAAGTAGTGTAGCAAAGCACCTTCGGCGGCTCCCTGCTTGGAGTATGGCAAAGCACCTGTTATGATTGAGTCACCGTAGGAGGCAAAAACAGAAATGCTAGCTAAGTCCAGAAAACCAGAGAAGTTGGCAGCTATCGGATTGCAGACCCCTGAACCTATCAACACAACTAGCAGTAGCCGTGGGGGGTTCCTACGATGCCCTAGACCCCTCGATCACAGCCGGAGAATTAAATAGGCCTAAAGAAAGAAAGGGGAAATCTAAACTGCCCCAGAGCAGACCCCAAAGCAATAGGCAGCCCCCAACATATAATGACGGTGAAGCAAGATGAAAATACTAACACAGACAGAAAGATAGACAGAGCAAAGAGGGGCCCAAGCTAACTACATAGGAAAGGACAGGAAGGCTGCTGTCTGCAATCCGTGAAAAACCCTATGAAAATAAGAGCCAACAAACTGACAGTGAAAAAGGCCCTGAAGACGCTAGGCTTCAAAAAACTATGTCAGCACTCAGGAATATACTGAAGACAGAGCTACAGGCAAAAGGAGATTCAGCTCACCCCAGCAGGGGATGGCAGAATACTGAAAAGCAAGGAAAACAAAAAACAAAACAAAAAGGCTAACAGCCAAAACAGAAAACTTAGCTTTAGGAGCAGGAATCAGACTGGTGTCCTAGGAGTCCACAGAGAAATCACCCGCAGGGCAGAAGGGCGTCGGCAGCCTTATATCCAGTCTGTGACTCCACTCAGCCAGTCATCCTCATTAGACTCAGGTGCCTGATAATCAGGCTCATTACCTTCCTTCACCAGAATAGGGAGTTCACCAGAATCCAGTGACGAAGGGGAAAATGAACTCACACCAGTACCTCCCCCTTGAGGAGGGGTCACCGAACCCTCAACCACGCCACCAGGGCGATCAGGGTGAGCCCGATGAAATGCACGCACCAATCTTTTGGCATGAATATCAGAGGCAGAGACCCAGGAATTATCCTCCTGACCATAACCCTTCCACTTAACCAAATACTGGAGTCTCCGTCTAGCCAGACGGGAATCCAGTATTTTCTCTACCTCATATTCCATGTTACCTTCAACCAATACAGGGTCTGGAGGTGCCACCCCAGGAACAACTGGTTCAACAAACCTCTACAACAAGGACTTATGGAACACATTATGGATTTTAAATGTGACAGGAAGAGCCAAACGAAAAGAGACCGGATTAATAATCTCCAAAATCTTGTAAGGTCCAATAAATCTAGGCTTAAACTTAGGAGAAGCCACCTTCATAGCAATATTTTTTGATGATAACCACACCATATCACCAATCTTAAACTGGGGACCAATGGTCCTATGTCGATTGGAAAACCGCTGGGCCTTTTCCTGGGAGAGAGATAACTTATCCACCACTTGGTCCCAGATTTGGTGCATTCTCTCCACCACAGTGTCAACACCTGGGCAGGCAGAAGGCTCCACCTGCCCTGAAGAAAATCGAGGATGAAACCCAAAGTTACAAAAAAAAGGTGACATCAAAGTGGCAGAACTAGCTCTATTATTTAAAGCAAATTCGGCCAAGGGCAAAAATGAAACCCAATCATCCTGATCAGCGGAAATAAAACATCTCAAATACGACTCCAAGGTCTGGTTTGTTCTCTCTGTCTGCCCATTGGTCTGAGGGTGAAAAGCAGAGGAGAAGGACAACTGAATTCCCAGCTTGGAACAGAAAGTCCTCCAAAATCTAGACACAAACTGAACTCCTCTGTCAGATACAATGTTCTCAGGAATCCCGTGTAAGCGAACCACCTGTTGCAAAAACAGGGGCACCAACTCAGAGGAAGATGGCAACTTAGGGAGTGGTACAAGATGAACCATCTTAGAGAACCTATCACAAATCACCCAAATAACAGTCATTCTTTGAGAGACCGGCATATCAGAGATGAAATCCATTGAAATATGGGTCCATGGCCTCCTGGGGACCGGCAAAGGCATCAACAACCCACTAGAACGAGAACAAGATTTAGACCGGGAGCAAGTCCCACAGGACTGCACAAAATTCCTGACATCATGAGACAAGGTGGGCCACCAAAAAGAGCGACTCACCAGATCTCTAGTACCAAAAATAACTGGATGACCAGCCAATGCAGAGCAATGAACTTCAGACATCACTCTCTTCTTCCACTGGTCAGGAACATACAACTTTCCACTGGGACAACGCTCAGGTTTGTCCTCCTGGAACTCTTGCAGAGCAAGTCTCAAATCGGGCGAGATGGCAGAAAGAACTACCCCTTTGCCTAAGATGGTAGCAGGCTTGGTCACCACAGGAGAATCAGCAAAGAAACTCATAGAGAGGGCGTCTGCCTTTACATTCTTAGTGGACAGTGGACACTTGTGGATTGTGTGCGGCCCACTGATATCTGAGCGCTATGTGACACGCTCGATGGCACAGCTGCCTGTGACCAAAGTGACGAGAGGATAATGGAGATTTTGAATCTCTGCGTACACTTGTGGACACTGGACACTTGTGGATTGTGTGAGGCCCACTGATATCTGAGCGCTATGTGACACGCTCGATGGCACAGCTGCCTGTGACCAAAGTGACGAGAGGATAATGGAGATTTTGAATCTCTGCGCACACTTTTGGACACTGGACACTTGTGGATTGTGTGAGGCCCACTGATATCTGAGCGCTATGTGACAGGCTCGATGGCACAGCTGCCTGTGACCAAAGTGACGAGAGGATAATGGAGATTTTGAATCTCTGCGCACACTTTTGGACACTGGACACTTGTGGATTGTGTGAGGCCCACTGATATCTGAGCGCTATGTGACACGCTCGATGGCACAGCTGCCTGTGACCAAAGTGACGAGAGGATAATGGAGATTTTGAATCTCTGCGCACACTTTTGGACACTGGACACTTGTGGATTGTGTGAGGCCCACTGATATCTGAGCGCTATGTGACAAGCTCGATGGCACAGCTGTGACAAAAGTGACTAGAGGATAAGGGAGATTGGATTGCTTTTAAAAAAGCAGTTTGCGGAGCAGTGGGTAAACAGCAATGCCAGCGTGTCAGGAAGCCTTAAAAGGCAGCCCAACAACCAACACCACTGATACACCACAATATAGCCTCCCCTTGCACTGCACACACAGTGACTTGTGTGTTGTGCAGGCCAAATCGCTAGCAGCAGAAGCAGTTTTTTTGTCTTCTTCCCTGCCTAACGCTCTCCCTACAGAATCAGCAGCAACCTCTCCCTATACTAAGATCGGCAGAAGTAAGATGGCGGTCGGCGTGCACGCCCTTTTATACCCCCTGTGACGCCCACCAAAGCAAGCCAATCACTTGCATGCCCTTCTGAAAGATGGTGGTGACCCGTGCCTAGGTCATCACGTTGCCCACAGTGTCCGTGGATCCTGATTGGCTGAAAAAGAGCGCAAAACAAACTTTTGAAACGCGACTTTGGCGCGTAAGTCGCCGACCTCGTGGCCGACCTCATCCTAGGGTCGGGTTTCGTTTCATGAAACCCGACTTTGCCAAAAGTCGGCGACTTTTGAATTTTTTCGACCCGTTTCGCTCAACTCTAATTGTCACCCAATTCACATTGGGATCACATGAGGCTGGGCTGTGTTTAATCACCCTGTATGGTTCCTTGCTCCATCTCATCATGCTCTGCCTGCAATGCATCCTCTTTGATTCGAGCAGAGAGTGTTTCAGAAGACAGAGAAGCGGGATGGTGATTCTAATTATGGCGTCATCGCCACTCACCATCTTGATGGAGTCCTTAAAGTTTTGGAGGATGGTACATAAGACTGATATCCATGTCCACTCCTGAGGTCTTATGTGTGGCATCTGAACTGAATACCAAAGGCCTTGTTGATGCTGGAAGTCAACAACTGTCCTCTTCTGCTCACAAATCCTTCCCAACATCTGCAGTGTAGAGTTCCAACGCGTGGGGACATCACACGCCAGTCGGTGAGCCAGAAGCTGCAAACGCTGCTGAAGCACGGCAAGGGCGGCAGAACCTGTAACTAACTTTCTAAAATGGGCACACAAGCGGCGTATTTTGAAAACGAGATCCAGCAACTCCAGGTAGGTTTTGAGAAACCGCTGAATCATGAGGTTGAGCACATGGGCTAGGCATGCTACGTGTGTGAGCTCGCCTTCCCTCAGAGCCGCCACCAGGTTCTGGCCATTGTCACACACAACCATGCCTGGCTGTAGGTTTAGCGGTGTCAGCCACATATCTGCCTCCTCTTTCAGAGCTGTCCACAACTCTTGCCTGTTGCTGCTTGACTGAGGCAGTGCTGCAGTGCTTCCAGCTTGTGACTGATGCGGGCATTTCAGAGATGGAGGCTAAATAGAAGGAGGAGGATGAGGTGTAGGAGCTTTAGACTGTGAAGGCAACCCTGATTGACCTAGGGCCCGCAATCCTTGGTGACAGGAGGACGTGTTCCATCCCAAGGACCGAGTGGGTCCCGGCTTCCACTATGTTAACCCAGTGTGCTATCAACGAGATGAACCATCCCTGCCCACAAGCACTTGTCCACGTGTCCATGGTTAGATGGACTTTCCCAGTAACTGCATTGTTGAGGGCACGGCTAAAGTTGTGGGACATGTGGCGCCCCTGAGGCTCAGTCGCCACAGAGGTACTGCACTTCCTCCTGAGGTGTGGTGCCCCACCATCCAGGTAAGGTGGAAACGCCTGACCACACTCCAACACCTGCACCCCACACCACAAAGTAGTGTAGCAAAGCACCTTCGGCGGCTCCCTGCTTGGAGTATAGCAAAGCACCCCTTGGTGGCTCCCTGCTTGGAACACAAAATGTGCTGGGAGGTGGGTGGAGTTTAGTTCGCACTAAAAGAGCGGGAAGAGTTGAGTCAGTCAGTCAGTCTTTGATTCAGTCAGTGAGTGAAGATGTAGAAGGACAGATTGTGAGACAGAGAAAATCCCCGGGAGAGGGATGGAAGAAGGAATAGCTGCAGCAGGCCACAGTGATCTGGGTCTGCTGGCACAGGAAAGAGACAGAGAAAGGAAGCTTGATTCTCCATTGGGAAGAAGGATTAGCACGGAACGTGAGGAGAATAAGAGAACAAGGACCAGGGTTAAAAGAGAACCCTTCTCAAGTTCTAAGCGCAAGGCCAGGGTCCGGTCCCCGTGGTTGTATGGATACTAATGGTCCTGCAGTAGACACCGGAGGAAAAGAAGTAGAGGCCACTTTATTCCCACACAAGACTTGGGGGCACAACAGCAACATATTAGTGAGCCAGGACTTAGTAGCAAGGAGTCCCCGAAGCAGGCTACAGCTGTCTGCCGTACAAGTAGAGTTCATAGGAACATCTGACAGGAGGAACTCCAGTGTAACTCAGTACTAGGAGTACTTCACTCAAAGGCGCTATAAGAGGAGACGTTCAGAAAAGGCACATACTGTATGTTGGCGGAGTGCTGGAAAGGAATACTTAATCTTGCCTGGAAGTTGGCTGAGCTCCTGACCCTGAGGACATGGCATGCGGGCACCTGTACCTGCAACAGACTGTGAGTAAAGCTTTGGAACTACATGCCCTGGTGTCCTCCACTTATTCCTGCGACAACCTGCCCAGCACTGCTACATCTCTGTGCCAAACAGTACACCATCTAAGTGTCACTTCACCTACACTGCCCTGGGACTACAGCCCTGCCTGTGGAGGGCTATAACATCACTGCTGCACCACACCATCTGTCCCAGAGGATCTGTCTGCAGCGTCGGCATACATCTCTATTGCCGAACACCACAGGTGGCGTCACGAATCACTTATAAACTTTCACCACCATAAGCACACTGAAACAACCCCTTTTGTAATGGAGCCCCAGGGCCACGGACTGGGTCACTGCTGCCGTGACAACCCCCGTTGAGAAGATCAACCGGCCCGGTACCGAGTACCCCACGGCCCTGGTGAGTGAGGGCGCTCCAACTTGGCGTCACGAACAGGATGACGAGACCCGATGCCATCGGGTTCTGTGTGCCTGAGATCTGTTGGACTTAAAACTTTTGGAAATGTGCAGAAGACCTAATTTGATAGACTGTGAAATAGCTAAAAATAGCCACCGGCACGGTGAAGAAGGGCGTGATCACATGGGTGGTCCTAAGAAAAGACCGCGAACTGTCCTGGGCCTCCCCTGTCTGAACTATGCGACAGCAACATGGTCCACCCCCGAGGGGTTCGTATACTGGCTTGGTATGGAGGAATTGGAAGAAGACGCCGCCCCCAGAAGGAGGAGCGGAAGCCAATGGCGGGAAAAGAGCCGAGGCGGGAAGAGGAACGCCAGAACGCCATATTGGAAGGAGCAGGGAGGAGGCCTGCGTAGCGCGAGGAGGTTGAGTTGAATCTCCCCGGCGCAATGGCTGAAGGCTCTGGCCCGGCTTCCAGGATGGACTGTCAACAGCTGGAGGAGGAGATCACCCGGTTGACTCGCGAACTGCGGCTGAAGCAGGAGGCGCTGTGGAGGAAGAAGTGGCAACCCACCCTGGAGGGGCCTACACCCGCAGTACCCCAGTTATCGGTACCCGCCATCGCTGCACTGGATCTTCCCCTGGCAAACCCTGTAGAGCCTGCGACTGCTGCAACACCACCGGCAGCATTACCTGCAATCCCTCCGTTACCACCACCGCTGTGTGAGGCATTGGAAGCTGAAGTGGAGGAAGAGGAGCTCCTGCCTGGACCTGACGCGGCCGCGCAGGTCCCACCAGAAACCCCAGCGGACCTGGAGCCGCTGTCTGCACCATCACCGCCAGCATCTGGACCCGCTATCCTGGTGGATACCCCTGCAGTTGCCCACCATCTCAGGCCTGCAACGGAACCGCAACACCGCCGGGAAGCACCGGGTATACCCTTCAGCCCTGAAGTTAGGGAAGCCAGTGGGTGCCCACCGGCTACAGCGGCCGGACAGATTGTGCTAGACTTGGTTTGGGACTGGGATATCAGTCCCCGGGGGGAAACACCTGAACCCCTGAACGTGGTGCCGCAGTCCACAGTGGGCAGGGGCCGGTCCCGGGAAGAGGAGGAGGAAACAAGAGACCAATGCCAGGAGACCCTCCGCCAGTTGGCAGCTGAGCAGCGGGAGGGAGAGCAGCGGAGGTTGGCGGTGCTGGACCCTGATTTGGACTGCATGGAGAAAGCTCGTGCTGGTCACTATGGGTCCCGGGACTCGGCCGGATGGGGCCAGGTCCTTAATGTGAACCACGAGCGAGGGTTCGGTTTCATCGCTGACCCTACACGGATCTCCGACCTGTTCTTTAGCCGGAGAGACGTGGAGTCTCATCTCTGGAAGGGACACCCTGCTCGAGACCTACAACTGGGGGAATATGTGACTTTCACACGGCATGAAGAACTCCGTGGCTGGTACGCTTTAAACGTACGCCGGATACTCGAGGACTTCCTCGCCACCTTTAAGAAGGAAAAGGCCTGCGCTTCCCCGGTACCTCCCACCGTAATCACCAGGACTGTGTTGGTACCCATGCCCGTAAACCAAGCTATGTCTGCACCGATCCAGCATCCCGTGGTACAAATCCCTACTGAGGATCAGCGATTCCTCAACCCATCAAGACACCCAGAGCATCTCCCCTGGAAGCAGCCCAAGCAACCAGCCTCTGGAACCCCAGGAGGGGATAACTAGCTCTAATGACTAACTTTGTTAACTTGGAGGGTATTTACACCCTTTGCTCTTGTTTTCTATTTTTCTTTTTGGTTATCATGTTTTTGTTTCTTCCAGTTGTTGCCCAGTTTGGTTGGCAGCCTTTGCACTTGAACTGTGGAGATCATAGACGCTGAGTGATCCCGAACTGATAATGTACATAGTTTGCACCTCTTTAGGTGCTTTCTCTTGGTTTTACATAGGAACCTGCCCTTGGAACAAGGACTACCTCGTTATAAGGACATTTCCAGACATGCTGGCCGTTCCAATGTCTACTTTTTGCACTTATTGATAATGCTTAGTATTTTTGAACAGGAAACTAGAAAGTGAAAGTATTAATGACAGATTTCATAGGGTTTAATTGAGAAAGAAATACAGTGAATGTTTTACAATGTTTGAATAAAGATGTGAGAATTGAATAAACATATGCAGATGACGAATTAGGCAATAACGGTTGTCACTCCTAAGACCAAAAGGAAAGAAGAGAGTAGAAAATGTGACAGATAACAGAAAAGAAATGTGTTGCTGGAAAATGCGTTACTCAAGCTGATAGTGAATTCACTTCTATAGCACTTTAAATTGGGTGGCCTAACTTTAAATATAGATAGACAGTTAAATTGTTTGTAACTTTCAAGAATGAGTGCCTCTCATATTGAGAAGATTAGATAAGAACTGTTTATTAGCATTATAAAAATTTGTATGTTCCTGTAGTGTCAACTTTGTTTCCTTGCAGCCCGCGGATGTGCTGTGTTTAACTGGGGGGTATGTGGTACCCCTGAGGCTCAGTCGCCACAGAGGTACTGCACCTCCTCCTGAGGTGTGGTGCCCCACCATCCAGGTAAGGTGGAAATGCCTAACCACACTCCAACACCTGCACTCCACACCACAAAGTAGTGTAGCAAAGCACCTTCGGCGGCTCCCTGCTTGGAGTATGGCAAAGCACCTGTTATGATTGAGTCACCGTAGGAGGCAAAAACAGAAATGCTAGCTAAGTCCAGAAAACCAGAGAAGTTGGCAGCTATCGGATTGCAGACCCCTGAACCTATCAACACAACTAGCAGTAGCCGTGGGGGGTTCCTACGATGCCCTAGACCCCTCGATCACAGCCGGAGAATTAAATAGGCCTAAAGAAAGAAAGGGGAAATCTAAACTGCCCCAGAGCAGACCCCAAAGCAATAGGCAGCCCCCAACATATAATGACGGTGAAGCAAGATGAAAATACTAACACAGACAGAAAGATAGACAGAGCAAAGAGGGGCCCAAGCTAACTACATAGGAAAGGACAGGAAGGCTGCTGTCTGCAATCCGTGAAAAACCCTATGAAAATAAGAGCCAACAAACTGACAGTGAAAAAGGCCCTGAAGACGCTAGGCTTCAAAAAACTATGTCAGCACTCAGGAATATACTGAAGACAGAGCTACAGGCAAAAGGAGATTCAGCTCACCCCAGCAGGGGATGGCAGAATACTGAAAAGCAAGGAAAACAAAAAACAAAACAAAAAGGCTAACAGCCAAAACAGAAAACTTAGCTTTAGGAGCAGGAATCAGACTGGTGTCCTAGGAGTCCACAGAGAAATCACCCGCAGGGCAGAAGGGCGTCGGCAGCCTTATATCCAGTCTGTGACTCCACTCAGCCAGTCATCCTCATTAGACTCAGGTGCCTGATAATCAGGCTCATTACCTTCCTTCACCAGAATAGGGAGTTCACCAGAATCCAGTGACGAAGGGGAAAATGAACTCACACCAGTACCTCCCCCTTGAGGAGGGGTCACCGAACCCTCAACCACGCCACCAGGGCGATCAGGGTGAGCCCGATGAAATGCACGCACCAATCTTTTGGCATGAATATCAGAGGCAGAGACCCAGGAATTATCCTCCTGACCATAACCCTTCCACTTAACCAAATACTGGAGTCTCCGTCTAGCCAGACGGGAATCCAGTATTTTCTCTACCTCATATTCCATGTTACCTTCAACCAATACAGGGTCTGGAGGTGCCACCCCAGGAACAACTGGTTCAACAAACCTCTACAACAAGGACTTATGGAACACATTATGGATTTTAAATGTGACAGGAAGAGCCAAACGAAAAGAGACCGGATTAATAATCTCCAAAATCTTGTAAGGTCCAATAAATCTAGGCTTAAACTTAGGAGAAGCCACCTTCATAGCAATATTTTTTGATGATAACCACACCATATCACCAATCTTAAACTGGGGACCAATGGTCCTATGTCGATTGGAAAACCGCTGGGCCTTTTCCTGGGAGAGAGATAACTTATCCACCACTTGGTCCCAGATTTGGTGCATTCTCTCCACCACAGTGTCAACACCTGGGCAGGCAGAAGGCTCCACCTGCCCTGAAGAAAATCGAGGATGAAACCCAAAGTTACAAAAAAAAGGTGACATCAAAGTGGCAGAACTAGCTCTATTATTTAAAGCAAATTCGGCCAAGGGCAAAAATGAAACCCAATCATCCTGATCAGCGGAAATAAAACATCTCAAATACGACTCCAAGGTCTGGTTTGTTCTCTCTGTCTGCCCATTGGTCTGAGGGTGAAAAGCAGAGGAGAAGGACAACTGAATTCCCAGCTTGGAACAGAAAGTCCTCCAAAATCTAGACACAAACTGAACTCCTCTGTCAGATACAATGTTCTCAGGAATCCCGTGTAAGCGAACCACCTGTTGCAAAAACAGGGGCACCAACTCAGAGGAAGATGGCAACTTAGGGAGTGGTACAAGATGAACCATCTTAGAGAACCTATCACAAATCACCCAAATAACAGTCATTCTTTGAGAGACCGGCATATCAGAGATGAAATCCATTGAAATATGGGTCCATGGCCTCCTGGGGACCGGCAAAGGCATCAACAACCCACTAGAACGAGAACAAGATTTAGACCGGGAGCAAGTCCCACAGGACTGCACAAAATTCCTGACATCATGAGACAAGGTGGGCCACCAAAAAGAGCGACTCACCAGATCTCTAGTACCAAAAATAACTGGATGACCAGCCAATGCAGAGCAATGAACTTCAGACATCACTCTCTTCTTCCACTGGTCAGGAACATACAACTTTCCACTGGGACAACGCTCAGGTTTGTCCTCCTGGAACTCTTGCAGAGCAAGTCTCAAATCGGGCGAGATGGCAGAAAGAACTACCCCTTTGCCTAAGATGGTAGCAGGCTTGGTCACCACAGGAGAATCAGCAAAGAAACTCATAGAGAGGGCGTCTGCCTTTACATTCTTAGTGGACAGTGGACACTTGTGGATTGTGTGCGGCCCACTGATATCTGAGCGCTATGTGACACGCTCGATGGCACAGCTGCCTGTGACCAAAGTGACGAGAGGATAATGGAGATTTTGAATCTCTGCGTACACTTGTGGACACTGGACACTTGTGGATTGTGTGAGGCCCACTGATATCTGAGCGCTATGTGACACGCTCGATGGCACAGCTGCCTGTGACCAAAGTGACGAGAGGATAATGGAGATTTTGAATCTCTGCGCACACTTTTGGACACTGGACACTTGTGGATTGTGTGAGGCCCACTGATATCTGAGCGCTATGTGACAGGCTCGATGGCACAGCTGCCTGTGACCAAAGTGACGAGAGGATAATGGAGATTTTGAATCTCTGCGCACACTTTTGGACACTGGACACTTGTGGATTGTGTGAGGCCCACTGATATCTGAGCGCTATGTGACACGCTCGATGGCACAGCTGCCTGTGACCAAAGTGACGAGAGGATAATGGAGATTTTGAATCTCTGCGCACACTTTTGGACACTGGACACTTGTGGATTGTGTGAGGCCCACTGATATCTGAGCGCTATGTGACAAGCTCGATGGCACAGCTGTGACAAAAGTGACTAGAGGATAAGGGAGATTGGATTGCTTTTAAAAAAGCAGTTTGCGGAGCAGTGGGTAAACAGCAATGCCAGCGTGTCAGGAAGCCTTAAAAGGCAGCCCAACAACCAACACCACTGATACACCACAATATAGCCTCCCCTTGCACTGCACACACAGTGACTTGTGTGTTGTGCAGGCCAAATCGCTAGCAGCAGAAGCAGTTTTTTTGTCTTCTTCCCTGCCTAACGCTCTCCCTACAGAATCAGCAGCAACCTCTCCCTATACTAAGATCGGCAGAAGTAAGATGGCGGTCGGCGTGCACGCCCTTTTATACCCCCTGTGACGCCCACCAAAGCAAGCCAATCACTTGCATGCCCTTCTGAAAGATGGTGGTGACCCGTGCCTAGGTCATCACGTTGCCCACAGTGTCCGTGGATCCTGATTGGCTGAAAAAGAGCGCAAAACAAACTTTTGAAACGCGACTTTGGCGCGTAAGTCGCCGACCTCGTGGCCGACCTCATCCTAGGGTCGGGTTTCGTTTCATGAAACCCGACTTTGCCAAAAGTCGGCGACTTTTGAATTTTTTCGACCCGTTTCGCTCAACTCTAATTGTCACCCAATTCACATTGGGATCACATGAGGCTGGGCTGTGTTTAATCACCCTGTATGGTTCCTTGCTCCATCTCATCATGCTCTGCCTGCAATGCATCCTCTTTGATTCGAGCAGAGAGTGTTTCAGAAGACAGAGAAGCGGGATGGTGATTCTAATTATGGCGTCATCGCCACTCACCATCTTGATGGAGTCCTTAAAGTTTTGGAGGATGGTACATAAGACTGATATCCATGTCCACTCCTGAGGTCTTATGTGTGGCATCTGAACTGAATACCAAAGGCCTTGTTGATGCTGGAAGTCAACAACTGTCCTCTTCTGCTCACAAATCCTTCCCAACATCTGCAGTGTAGAGTTCCAACGCGTGGGGACATCACACGCCAGTCGGTGAGCCAGAAGCTGCAAACGCTGCTGAAGCACGGCAAGGGCGGCAGAACCTGTAACTAACTTTCTAAAATGGGCACACAAGCGGCGTATTTTGAAAACGAGATCCAGCAACTCCAGGTAGGTTTTGAGAAACCGCTGAATCATGAGGTTGAGCACATGGGCTAGGCATGCTACGTGTGTGAGCTCGCCTTCCCTCAGAGCCGCCACCAGGTTCTGGCCATTGTCACACACAACCATGCCTGGCTGTAGGTTTAGCGGTGTCAGCCACATATCTGCCTCCTCTTTCAGAGCTGTCCACAACTCTTGCCTGTTGCTGCTTGACTGAGGCAGTGCTGCAGTGCTTCCAGCTTGTGACTGATGCGGGCATTTCAGAGATGGAGGCTAAATAGAAGGAGGAGGATGAGGTGTAGGAGCTTTAGACTGTGAAGGCAACCCTGATTGACCTAGGGCCCGCAATCCTTGGTGACAGGAGGACGTGTTCCATCCCAAGGACCGAGTGGGTCCCGGCTTCCACTATGTTAACCCAGTGTGCTATCAACGAGATGAACCATCCCTGCCCACAAGCACTTGTCCACGTGTCCATGGTTAGATGGACTTTCCCAGTAACTGCATTGTTGAGGGCACGGCTAAAGTTGTGGGACATGTGGCGCCCCTGAGGCTCAGTCGCCACAGAGGTACTGCACTTCCTCCTGAGGTGTGGTGCCCCACCATCCAGGTAAGGTGGAAACGCCTGACCACACTCCAACACCTGCACCCCACACCACAAAGTAGTGTAGCAAAGCACCTTCGGCGGCTCCCTGCTTGGAGTATAGCAAAGCACCCCTTGGTGGCTCCCTGCTTGGAACACAAAATGTGCTGGGAGGTGGGTGGAGTTTAGTTCGCACTAAAAGAGCGGGAAGAGTTGAGTCAGTCAGTCAGTCTTTGATTCAGTCAGTGAGTGAAGATGTAGAAGGACAGATTGTGAGACAGAGAAAATCCCCGGGAGAGGGATGGAAGAAGGAATAGCTGCAGCAGGCCACAGTGATCTGGGTCTGCTGGCACAGGAAAGAGACAGAGAAAGGAAGCTTGATTCTCCATTGGGAAGAAGGATTAGCACGGAACGTGAGGAGAATAAGAGAACAAGGACCAGGGTTAAAAGAGAACCCTTCTCAAGTTCTAAGCGCAAGGCCAGGGTCCGGTCCCCGTGGTTGTATGGATACTAATGGTCCTGCAGTAGACACCGGAGGAAAAGAAGTAGAGGCCACTTTATTCCCACACAAGACTTGGGGGCACAACAGCAACATATTAGTGAGCCAGGACTTAGTAGCAAGGAGTCCCCGAAGCAGGCTACAGCTGTCTGCCGTACAAGTAGAGTTCATAGGAACATCTGACAGGAGGAACTCCAGTGTAACTCAGTACTAGGAGTACTTCACTCAAAGGCGCTATAAGAGGAGACGTTCAGAAAAGGCACATACTGTATGTTGGCGGAGTGCTGGAAAGGAATACTTAATCTTGCCTGGAAGTTGGCTGAGCTCCTGACCCTGAGGACATGGCATGCGGGCACCTGTACCTGCAACAGACTGTGAGTAAAGCTTTGGAACTACATGCCCTGGTGTCCTCCACTTATTCCTGCGACAACCTGCCCAGCACTGCTACATCTCTGTGCCAAACAGTACACCATCTAAGTGTCACTTCACCTACACTGCCCTGGGACTACAGCCCTGCCTGTGGAGGGCTATAACATCACTGCTGCACCACACCATCTGTCCCAGAGGATCTGTCTGCAGCGTCGGCATACATCTCTATTGCCGAACACCACAGGTGGCGTCACGAATCACTTATAAACTTTCACCACCATAAGCACACTGAAACAACCCCTTTTGTAATGGAGCCCCAGGGCCACGGACTGGGTCACTGCTGCCGTGACAACCCCCGTTGAGAAGATCAACCGGCCCGGTACCGAGTACCCCACGGCCCTGGTGAGTGAGGGCGCTCCAACTTGGCGTCACGAACAGGATGACGAGACCCGATGCCATCGGGTTCTGTGTGCCTGAGATCTGTTGGACTTAAAACTTTTGGAAATGTGCAGAAGACCTAATTTGATAGACTGTGAAATAGCTAAAAATAGCCACCGGCACGGTGAAGAAGGGCGTGATCACATGGGTGGTCCTAAGAAAAGACCGCGAACTGTCCTGGGCCTCCCCTGTCTGAACTATGCGACAGCAACATGGTCCACCCCCGAGGGGTTCGTATACTGGCTTGGTATGGAGGAATTGGAAGAAGACGCCGCCCCCAGAAGGAGGAGCGGAAGCCAATGGCGGGAAAAGAGCCGAGGCGGGAAGAGGAACGCCAGAACGCCATATTGGAAGGAGCAGGGAGGAGGCCTGCGTAGCGCGAGGAGGTTGAGTTGAATCTCCCCGGCGCAATGGCTGAAGGCTCTGGCCCGGCTTCCAGGATGGACTGTCAACAGCTGGAGGAGGAGATCACCCGGTTGACTCGCGAACTGTGGCTGAAGCAGGAGGCGCTGTGGAGGAAGAAGTGGCAACCCACCCTGGAGGGGCCTACACCCGCAGTACCCCAGTTATCGGTACCCGCCATCGCTGCACTGGATCTTCCCCTGGCAAACCCTGTAGAGCCTGCGACTGCTGCAACACCACCGGCAGCATTACCTGCAATCCCTCCGTTACCACCACCGCTGTGTGAGGCATTGGAAGCTGAAGTGGAGGAAGAGGAGCTCCTGCCTGGACCTGACGCGGCCGCGCAGGTCCCACCAGAAACCCCAGCGGACCTGGAGCCGCTGTCTGCTCCATCACCGCCAGCATCTGGACCCGCTATCCTGGTGGATACCCCTGCAGTTGCCCACCATCTCAGGCCTGCAACGGAACCGCAACACCGCCGGGAAGCACCGGGTATACCCTTCAGCCCTGAAGTTAGGGAAGCCAGTGGGTGCCCACCGGCTACAGCGGCCGGACAGATTGTGCTAGACTTGGTTTGGGACTGGGATATCAGTCCCCGGGGGGAAACACCTGAACCCCTGAACGTGGTGCCGCAGTCCACAGTGGGCAGGGGCCGGTCCCGGGAAGAGGAGGAGGAAACAAGAGACCAATGCCAGGAGACCCTCCGCCAGTTGGCAGCTGAGCAGCGGGAGGGAGAGCAGCGGAGGTTGGCGGTGCTGGACCCTGATTTGGACTGCATGGAGAAAGCTCGTGCTGGTCACTATGGGTCCCGGGACTCGGCCGGATGGGGCCAGGTCCTTAATGTGAACCACGAGCGAGGGTTCGGTTTCATCGCTGACCCTACACGGATCTCCGACCTGTTCTTTAGCCGGAGAGACGTGGAGTCTCATCTCTGGAAGGGACACCCTGCTCGAGACCTACAACTGGGGGAATATGTGACTTTCACACGGCATGAAGAACTCCGTGGCTGGTACGCTTTAAACGTACGCCGGATACTCGAGGACTTCCTCGCCACCTTTAAGAAGGAAAAGGCCTGCGCTTCCCCGGTACCTCCCACCGTAATCACCAGGACTGTGTTGGTACCCATGCCCGTAAACCAAGCTATGTCTGCACCGATCCAGCATCCCGTGGTACAAATCCCTACTGAGGATCAGCGATTCCTCAACCCATCAAGACACCCAGAGCATCTCCCCTGGAAGCAGCCCAAGCAACCAGCCTCTGGAACCCCAGGAGGGGATAACTAGCTCTAATGACTAACTTTGTTAACTTGGAGGGTATTTACACCCTTTGCTCTTGTTTTCTATTTTTCTTTTTGGTTATCATGTTTTTGTTTCTTCCAGTTGTTGCCCAGTTTGGTTGGCAGCCTTTGCACTTGAACTGTGGAGATCATAGACGCTGAGTGATCCCGAACTGATAATGTACATAGTTTGCACCTCTTTAGGTGCTTTCTCTTGGTTTTACATAGGAACCTGCCCTTGGAACAAGGACTACCTCGTTATAAGGACATTTCCAGACATGCTGGCCGTTCCAATGTCTACTTTTTGCACTTATTGATAATGCTTAGTATTTTTGAACAGGAAACTAGAAAGTGAAAGTATTAATGACAGATTTCATAGGGTTTAATTG
This sequence comes from Dendrobates tinctorius, assembly GCF_039654945.1. Lineage (NCBI taxonomy): Eukaryota > Metazoa > Chordata > Amphibia > Anura > Dendrobatidae > Dendrobates > Dendrobates tinctorius. The sequence continues at coordinate 76,239,971 of NW_027361714.1, read as the reverse complement.
AGAAAGAAATACAGTGAATGTTTTACAATGTTTGAATAAAGATGTGAGAATTGAATAAACATATGCAGATGACGAATTAGGCAATAACGGTTGTCACTCCTAAGACCAAAAGGAAAGAAGAGAGTAGAAAATGTGACAGATAACAGAAAAGAAATGTGTTGCTGGAAAATGCGTTACTCAAGCTGATAGTGAATTCACTTCTATAGCACTTTAAATTGGGTGGCCTAACTTTAAATATAGATAGACAGTTAAATTGTTTGTAACTTTCAAGAATGAGTGCCTCTCATATTGAGAAGATTAGATAAGAACTGTTTATTAGCATTATAAAAATTTGTATGTTCCTGTAGTGTCAACTTTGTTTCCTTGCAGCCCGCGGATGTGCTGTGTTTAACTGGGGGGTATGTGGTACCCCTGAGGCTCAGTCGCCACAGAGGTACTGCACCTCCTCCTGAGGTGTGGTGCCCCACCATCCAGGTAAGGTGGAAATGCCTGACCACACTCCAACACCTGCACTCCACACCACAAAGTAGTGTAGCAAAGCACCTTCGGCGGCTCCCTGCTTGGAGTATGGCAAAGCACCTGTTATGATTGAGTCACCGTAGGAGGCAAAAACAGAAATGCTAGCTAAGTCCAGAAAACCAGAGAAGTTGGCAGCTATCGGATTGCAGACCCCTGAACCTATCAACACAACTAGCAGTAGCCGTGGGGGGTTCCTACGATGCCCTAGACCCCTCGATCACAGCCGGAGAATTAAATAGGCCTAAAGAAAGAAAGGGGAAATCTAAACTGCCCCAGAGCAGACCCCAAAGCAATAGGCAGCCCCCAACATATAATGACGGTGAAGCAAGATGAAAATACTAACACAGACAGAAAGATAGACAGAGCAAAGAGGGGCCCAAGCTAACTACATAGGAAAGGACAGGAAGGCTGCTGTCTGCAATCCGTGAAAAACCCTATGAAAATAAGAGCCAACAAACTGACAGTGAAAAAGGCCCTGAAGACGCTAGGCTTCAAAAAACTATGTCAGCACTCAGGAATATACTGAAGACAGAGCTACAGGCAAAAGGAGATTCAGCTCACCCCAGCAGGGGATGGCAGAATACTGAAAAGCAAGGAAAACAAAAAACAAAACAAAAAGGCTAACAGCCAAAACAGAAAACTTAGCTTTAGGAGCAGGAATCAGACTGGTGTCCTAGGAGTCCACAGAGAAATCACCCGCAGGGCAGAAGGGCGTCGGCAGCCTTATATCCAGTCTGTGACTCCACTCAGCCAGTCATCCTCATTAGACTCAGGTGCCTGATAATCAGGCTCATTACCTTCCTTCACCAGAATAGGGAGTTCACCAGAATCCAGTGACGAAGGGGAAAATGAACTCACACCAGTACCTCCCCCTTGAGGAGGGGTCACCGAACCCTCAACCACGCCACCAGGGCGATCAGGGTGAGCCCGATGAAATGCACGCACCAATCTTTTGGCATGAATATCAGAGGCAGAGACCCAGGAATTATCCTCCTGACCATAACCCTTCCACTTAACCAAATACTGGAGTCTCCGTCTAGCCAGACGGGAATCCAGTATTTTCTCTACCTCATATTCCATGTTACCTTCAACCAATACAGGGTCTGGAGGTGCCACCCCAGGAACAACTGGTTCAACAAACCTCTACAACAAGGACTTATGGAACACATTATGGATTTTAAATGTGACAGGAAGAGCCAAACGAAAAGAGACCGGATTAATAATCTCCAAAATCTTGTAAGGTCCAATAAATCTAGGCTTAAACTTAGGAGAAGCCACCTTCATAGCAATATTTTTTGATGATAACCACACCATATCACCAATCTTAAACTGGGGACCAATGGTCCTATGTCGATTGGAAAACCGCTGGGCCTTTTCCTGGGAGAGAGATAACTTATCCACCACTTGGTCCCAGATTTGGTGCATTCTCTCCACCACAGTGTCAACACCTGGGCAGGCAGAAGGCTCCACCTGCCCTGAAGAAAATCGAGGATGAAACCCAAAGTTACAAAAAAAAGGTGACATCAAAGTGGCAGAACTAGCTCTATTATTTAAAGCAAATTCGGCCAAGGGCAAAAATGAAACCCAATCATCCTGATCAGCGGAAATAAAACATCTCAAATACGACTCCAAGGTCTGGTTTGTTCTCTCTGTCTGCCCATTGGTCTGAGGGTGAAAAGCAGAGGAGAAGGACAACTGAATTCCCAGCTTGGAACAGAAAGTCCTCCAAAATCTAGACACAAACTGAACTCCTCTGTCAGATACAATGTTCTCAGGAATCCCGTGTAAGCGAACCACCTGTTGCAAAAACAGGGGCACCAACTCAGAGGAAGATGGCAACTTAGGGAGTGGTACAAGATGAACCATCTTAGAGAACCTATCACAAATCACCCAAATAACAGTCATTCTTTGAGAGACCGGCATATCAGAGATGAAATCCATTGAAATATGGGTCCATGGCCTCCTGGGGACCGGCAAAGGCATCAACAACCCACTAGAACGAGAACAAGATTTAGACCGGGAGCAAGTCCCACAGGACTGCACAAAATTCCTGACATCATGAGACAAGGTGGGCCACCAAAAAGAGCGACTCACCAGATCTCTAGTACCAAAAATAACTGGATGACCAGCCAATGCAGAGCAATGAACTTCAGACATCACTCTCTTCTTCCACTGGTCAGGAACATACAACTTTCCACTGGGACAACGCTCAGGTTTGTCCTCCTGGAACTCTTGCAGAGCAAGTCTCAAATCGGGCGAGATGGCAGAAAGAACTACCCCTTTGCCTAAGATGGTAGCAGGCTTGGTCACCACAGGAGAATCAGCAAAGAAACTCATAGAGAGGGCGTCTGCCTTTACATTCTTAGTGGACAGTGGACACTTGTGGATTGTGTGCGGCCCACTGATATCTGAGCGCTATGTGACACGCTCGATGGCACAGCTGCCTGTGACCAAAGTGACGAGAGGATAATGGAGATTTTGAATCTCTGCGTACACTTGTGGACACTGGACACTTGTGGATTGTGTGAGGCCCACTGATATCTGAGCGCTATGTGACACGCTCGATGGCACAGCTGCCTGTGACCAAAGTGACGAGAGGATAATGGAGATTTTGAATCTCTGCGCACACTTTTGGACACTGGACACTTGTGGATTGTGTGAGGCCCACTGATATCTGAGCGCTATGTGACAGGCTCGATGGCACAGCTGCCTGTGACCAAAGTGACGAGAGGATAATGGAGATTTTGAATCTCTGCGCACACTTTTGGACACTGGACACTTGTGGATTGTGTGAGGCCCACTGATATCTGAGCGCTATGTGACACGCTCGATGGCACAGCTGCCTGTGACCAAAGTGACGAGAGGATAATGGAGATTTTGAATCTCTGCGCACACTTTTGGACACTGGACACTTGTGGATTGTGTGAGGCCCACTGATATCTGAGCGCTATGTGACAAGCTCGATGGCACAGCTGTGACAAAAGTGACTAGAGGATAAGGGAGATTGGATTGCTTTTAAAAAAGCAGTTTGCGGAGCAGTGGGTAAACAGCAATGCCAGCGTGTCAGGAAGCCTTAAAAGGCAGCCCAACAACCAACACCACTGATACACCACAATATAGCCTCCCCTTGCACTGCACACACAGTGACTTGTGTGTTGTGCAGGCCAAATCGCTAGCAGCAGAAGCAGTTTTTTTGTCTTCTTCCCTGCCTAACGCTCTCCCTACAGAATCAGCAGCAACCTCTCCCTATACTAAGATCGGCAGAAGTAAGATGGCGGTCGGCGTGCACGCCCTTTTATACCCCCTGTGACGCCCACCAAAGCAAGCCAATCACTTGCATGCCCTTCTGAAAGATGGTGGTGACCCGTGCCTAGGTCATCACGTTGCCCACAGTGTCCGTGGATCCTGATTGGCTGAAAAAGAGCGCAAAACAAACTTTTGAAACGCGACTTTGGCGCGTAAGTCGCCGACCTCGTGGCCGACCTCATCCTAGGGTCGGGTTTCGTTTCATGAAACCCGACTTTGCCAAAAGTCGGCGACTTTTGAATTTTTTCGACCCGTTTCGCTCAACTCTAATTGTCACCCAATTCACATTGGGATCACATGAGGCTGGGCTGTGTTTAATCACCCTGTATGGTTCCTTGCTCCATCTCATCATGCTCTGCCTGCAATGCATCCTCTTTGATTCGAGCAGAGAGTGTTTCAGAAGACAGAGAAGCGGGATGGTGATTCTAATTATGGCGTCATCGCCACTCACCATCTTGATGGAGTCCTTAAAGTTTTGGAGGATGGTACATAAGACTGATATCCATGTCCACTCCTGAGGTCTTATGTGTGGCATCTGAACTGAATACCAAAGGCCTTGTTGATGCTGGAAGTCAACAACTGTCCTCTTCTGCTCACAAATCCTTCCCAACATCTGCAGTGTAGAGTTCCAACGCGTGGGGACATCACACGCCAGTCGGTGAGCCAGAAGCTGCAAACGCTGCTGAAGCACGGCAAGGGCGGCAGAACCTGTAACTAACTTTCTAAAATGGGCACACAAGCGGCGTATTTTGAAAACGAGATCCAGCAACTCCAGGTAGGTTTTGAGAAACCGCTGAATCATGAGGTTGAGCACATGGGCTAGGCATGCTACGTGTGTGAGCTCGCCTTCCCTCAGAGCCGCCACCAGGTTCTGGCCATTGTCACACACAACCATGCCTGGCTGTAGGTTTAGCGGTGTCAGCCACATATCTGCCTCCTCTTTCAGAGCTGTCCACAACTCTTGCCTGTTGCTGCTTGACTGAGGCAGTGCTGCAGTGCTTCCAGCTTGTGACTGATGCGGGCATTTCAGAGATGGAGGCTAAATAGAAGGAGGAGGATGAGGTGTAGGAGCTTTAGACTGTGAAGGCAACCCTGATTGACCTAGGGCCCGCAATCCTTGGTGACAGGAGGACGTGTTCCATCCCAAGGACCGAGTGGGTCCCGGCTTCCACTATGTTAACCCAGTGTGCTATCAACGAGATGAACCATCCCTGCCCACAAGCACTTGTCCACGTGTCCATGGTTAGATGGACTTTCCCAGTAACTGCATTGTTGAGGGCACGGCTAAAGTTGTGGGACATGTGGCGCCCCTGAGGCTCAGTCGCCACAGAGGTACTGCACTTCCTCCTGAGGTGTGGTGCCCCACCATCCAGGTAAGGTGGAAACGCCTGACCACACTCCAACACCTGCACCCCACACCACAAAGTAGTGTAGCAAAGCACCTTCGGCGGCTCCCTGCTTGGAGTATAGCAAAGCACCCCTTGGTGGCTCCCTGCTTGGAACACAAAATGTGCTGGGAGGTGGGTGGAGTTTAGTTCGCACTAAAAGAGCGGGAAGAGTTGAGTCAGTCAGTCAGTCTTTGATTCAGTCAGTGAGTGAAGATGTAGAAGGACAGATTGTGAGACAGAGAAAATCCCCGGGAGAGGGATGGAAGAAGGAATAGCTGCAGCAGGCCACAGTGATCTGGGTCTGCTGGCACAGGAAAGAGACAGAGAAAGGAAGCTTGATTCTCCATTGGGAAGAAGGATTAGCACGGAACGTGAGGAGAATAAGAGAACAAGGACCAGGGTTAAAAGAGAACCCTTCTCAAGTTCTAAGCGCAAGGCCAGGGTCCGGTCCCCGTGGTTGTATGGATACTAATGGTCCTGCAGTAGACACCGGAGGAAAAGAAGTAGAGGCCACTTTATTCCCACACAAGACTTGGGGGCACAACAGCAACATATTAGTGAGCCAGGACTTAGTAGCAAGGAGTCCCCGAAGCAGGCTACAGCTGTCTGCCGTACAAGTAGAGTTCATAGGAACATCTGACAGGAGGAACTCCAGTGTAACTCAGTACTAGGAGTACTTCACTCAAAGGCGCTATAAGAGGAGACGTTCAGAAAAGGCACATACTGTATGTTGGCGGAGTGCTGGAAAGGAATACTTAATCTTGCCTGGAAGTTGGCTGAGCTCCTGACCCTGAGGACATGGCATGCGGGCACCTGTACCTGCAACAGACTGTGAGTAAAGCTTTGGAACTACATGCCCTGGTGTCCTCCACTTATTCCTGCGACAACCTGCCCAGCACTGCTACATCTCTGTGCCAAACAGTACACCATCTAAGTGTCACTTCACCTACACTGCCCTGGGACTACAGCCCTGCCTGTGGAGGGCTATAACATCACTGCTGCACCACACCATCTGTCCCAGAGGATCTGTCTGCAGCGTCGGCATACATCTCTATTGCCGAACACCACAGGTGGCGTCACGAATCACTTATAAACTTTCACCACCATAAGCACACTGAAACAACCCCTTTTGTAATGGAGCCCCAGGGCCACGGACTGGGTCACTGCTGCCGTGACAACCCCCGTTGAGAAGATCAACCGGCCCGGTACCGAGTACCCCACGGCCCTGGTGAGTGAGGGCGCTCCAACTTGGCGTCACGAACAGGATGACGAGACCCGATGCCATCGGGTTCTGTGTGCCTGAGATCTGTTGGACTTAAAACTTTTGGAAATGTGCAGAAGACCTAATTTGATAGACTGTGAAATAGCTAAAAATAGCCACCGGCACGGTGAAGAAGGGCGTGATCACATGGGTGGTCCTAAGAAAAGACCGCGAACTGTCCTGGGCCTCCCCTGTCTGAACTATGCGACAGCAACATGGTCCACCCCCGAGGGGTTCGTATACTGGCTTGGTATGGAGGAATTGGAAGAAGACGCCGCCCCCAGAAGGAGGAGCGGAAGCCAATGGCGGGAAAAGAGCCGAGGCGGGAAGAGGAACGCCAGAACGCCATATTGGAAGGAGCAGGGAGGAGGCCTGCGTAGCGCGAGGAGGTTGAGTTGAATCTCCCCGGCGCAATGGCTGAAGGCTCTGGCCCGGCTTCCAGGATGGACTGTCAACAGCTGGAGGAGGAGATCACCCGGTTGACTCGCGAACTGCGGCTGAAGCAGGAGGCGCTGTGGAGGAAGAAGTGGCAACCCACCCTGGAGGGGCCTACACCCGCAGTACCCCAGTTATCGGTACCCGCCATCGCTGCACTGGATCTTCCCCTGGCAAACCCTGTAGAGCCTGCGACTGCTGCAACACCACCGGCAGCATTACCTGCAATCCCTCCGTTACCACCACCGCTGTGTGAGGCATTGGAAGCTGAAGTGGAGGAAGAGGAGCTCCTGCCTGGACCTGACGCGGCCGCGCAGGTCCCACCAGAAACCCCAGCGGACCTGGAGCCGCTGTCTGCTCCATCACCGCCAGCATCTGGACCCGCTATCCTGGTGGATACCCCTGCAGTTGCCCACCATCTCAGGCCTGCAACGGAACCGCAACACCGCCGGGAAGCACCGGGTATACCCTTCAGCCCTGAAGTTAGGGAAGCCAGTGGGTGCCCACCGGCTACAGCGGCCGGACAGATTGTGCTAGACTTGGTTTGGGACTGGGATATCAGTCCCCGGGGGGAAACACCTGAACCCCTGAACGTGGTGCCGCAGTCCACAGTGGGCAGGGGCCGGTCCCGGGAAGAGGAGGAGGAAACAAGAGACCAATGCCAGGAGACCCTCCGCCAGTTGGCAGCTGAGCAGCGGGAGGGAGAGCAGCGGAGGTTGGCGGTGCTGGACCCTGATTTGGACTGCATGGAGAAAGCTCGTGCTGGTCACTATGGGTCCCGGGACTCGGCCGGATGGGGCCAGGTCCTTAATGTGAACCACGAGCGAGGGTTCGGTTTCATCGCTGACCCTACACGGATCTCCGACCTGTTCTTTAGCCGGAGAGACGTGGAGTCTCATCTCTGGAAGGGACACCCTGCTCGAGACCTACAACTGGGGGAATATGTGACTTTCACACGGCATGAAGAACTCCGTGGCTGGTACGCTTTAAACGTACGCCGGATACTCGAGGACTTCCTCGCCACCTTTAAGAAGGAAAAGGCCTGCGCTTCCCCGGTACCTCCCACCGTAATCACCAGGACTGTGTTGGTACCCATGCCCGTAAACCAAGCTATGTCTGCACCGATCCAGCATCCCGTGGTACAAATCCCTACTGAGGATCAGCGATTCCTCAACCCATCAAGACACCCAGAGCATCTCCCCTGGAAGCAGCCCAAGCAACCAGCCTCTGGAACCCCAGGAGGGGATAACTAGCTCTAATGACTAACTTTGTTAACTTGGAGGGTATTTACACCCTTTGCTCTTGTTTTCTATTTTTCTTTTTGGTTATCATGTTTTTGTTTCTTCCAGTTGTTGCCCAGTTTGGTTGGCAGCCTTTGCACTTGAACTGTGGAGATCATAGACGCTGAGTGATCCCGAACTGATAATGTACATAGTTTGCACCTCTTTAGGTGCTTTCTCTTGGTTTTACATAGGAACCTGCCCTTGGAACAAGGACTACCTCGTTATAAGGACATTTCCAGACATGCTGGCCGTTCCAATGTCTACTTTTTGCACTTATTGATAATGCTTAGTATTTTTGAACAGGAAACTAGAAAGTGAAAGTATTAATGACAGATTTCATAGGGTTTAATTGAGAAAGAAATACAGTGAATGTTTTACAATGTTTGAATAAAGATGTGAGAATTGAATAAACATATGCAGATGACGAATTAGGCAATAACGGTTGTCACTCCTAAGACCAAAAGGAAAGAAGAGAGTAGAAAATGTGACAGATAACAGAAAAGAAATGTGTTGCTGGAAAATGCGTTACTCAAGCTGATAGTGAATTCACTTCTATAGCACTTTAAATTGGGTGGCCTAACTTTAAATATAGATAGACAGTTAAATTGTTTGTAACTTTCAAGAATGAGTGCCTCTCATATTGAGAAGATTAGATAAGAACTGTTTATTAGCATTATAAAAATTTGTATGTTCCTGTAGTGTCAACTTTGTTTCCTTGCAGCCCGCGGATGTGCTGTGTTTAACTGGGGGGTATGTGGTACCCCTGAGGCTCAGTCGCCACAGAGGTACTGCACCTCCTCCTGAGGTGTGGTGCCCCACCATCCAGGTAAGGTGGAAATGCCTGACCACACTCCAACACCTGCACTCCACACCACAAAGTAGTGTAGCAAAGCACCTTCGGCGGCTCCCTGCTTGGAGTATGGCAAAGCACCTGTTATGATTGAGTCACCGTAGGAGGCAAAAACAGAAATGCTAGCTAAGTCCAGAAAACCAGAGAAGTTGGCAGCTATCGGATTGCAGACCCCTGAACCTATCAACACAACTAGCAGTAGCCGTGGGGGGTTCCTACGATGCCCTAGACCCCTCGATCACAGCCGGAGAATTAAATAGGCCTAAAGAAAGAAAGGGGAAATCTAAACTGCCCCAGAGCAGACCCCAAAGCAATAGGCAGCCCCCAACATATAATGACGGTGAAGCAAGATGAAAATACTAACACAGACAGAAAGATAGACAGAGCAAAGAGGGGCCCAAGCTAACTACATAGGAAAGGACAGGAAGGCTGCTGTCTGCAATCCGTGAAAAACCCTATGAAAATAAGAGCCAACAAACTGACAGTGAAAAAGGCCCTGAAGACGCTAGGCTTCAAAAAACTATGTCAGCACTCAGGAATATACTGAAGACAGAGCTACAGGCAAAAGGAGATTCAGCTCACCCCAGCAGGGGATGGCAGAATACTGAAAAGCAAGGAAAACAAAAAACAAAACAAAAAGGCTAACAGCCAAAACAGAAAACTTAGCTTTAGGAGCAGGAATCAGACTGGTGTCCTAGGAGTCCACAGAGAAATCACCCGCAGGGCAGAAGGGCGTCGGCAGCCTTATATCCAGTCTGTGACTCCACTCAGCCAGTCATCCTCATTAGACTCAGGTGCCTGATAATCAGGCTCATTACCTTCCTTCACCAGAATAGGGAGTTCACCAGAATCCAGTGACGAAGGGGAAAATGAACTCACACCAGTACCTCCCCCTTGAGGAGGGGTCACCGAACCCTCAACCACGCCACCAGGGCGATCAGGGTGAGCCCGATGAAATGCACGCACCAATCTTTTGGCATGAATATCAGAGGCAGAGACCCAGGAATTATCCTCCTGACCATAACCCTTCCACTTAACCAAATACTGGAGTCTCCGTCTAGCCAGACGGGAATCCAGTATTTTCTCTACCTCATATTCCATGTTACCTTCAACCAATACAGGGTCTGGAGGTGCCACCCCAGGAACAACTGGTTCAACAAACCTCTACAACAAGGACTTATGGAACACATTATGGATTTTAAATGTGACAGGAAGAGCCAAACGAAAAGAGACCGGATTAATAATCTCCAAAATCTTGTAAGGTCCAATAAATCTAGGCTTAAACTTAGGAGAAGCCACCTTCATAGCAATATTTTTTGATGATAACCACACCATATCACCAATCTTAAACTGGGGACCAATGGTCCTATGTCGATTGGAAAACCGCTGGGCCTTTTCCTGGGAGAGAGATAACTTATCCACCACTTGGTCCCAGATTTGGTGCATTCTCTCCACCACAGTGTCAACACCTGGGCAGGCAGAAGGCTCCACCTGCCCTGAAGAAAATCGAGGATGAAACCCAAAGTTACAAAAAAAAGGTGACATCAAAGTGGCAGAACTAGCTCTATTATTTAAAGCAAATTCGGCCAAGGGCAAAAATGAAACCCAATCATCCTGATCAGCGGAAATAAAACATCTCAAATACGACTCCAAGGTCTGGTTTGTTCTCTCTGTCTGCCCATTGGTCTGAGGGTGAAAAGCAGAGGAGAAGGACAACTGAATTCCCAGCTTGGAACAGAAAGTCCTCCAAAATCTAGACACAAACTGAACTCCTCTGTCAGATACAATGTTCTCAGGAATCCCGTGTAAGCGAACCACCTGTTGCAAAAACAGGGGCACCAACTCAGAGGAAGATGGCAACTTAGGGAGTGGTACAAGATGAACCATCTTAGAGAACCTATCACAAATCACCCAAATAACAGTCATTCTTTGAGAGACCGGCATATCAGAGATGAAATCCATTGAAATATGGGTCCATGGCCTCCTGGGGACCGGCAAAGGCATCAACAACCCACTAGAACGAGAACAAGATTTAGACCGGGAGCAAGTCCCACAGGACTGCACAAAATTCCTGACATCATGAGACAAGGTGGGCCACCAAAAAGAGCGACTCACCAGATCTCTAGTACCAAAAATAACTGGATGACCAGCCAATGCAGAGCAATGAACTTCAGACATCACTCTCTTCTTCCACTGGTCAGGAACATACAACTTTCCACTGGGACAACGCTCAGGTTTGTCCTCCTGGAACTCTTGCAGAGCAAGTCTCAAATCGGGCGAGATGGCAGAAAGAACTACCCCTTTGCCTAAGATGGTAGCAGGCTTGGTCACCACAGGAGAATCAGCAAAGAAACTCATAGAGAGGGCGTCTGCCTTTACATTCTTAGTTCCAGGAAGAAAAGAGACCACAAAATCAAAACGTGTAAAAAACAAGGCCCACCTAGCCTGTCTAGGGTTCAAGCGTTTAGCTGACTCTAGGTAAATCAAATTCTTGTGGTCAGTGAGGACCACAACTTGATGTTTAGCTCCCTCCAACCAATGTCTCCACTCCTCAAATGCCCATTTCATGGCCAACAGTTCCCGATTCCCCACATCATAGTTACGTTCAGATGGAGAGAACTTTCGGGAAAAGAAAGCACAGGGATTCATTTTAGATGTTACAGGATCCTTTTGGGACAAAACAGCTCCTGCACCAATCTCAGAAGCATCCACCTCTACCTGGAACGGGAGTGAGATATCAGGTTGCCGCAAAACCGGGGCGGAGGTAAATCTTCGCTTCAGCTCCTGAAAGGAAGCAACAGCCTCAGGAGACCAATTCAACACATCAGCACCCTTCTTAGTCAGATCAGTCAATGGCTTGGCAATACTAGAAAATTTTGCTATAAATTTCCGATAAAAATTAGCAAAACCCAAAAACTTCTGGAGGGCCTTCAAAGAAGTGGGCTGAACCCAATCATAAATGGCCTGTACCTTGGCCGGGTCCATTTCAATAGTTGACGGAGACAAAATAAATCCCAAAAATGAAATCCTCTGTACTCCAAAAAGGCATTTCGATCCTTTGACATACAGGGAATTCTCCCTCAAGATCCGGAACACAGTCCGAATATGTTCCACATGAGAATCCCAAACCTTGGAGAAGATCAAAATATCATCCAGGTAAATAATCAAAAATTTATCGACAAAGTCTCGGAAAATATCGTTCATGAAGCACGGGAAGACAGAAGGGGCATTAGTGAGCCCAAAAGGCATCACCAGGTACTCAAAATGTCCCTCCGGAGTATTAAACGCCGTCTTCCATTCATCTCCCTGCTTAATGCGGATAAGATTATACGCCCCCCTGAGGTCAAGCTTGGTAAACCAGCAAGCACCTCTATCTCTAGAGAATAGATCCGAAATCAGGGGTAACGGATACTGATATTTAATAGTAATTTTATTGAGGGCACGATAATCAATACAAGGCCTTAAAGAACCATCCTTTTTGGCCACAAAAAAAAACCCGGCACCTAAGGGTGAAGAGGATGGTCTGATATGACCCTTCTCCAACGCCTCCTTAATATAGGACCGCATAGCCTCGTGCTCGGGTACAGATAAATTGAAGAGCCGACCCTTGGGAAATTTACACCCCGGGCTTAGTTCAATTGCACAGTCATAACTCATATGAGGAGGCAAGGACGCAGACTCATTCTCACTAAATACATCATAAAAGTCCGCCAAATAGTCAGGAACATCATGCGACTGAGGAGAGGTGGAAAAAAACGGAGCCTCACTAAAGGCACACCGACAACCCCAACTCACCACAGACACAGATTTCCAATCCAAAACTGGATTATGAATTTGCAACCAGGGAAACCCCAGAACAACGGCATCATGCAGACCATGCAATACCAAAAATCTGCAATTTTCTTGATGGTCTGGGGCGACCCGCATGACCACCTGGGTCCAAAACTGAGGATTATTTTTAGCCAAAGGAGTAGCATTAATCCCCCTCAAAGGGATAGGCGTCTGCAGAGGTGTCATCGGAAATCCACAACGTTTAGCAAAATCCAAGTCCATTAGGTTTAGTGCTGCTCCCGAATCCACAAAAGCCTTGGCGGAAAATGTGGACAGGGAGCAGATCAGAGTAATTGCCAGAAGAAACTTAGGCTGAACACCACCAACAGAAAACGTGTGTGCAAAGCATTTCTCTCGTTTAGGACAAACAGAAATAATATGCGAGGCATCTCCACAGAAAAAACACAGCTTATTACGCCTTCTGAACTCCTGACGTTGCGCCTTAGACAATACTCTATCACATTGCATAGGTTCAGACGTCTGTTCTACTGGTGGCAACACCTCTCGTGCAATCCTGCGTTCACGTAAACGCCGATCAACCTGAATGGCTAATGACATAGAATCGTCCAGACCAGAGGGAACAGGAAATCCCACCATAGTATCTTTTACGGCTTCTGACAAACCCTTCCGAAAGAGAGCAGCCAAGGCATTATCATTCCAGGTAGTAAGGACCGCCCACTTTCGGAACTTTTGACAGTACATCTCTGCAGAATCTCGACCCTGGTTCAATGCCAACAGGGTCTTTTCAGCCTGATCAATAGCATTAGGTTCATCATTCAACAACCCCAAAGCTTGAAAGAATGCGTTCACATTAGTCAGAATAGGATCATCTGGTTTCAAAGAAAACGCCCAATCCTGGGGATCGCCACGCAGCAAAGAGATGACAATTTTAACCTGCTGCGCGGAGCTCCCTGACGAGTTAGGCTTCAAGGCAAAAAATAATTTACAATTATTTTTGAAACTCAAAAATTTAGATCGATCCCCAAAAAATACATCAGGTGTAGGGATCTTTGGTTCAACAGCATGCGAACGAGCAAGATAGGCGGAAATTCCCCGCACTTCCGCAGCGAGCTGCTCCACATGATCAGACAGTTGCTTTATCTCCATTGAGAGAAAAAAAAAATTCCCCCTACGGCCTCAGAGATATAGAGGAAAGAATATACACACCTTTTTTTTTAAACACAATTCTTTCCTGCAATTGAGTACCCTAGGATCTGCGGTATGGCGGGTGATTCTGTTATGATTGAGTCACCATAGGAGGCAAAAACAGAAATGCTAGCTAAGTCCAGAAAACCAGAGAAGTTGGCAGCTATCGGATTGCAGACCCCTGAACCTATCAACCCAACTAGCAGTAGCCGTGGGGGGTTCCTACGATGCCCTAGACCCCTCGATCACAGCCGGAGAATTAAATAGGCCTAAAGAAAGAAAGGGGAAATCTAAACTGCCCCAGAGCAGACCCCAAAGCAATAGGCAGCCCCCAACATATAATGACGGTGAAGCAAGATGAAAATACTAACACAGACAGAAAGATAGACAGAGCAAAGAGGGGCCCAAGCTAACTACATAGGAAAGGACAGGAAGGCTGCTGTCTGCAATCCGTGAAAAACCCTATGAAAATAAGAGCCAACAAACTGACAGTGAAAAAGGCCCTGAAGACGCTAGGCTTCAAAAAACTATATCAGCACTCAGGAATATACTGAAGACAGAGCTACAGGCAAAAGGAGATTCAGCTCACCCCAGCAGGGGATGGCAGAATACTGAAAAGCAAGGAAAACAAAAAACAAAACAAAAAGGCTAACAGCCAAAACAGAAAACTTAGCTTTAGGAGCAGGAATCAGACTGGTGTCCTAGGAGTCCACAGAGAAATCACCCGCAGGGCAGAAGGGCGTCGGCAGCCTTATATCCAGTCTGTGACTCCACTCAGCCAGTCATCCTCATTAGACTCAGGTGCCTGATAATCAGGCTCATTACCTTCCTTCACCAGAATAGGGAGTTCACCAGAATCCAGTGACGAAGGGGAAAATGAACTCACAACAGCACCCCTTGGTGGCTCCTTGCTTGGAACACAAAACATGGTGGGAGGTGGGTGGAGTTTAGTTCGCACCAAAAGAGGCGGAAGAGTTGAGTCAGTCAGTCAGTCTTTGATTCAGTCAGTGAGTGAAGATGTAGGACAGATTGTGAGACAGAGAAGATCCCCGGGAGAGGGATGGAAGAAGGAAGTGCTGCAGCAGGCCACAGTGATCTGGGTCTGCTGGCACAGGAAAGAGACATAGAAAGGAAGCTTGATTCTCCATTGGGAAGAAGGCTTAGCACGGAACGTGAGGAGAATAAGAGAACAAGGACCAGGGTTAGAAGAGAACCCTTCTCAAGTTCTAAGCGCAAGGCCAGGGTCCGGTTCCCGAGGTTGTACGGATACTAATGGTCCTGCAGCAGACACCGGAGGAATAGAAGTAGAGACCACTTTATTCCCACACAAGACTTGGGGGCACAACAGCAACATATTATTGAGCCGGGACTTAGTAGCAAGGAGTCCCCGAAGCAGTCTACAGCTGCCTGCTGTACAAGTAGAGTTCATAGGAACATCTGATAGGAGGAACTCCAGTGTAACTCAGTACTAGGAGTACTTCACTCAAAGGCGCTATAAGAGGAGACGTTCAGAAAAGGCACATATGTTGGCGGAGTGTTGGAAAGGAGTACTTCATCTTGCCTGGAAGTTGGCTGAGCTCCTGACCCGGAGGATACGGCACGGATGCGGGCACCTGTACCTGCAACAGACTGTGAGTAAAGCTTTGGAACTACATGCCCTGGTGTCCTCCACTTATTCCTGCGACAACCTGCCCAGCACTGCTACATCTCTGAGCCAAACACTACACCATCTAAGTGTAACTTCACCTACACTGCCCTGGGACTACAGCCCTGCCTGTGGAGGGCTATAACATCACTGCTGCACCACACCATCTGTCCTAGAGGATCTGTCTGTAGCGTCGGCTTACATCTCTATTGCCGAACACCACAGGTGGCGTCACGAATCACTTATAAACTTTCACCACCATAAGCACACTGAAACAACCCCTTTTGTAATAGAGCTCCAGGGCACGGACCGGGTCACTGCTGCCGTGACAACCCCCGTTGAGAAGATCAACCGGCCCGGTACCGAGTACCCCACAGCCCTGGTGAGTGAGGGCGCTCCAGACACGTGCTAGTGTAATGCAGGGACGTCACACTGGGAGAAATAGTGGCAGCTGGAGACAGAGTACCGAGGGACGGCCACCGCCATCAGGTTGCGGAAAGCTTCCATCTCTATGAGCCTAAAAGGCAGTATTTCGAGCGCAAGCAGTCGTAAAATGTGGGAATATAGTAGCGTGGCCTGTGGGACGTTGGCTGCGTATTTGCGCTTGTGTTCCAAAGACTGGGGTATGGACAACTGAACGCTGTGCTGGGACAAGGACATGGACGTGCTTGGTGATGGTGCTATCTGAGTGTGTGCAATGACAGGTGCAGGTCAGGAGTCATCTTCACATGCACCATGGACAGGGGATTGACTTGCACGCACAACAGCGGAAGAACCAGTGGTGTCACCCGCAGACACTGTTCCTGGACCCTGGGGTTCAGCCCTCAAAGTCGGGTGCTTTGCTGCCATGTGCCTGATTATGCTGGTGGTGGTCAAGCTGGTAGTTTTGCTACCCCTGCTGATGCTGGCCTGGCAGGTGGTGCAAATGGCCTTTTTGGGGTTATTGGCAGAGTCTTTAAAAAACAACCAGACTCGGAAAGACCTAAGAATTGTACTGCCAACTTCCGTCGTGTTGGTGTTGTAAGAAGCGTGCAGGAATAGGTATGTCACCACGGAGCAGACGGACCAACAGTTAAAGGGAAGGTTTATTTACAGGAAATAATACTGGTAAAGTTAACAGTATAGAAATGAATATAATGTGAACGGGTTTAGCAAACACTTGAAAAGCATAACCAGAATTCAACGGTAATAAGAGTTATTTTCCTATGGTGAAAACTTATCACTCTGCGGTGGTCTTGATTGAAGGGGTCACTCTTCTCCAACGTTGGCACCGAATCACCAGCAGCGGTTGTAGTCCGTAGTCCTCTGTGTCCTGGGCCTTTAATGTTGTCCAGCCGGGGTACGAGGGGTTAATGCGGGAGCCAGAGGGGTATGAGACTGACGATATCCCCTTTGCTCTAAGTCCTTTTCTCTTACTCTGCAGCGATGCTCTCTCACCGGAATCAGGGGCTCTGCATTAACACATAACTCACCACAACCTTGTACGTGGCTCAGTCTCTCTATTCAGGTCACAGCTCCATTACTAAATGTAGCCTCTTTGCAGGGAAGGGTCTTGCCACATTACACCGTCTCTCTGCAGGGGAGCGTCTTGTCACAGAACACAGTCTCTCTGCGGGGCAACGTCTTAGCACAGGACACAGTCTCTCTACGGGGCAGCGTCTTATCACAGGGGGAGTGCGCAACCTTCTTGACACTGCAGTCCCAGGCTTCACGTACTCACGGTCTGCAGTCTTTGTCCGCGGTCTCTCTGACTCTGGCGGCAGTACCAGAGTTCTCTCCCTGCCTGTGTCAGTGTCCTCCCCTGTCTGATGTCTGTGCTGCTCTGAGGAAACGGCACGTTGTTTTCCTGCTCTTAGCTCTCCTCCCTTCCTGTTCCTGGCAGCTGAACAGGCTCCTAAAGTGTCCCCTGGGGAACCTGCTGCCCTGCTCAATGGTTCCAGGCACGGAGCAGAGGAGGCAACCCTCCCTCGGCTCCTTCTGTACTTCACCCCGTTACAGTGTTACGGGGAATGGTTTCCCGCCTTCTGTCTGCGGCCACCACACTGCTTCCACCTGCCTGTTGGGGTGCTATGCCTCCCTCCCCCTGTGTGCTGCTGTTCTTGCTCTACATGTCCTCCTGACAGGTTGGGTCAGTTACTACATCATCCACCACCTCGTCTTCCACTTCCACACCTTGGTCCTCCTCCTGACTTTCTGGCAATTGTGTCTCATCATCGTCCATCTTTTTGTGACCATGGCTGCTCAAATATTTGTGCATCGCTACATGCCATCTCCTCTTGCCCCGCTTCAAGTGGACCGGGCGAGAGGCCCGAATCTATAAATAGAAAAGTGAACAGCTCTTCGGAGTGTCCAAGCGTGGGATCAGTTGTCTCCGAGCACTCGGCATGGTGGGAGGAAGGAGAATCAGGGTGAGGAATATGTGGTCCAGACTCACGGCTACTGAGACTTGACCGTGTGGAAGACCGGGTGGCATTGGTGGTGGCAAACTGACTGGAAGCATTATCCGCTATCCAAGCAACAACTTTTTGACTCTGCTCTAGGTTCAATAGTGGTGTGCTGCTGCAGTCCCCTAGTAATTGGGACAGGAAGGCCGGGCCAGACGATGTGGGTGTTTGTTGTGGCACAATTTCAGCTTGCCCACGGCCTCGGCCTCTGCTTGCACCATGAGCATCACGTCCTGTTCCCTGTCCCTTGCCACGTGCCTTGCCCATTTTAAATGGAGGACAATATTTTCCACATTCACTATAAATGGCTGAATTTGGAACAAACTTATATGTGATCCGTTTGACAGACAAACCACAGCTTGAAATATCTGGCCTGTAGGTAACTATTTTTTCTTCAGAAAACTGGTCTAAATAATTTACCTAATACACTGCCAAAAAAATTAAATTGAGGCCTGAAATGGCACAATTTTGAGCACACTATGTGATCCATATGACAGACAAACCATAGTTTTAGTGCACTGAGATGTGATCCGTGCGACAGACAAACCCCTGTTTAAAATAGCTGGATTTTTACGCTATAATATGGAAAGGATCTGGCTGTATTCTGCGGTGCCAACAAGCAAATGGATCAGAAAAACGGTGTTCTCTGGATTGCTTTTAACGCAAATAATCAGGATTAGGATCCAAAAAAATTATACCTGGCCCCGATACCTGGGGCTATGTCTATAAATATCTGTAATAGGCAGCAGCAGCAGACGGGACTGGAATGGACCATTTTGCTATATGCAATGAAGTCTGCCACATACACTGCCTGGCTATCACTGATCATTATACACCTTTATAAGTCTTCAGAAATACTGTAGGTTGAGATGGATTTGTGCATTAGAGATGGTATACCCACACTTACTAATAAACAACCAAATCTCTCACTAGCTCAGCAGCAACTCTCCCTACACTACCTGAGTCCGGAGCAGACTGTGATGAGCTTGGCACCGCCCAATCTGCTATAGACCTGATGATGCTGTGGTGCCAGACAATTACTATAATGCCACAACCAACATGGCTGCGGCATTACAGTGTGTGGCAGGCAATCCCTGCATGTTCATTGGCTCTCTAAAGAGCAGCAAACATGCATGCAGGGGACCTGAGCTCCCGCAGAGCAAACCCAGAAATATTTGGCGAGCTCCGAGCATCTCAAGCAGTGAGATACTCGGGCAAGTACCGAGAAGTGGCGAGCATGCACGCTCATCACTAATTACAACAAAGACACATTTGATTTCACACATTTGCTGCACAGTCCCCATCAATTCTTAATCAGCAAATTAGCCCTCAAACTGTATAATGGCCACTGCATTCTCTCCCAAACTGTAAAAAAGGTCCCCATATTAGCCTCTACGCTGTATAATGGCCCCCACATTAGCCCTCAAACTGTTTAATGGCCTTCACATTATCACCCAAACTGTATAATGGGCCCCACAGTAAGCCCCACCTGTAAAATGACCCCTGTATAAGGTCCCACACTGTATAATGGCCCCCACAGTGAGCACCAAACTGTATAATGGCCCCGGCATTAGCTCATATACTCTATAATGGGTCCCACATTAGCTCCTATACTTTATAATGGCCCCCACATTAGCTCCTACACTGTATAATGGGTTCCACATTCTCCTATAAACTGTATAATTGGTCCGACACTTTATAAGAGCCCCCACAGTAGTCCCTATAATGTATGAGGTCCCCCCAATGTTTATGATGCCCCCACAAGTTTTAATTAAAAAAACAACTCTACTCCCCTAATCCAGGATCCTGACTACTCCACCGGCAAGGCTCAGGCGGAACAACGCACGAACAAGACTTTGGGCGTGCGTCGGCACGTTGACCATTCTGTAGATTAGAGTGACTTGCAGACTACAGAACAGAGAGCGGTACTGTAGGGAAACTGTCTCCTTGCTCTACCACGGGGTTTAACTGTATCGACATGCTGCGTTTGCTGATACAGTTAAGGGTAGTATATCTTCGGGTGGGCCCTTATGAGCACGGGCATGGGCCAGCCACACACTCCGCCCCTCCCTCCCCCAGTAGCTATGCAACTGCATGAATTGTCTTTTTTTTACGGCTGCTCTCTTTCAACACAAACTTATAAATTGTATTCACCTTTATTTTAGATGGAAATAAATAAAAAATACTAACAAAAGATACATACTTGTTTTGGAGGATAATGACAAACGGGAAAAATAATTAAGATTTTTTTTAATTGTTTTATTTGTAATTTTGCATGTAGGAACAATTATAATCATATTTAGAATACAAAATTTTTTGTAAATAAAGACATTTGATCCAGTTATTATTAAAACACTTTGTATTCATTTATGATCACCTTCTATTCTAAATTAGAATTTGGAAATTATAGATGTAAACTTTGATTTGAAAACATAATTTGAATTATGCAAGTGTAAATCTCAAAAAATATTTTTCTTGTTATAATTTTGAATGCATAGAAATATTATGTATTAATGGAAACAACTCTTGTAGTAATTGTGTAGCTGTTTTGGCAGTTCCCCAATGAATAGAAAACCCACCTCCACCATGACCATAGTTATGAATAACCAGGAGCTGTTGGCCATTTTTAATTAGAATGTCTTTTTCTAGCCTTAAGGCCGATCGAGTTGGTCTCAGGCCCACCTTCTCTTGAATCACTGAGACCCCACACAGAGAAGGTTCCAGGTGACAACATCGATCTAAGATACCTTTAGTGGCCTGAGCATTTGGTAAACAACTCCAGTCATCCATTTGCCTTGTTCCTCCAAGAGTAACCACCGATATTCCAGGGTAAATGTAAGAATTTCCATGTCCATCTCTAATGAAATGCTTTATCCAAGGAGCATTGACCTCCAGTACTTGTCCTTTGACAGGATATATAGACTGATCACCAAACAGATCCCTTGAGCCTAGTGCTGAACAGTTAACAACCACATCATATGTTCCATGCAGATCCCAGACATTGTTTACTTTTCTGCTTTCCAAATTTCCCCCATTGCTTTTAAATCTGTAATAGAAAATTAAAATGGTAGAGAAACAGCAGGTATGACTAAATAGTAGATATCACTAAATATATACACTACCGTTCAAAAGTTTGGGGTCACCCAAACAATTTTGTGTTTTCAAAGAAAATTAATATGTTTATTAATCAAATGAGTTGCCAAATGAATTTAAAATCTAGTCCAGACATTGACAAGGTTCGAAAAAAAGATTTTTATTAGAAATAATAATTTTCTCCTTTAAACTTTGCTTTCATCAAAGAATGCTGCCTTTGCAGCAATTACAGCATTGTAGACCTTTGGCATTCTAGTAGTTAATTTGCTGAGGTAATCTGGAGAAATTTCACCCAATGCTTCCAGAAGCCCCTCCCACAAGTTGGTTTGGCTTGATGGGCACTTTTTGTGTACCATACGGTCAAGCTGCTCCCACAGCTCAATGGGGTTGAGATCTGGTGACTGCGCTGGCCACTCCATTACAGATAAAACACCAGCTGCCTGCTTCTTCCCTAAATAGTTCTTGCATAATTTGGAGGTGTGCTTTGGGTCATTGTCCTGTTTAAGGTGAAATTGACTCCAATCAAGCGCTGTCCATAGTATATGACATGGCATTGCAAAATGGAGTGATAGCCTTCCTTATTCAAAATCCCTTTTACCTTGTACAAATCTCCCACTTTACCAGCACGAAAGCAACCCCAGACCATCACATTACCTCCACCATGCTTGACAGATGGCGTCAGGCACTCTTTCAGCATCTTTTCAGTTATTCGGCATCTCACAAATGTTCTTCTGTGTGATCCAAACACCTCAACTTGGATTCGTCTGTCCATAACACTTTTTTCCAATCTTCCTCTGTCCAATGTCTGTATTCGTTTGCCCATATTAATCTTTTCCTTTTATTAGCCAGTCTCAGATATGGCTTCTCTTTGCCACTCTGCCCTGAAGGCCAGCATCCCGGAGTTGCCTCTTCACTGTAGACATTGACACTGGTGTTTAGTGTGTACTATTTAATGAAGCTGCCAGTTGAGGACCTGTGAAGCATCGATTTCTCAAACTACAGACTCTAATGTACTTGTCTTGTTGCTCAGTTGTGCAGCGGCGCCTCCCACTTCTCTTTCTATTCTGGTTAGAGCCTGTTTGTGCGCTCCTCTGAAGGGAGTAGTACACACCGTTGTAGGAAATCTTCAGTTTCTTGGCAATTTCTGCATGGAATAGCCTTCATTTCTAAAAACAAGAATAGACTGTTGAGTTTCATATGAAAGTTCTTTCTTTCTGGCCATTTTGAGAGTTTAATGGAACCAACAAATGTAATGCTCCAGATTCTCAACTAGCTCATATGAAGGTCAGGTTTATAGCTTCTCTAATCAGCCAAACTATTTTCAGCTGTGCTAACATACTTGCACAAGGGTTTTCAAGGGTATTCTAACCATCCATTAGCCTTCTTACACAGATAGCAAACACAAAGTACCATAAGAACACTGGAGTGATGTTTTTTGTAAATGGGCCTCTATACACCTATGAAGATATTGCATTACAAATCAGGCATTTGCAGCTAGAATAGTCATTTACCACATTAACAATCATTAACAATGTATAGAGTGTATTTCTGAATCAATTAATGTTAGCTTCATTGGAAAAAAACTGTGCTTTTCTTTCAAAAATAAGGAAATTTCTAAGTGACTCAACTTTTGAACGGTAGTGTATTCTGAAAGAAAGCCACCTTTCACAATCTTACACACTATAGCAATAATTTTCATTTCTGTAACACAGCTTGTAGCCGTGCGTTGCTGCCATCCTTCACAACCAATTGTGAAAACTCGTACCTAAACCTAAATTATAACTTGTATTTCTTACCACAAAAAGACTGCTGACAATACCATCCTATAAATTGTAGCTGTCATTTCAGGTAACTTTTCAGAAAAAGTTCTTGTGTGTGCATGAGGAATAAAATTATTTTTGAACAAGTGTGTGTATATGAGCATTATCTTTGGTGCATTTTTCACTAATTGTCCTCTTAGCAGGTTCAATTTGTAACTTTTATCAAGATTAGTCTATAAATTGGACACAAGGAGGTCGCTGCTAGATTTTAATTTATGCAGTTCATTGGTCAACAAAAAAAATCTGACTTGTGAATAACGCCATAGATTATAATGTGTCAGTGTGCGGTCAGTGCCAAAAACATACATGTGAAGGAAGCACAATGCAGCTAAACATTTCTAAAACAGACTAAAAACATACCTTTTCTCCATCCATGGTAAATATTGTGAAGCTTGACATTTCAATGTTGTGAAAGCCTGACCAAATGTGTAAGATGAGAACTTTGCCAGCTCTGCATCGCTCATAATGCGGAAGCCAAGGACGATTTGCCACCAAAATGGGTGGGTTTCTTTAGGGGCCGACTTGAAAATCTGCCATCTGTTAACAATAAAAGAACATGTATAGCCAGATCCAATGTGAAATATCTCTCAAGACTACAGCCAATGCAAGTAATAAGAACTGCATAAGTCAGTAGGCTTTTCCAGGGAACCCAAAAGCAGGATCAACAACTATTAAGTACAGTGTTGTATTTGTCTTTTAACTGCGATTTTATGCAACCACATTGTTTGAGAAAAATAAACAGCATATAACGATTCTCAAATATACATTATATGTGCTCCATATATTCTGGAGAATAGGATTAATCCAGATGGCGTGCGCTGACCAGTCTTGTCCAATCTCCCAATAGCACACCCACGAAGACTGAGATCCCTAACCTGCCATTACATTTACTTCCCTGAATTTTAAATCACATGGATGCTTGTGAACACCACGACTTTTGCATTGCGCCGTGGTCCACAGACCTCTGGTATGTAGGAAAAAATCCACTAGTTATGGAGAAGTCCACTACGTATGGCCAAAGTAGTGATGTTCATGAGCATCCATGAGATTTAGAATTCAGGAAGGAGAGTATAAGGGCAGAAATGATATTTCAGTCCCACCTCAGTGTGCATGTTATCAGGAGCCTGGGCAGGACTGGTCTGTACTTAGCAGACGTCTCTGAGATTAATCCAATTCTTTAGAATATATGGAGAAAGAACTTTGATAAGGTGAGAATATGTACACTGAACTTTGCCCAAAATAATGAGGTTGCCTAAAATCATTTGATAAAATGTCCATAGGAAAAGGGAATGAGGTATTGTTTGTAAACTTAAAAAACCTTAAAATTTTATTTTGATTCCTTAAAACACACCAAAATCCAGTGTAGCAGACACTGAAGAAGAATCTGTTTCAACAATCTAAAATATCAGCCCATGGATGATTCCATATACCTTTAGCATAACCCAAATAACTACTCGGTCCCTAGAAGTATCCTAGACTGATCCAACCTGACCGTGGAGGTTGGAACCCTAATAGGTATGAGATATGGTGCCCCCACTAGTCGGCGGCTGACACTGTCTTCCCTATCTGTTCCTGTTCTGGGCAGGTGGGAAAAGATAGGAACAAAAAGTGATGAAAAAAACAATACACAAATGTAACAATCCTTATCTAAAAGGTGTAAAACTTGTCAGGAATAAAGGGGGGGTTACATTTTTAAGGAGATAATAATGTCCCTCTCATAGGGGATAGATGACATCTCCCTTGTAGGTAATCTTTGGGAACTGAAAGATAGGTAAAAGCTGAACTTCCAAAGAACTTTGAAAAGGTGAGATCTTTGCTCAAATAATAGGGTTGCCTAAAATCAACATTAACAAAAATATATGAAAGCCATGTATTTAGTAAGTAAGTGTTGATCCTGCTGTCAGGTTCTCTTTAAAGGTTTTTTCCTTGACTTTAATATTGTATGCTAACCTATCATTAGGTCATTGCTATCAGTTTGGTAGGGGTCTGACTCCCAGTACCACTGCAAAGTCTTGGGAACCATTTTAAATATAAATAACCATTTATATTTAGGATGATAACCTTGGTATTTTACCCTACTTTTACATATTTTATTAATTTTATTACTGCACATTTTCTTAAAGGGAAACTTTGTCCAAAAGGATTACACACCCAAGTTATTTATATGTGCATGTAGCTCTTTCAATGACAAGTCCATCAGTATCATTACCTGGCCAGTCCATTCATCTGTTATTGAGAAATCTGCATTTGAATTGGTATGCAAATAAGCCTCTAGATCTAAAGCATTTGTTACTCCAGCTCTAGTCCATGTTCAGTGCCACTTCCTCTTTCTTGACTCACAGCTCCTTTGTCTGAAGTCACACAGCATAGAGGCTGTTAGCCAAGCTGTAGGAGGCAGTTCTCTGTGGGGAATAGAGCTGGAGTGCCAGAGACTTCAGATCTAGTGCCCTATTTGCATATCAATTCAAGTGCTGATTTCTCAGTAATAGAAGAACAGACTGGCCATGTAAAGGTATTTTCGAACTGATCTTTGAAAGCGCTACATGCACATCTAAATAGTTTGGGGAATACAATCCTGCTGACAGATTCCCTTTAATTGTGTCCCAATGCATCTAGTATGAAACATTGCAATAATTTAACTTAAAATGTGTCTCCAGGGTAATGGACAATCAACCCTTTGTATTCAGGTCCAGCAATCATATATCTGCCCTCTAATTTTTTCTAACCCACCTAATGTATGTTAGCTTAAATTTGGAAACAGATGAAACTGACTGCAGGATACGATGACTGCAGGATGAGACTATGCAGGGTTTGCTTTTTGATGCAAAAGTCTATGTAAGAGGTGTTAGAACTAGAGTTGAGCGAAACGGGTCGAAAAATTTCAAAAGTCGCCGACTTTTGGCAAAGTCGGGTTTCATGAAACGAAACACAACCCTAGGATGAGGTCGGCCACGAGGTCGGCGACTTACGCGCCAAAGTCGCGTTTCAAAAGTTTGTTTTGCGCTCTTTTTCAGCCAATCAGGATCCACGGACACTGTGGGCAACGTGATGACATAGGCAGGGGTCACCACCATCTTTCAGAAGGGCATGCAAGTGATTGGCTTGCTTTGGTGGGCGTCACAGGGGTTATAAAAGGGCGTGCACGCCGACCGCCATCTTACTTCTGCCGATCTTAGCATAGGGAGAGGTTGCTGCTGCTGATTCTGTAGGGAGAGCGTTAGGCAGGGAAGAAGAAAAAAAAACTGCTTCTGCTGCTAGCGATTTTGCCTGTACAACACACCAGTCACTGTGTGTGCAGTGCAAGGGGAGGCTATATTGTGGTGGATCAGCAGTGTTGGTTGTTAGGCTGCCTTCTAAGGCTTCCTGACAGCTGCATTGCTGTTTACCCACTGCTCTGCAAACTGCTTTTTTAAAAGCAATCCCAATTTTTTTTTTGTCCTGCTGAGGTACTGAGCGTGCATTTTTTCACACCATACAGCGGTGTACGCTCCTCACACAGTACCGTGTAACGGCTGTTATCACAGCCACAGTGAAGCTATCTGTGTGTCACTCTGTGAGAATAAGTCGAGGACATGTTCCGTTCTTACAGACCTGCACCTACTAGTTTTGTCTAGCTTTCAAACAGTTAAATATATTTGCTGTTTGATCACATTCAAAACTATAGAGAGACAGCGTGTGTCAGTCCGTATACTTAAAAAACACGGAGCTTGACAATTTTACGTACACCGGACAGCCGTGTACGTGCACGCTCCTCTCATTACCGTGTAACGGCTGTTATCACGGCCACAGTGAAGCTATCTCTGTGTCACTCTGTGAGAATAAGTCGAGGACATGTTCCGTTCTTACAGACCTGCACCTACTAGTTTTGTCTAGCTTTCAAACAGTTAAATATATTTGCTGTTTGATCACATTCAAAACTATAGAGAGACAGCGTGTGTCAGTCCGTATACTTAAAAAACACGGAGCTTGACAATTTTACGTACACCGGACAGCCGTGTACGTGCGCGCTCCTCTCAGTACCGTGTAACGGCTGTTATCATGGCCACAGTGAAGCTATCTGTGTGTCACTGTGGAAGGATAAGTGGAGGACTTGTTCCGTTCTTACAGACCTACACTTTAGGGAGATTCCTATTCTGCCCAATTCTACATACACCTTGTAGTTTGTGATACACTAGCCAATTTCTGCCTGTGACATAGCGCTCTGATATTCAGTGGGCCTCACACAATCCAAAAGTGTCCAGTGTCCACTAGTGTGTGCAGAAATTCAAAATCTCCCTTATCCTGTAGTCACTTTTTTCACACCTGTGCCATCGAGCCTGTGACATAGCGCTGTGATATTCAGTGGGCCTCACACAATCCATAAGTGTCCAGTGTCCACAAGTGTGTGCAGAAATTCAAAATCTCTGTGATCCTTTAGTCACTTTTTTCACACCTGTGCCATCGAGCCTGTGACATAGCGCTCTGACATTCAGTGGGCCTCACACAATCCAAAAGTGTCCAGTGTCCACTAGTGTGTGCAGAAATTCAAAATCTCCCTTATCCTGTAGTCACTTTTTTCACACCTGTGCCATCGAGCCTGTGACATAGCACTCTGATATTCAGTGGGCCTCACACAATCCAAAAGTGTCCAGTGTCCACTAGTGTGTGCAGAAATTCAAAATCTCCCTTATCCTGTAGTCACTTTTTTCACACCTGTGCCATCGAGCCTGTGACATAGCGCTCTGATATTCAGTGGGCCTCACACAATCCAAAAGTGTCCAGTGTCCACTAGTGTGTGCAGAAATTCAAAATCTCCCTTATCCTGTAGTCACTTTTTTCACACCTGTGCCAACGAGCCTGTGACATAGCGCTGTGATATTCAGTGGGCCTCACACAATCCATAAGTGTCCAGTGTCCACAAGTGTGTGCAGAAATTCAAAATCTCCCCTGTCCTATAGACACCTTGTACCTTGTTTTACATTACTATATAAATTTGTTGGATTTTGTCTACATTTCTACAAAAAATGAGGAAGGCTGGTGGAAGAGGCCGTGGAATTGGGCGGGGGTTGGCAGCTGGTAATGATGATGTTGGTGGTGGATCTGATGGTAGTGGCAAGAGCAAAATAGGACCGAATGCAGGAGGTGTTGAGCCTGCGTCATCGTCTGGCTCCATAAGGCTTCAAAGGCTTAGTTTTCTAGGAGTTGGCAAACCGCTTTTAAAGCCAGAGCATCAGGAAAAAGTTTTGTCTTACATTGCAGACTCAGCCTCCAGCTCTATCGCCTCCTCTACTGAAGTTGTAAAAAGTAAAAGCACTGAGTCATCATTGGAGGCTCATATTCATGAACCACACCTTTGCTTGTGTCCTTCACCCCAACCAAGATTGAAGGATGATGCAGGCCATACTACTGATTACTCCATGGAGCTGTTTTCACATACCATGCCTGGATTATCAAGTGAAATGGTGAATTACCCAGGCCAAGATGAATCTGACATGGAGTGCACTGATGCACAGCTGCTGACAGATGATTCTGCTGGTACATTCACTCAGAGCACTACATTGTCCTCGCAGTGTACAGAGCCAGATTCTGACCCTGATGAGACTCAGGTGCCCCTTCCCGCACACTATACCACCATACACGGTGACACAGAGGAAGGTGCACATGACATTGAAGAGGAGGTGATGGATGACCCAGTTGTTGACCCAGATTGGCATCCATTGGGGGAAGAGGGTGCTGCTTCCATTAGCTCAGATGAGGAGCATCCACAGCAGACATCGACATCGCAACAGCTGTTATCTGGCAGGCCCGGAGCACTCCAAAGGCAGGTTCCAAAAATCAAAAGAGTTGCTCGACAGCTTGTCCAGAGGGTCAAAAGATCACAGCGTGCTAGGCCGCAAAATGTCTGCCAAAGTAGGAAGAGTGCAGTGTTGCACTTTTTTGAACAAAATCCTCATGATCAGGCCAAGGTTATCTGTAAGAAGTGCGCAAAGACCTTTAGCCGAGGGAAAAATCTGAAAAATTTGAATACCAGTTGCATGCTTAGACATTTAACCAGCATGCACTTGCAAGCGTGGACACAACACCAAACCTCAAGTGCCACATGTGCAACTGATCACAAAGAAGGTAGTCAGCAACGCTACATTGTTTCCCCCACTGTAAGCCCACCGGTTATCACAGCAGCAAATGTTGAGGTGTCGTTGCAAGGCCACAGCAGTCAGGGAATCCCACTGTTATATCAATGAAATACTGAATCTAGGCCATCAGAAAGAACACCAACTCCATCACCATCATCAACCCTCTCTCAGTCCGCCCTGTCCACCGCTACTTCCACCATATGCAGCTCTCAAGTCCAGCTCACCCTCCCAGACACTATGAGTAGGTCAAGAAAGTACTCAGTCTCTCATCCGCGTACACTGGGTTTGAACGCCCACATTGCCAAACTAATCTCATTTGAGATGATGCCCTATCGGTTGGTGGAAAGCGCAGCTTTCCGCGAACTCATGGCCTATGCAGTACCACGCTATGACCTACCCAGTCGCCACTTCTTCTCTCGCAAAGCCATCCCAGCCCACCACCATCATGTAAAAGACCGCATTGTCCATGCACTCAAGCAGTCAGTGAGTGGAAAGGTGCACCTCACAACTGATGCATGGTCCAGTCGGCATGGCCAGGGCCGTTACGTGTCCATCACTGCGCACCGGGTTAATGTGGTGGATGCAGGGTCCACAGGGGACAGCGGTGGTGGGACAGTGCTGCCTAGCCCACGGTATAGGAAACAGTTGGCTGTAGGCGTTCGACCCTCCTCCTCCTCCTCCTCCTCCAGAAGCGAAAGCTCGTCCACAGAGCGCAGTCGTACGAGCACTCCATCTGCAGCTGCCACTGTTGCACACGAGGTGTCCCCCTATTGAGCAGCTAGTGGAAAGCGTCAGCAGGCTGTGTTGCAGATGATGTGTTTGGGCGACAGACACACCGCCGAGGTGCTGGCCGAGTACTTGAAGCGACAAACTGAGTCATGGCTGGGCAGTGTACATCTTGAGGCAGGCAAGGTAGTTAGTGATAACGGCCGTAATTTTGTGGCAGCCATAGCCCTTTCAAAACTCAGCCACATACCTTGCTTGGCTCACACCTTGAACCTGGTGGTGCAGTGCTTCCTCAAAAATTATCCGGAGTTAACAGCCCTGCTCCAGAAGGTGCGAAGACTGTGCGTGCACATCCGCCGGTCGCCTGTACACTCCGTTCGTATGCAGAAGCTGCAGCGATTGCTCCACCTTCCCAACCACCGCCTCATTATCGACATTGCAACAAGGTGGAACTCCACCCTGCACATGGTGGAGCGGCTGTGTGAGCAGAGGCAGGCCATAATGCATTTGTGGGAGGATACACGGCCAGGCACTTTGAGAGCAGACATGGAGTTGACAGGTGTGCAGTGGTCGAAGCTGAAAGACCTCTGTAAAGTCCTTCAGTGTTTTGAGGAATGCACACGGCTGGTAAGCGCAGACGACGCCATCCTAAGCATGAGCATCCCACTTATGCGTCTGCTCATGCAAACTTTGACGCACCTTAAGGAGCAGGCGTCTGCAGCCAATGTTGATGAGGAGGAAGAGGAGGAGGGAATCCTTGATGACATTCAGCCATTGTCTGCTCAGGGACCTCTCCTGGACGAGGTGGAGGAAGAAGAGGAGGAGGAGGATGATGATGGGGATGATTACTTAGGGGAGGAGGATGCATCTCGTGGGGCAAGTGAAAATGTTGGCGTGGCAAGGTCTTGTACAGGGTTTGTGCGTGACTGGAGGGATGTGGATTTGCCAGAAAGTTCTCCTCCAACCAGCACTCGCAGTGCATCATTGACACTGGGAACATTGGCCCACATGTCAGATTATGCCTTGCAGATCCTAAAAAGGGACCCCCGCATTGCCAAAATGATGAACGATGACGACTGCTGGTTGGCCAGCATTCTGGATCCACGCTATAAAGGCAAATTACAAAACATCATGCCACAGGAGAACCTTGACCTAATATTGGCTAATAAACAAGCAACTCTGGTAAATCGGTTGCTTGAGGCATTCCCAGCACACAGCAGCGGTGATGGTTCTCACACGAGCCGTACGGGCCGGGGGCAGCTTGGCAGAGGTGTTCATGGTGCACACAGCAGAAGTGGAGTTGGAGACAGGGGTTTCATGACAATGTTGTGGACTGATTTTTCAAGTACCGCTCACACAACTGGTAATACTGCATCGATGGAAAGTGACAGGAGACAGCAGTTGTCAACTATGGTTACAAACTACTTTTCCTCCCATATCGATGTTCTCCCACACAGGTCATTCCCCTTTGACTATTGGGCCGCTAAACTGGACACCTGGCCTGAATTGGCCCAATATGCCTTACAGGAGCTCGCTTGCCCAGCTGCAAGTGTGCTATCGGAAAGAGTCTTCAGTGCAGCTGGATCAATCCTGACAGAAAAAAGGACCCGTCTGTCAACCCAAAATGTGGATGATCTAACCTTCATTAAAATGAACCATGCATGAGTTTCCAAGGATTTTGTCCCACCTTCCCCTGATGACACATAGGGTGGCAGAAAAATGGCTTGCTTTGGTCCACCTCTTCCTGGGACTTGACCTATTTCGCCTTTTGTATCAGCTGAATGTAGAATCATAGAATTGTAGAGTTGGAAGGGACCTCCTGGGCCATCTGGTCCAACCCCCTGCTCAAAGCAGGATTCGCTAAATCATCATCATGTCCAACATCAACATATGCCACTTTCTAAAACTCCCTAACTGTGCTGCCTCCCCCCCCCATGGCCGGGGTCACCACCTAGCGCACGACACCGTGCGAGTGCCGTTGCCCTGGACAGGTGGGTAGGCCGACTCTTGGGTGCGGGCACTGGCACAGGGTCCCTCATAGTGCAATCAAGTGTCTCTGACGGTGGTGGTGCACACCCGCCGTCAGACACACTGCCGTACTATGAGGGGCCCAGTGCCAGTACCGACGCCCATGAGTGGGCCCCCTTGCTTGGGCAGGGCCCCAGCATTTGCAATCTTTACCTCTCCCTGCTCCTCCGCTGTGTAGTCTGGGCCGACAAATCCATACTGTGCCTGACACCGTCTGAGCCTGCCTCCTGATGTATAGACATATATTTTGAATGTGTACGCTATCCATACATGTTATCCGGGGATACGGTACCCTTTCTCACCTTTGTGCAATCACGTGCAATCCATACTGGGCCTAACACCGTCTGAGCCTGCCTCCTGATGTATAGACATATATTTTGAATGTGTAGGCGTGAGAATGGCTGGCGAGCTGTTAAGCAAGCTACAGCACCTGTGGTTTGCACACGTAAGTTTTTCATTTTTTCAGGAATGACGGTTAGGCCTAATTCCGGAACTGCGGTTGACCTGCACTTACTGGGAAATCATCGTTCGCGGGTAATAATTGTAATCAGTGATCCCCATCACTAACGTTGTTCAGCGGGTTATCTGCACCTGTAAGCGACAAACGCTGGCCTTTTCAGTGTAGCGCACATGCAGCCACGGACATGTAAGGGCATGACACACCAGTTATTGGCCAATCTCATGTGCCAGAGCCTCACGTGTCCCTCTAGTAAGCCGGACTCTGACCGCGGGGCATGACGGAGTCTCGTTCGTTAACGGAATTAAGCTTGCAATGTGTGCATCTTTTCTGTAGCTGGCATGGTTGAGGTTTCCCAGGTGGAGTCGAATTTAACCGTAGGCTCCACTCCTGGTGGTGCCCTTCTGGACATTCCTTTAAGGTTCAGCTTTGCAACCATACTGCCCACGTAAAACAAACACTTTGCCTTCATGAACGCTGTTTGGAGGGTCATGACTCGTGGGAATAACGCCGCCCAATCAGTTAACCTGCTAGAGAGATCCTTCGTTGCTCCCAAGCATGACATCACACTCCCTAGGAGGAAGTTAATGCCACTGTGGCGACCGTACTCCTGGGGGCGACACAAGTGCACTGATGCCCAGCCACTGCTCGATGAATCTGCTGGTACATTGACCCAGACCACTACATTCCCCTCGCACGCTACACGGCCTGAATCTGACCCTGATGAAACTCAGGTTACCCTTCCCATATACAGTTCCATCTTACACGGTGACAAAGAGGAAGCTGCAGATGAAAGTGCAGGTTCGGCCCACCCGCCATCAGACACACCACCGTACTATCAGGGGCCCTGTGCCAGTGCCGTCGCCAACGAGTGGGCCCCCCTGCTTGCTCAGGATCACAGCACTTGCAAGGTTGAAATACTGTGCAGTGAGATGGAAGATGGGGACGACGAGGAGTCCAGACTAGTACAGGGATTCCCTAGCGAGGAGACTTATTTGATTGTTTTCAATGTTGGGACAGCAATTTTTGGGGAGCACTATACTCTGGAGAATGATAGATGGGGCCCACCATACACTGGAACATTCCAAAGGTGGACATCAGACACTGGAGCAGCATTTACAGGGCCCATTATACACTAGAGCATTAGAAATGGGGCCCATTATGTTTGGAGCATTATTTGGGCCCATAAGACAGTGGAGCTTCATCCATGGGGACCAACATATACTGTAGCATTATGTGGAGCTCATCATATACTGTTTCAAACATTATATGGGACCAATGATTCTGTATGGAGAAATAGATGGGCCTCATCATGAGATGTAAAAAGTGAAGTATTTTTCATTGTACTATACCGCTATTTCTCTGCCGTATCGGAGCATGATGAGTTGTGGTATTATGTGTTAAAGGGGTGCTCTTTCGCCCAGGGCACATGAAAACCTGGAGCCAGCCCTACCCCCCCACAACTTTAGCCAAATAACCCCCATTTTTTAGTGCGTAACTTGTATTATGAAGTTAATTAAGGTTGACAAGCTTAAGTAAGAAGAATTGATGCTTTTGGCATTCAAATGGGCACTGTAGGTGTGTTTCCTGTCCTCCTCGCACTGCCGACTTTTATTCCCCATTGACTTACATTGGGTTTCGTGTTTCGGGACGACCCCGACTTTTCCCTATAATCGGCCGATCTTGCTCGACCCGACTTTTGGAAAAGTCGGGTTTCACGAAATGAAACACGACCCTAAAAAACCAAAAGTCGCTCAACTCTAGTTAGAACCTGTTGCGAAGAGGATTCATGTTCCATATGTAGTGCTCCGGTAGCACATTGCACAGCGATGAGGCAGTGACCCACAAAGTTCCAACTCAAAGTCTCTTTAATGTGTTACTTCACAACATTAAAGTGCATAGCAACCATGTTAAGTTCGCACAAGTGAGTAGGCTTAATGTCCAGTTCACATAAACACAGCACTACCTAGTACCCAGTATCCTGCAGCTGGGCATATATCCTCTGGATTGCAGTCATTACACATGCAAGTTCACCTCTGACTAGTTGCCATGGGTGACTGCATCTGCAGTTACTCTCTCTCTACTCACAGCTTTGCACAGTCCATGATCCTTTAGTTTGCAGCCATTAAACACGCTGGACTTCCCTTTAGGCACAGGACAGTCTACCTCCGGTTCACCTCCGGGCACAAGACCGTCCACACCCGAGACTAGTTTCCGTGGGTGACTGCAGCACTGTGTATGCTGTGGGTGCCAGGCTATTCAGCTGCCTTGGATGCTGGCTCCGCTGGCCTGTGTTGCCTCACACAGGTATAGCTCTGCAAAGCCGACTGCTCTGCACATCAGCACACACCAGACTAACTCAGCCCTGACACACACATACCCTATACTACAGGGCTTTTAACATAGAAACCTGTGGCCTTCAGCCACATGGAAAACCCAGGGCTGGAATGAAACGGACTGCACGACTACCATCCTGCAGTCTCTTTCATAGCACAACATCCCAGAGCAGGTTTTCACTACTTTTGCCTTGGACACTGGCATGTCCAAGGCTAGCACTTACGCCTGTCAGATAATACTCAGTTTCTTCCTGAAAATGATTGCAAACACAAATTCTTTGGTATTATTATCTTCATTTAATTTGTCTTAAATGAAAAAACACCAAAAGAATTGTCCTAAAGCCAAATTGGATATAATTCCACACCAAACATAAAAAAGAGGGTGGACAAAAGTATTGGCACAGTTTGAAAAATCATGTGATGCTTCTCTAATTTGTGTAATTAACAGAACCTGTAACTTACCTGTGGCACCTAACAGGTGTTGGCAATAACTAAATCACACTTGCAGCCAGTTGACATAGATTAAAGTTGACTCAACCTCTGTCCTGTGTCCTTGTGTGTACCACATTGAGCATGGAGAAAAGAAAGAAGACCAAAGAACTGTCTGAGGACTTGAGAAACCAAATTGTGAGGAAGCATGAGCAATCTCAAGGCTACAAGTCCATCTCCAAAGACCTGAATGTTCCTGTGTCTACCGTGCACTGTGTTATCAAGAAGTTTAAAGCCCATGGCACTGTGGCTAACCTCCCTAGATGTGGACGGAAAAGAAAAATTGACGAGAGATTTCAATGCAAGATTGTGCGGATGTTGGATAAAGAACCTCGACTAACATCCAAACAAGTTCAAGCTGCCCTGCAGTCCGAGGGTACAACAGTGTCAACCCGTACTATCCGTTGGCATCTGAATGAAAAGGGACTGTATGGTAGGAGACCCAGGAAGACCCTACTTCTTACCCCGAGACATAAAAAAGCCAGGCTGGAGTTTGCCAAAACTTACCTGAAAAAGCCTAAAACGTTTTGGAAGACTGTTCTCTGGTCAGATGAGACAAAAGTAGAGCTTTTTGGGCAAAGGCATCAACATAGAGTTTACAGGAGAAAAAAAAGAGGCATTCAAAGAAAAGAATACGGTCCCTACAGTCAAACATGGCGGAGGTTCCCTGATGGTTTGGGGTTGCTTTGCTGCCTCTGGCACTGGACTGCTTGACCGTGTGCATGGCATTATGAAGTCTGAAGACTACCAACAAATTTTGCAGAATAATGTAGGGCCCAATGTGAGAAAGCTGGGTCTCCCTCAGAGGTCATGGGTCTTCCAGCAGGACAATGACCCAAAACACACTTCAAAAAGCACTAGAAAATGGTTTGAGAGAAAGCACTGGAGACTTCTAAGGTGGCCAGCAATGAGTCCAGACCTGAATCCCATAGAACACCTGAGGAGAGATCTAAAAATGGCAGATTGGAGAAGGCACCCTTCTAATATCAGGGACCTGGAGCAGTTTGCCAAAGAAGAATGGTCTAAAATTACAGCAGAGCATTGTAAGAAATTCATTGATGGTTACCGGAAGTGGTTGGTCGCAGTTATTTTGGCTAAAGGTTGTGCAACCAAGTATTAGGCTAAGGGTGCCAATACTTTTGTCTGGCCCATTTTTGGAGTTTTGTGTGAAATGATCAATGTTTTGCTTTTTGCTTCATTCTCTTTTGTGCTTTTTCATTTAAGACAAATTAAATGAAGATAATAATACCAAAGAATTTGTGTTTGCAATCATTTTCAGGAAGAAACTGAGTATTATCTGACAGAATTGCAGGGGTGTCAATACTTTTGGCCACAACTGCATTTAACTTTTAGTGTGCATTGTAATTACAGCTATGCCTGTGACTGCCTTGCACTCCTATGGCCTTCATACGCCTCCATGCACATCCTGGCAAGAACACAGTGACCCCCTACCTGTGACATCAGTCACTGCTTCACTATTGCAATCACAGCTATGCCCACGATGGCAATGCACTCCCATGGCCTCAATACACCTCCGTGCTTATCCTGGGGAGAACACACAGTGACCCCTACCTGTGACACAGCTCACTGCCTCACATACTTCCCCCGTTCAAACCTGTGGGGTTGAACACTTGTCACCCCACATGGGGGTGTGACAGGGCATCCGCATGTCCCTGGGACACCCCCCGCCCGACACTATTATATATTGTCAGAAATATAGACTGAGCAAATGATGGAGCCCACACTGCCTAGACATGACAGGAAAGGAAAGACACTGTCTGCAATCACGCAAAAAACCCTGCAAAAGTCCAACACGTCTGATGCACAAAAAACACTGAAGTCTCACGACTTTGCCCCCACTATATCAGCACTCTGGTATATTCTGAAAGCAAAGCAAAAGGAGACCAATATAACAGGGGACAAAACAAACTGGCACAAGCAGTAACATATGGGCGGTGATTCAGCACAGCCCCAGCCGAAGTTGGCTAACCCGCACCAAGAAGAGGTAGACAAAACCAGATCAAATGCAAACAGAATAGCAAATAAACCACTTAGCTGAACATGCAGGGACAGAGCTGGAGAAATCAGACCTCAGGAGGAACAGGAAGCAAATCACCAGCAGGGATAGAGGGAGTCGGCTGTCGTAAATCCCAATCTGAAACCCCAGATCTCCAATCATCTTCCTCATTATCAGGTGGCAAGCCTCTGTCAATCAGATCAGCTCCACTACCTTCAGTAACCACCAGAGGGAGCCCAGAAAGAAAACTCGCAACTCCTCTGTCAATCTGACCAGCTCCTTTACCTTCAGGAATCACCAGAGGGAAGCCAGAGAGAGAATTCACAACAGTTCCCCTTAGAGGTATTGGCAGGGGAGGATGAAAATGTTGTTTCAATCACAGAACCCGAAGATGTCGAGTCAGAAATATCTGCCACAGGGGTCGCCAACCTAGGGACAGAGTGGAACCCCGATAGGTTCCCCTTAGATGTATTGGCAGGGGAGGACGAAAATGTTGTTTCGGTCGCAGAACTCAAAGATGTTGAGTCAGAGATATCTGCCACAGGGGTCGCCAACCTAGGGACAGAGTGTTACCCCATTAGGCATCCCCTAGAGGATGTGGCAGTCGAGGTCGTGGATACCCAATTGAACCCCGAGCTGGAAATGTCCCCTGGTAAGTTTGGGACAGCTCTGACAATATATGTTTGGGGGCTATCTATTACTTTGGGGTCTGCTCCAGGGCAGTTTAGATTTCACATTTCTTGCTTTAGGCTTAGTTAGCTCTCTGGCTGTGCTGAGGCGTCTAGGATCATCGTAGGTACGCTCCACGGCTACTGCTAGTTGTGTGGACAGGATCAGGGGTCTGCAATCTGCTCAGTTACCAACCTCTCTGGTTTTCTGTGGCTTACCCTGGGCCTGCTATCCTCCTCAGTGACCTATTCATAACAGAATCACCAGCCTAACTGTAGACTCTAGGGTACTCTAAAGAAGGAAAGAATTAAAAAAAAAAAATTAGTGTCAGAATTTTTTTAAATATATTTTTTCCTCTTTTTTTTTCCTCCGGGGCTGTAGGAGGATATTTTTTATCCAAATGGAGACTAAGCAATTGTCTGATCGTGTTGAGCAGCTCGCTGCTGAAGTGCGGGGAATTTCTGCCTATCTCGCTCAATCATCTGCTGTTGAACCAATACTCCTGATGTGTTTTTTGGGGATTGGGCTAAATTTTTGAATTTTAAGAATAATTGTAAACAATTTTTTGCTTTGAAACCTAACTCATCAGGGAGCTCTGTGCTGCAGGTTAAAATTGTCATCTCCTTGCTGCGCGGCGATCCCCAGGATTGGGCCTTTTCTTTAACACCCGGAGATGCTATTCTGGCTAATGTGGACGCGTTTTTTCAAGCCTTGGGGTTGTTGTATGATGAACCTAATGCTATTGATCAAGCTGAGAAAACCTTATTGGCATTGAACCAGGGTCAGGATTCTGCAGAGTTATATTGTCAAAAATTCTGAAAGTAGGCAGTCCTTACTAAATGGAATGACGATGCCCTAGCAGCTCTCTTTCGGAAGGGTTTGGCAGAAACCGTAAAAGATTTTATGGTGGGATTTCCTGTTCCCTCTGGTCTTGACGACTCTATGTCATTGGCCATTCAAATTGATCGGCGTTTACGTGAACGTAAAACTACACGAGAGGCGTTGCCGCCTTTCGAACGAACTTCTGAATCCATGCAACGTGATAGGGTTTTGTCTAGGGCGCAACATTAGGAGTTTAGAAGGCATAATAAGTAGAGTTGAGCGAAACGGGTCGAACAATTTCAAAAGTCGCCGACTTTTGGCAAAGTCGGGTTTCATGAAACGAAACCCGACCCTAGGATGAGGTCGGCCACGAGGTCGGCGACTTACGCGCCAAAGTCGCGTTTCAAAAGTTTGTTTAGCGCTCTTTTTCAGCCAATCAGGATCCACGGACACTGTGGGCAACGTGATGACATAGGCAGGGGTCGCCACCATCTTTCAGAAGGGCATGCAAGTGATTGGCTTGCTTTGGTGGGCGTCACAGGGGTTATAAAAGGGCGTGCACGCCGACCGCCATCTTACTTCTGCCGATCTTAGCATAGGGAGAGGTTGCTGATTCTGTAGGGAGAGCGTTAGGCAGGGAAGAAGAAAAAAAAACTGCTTCTGCTGCTAGCGATTTTGCCTGTGCAACACACCAGTCACTGTGTGTGCAGTGCAAGGGGAGGCTATATTGTGGTGGATCAGCGGTGTTGGTTGTTAGGCTGCCTTCTAAGGCTTCCTGACAGCTGCATTGCTGTTTCCCCACTGCTCTGCAAACTGCTTTTTT
Source organism: Dendrobates tinctorius (assembly GCF_039654945.1). Classification (NCBI taxonomy): domain Eukaryota; kingdom Metazoa; phylum Chordata; class Amphibia; order Anura; family Dendrobatidae; genus Dendrobates; species Dendrobates tinctorius. The sequence continues at coordinate 76,200,470 of NW_027361714.1, read as the reverse complement.
AAAAGCAATCCCAATTTTTTTTTTGTCCTGCTAAGGTACTGAGCGTGCATTTATTCACACCATACAGCGGTGTACGCTCCTCACACAGTACCGTGTAACGGCTGTTATCACAGCCACAGTGAAGCTATCTGTGTGTCACTGTGGAGGACTTGTTCCGTTCTTACAGACCTACACTCTAGGGAGATTCCTATTCTGTCCAATTCTACAATTCACTTTTTTCACACCTGTGCCATCGAGCCTGTGACATAGCGCTCTGATATTCAGTGGGCCTCACACAATCCAAAAGTGTCCAGTGTCCACAAGTGTCTGCAGAAATTCAAAACCTCCCTTATCCTGTAGTCACTTTTTTCACAACTGCTGCATCGAGCCTGTGACATAGCGCTCTGATATTCATTGGGCCTCACACAATCCCAAAGTGTCCAGTGTCTGCAGAAATTCAAAATCTCCCTTATCCTGTAGTCACTTTTTTCACACCTGCTGCATCGAGCCTGTGACATAGCGCTGTGATATTCAGTGGGCCTCACACAATCCAAGTGTCCAGTGTCCACAAGTGTCTGCAGAAAATCTAAATCTCCCTTATCCTGTAGTCACTTTTTTCACACCTGTGCCATCGAGCCTGTGACATAGCGCTGTGATATTCAGTGGGCCTCACACAATCCAAGTGTCCAGTGTCCACAAGTGTCTGCAGAAAATCAAAATCTCCCAGAAAATCTAAATCTCCCTTATCCTGTAGTCACTTTTTTCACACCTGTGCCATCGAGCCTGTGACATAGCGCTGTGATATTCAGTGGGCCTCACACAATCCAAGTGTCCAGTGTCCACAAGTGTCTGCAGAAATTCAAAATCTCACAAAAATTCAAAATCTCCCTTATCCTGTAGTCACTTTTTTCACACCTGTGCCATCGAGCCTGTGACATAGCGCTCTGATATTCAGTGGGCCTCACACAATCCAAAAGTGTCCAGTGTCCACTAGTGTGTGCAGAAAATCTAAATCTCCCCTGTCCTATAGACACCTTGTACCTTGTTTTACATTACTATATAGTTTGTTGGATTTTGTCTACATTTCTACCAAAAATGAGGAAGGCTGGTGGAAGAGGCCGTGGAATTGGGCGGGGGTTGGCAGCTGGTAATGATGGTGTTGGTGGTGGATCTGATGGTAGTGGCAAAAGCAAAATAGGACCGAATGCAGGAGGTGTTGAGCCTGCGTCATCGTCTGGCTCCATAAGGCTTCGAAGGCTTAGTTTTCTAGGAGTTGGCAAACCGCTTTTAACGCCAGAGCATCAGGAAAAAGTTTTGTCTTACATTGCTGACTCAGCCTCCAGCTCTATCGCCTCCTCTTCTGAAGTTGTAAAAAGTAAAAGCACTGAGTCGTCATTGGAGGCTCATGTTCATGAACCACACCTTTCCTTGTGTCCTTCACCACAACCAAGATTGAAGGATGACGCAGGCCATACTACTGATTACTCCATGGAGCTGTTTTCACATACCATGCCTGGATTATCAAGTGAAATGGTGAATTACCCAGGCCAAGATGAATCTGACATGGAGTGCACTGATGCACAGCCGCTGATAGATGATTCTGCTGGTACATTCACTCAGAGCACTACATTGTCCTCGCAGTGTACAGAGCCAGATTCTGACCCTGATGAGACTCAGGTGCCCCTTCCCTCACACTATACCACCATACACGGTGACACAGAGGAAGGTGCACATGACATTGAAGAGGAGGTGATGGATGACCCAGTTGTTGACCCAGATTGGCATCCATTGGGGGAAGAGGGTGCTGCTTCCAATAGCTCAGATGAGGAGCATCCACAGCAGACATCAACATCGCAACAGCTGTTATCTGGCAGGCCCGGAGCACTCGAAAGACAGGTTCCAAAAATCAAAAGAGTTGCTGGACAGCTTGTCCAGAGGGTCAAAACATCACAGCGTACTAGGCCGCAAAATGTCTGCCAAAGTAGGAAGAGTGCAGTGTGGCACTTTTTTGAACAAAATCCTCATGATCAGGCCAAGGTTATCTGTAAGAAGTGCGCAAAGACCTTTAGCCGAGGGAAAAATCTGAAAAATTTGAATACCAGTTGCATGCTTAGACATTTAACCAGCATGCACTTGCAAGCGTGGACACAACACCAAACCTCAAGTGCCACATGTGCAACTGATCACAAAGAAGGTAGTCAGCAACGCTACATTGTTTCCCCCACTGTAAGCCCACCGGTTATCACAGCAGCAAATGTTGAGGTGTCGTTGCAAGGCCACAGCAGTCAGGGAATCCCACTGTTATATCAACGAAATACTGAGTCTAGGCCATCAGAAAGAACACCAACTCCATCACCATCATCAACCCTCTCTCAGTCCGCCCTGTCCACCGCTACTTCTACCATATGCAGCTCTCAAGTCCAGCTCACCCTCCCAGACACTATGAGTAGGTCAAGAAAGTACTCAGTCTCTCATCCGCGTACACTGGGTTTGAACGCCCACATTGCCAAACTAATCTCATTAGAGATGATGCCCTATCGGTTGGTGGAAAGCGCAGCTTTCCGTGAACTCATGGCCTATGCAGTACCACGCTATGACCTACCCAGTCGCCACTTCTTCTCTCGCAAAGCCATCCCAGCCCTCCACCATCATGTGAAAGACCGCATTGTCCATGCACTCAAGCAGTCAGTGAGTGGAAAGGTGCACCTCACAACTGATGCATGGTCCAGTCGGCATGGCCAGGGCCGTTACGTGTCCATCACTGCGCACTGGGTTAATGTGGTGGATGCAGGGTCCACAGGGGACAGCGGTGGTGGGACAGTGCTGCCTAGCCCACGGTATAGGAAACAGTTGGCTGTAGGCGTTCCACCCTCCTCCTCCTCCTCCTCCAGAAGCGAAAGCTCGTCCACAGAGTGCAGTCGTACGAGCACTCCATCTGCAACTGCCACTGTTGCACACGAGGTGTCCCCCTATCGAGCAGCTAGTGGAAAGCGTCAGCAGGCTGTGTTGCAGATGATGTGTTTGGGCGACAGACACACCGCCGAGGTGCTGGCCGAGTACTTGAAGCGACAAACTGAGTCATGGCTGGGCAGTGTACATCTTGAGGCAGGCAAGGTAGTTAGTGATAACGGCCGTAATTTTGTGGCAGCCATAGCCCTTTCAAAACTCAGCCACATACCTTGCTTGGCTCACACCTTGAACCTGGTGGTGCAGTGCTTCCTCAAAAATTATCCGGAGTTAACAGCCCTGCTCCAGAAGGTGCGAAGACTGTGCGCGCACATCCGCCGGTCGCCTGTACACTCCGTTCGTATGCAGAAGCTGCAGCGATTGCTCCACCTTCCCAACCACCGCCTCATTATCGACATTGCAACAAGGTGGAACTCCACCCTGCACATGGTGGAGCGGCTGTGTGAGCAGAGGCAGGCCATAATGCATTTGTGGGAGGATACACGGCCAGGCACTTTGAGAGCAGACATGGAGTTGACAGGTGTGCAGTGGTCGAAGCTGAAAGACCTCTGTAAAGTCCTTCAGTGTTTTGAGGAATGCACACGGCTGGTAAGCGCAGACGACGCCATCCTAAGCATGAGCATCCCACTTATGCGTCTGCTCATGCAAACTTTGACGCACCTTAAGGAGCAGGCGTCTGCAGCCAATGTTGACGAGGAGGAAGAGGTGGAGGGAATCCTTGATGACATTCAGCCATTGTCTGCTCAGGGACCTCTCCTGGACGAGTTGGAGGAAGAAGAGGAGGAGGAGGATGATGATGGGGATGATTACTTAGGGGAGGAGGATGCATCTCGTGGGGCAAGTGAAAATGTTGGCGTGGCAAGGTCTGGTACAGGGTTTGTGCGTGATTGGAGGGATGTGGATTTGCCAGAAAGTGCTCCTCCAACCAGCACTCGCAGTGCATCATTGACACCGGGAACATTGGCCCACATGTCAGATTATGCCTTGCGGATCATAAAAAGGGACCCCCGCATTGCCAAAATGATGAACGATGACGACTACTGGTTGGCCAGCATCCTGGATCCACGCTATAAAGGCAAATTACAAAACATCATGCCACAGGAGAACCTTGACCTAATATTGGCTAATAAACAAGCAACTCTGGTAAATCGGTTGCTTGAGGCATTCCCAGCACACAGCAGCGGTGATGGTTCTCACACGAGCCGTACGGGCCGGGGGCAGCTTGGCAGAGGTGTTCATGGTGCACACAGCAGAAGTGGCGTTGGAGACAGGGGTTTCATGACAATGTTGTGGACTGATTTTTCAAGTACCGCTCACACAACTGGTAATACTGCATCGATGGAAAGTGACAGGAGACAGCAGTTGTCAACTATGGTTACAAACTACTTTTCCTCCCATATCGATGTTTTCCCACACAGGTCATTCCCCTTTGACTATTGGGCTGCTAAACTGGACACCTGGCCTGAATTGGCACAATATGCCTTACAGGAGCTCGCTTGCCCAGCTGCAAGTGTGCTATCGGAAAGAGTCTTCAGTGCAGCTGGATCAATCCTGACAGAAAAAAGGACCCGTCTGTCAACCCAAAATGTGGATGATCTAACCTTCATTAAAATGAACCATGCATGGGTTTCCAAGTATTTTGTCCCACCTTCCCCTGATGACACATAGGGTGACAGAAAAATGGCTTGCTTTGGTCCACCTCTTCCTGGGACTTGACCTACTTCGCCTTTTGCATGAGCTGAATGTCCAACATCAGCATATGCCACTTTCTAAAACTCCCTAACTGTCCTGCCTCCCCCCCTATGGCCGGGGTCACCACCTAGCGCACGACACCGTGCGAGTGCCGTTGCCCTGGACAGGTGGGTAGGCCGACTCTTGGGCGCGGGCACTGGCACAGGGTCCCTCATAGTGCAATCAAGTCTCTGACGGTGGTGGTGCACACCCGCCGTCAGACACACCGCCGTACTATGAGGGGCCCAGTGCCAGTATCGACGCCCACGAGTGGGCCCCCCTTGCTTGGGCAGGGCCCCAGCATTTGCAATCTTTACCTCTCCCTGCTCCTCCGCTGTGTAGTCTGGGCCGTCAAATTCATACTGTGTCTGACACCGTCTGAGCCTGCCTCCTGATGTATAGACATATCTTTTGAATGTGTACGCTATCCATACATGTTATCCGGGGATACGGTACCCTTTCTCACCTTTGTGCAATCACTTGCAAGCCATACTGTGCCTGACACCGTCTGAGCCTGCCTCCTGATGTATAGACATATCTTTTGAATGTGTACGCTATCCATACATGTTATCCGGGGATACGGTACCCTTTCTCACCTTTGTGCAATCACTTGCAAGCCATACTGGGCCTTACACCGTCTGAGCCTGCCTCCTGATGTATAGACATATCTTTTGAATGTGTACGCTATCCATACATGTTATCCGGGGATACGGTACCCTTTCTCACCTTTGTGCAATCACGTGCAATCCATACTGGGCCTAACACCGTCTGAGCCTGCCTCCTGATGTATAGACATATATTTTGAATGTGTACGCTATCCATACATGTTATCCGGGGATACGGTACCCTTTCTCACCTTTGTGCAATCACGTGTAACCCATACTGGGCGTGAGAACGGCTGGCGAGCTGTTAAGCAAGCTACAGCACCTGTGGTTTGCACACGTAAGTTTTTCATTTTTTTCAGGAATGACGGTTAGGCCTAATTCCGGAACTGCGGTTGACCTGCACTTACTGGGAAATCATTGTTCGCGAGTAATAATTGTAATCAGTGATCCCCATCACTAACATTGTTCAGCGGGTTATCTGCACCTGTAAGCGACAAACGCTGGCCTTTTCAGTGTAGCGCACATGCAGCCACGGACATGTAAGGGCATTACACACCAGTTATTGGCCAATCTCATGTGCCAGAGCCTCACGTGTCCCTCTAGTAAGCCAGACTCGGACCGCGGGGCATGACGGAGTCTCGTTCGTTAACGGAATTAAGCTTGCAATGTGTGCATCTGTTCTGTAGCTGGCATGGTTGAGGTTGCCCGTGTTGAGTCAAATTACGCCGTAGGCTCCACTCCTGGTGGTGCCCTTCTGGACATTCCTTTAAGGTTCAGCTTTGCAACCATACTGCCCACGTAAATCAAACACTTTGCCTTCATGAACGCTGTTTGGAGGGTCATGACTCGTGGGAATAACGCCGCCCAATCAGTTAACCTGCTAGAGAGATCCTTCGTTGCTCCCAAGCATGACATCACACTCCCTAGGAGGAAGGTAATGCCACTGTGGCGACCGTACTCCTGGGGGCGACACAAGTGCACTGATGCCCAGCCACTGCTTGATGAATCTGCTGGTACATTGACCCAGACCACTACATTCCCCTCGCACGCTACCCGGCCTGAATCTGACCCTGATGAAACTCAGGTTACCCTTCCCATGTACAGTTCCATCTTACACGGTGACAAAGAGGAAGCTGCAGATGAAAGTGCAGGTTCGGCCCACCCGCCATCAGACACACCACCGTACTATCAGGGGCCCTGTGCCAGTGCCGTCGCCAACGAGTGGGCCCCCCCTGCTTGCTCAGGATCACAGCACTTGCAAGGTTGAAATACTGTGCAGTGAGATGGAAGATGGGGACGACGAGGAGTCCAGACTAGTACAGGGATTCCCTAGCGAGGAGACTTATTTGATTGTTTTCAATGTTGGGACAGCAATTTTTGGGGAGCACTATACTCTGGAGAATGATAGATGGGGCCCACCATACACTGGAACATTCCAAAGGTGGACATCAGACACTGGAGCAGCATTTACAGGGCCCATTATACACTAGAGAATTAGAAATGGGGCCCATTATGTTTGGAGCATTATTTGGGCCCATAAGACAGTGGAGCTTCATCCATGGGGACCAACATATACTGTAGCATTATGTGGAGCTAATCATATACTGTTTCAAACATTATATGGGACCAATGATTCTGTATGGAGAAATAGATGGGCCTCGTCATGAGATGTAAAAAGTGAAGTATTTTTCATTGTACTATACCGCTATTTCTCTGCCGTATCGGAGCATGATGAGTTGTGGTATTATGTGTTAAAGGGGCGCTCTTTCGCCCAGGGCACATGAAAACCTGGAGCCAGCCCTACCCCCCCACAACTTTAGCCAAATAACCCCCATTTTTCAGTGCGTAACTTGTATTATGAAGTTAATTAAGGTTGACCAGCTTAAGTAAGAAGAATTGATGCTTTTGGCATTCAAATGAGCACTGTAGGTGTGTTTCCTGTCCTCCTCTCACTGCCGACTTTTATTCCCCATTGACTTACATTGGGTTTCGTGTTTCGGGACGACCCCGACTTTTCCCTATAATCGGCCGATCTTGCTCGACCCGACTTTTGGAAAGTCGAGTTTCACGAAACGAAACTCGACCATAAAAAACCAAAAGTTGCTCAACTCTAATAATAAGTTGTGTTTTTTCTGTGGGGACGCCTCTCATACTATTGCAGTCTGCCCTAAACGAGAAAAGCGTTTTGCTCACACATTTGCGGTGGGCAGTGTACAGCCTAAGTTCCTTTTGGCGATTACCCTGATCGGCTCCTTGTCTACATTTTCCGCTAAGGCTTTTGTTGATTCAGGAGCAGCTTTGAAACTGATGGATTTGGACTTTGCTAAACGTTGTGGTTTTCCCATGATACCCCTGCGGACTCCTATCCCTTTGAGGGGTATTGATGCTACTCCTTTGGCGGAGAATAAACCCCAGTTTTGGACCCAGGTGATAATGCGCGTCGCCCCGGACCACCAAGAAAATTGTAAATTTCTGGTGTTGCATAATTTGCATGATATTATTGTTCTGGGTTTCCCTTGGTTGCAAACTCATAATCCTGTTTTAGATTGGAAATCTGTGTCTGTGGTGAGTTGGGGTTGTCAATGTGTTCTTCGTGACACTCCTGTTTTCTCCACCTCTCCCCAGTCTCATGATATTCCTGACTATTTGGCTGATTTTTCTGATGTATTCAGTGAGAGTAAGTCTGCATCTTTGCCTCCTCATAGGAGTTATGACTGTGCAATTGAGTTGATGCCCGGGTGTAAATTTCCCAAGGGTCGGTTTTTCAACTTATCGGTACCCAAACATGATGCTATGTGATCTTATATCAAGGAGTCGTTGGAAAAGGGTCATATTAGACCATCCTCTTCACCTTTAGGTGCTGTTTTTTTTTTTGTGGCCAAGAAAGATGGTTCATTAAGGCCATGTATTGACTATCGTTCCCTTAACAAAATCACTGTTAAATATCAGTACCCGTTGCCCCTGATTTCTGAATTATTTTCCAGAGTTAAAAGGGCCTGTTGGTTTACCAAGCTTGACCTCAGGGGGGCGTATAACCTTATTCGCATCAAGCATGGGGATGAATGGAAGACGGCGTTTAATACTCCGGAGGGACATTTTGAGTACCTGGTGATGCCTTTTGGGCTCACTAATGCCCCTTCTGTCTTCCAGTCTTTTATGAACGATATTTTCCGGGACTTTGTGGATAAGTTTTTGATCATTTATCTGGATGATATTTTGATGTTTTCCAGTGATTGGGATTCTCATGTGGAACATGTCCGGACTGTGTTCTGGATTTTGAGGGAAAATTCTCTGTATGTTAAGGGATCGAGGTACCTCTTTGGTGTACAGAGAATTTCATTTTTGAGATTGATTTTGTCCCCGTCTGCTATTGAAATGGACCCGGCCAAGATACAGGCCATTTATGATTGGGTTCAGCCCACTTCTTTGAAGGCTCTCCAGAAGTTTTTGGGTTTTGCTAATTTCTACCATAAATTTATAAGTAATTTTTCTGGTATTGTTAAACCACTGACTGATTTGACCAAAAAGGGCGCTGATGTGGTGAATTGGTCTCCAGAGGCAGTTTTGGCATTTCAGGAGCTTAAGCGGAGATTCACTTCTGTTCCGGTTCTACGGCAACCTGATGCCTCACTCCCATTTTAGGTGGAGGTAGATGCTTCTGAGATTGGTACAGGAGCCGTTTTGTCCCAAAGAGATACGGTGACTTCTAAGATGAGTCCATGTGCCTTCTTTTCTCGAAAATTCTCGCTATCTGAACGTAACAATGACATGGGGAATCGGGAATTGTTGGCCATGAAATGGGCATTTGAAGAGTGGAGACATTGGTTGGTGGGAGCTAGACATCAAGTTGTGGTCCTCACTGACCACAAGAATTTGATTTATCTTGAATCAGCTAAACGCTTGAATCCTAGACAGGCTAGGTGGGCCTTGTTTTTCACGCGTTTTAATTTTGTGGTCTCTTTTCTTCCGGGCACTAAGAATATTAAGGCGGACGCCCTTTCTAGGAGTTTCTTTGCGGATTCTCTTGATGTGACCGAGCCTACTACCATTATAAATGAGGGGGCAGTTCTTTTCGCCATCTCACCCGATTTGAGACGTGCTCTGGAGGAATTTCAGGAGGACAAACCTGAACGTTGCCCTATGGGAAAATTGTATGTCCCTGACCAGTGGAGGAAGAGAGTGATGTCTGAAATTCATTGCTCCGCATTGGCTGGTCGTCCAGGTATTTTTGGTACCAGAGATTTTGTGAGTCAGTCTTTTTGGTGGCCTGCCTTATCTCGTGATGTCAGGAATTTTGTGCAGTCCTGTGGGACTTGTTCTCGGTCCAAGCCCTGTTCTCATTGTAGTGGGTTGTTGATGCCCCTGTCGGCGCCCAGGAGGCCATGGACTCATATCTCAATGGATTTTATTTCTGATCTTCCTGTCTCTCAGAGGATGACTGTTATCTGGGTGATCTGTGATAGATTTTCTAAGATGGTCCATCTTGTACCACTCCCAAAGTTGCCATCTTCTTCTGAGATGGTGCCCATGTTTTTACAACAGGTAGTTCAGTTGCACGGGATTCCTGAGAACATTGTGTCGGACAGAGGAGTCCAGTTTGTTTCCAGATTTTGGAGAGCTATTTGTTCCAAACTGGGAATTCAGCTATCTTTCTCCTCTGCATTTCATCCTCAGACCAATGGGCTGACTGAGAGAAAAAAACAGACTTTGGAATCCTATTTGAGTTGCTTTATATCTGCTGATCAGGATGACTGGGTCTCATTTTTGCCCTTGGCCGAATTTGCGCTAAACAATAGGGCTAGTTCTGAAACTTTGATGTCGCCCTTTTTCTGTAACTTTGGGTTTCATCCTCGATTTTCTTCAGGGCAGGTGGAATCTCCGGCCTGCCCAAGTGTGGATTCTGTGGTAGAGAGAATGCAGCAGATTTGGGACCAAGTGGTGGATAAGTTGTCCCACTCTCAGGAAAAAGCCCAATGGTTTTCCAACTGGCATAGGACCATTGGTCCCCGGTTTAAAGTGGGGGATATGGTTTGGTTGTCTTCAAAGAATATTCCTATGAAGATTGCGTCTCCAAAATTCTAGCCAAGATTCATTGGACCTTATAAGATTTTGGAAATCCTTAATCCTATTTCTTTCCGTTAGGGTCTTCCGGTTACGCATAAGATTCATAACGTGTTCCATAAATCCTTGTTGAAGAGGTTTGTAGAGCCAGTAGTTCCCATGGCGGAGCGTCCTGATCCTGTATTGGTTAAAGGTAATTTGGAGTATGAGGTAGAGAAAATATTGGATTCTCGTTTGGCTAGACGGAGACTCCAGTATGGTCAAATGGAAGGGATATGGCCAGGAGGATAATTCTTGGGTCTCTGCTTCTGACATTCATGCCGAAAGATTGGTTCGTGCTTTTCACCGGGCCCATCCTGACCGGCCTGGTGCCGTGGATGAGGGTTCGGTGACCCCTCCTCAAGGGGGGGATACTGTTGTGAATTCTCGCTCTGGCTTCCCTCTGGTGAATACTGAAGGTAAAGGAGCTGGTCAGATTGACAGAGGGGTTGTGAGTTCTCTTTCTGGGCTCCTTCTGGTAGTTACTGGAGGTAGTGGTGCTGATCTGACTGACAGAGGCTTGCCACCTGATAATGAGGAAGACGATTGGAGATCTGGGGTTTCAGATTGGGATTTAAGACAGCCGACTCCCTCTATCCCTGCTGGTGTTTTTCTTCCTGTGCCTCCTGAGGTCTGATGTCTCCTGCTCTGTCCCTGCATGTTCAGCTAAGTGGTTCATTTGCTACTCTGTTTGCATTTGATCTGGTTTTGTCTATCTCTGCTTTGTACGGGTCAGCCAGCTCCGGCTGGGGCTGTGCTGAATCACCGCCCATATGTCACTGCTTGTGCCAGTTTGTTTTGTCCCCTGTTATATTGGTCTCCTTTTGGCTTTGCTTTCAGAATATACCAGAGTGCTGATATAGTGGGGGCGATGTCGTGCGACTTCAGTGTTTTTTGTGCATCAGATGTGTTGGACTTTTGCAGGGTTTTTCGTGTGATTACAGATACACTCTCTTTCCTTTCTTGTCCTGTCTAGTCAGTGTGGGCCCCATCGTTTGCTCAGTCTATTTTTCTGCCTGTGTTTGTGTTTTCAACTTGTCTCACCGACAATATATGTTTGGGGGGCTATCTATTACTTTGAGGTCTGCTCCGGGGCAGTTTAGATTTCCCCTTTCTTGTTTTAGGCTTAGTTAGCTCTCCGGCTGTGCCGAGGCGTCTAGGATCATCGTAGGTATGCTCCACGGTTACTGCTAGTTGTGTGGACAGGATAAGGGGTCTGCAATCTGCTTAGTTTCCAACCTCTGGTTTTCTGTGGCTTAGCCTGGGTCTGCTCTCCTCCTCGGTGACCCATTCATAACAGGGAACCTATCGGGGTTACACTCTGTCCCTAGGTTGGCAACCCCTATGGCAGGTATCCCCGACTTGGGACCTTCAGGTTCTGTACCTGGCACAACTTTTTCATCTTCCCCTGCAAATATATCTAGGGGAACCTATCGGAGTTACTCTGCCCCTAGGTTGGAGACCCCTATGGTAGGTATCTCAACATCTTCGGGTTCTACGCCTGGCACAGCCTTTACTGTGAGAGGGTTGACCTTGGTCTCCCACAAGAACCAAAACAGGGGCAAGTCTCTCCCCAACACAGACCTATATGGAAGGGTCTTCGCTACTCCTACCACATGTTTAAAGTCCCCACATGGTGTGGAAAATTTTACCTCCACAGTTGGATATTTATGGATTTTCCCATCGATATCCATCACCTTCACTTTCTGTCTTTTGGGGTTGTCCCCGGCAACAAGGAACCTATGGGCCAAAGTCACTTTGCTCCCCGTCTCCAGTAGAGGCTCTGTTCGGCACCCTTTCACAAGTACCTGAAACAATCGCGGTTCACTGCCGGCAGTGATCGTAGTAGTGGTACAGACTGGCTGGGCAGACATAGATATATGGCGAGTATACCTGCAGTCCATGGGCTCAGATGTTACAGAACAGTTGCTAGCCCCATGTCCAGGCTCATGACACTGCCAACACTCAACAACTGCAGCCCGACTAGACCTTGGAGCTGCTTTAGGGGAAATGGGAGTTTTACTACCCTCACTTTGGGTTACCCCCACATCACAGGCTTGGTCCTGGTTAACCCCAGCAGTGATTTGTGGACTTTTCCCATGCTCTGGTACAATGTCCTGAGCAGGTGTATACCACTCAATCAATCTTATCAGCAGGTCCATGGTGCCTAGGTCACTTAGCCCGACACAACGCTGCATGGCTGAGCCCGTACCATCCAATCGACCACCACTCTCTCTACCATCTCGGCATGGGTCAAAAACTTAGGCTGGAGCCACTCCTCCACCATCTGTAACAAGTCATTTGCCTGAGACGTGGAGGGCCGAGACTCTACATAGGACCACTCTTCATGACACTGCTGACAGCCCCTTACCTTAGGAGTCTCCTGTTCACACTGCTGAAGTTCGGTAGCTTCCGCTGCAGCACCTCTTGCTGCTTCTGGACCTGCAGCACCTCTTGCTGAAGCCATTGCTGACTGACAAACTGCTCCAAAAGCTCCTCCATTTCTCCAGCAGACTTGCTCACCAACATGCCTCAGTTCACACTGCCCGCATTCTCCACCGTATGTCGTGCTCCGGTAGCACATTGTGCAGAGATGAGGCAGTGACCCACAAAGTTCCAACACAAAGTCTCTTTAATGTGTTACTTCACAACATTAAATGTCTATTTCACACAAGTGCATAGCAACCATGTTAAGTTCACACACGTGCATAGCCTTAATGTCCAGTTCGCATAAACACAGCACTACATAGTACCCAGTATCCCAGTATCCTGCAGGTGGGCACATATTCTCTGGATTGCAGTCACAATACACGCAAGTTCACCTCTGACCAGTTGCCATGGGTGACTGTTACTGTCTCTCTACTCACATCTTTACACAGTCCATGATCCTTTTAGTTTGCAGCTGTTAAACACGCTGGACTTCCCTTTGGGCATAGGACAGTCTACCTCTGGTTCACCTCCAGGCACAAGACTGTCCACGCCCGAGACCAGTTTCCTTGGGCAACTGCAGTGCTGTGCATGCTACGTCTGCGATGGCAATGCACTCCCAAGGCCTCAATACACCTCCGTGCGTATCCTGTGGAGAACACACAGTGACCCTACCTGTGACACAGGTCACTGCCTCACACATACTAGAATAATGAAAAAGCAAGATGATTGCAAAGATACATAGCCTTTCATTTTCTGCTATGTGCCATTATTGTAACCCACATTAAAAAACTTATACAATTTGTACATTCTGGCAGAGAAATAACAAGTGCTATTTTTTGTTTAGGTACACAAACCATTCTTGTAATTTTGATTTACTTACCCTGAAATCAAATGGATGCCAGCTTCACCAGCCTCTGAGGAATTGGCAAGTTTAAACAAGTAATCAAAAGTTTCTTTGAACCAGTCTTCTTGTTGATGAAGTGGCGTGTCTTAACGAAACATAATGGATAATCATAAATACAAATTACTTAATAACAGGAGGTTAAACTTTCATATTTATTGAATGTCGCTTCTAAAGTCTTATGCAATAGTTAGTATATCAATTTTATTACATACATACGTGGTAAAAATTGTTGGTACCCCTCGTTAATGACAGAAAAACCCACAATGGTCTCTGAAATAACTTGAATCTAACAAAAGTGATAACAAATAAAAAAATCAATGAACATGAACAAATGAAAGTCAGACATTGCTTTTCAACCATGCTTCTACAGAATAAAAAAAAATAAAACTCATGAAATAGGCCTGGACAGAAATGATGGTACCCCTGAAAATAATGAAACAAAAGGGATATGCTAAATCAAGGTGTGTCCACTAGTTAGCTTCACAGTTGTCTATAATCTTGGAATCAGTGAGTGGGCCTGTATATAGGGCTAAGGATACTCACTGTGCTGTTTGGTGACATGGTGTGTATCACACTCAGCATGGACCAGAGGAAGCGAAGGAAAGAGTTGTCTCAGGAGATTAGAAAGAAAATTATAGCCAAACATGTTAAAGGTAAAAGTTATAAGATCATATCCAAGCAGCTTGATGTTCCTGTGACTACAGTTGCAGATATTATTCAGAAATTTAAGCTCCATGGAACTGTAGCCATCCTCCCTGGATGTGGCCACAGGAAGAAAATTGATGACAAATCAAAGAGACAGATAATATGAATGGTAACAAAAGAGTCCAGAATAACTTCTAAACAGATTAAAGGTGAACTACAAGCTCAAAGAACATCAGTGTCAGATCGCACCATCCGTCGTTGTATGAGCCAAAGTGGACTTCATGGGAGACCACACCATTGTTGAAAGAAATGGAGACCAACAATCAAAAAAAATGTCCAGGGCTTTCGAGCATGATCAGCGATACCCAGCGGGGGGGGGGCAGTAGCTGATAGGTGTCACACACAGCGATATCGCTGGTGAGATCGCTGTTGCGTCACAAAACTTGTGACTCAGCAGCGATCTCGCTAGCGATCTCGCTGTGTGTGACGGGGGCTTATAGGGTCCCTTCCCCTTGGCTTTCTTACGGCCACAGCGTGACAGTACAATTAGAAAAACAGTGAACAAATATGCCTTGTTTGCAAGGTTTCAAGGAGAAAGCCTCTTCTTTCTACAAAGAACATGGCAGCATGAGTAAAGTTCGCAAAGTTGCATCTGAACAAACCACAAGACTTTTGGAAAAATGTCCTTTGGACAGACGAGACCAAAGTGGAGATGTTTGACAATAATGCCCTGACCACATTTAGTCAAACCAAACAGAGCAAATCAGCACAAATACCATTTGTCAACCACTGTGGTGGAGAGAGAACACTGGGCAAAAGATGGGCACCACTAATAAATGGGAGGGTGCAGAAAGTGTGAAGAAGAGAATAAACTTGCTTCATAAATAGGAGAACCACAATATAAATATCACACACTATAAAGATAGGGATGTATTTGCCACATGGTAAAAATCGCTGATGTGAAAGTAGCCTAAGTCACTGCCGACAGTGTCTGCATTAGTCATACTCACCAATGGGGGAGTCAGCAATCAAAGTGCCTAGGGCAGCATAAACTCTAAGGGTACCGTTACACTTAGCAATGCACCAGCGATCCCGACAACGATATGGATCGCTGGTACATCGCTAAGTGGTCGCTAGTGAGCTGCCACACAGGCAGATCTCACCAGCGACATAGCAGTGGTTGGGGTCGCTACTTACCTGTCAGACGCGGCAATCCTGACGTTCTCCCGCCCACGTCCATGCGTCGCTTGTCGGCGCCACAGGAAGCCCAGCAGGAAGCGCCCGACGAGAAATGGTCCAGGACGTTCTCGCGCGATCAGCGATAATCAGCGGGGGAGCCGGTCGGAGGTGAGTATCACATGTAGCGATATCGCTAGCAATATCGCTGCTCCGTCACAAAAACAGTAACGTTACAGCGATATTGCTAGCGATATCGCTATGTGTAACGGGCCCTTAAATCCAGCCCTGGCTTTAGTGACATTTTTGCAAACATATTTTAGCCAAAACCAAGAATGGATACTTTAATTCAGTCCAGTATCCTCTATTGGCTTTGGTTAAAAAAATATATACAGTAAGTCCGGAAATGTTCCAACCTTCTCACTGTTAGCCAGGTTTTAGATGGAACCTGTCACCAGAAATAACATTGTTAACCTGCAAATATGCGGTTAATCTGCAGATCAACAGCATTATTATGTTGCCTGGCACCTGCACGTAGCCGAATGTAGAGGGCAGAAAATTAACTTTATTCACCCTGCCAGCATTCGGTATTCAGTCATAGGGGCGGGGGCAGTGCCGGCTCAGTCACGCTCTGAATATACGGAGCTGTCGATGTTACCATGCCCCCCACCCTGTCTGACACTGGCCCTATACTGCGGCTGGCTGTCAGTCAGGGGCTCTTGAGCGCTGCCTGTATTGGTGTCATCACCATAGAGCCAAAACACGTTAACTTGAAGAGTAACCACTGTTGTTTATTTTTTAATAAATTAAAAGCACACATAAAAATAAGAAATTTCTTTCTCCTCCGAAACTGATTAATTTTCAAAATTCCCAATTCCCAATTCACAGATAAAATCTATCTTTCACCACTTCCTGATCTTCGACATATGGATAAGTCATGGTGATTTTGTTTGATCCCCACTGGGTGTTCAGCAAATCATGACGACATCATGGTACACATATTTGGTATTGCTGAGTCTGAAACACCCCGAGCTATAAAACGATCCCATTAGTTAACCCCTTCAGTGAACACTGTAAAAATCATGCTTTTTCATAAGACTGAAGAACAAAAAGTGGGAAAAAAGATAAAGAAAACAAATGTAAATAAATAAAAATGGTATAGCTGAAAACATCATGTCCTGCAAAAAACAAATCGATACAGCTCCATAAGCAAAAAAATAAAAAGTTATTGCTCTCAGAATAAAGTGATGCAAAAATAATTCTTTTTGTAGAAAATAGATTTTATTGTGTAAAAGCACCAAAAACATAAAAAAAAATGTGGTATTGCTGTAATCACACTGACCCAAAAAATAAAGCTGCCTTACCAATTTTACCACACGCTGAATGGCATAAAAATACTAATTCCTGAATTGCTGTTTTTTGTTCTTTCTGCCTCCCAAAAATCAGAATAGAAAGCAATCAAAAAATGCTGTATGCCCGAAAATGGTACCAACAAAAATTTCAACTCGTCCTGCAAAAACAAGCCCTCATATGACTCTGTTGGCAGAAATAATGAAAAATTATAGCTCTAAAAATATGGCAATGCAAAAAATAGTTTTTGCAAATAAACACCATTTTTTAGTGTGACAGCAGTCAAGCATAACAAAAACTATAGAACTCTAGTATCACTGTGATCACACAGACCCAAAGAATAAAGTTACATAATCACTTATAATGAATGAGGAATGGCATACAAAATAAATAAAACAGATACTTCACCTCTGTTAATTCTGCCTCCCAAAGATTGCAGTAAGACTTGACACACATTAAACCTGCGCTCTACGCTGAGCTTACACCAGGGTTTCCATATAAATCTCTGAAATATATGATTCATACAGAATTCTCTTACAGAAAATTCCCTATAAGGGTGGTTTGACATTAGCGCTTTTTAAGCGCACGCACGGCCAGGGGTAGCTCCGCCCCCGAGCCGGCTCTCTGCCCGGCGTGCCCGCCCCTTGCTTGTAGCGCCGCCTCCTAGCACACAGCGGCGCCTGCGATCGGCGCACCCTATCTTTAGCATAGGGTGCGCAGATCGTGCGCAGGCCGTGCGCTAGTTGCGCTTTGACCTGCGCTGCGCACTTTTGACGGTGCGCCGTGCGCGCCAAAATCAACCTTTTCGGATTTTGGCGCGCACGGCGCACTGTCAAAAGTGCGCAGCGCAGGTCAAAGCGCAACTAGCGCACGGCCTGCACACGATCTGCGCACCCTATGCTAAAGATAGGGTGCGCCGATCGCAGGCGCCGCTGTGCGCTAGGAGGCGGCGCTACAAGCAAGGGGCGGGCACGCCGGGCAGAGAGCCGGCTCGGGGGCGGAGCTACCCCCGGCCGTGCGTGCGCTTAAAAAGCGCTAATGTGAAACCAGTCTAATAAGGCTGATGGAGTCAATATGGATGTTGTCTGGCCTGTGATCTGGTGTTGTTCCTCTTTTTAGGCATGCATAAAAGTGCAGTCTGCAACAGTTTTGCGCACCTCTGAAAAGGACCCTGCTGAACAGAGGTCAAACGAAGACCAAAGTAAAAACACGAAAATGCCCTATATCATAAACACAGAGGACCGTGATGCAAGCAGAAACTTATTCGATGTCTTTCTTCCTCACCCCTCAAGAGGAAGAAAGACATCGAAATGCGCGTCAAGGGGTACACTGGACTCTTCTGAACTCTGGATATTTATGATTGTCCCTGGCTCTTACCTGTTTACTCATGTGCTGTATTATTAGTTGATCTTGAGCTATGGAGTACACTATTTGTTTCTGGATTCTCCTATGAGTCATGCAATTTATGTACAGTTATGGCCAAAAGTATTGACACCCCTGCAATTCTGTCAGATAATACTCAGTTTCTTCCTGAAAATGATCACAAACACAAATTCTTTGGTATTATTATCTTCATTTAATTTGTCTTAAATGAAAAAACACAAAAGAGAATGCAGCAAAAAGCAAAACATTGATCATTTCACACAAAACTCCAAAAATGTGCCAGACAAAAGTATTGGCACCCTCAGCCTAATACTTGGTTGCACAATCTTTAGCCAAAATAACTGCGACCAACCGCTTCCGGTAACCATCAATGCGTTTCTTACAATGCTCTGCTGGAATTTTAGACCATTCTTCTTTGGCAAACTGCTCCAGGTCCCTGATATTTGAAGGGTGCCTTCTCTAAACTGCCATTTTTAGATCTCTCCACAGGTGTTCTATGGGATTCAGGTCTGGACTCATTGCTGGGCACCTTAGAAGTCTCCAGTGCTTTCTCTCAAACCATTTTCTAGTGCTTTTTGAAGTGTATTTTGGGTCATTGTCCTGCTGGAAGACCCATGACCTCTGAGGGAGACCCAGCTTTCTTACACTGGGCCCTACATTATGCTGCAAAATTTGTTGGTAGTCTTCTGACTTCATAATGCCATGCACACGGTCAAGCAGTCCAGTGCCAGGGGCAGCAAAGCAACCCCAAAACATCAGGGAACCTCCACCATGTTTGACTGTAGGGACCGTGTTCTTTTCTTTGAATGCCTCTTTTTTTCTCCTGTAAACTCTATGTTGATGCCTTTGCCCAAAAAGCTCTACTTTTGTCTCATCTGACCAGAGAACATTCTTCCAAAACGTTTTAGGCTTTTTCAGGTGAGTTTTGGCAACCTGGCTTTTTTATGTCTCGGGGTAAGAAGTGGGGTCTTCCTGGGTCTCCTACCATACAGTCCCTTTCCATTCAGACGCCAACGGATAGTACGGTTTGACACTGTTGTACCCTCGGACTGCAGGGCAGCTTGAACTTGTTTGGATGTTAGTCGAGGTTCTTTATCCAACATCCACACAATCTTGCGTTGAAATCTCTTGTCAATTTTTCTTTTCCGTCCACATCTAGGGAGGTTAGCCACAGTGCCATGGGCTTTAAACTTCTTGATGACACTGCGCACGGTAGACACAGGAACATTCGGGTCTTTGGAGATAGACTTGTAGCCTTGAGATTGATCATGCTTCCTCAAAATTTGGTTTTCTCAAGTCCTCAGACAGTTCTTTGGTCTTCTTTCTTTTCTCCATGCTCAATGTGGTACACACAAGGACACAGGACAGAGGTTGAGTCAACTTTAATCCATGTCAACTGGCTGCACGTGTGATTTAGTTATTGCCAACACCTGTTAGGTGCCACAGGTAACTTACAGGTGCTGTTAATTACACAAATTAGAGAAGCATTACATGATTTTTCGAATAGTGCCAATACTTTTGTCCACCCTCTTTTTTATGTTTGGTGTGGAATTAAATCCAATTTGGCTTTAGGACAATTCTTTTTGTGTTTTTTCATTTAAGACAAATTAAATGAAGATAATAATACCAAAGAATTTGTGTTTGCAATCATTTTCAGGAAGAAACAGTATTATCTGACAGAATTGCAGGGTTGTCAATACTTTTGGCCACCACTGTAATCCTATTTCAATATACATGCAGTACTTATCTCATTAGAATTCATCAGAGACAAGTCCCATCAGTGTCCGGTTTATTTATTGATTAACCTATCTTGCATCCTTCTTTGTACTATAATTACAGGTGCATCTCACAAAATTAGAATATCACCAAAAAGTTAATTTATTTGAGTTCTTCAATACAAAAAGTGAATCTCATATATTATATAGAGTCATTACAGAGGTATTTCAAGTGTTTATTTCTGTTAATGTTGATGATTATGACTTACAGCCAATGAAAACCCAAAAGTTATTATATCAGTAAATTAGAATACTTTATAACACCAGCTTGAAAAAATGATTTTAAAATCCGAAATGTTGGTCTATTGAAATATATGTTCAGTAAATGCACTCAATATTTGGTCGGGGCTCCTTTGGCATCAATTACTGCATCAATGTGGTATGGCATGGAGGCGATCAGCTTTTAGCACTGCTGAGGTGTTATGGAAGCCCAGGTTGCTTTGATAGCAGCCTTCAGCTCGTCTGCATTGTTGGGTCTGCTGTCTCTAATCTTCCTTTTGACAATACCCCATAGATTCTCTATGGGGTTAAGGTCAGGCAAGTTTGCTGACCAATCAAGCACAGTGATACTGTTGGTTGTAAACCAGGTATTGGTACGTTTGGCAGTGTGGACAGGTGCCAAGTCCTGCTGGAAATGAAATTTCCATCTCCAAAAAGCTTGTTGGCAGAGGGAAGCATGAAGTGCTCTAAAATTTCATGGTAGACGACTGCACTCACTTTGGCCTTGATAAAACACAGTGGACCTATACCAGCAGATGACATTGGGACGTCCGCACACCCAGGGCTGCGGGGTACTCGGTACCGGGCCCGGTGGATCTCAATGGGAGTTGTCACGGTACCTGTGACCCGGCCCGTGGCCCTGGGCGCCCATTGTAAATGTTCAGTGTCAATGAATAAGTCGTGACGCCACCTGTGGTGTTCGGCAATGTAGATGTTAAGCCGACGCTGCAGACAGATCCTCTGGGACAAATGGTGGGGTGCAGCAGTGATGGTATAGCCCTCCACAGGCAGGGCTGTAGTCCCAGGGCAGAGTGGATGTAGCGACACTTAGATGGTGTAGTGTTAGGCGCAGGGGATGTAGCAGTGCCGGGCAGGTTGATGCAGGAATAAGTGGAGGACACCTGAACATGTAGTCCCAAAGCTTTACTCACAGTCTGTTGTACAAACAGGTGCCTGCTTCCGTGCCATGTCCTCCGGGTCTGGGACTCAGTCAACCCCCAGGCCAGATGGAATACTCCTTTCCAAAACTCCGCCAACTTGTGCCTTTCTGAACATCTCCTCTTATAGCGCCTTTAGATGAAATACTCCTAGTACTGAGTTACACTGGAGTTCCTCTTGTCTGATGTTCCTATGAACTCTACTTGTACGGCAGACAGCTGTAGCCTGCTTCGGGGACTCTTTGCTACTAAGTCCCGGCTCACTATCCAGTTGCTGTTGCGCCCCCAAGTCTTGTGTGGGAATAAAGTGGTCACTACTTCTATTCCTCCGGTGTCTGCTGCAGGACCATTAGTATCCATACAACCTCGGGGACCGGGCCCCGGCCTTGCGCTTAGAACTTCTAGGAAGGGTTCTCTTCTCACCCACGTCCTCTGTTCTCTTTTACTCCTCACGTTCCGTACTAATCCTTTCTTTCTATGGAGAGTCAGGCTTTCAGTCTATGTTGCTCTCTCTCTCCCTTTCCCGTGCCAGCAGACACAGGTCACTGGGATCTGCTGCAGCACTTCCATCCATCTATCCCTCTCTTTAGGGATCTTCTTCTCACTCGCTCTCCAACCAACTACTGACTGACTTAAACTCTTCCCGCTCCTTGAAATGTAATCTAACTCCACCCACCTCCCAGCACGTTTCGCGTTCCAAGCAGGGAGCCACCAATGGGTGCTTTGCTATACTCCAAGCAGGGAGCCGCCGAAGGTGCTTTGCTACACTACTTTGTGGTGTGGGGTGCAGGTGTTGGAGCGTGGTCAGGAGTCTCCATCTTACCTAGATGGTGGGACACCACACCTCAGGAGGAGGTGCAGTACCTCTGTGGCGACTGAGCCTCAGGGGTGCCACAACATAGCTCCTCAAACCATCACTGACTGTGGAAAGCTTTTTTGGAGATGGAAATGTAATTATCCAGAGAATCTATTGGGCTCTTGTTAAGAGAAAGATGAGAGACACCAGACCCAACAATGCAGACGAGCTGAAGGCTGCTATCAAAGCAACCTGGGCTTCCATAACACCTCAGCAGTGCCACAGACTGATCGCCTCCATGCTATACCGCATTTATGCAGTAACTCATGCCAAAGGAGCAGACCAAGTATTGAGTGCATTTACTGAATATACATTTCAGCAGGCCAACATTTCGGATTTTAAAATAATTTTTTCAAGCTGGTCTTATAAATTATTCTAATTACTGAGATAATGACTTCTGGGTTTTTTATTGGCTGTAAGCCATAATCATCAACATTAACAGAAATAAACACTTGAAATAGATCACTCTGTTTGTAATGACTAAATAATATGAGTTTCACTTTTTTAAATTAACTTTTTGATGTTATTCTAACTTTGTGAGATGCATCTGTATTTGCACTATGCACTTTATCTATTTAAAATATTACTGCTATTTATCCCATTTATTTTCTATAGCAAGTAAAAATTTACTTTACAGGTAGCTACATTTTTTGGATGTGATATACCTTTATCCAAATTCCCTGACACAATGCTACTTTTTTGTCCAATGTGTGCTTGTTCCAATTCCTGTATGGACTGTTTTCATCTCCAATCACTTTTTAATGATTTTTTTTTAAATTGTGTGATCTAATAAAAAATATTTACTTGTTGTGCAACCCATGTTTGGAGGGCTTTTTTGCTCTACATAGGAGTCCAGAGTAACTCTGGTGCCTCATTATAGTGAATGAATCTCTTGGGAGTTTCATCTTAATTGCGTCATTCGGAGATTTAGATGAAAACCCGAGCACTATCCCAAATGTTATGTAAAATGTTCCCAATAAAATGTAAACACTCCCATCTGTCATCTCTTAATGGAAATATAGGGGGCTTCTACGTTACTAGTAGCACAAAGGTTCTGGAAAAGCACTATGGCTTCTCACCCCCAAAAGAAATACAGCAAATTCTGCACTCCCAAATATAAGTGCTCCCTTCCCTTCTGAGACCCATGCCTAAACCACATTTAGCATTTACATGTTGGGCATTTCTATAGCGGTGAGAACCCGCCTAATTTACGGGTGCATATCTTCAGAAGCATGAGCTGGGCATTACAGACTGGTCACTACAACGTACTGTGGGCACTACACTGTACAGGCACTACAATAGCAGATTTGTCATTTTCACTCAGCAACATGCACTACTGCTTATTTCCAGTAAACACCCATGGAGTCAAATAATCACTATAGATAAATTCCTACAAGGGTATAATTTCCAAAATGGGGTCACTTCAGGAGGTATTCTGCTCTTCCAGCACTTAGGGGCTCTGTATATGGAACCAGCAAAATATTCTAGGAAAATCTGAATCTCCAGAAGGCAAATAGCGCTCCATCCCTCTCAAGTCTCACCACGTGGCGAAGCAGTACTGTACTGCCACATATGGGGTATTTCCACGTTTAGCAGAAATTGTGGGACAAATTTTGGTGCCATTTTACCCATTTCCCTTTGTGAAATTGGAAAATATGTTGCTAAAACAAAATGTTAGTGGTAAAAATTTAATTATTCTTTCTTCACCGCTCAATGGTATAAAACTCTGTGACACACTCAAGGTGTCAATATGATATCTGATCCCTTAGATGAATTCATTGAGAAGTGTAGTTGGTAAAATAGGGTCACTTATGGGGGTGTCTGCTTTTCTGGCACCTCAAGGGTTCTCCCAGTGAGTCATGGCCCTCACAAACCATAACAGTAAGGTCTGCACTAAATTATGGTGCTCTTTCCCTTCTGTGCCTCAAAAGTAGTTCCCAATTTCATCTAGGGTATTGGCAAACTCAAGAGAAATTGTACAACGAACTTAGAGGTCACTTTTTTATTCTATTAGCCCTTATAAAAATTAAATATCTGGGGCTAAAACATTAGGTTACGTGCACACTTTGCGGATTGCTGTGCGTATTTTTCCACGCAGAATCTGCAGAATCCACAAGTACAATGACCTGCATTTTATCTGCGGATTTAGTGCGGATTTCCTGCAGATTTTATGAGGATTTTTCTCCTGCGTTTTTACACCTGCGGATTCCTATAATGGAATAGGTGTAAAAACGCTACAGAATCCACACAAAGAATTGACATGCTGCGGAAAATAAATTGCTGCCTTTCTGCGCAGAATTTTCCGCAGCATGTGCACAGCGGTTTTTGTTTTCCATAGGTTTACATGGCACTGTACACCGCATGGAAAACTGTTGCGGATCCGCAGGGCCAAATCCGCTGCGGATCCGCAGCCAAATCCGCAACGTGTGCACATACCCTTATATTAGCAGTAAAAATGTAACTATTCATTCTTCACCACTCAAAGGTATAAATTTCTATGTGGTGCATGTGGTGTCAACATACTCACTGCACCCTAGATGAATTCATTCAGAGGTGTAGATTGTAAAATGATGTCACTTATGGAGGGTTCCCGCTGTCCTGGCACCAACTCAGAGACTCTGCCAAAGTGACATGGCATCCTAATACCACTCCAGCAAAATCTGAACTCCAATAAGACTCTTTTTCCCTACTGAGCTTTGCACTGTGCAAAGTAGTTTTCAAACACCTATGTGGGATACAAGTGTATGCAAGAGAAATTGCACAACAAATTGTTTGGTCCATTTTGCTTCTGTTACCCTTGTGAAAATGAAAAATTTGAGGCAAAACCAACATGCGGGAAAAATTTATTTTTTCATTTTCACAGTTCAACTTTATAAACTTCTGTGTAGCACATTGGGGTTGAAAGTGCTCACCACACATCTAGATAAATTCCTTGAGAGGTCTAGATTCCAAAATGGTATCACTAATGGTGGTTTCCACTGTTTAGACACATTCAGGAACGCTCCAAACCCGACATGGTGTCTGCTAACGATTCCAGCAAACTTTGCATTCAAAAAGTCAAATGGCTCTCCTTTCCTTCCGAGCCCTGCCGTGTGCCCAAACAGTAGTTTTCCTACATATATGGGGTATAGGTGGGAGAAATTACAAGAACAAATTTTGTGGTGCATTTTCTCCTGTTACCTTTGTGCAAATGCAAAATTTGGTGCTAAAAGAACATTTTTGTGGGAAAAATGTGATATTTTATTTTCATGGCTTTACGATATAAACTTCTGTGAAGCACCCGTGGGTTCAAGGTGCTCAGCACATATCTATATACATTCCTTGAGGTGATCTAGTTTCCAAAATGGGGTAACTTGTGGGGGGGGGGGTTTCCACTGTTTACGCACATCAGTGGCTTTCCAAATGTGACATGGCATCCGCTCTCGATTCCAGATATTTTAGGATTCAAAAAGTCAAATGTTGCGTCTTCAAAGCCCTGCCATGCAACCAAACAGTAGTTTTTCCCCACATATGGTGTATTGGCAAACTCAGGAGAAATTGCACAACAAATTTCTGGGACCATTTTCTCGTATTACCCTTTTGAAAATAAAATAAATGTGGTCTAAAGAAAAAATTTGTGAAAAAAAGTAAAATGTTCATTTTTTACTTCCACGTTGCAATAATTCCTGTGAAGCACTTGAAGAATTAATAAACTTCTTGAATGTGGTTTTGATGACTTTGATGAATGCAGTTTTTAGAATTGTCACTTGTGTGTATTTTCTGTTACATAGGCCCAACAAAGACACTTCAAATGTGATGTGGTCCCAAAAAAACTTGTTTTGTAAATCTTGTTGGAAAAATGTTAATTCCATCATTGCTCTTTTAAAAAACGATATACACTGCCAAATGTACTGTATAATTACCGTTCTATTCACTGTGACATAAAAAAGAAGAAGAAACATGTATTTTATGTAACTTCTATTGTTCTATTATTTCTTTTATATTCACCTCCCCGTCTGTCTATGTAAAATTGATACATCTGTTCAACGGGTTTTTTATGTTTTTAATTGTTTTGCACACTGTTTTGTTTTCTTTCCCAGTCTGAGGAAGGTCTGAGTTATAGACCGAAACGTCACAAGATATTGGGATTACCTTATGCTTAATAAATTATCTGCATACACCATTTTTGAGTGCCGGAATTTTTATATTGTATGGTTTAAGGAGTGGTATCCTTTTCCGTGCACCTTCGGTCAACGCAGTGACGTGTATCCTATTTTTACTGATTAATTTTTTTTACCCTTCTAACTTCCTAATATTTTTAAGAAATTATGCTGATATAAAGAAGAGACATGGGAAATATTATTTATGATCTATTTTGTGTGAAATAACACTGGTTTAGGGGCATAACAATTACCGTTTATACACGTGAGTTTAAGTCGACCCGAGTACAAGCCAAGGCACCTAATTTTGCCACGAAAAACTGGGTAAACTTATTGACTTGAGTATAAGTCGGGTATGCATTGTCCCCTCATCCCTATACTTGTATGCATGGCTCCCCCATCCCTGTCCTTGTATGCATGGCTCCCTCATCCCTGTCCTTGTATGCATGGCTCCCCTGTTCCTGTCATTGTATGCATGGCTCTCCCGTCCCTGTCATTGTGTGCATGGCTCCCCATCTCTGTCCTTGTATGCATGGCTCTCCAGTCACTGTCCTTGTATGCATGGCTCCCCTGTCTCGTCCTTGTATGCATGGCTCTTTATCCCCTATCCTTGTATGCATGGTTCCTATAAAAAAAATAAAAACATCCTACCTACCTTGCCTGCATGCCCTCACTGCTTCTCGTTCCAGGATGAATATTCTCTCCACGACTATGGGAGTGGAGAGGCATGAATATTCATTACCTTAATGAGCGGGGCCACGTGATCGCTCGGCCGGAAGAGCTGCTGGCGCCTGACGAACGAGATGCAGCGAGGGCATGCAGGGAATGTAAGTAGGATGTGTGCTGGAAGCCGGCGACTGTGGCTGTCATTGTGCGCTATTACAGAGAAATGAATATTAATTTCTGTTTAGCAGTGGCACAGGCTTTAGCCAGAGAGGCCGGCTCCTGCCTCTGTGACCTGCTCTGCCGCTCCCCCTCCCCCGCCATCTTTCTGGCACAGCTGACTTGTGTATAAGTCGAGGGTGCGTTTTCAGCACAAAAAATATGCTGAAAAACTCAGCTTATACACGAGTATATATTCTAAAAGTTTGAAAATCGCAAAATTTTCAACATTTTTTCCAAATTTTCGACATTTTCACAAATAAACACTAGTCATATTGAACAAATTTTTCCATTATCGTGAGATACAATATGTCAAAAAAAACAGTTTCAGACTCAATGGGATCCGTTGGAGTGTTCTAGAGTTATTACCCTATAAAGTGACATTGGTCTGAATTGTAAAACTTGGCCTATTTATTATTATTATTATTATTTATTGTTATAGCGCCATTTATTCCATGGCGCTTTACATGTGAGGGGGGTATACATAAAAACAAGTACAATAGTCTTAAACAATACAAGTCATAACTGGTACAGGAGGAGAGAGGACCCTGCCCGCGAGGGCTCACAATCTTCAAGGGATGGGTGATAATACAGTAGGCGAGGGTAGAGCTGGTCGTGCAGCGGTTTGGTCGATCGGTGGTTACTGCAGGTTATAGGCTTGTCGGAAGAGGTCACATTTATGAATGTGAAGGCTGGCTTGGGGTGAAGAGGTTAAGGTCCCGTCACACCAAATGATGCACCAGCGATCCCGACAATGATACGACATGGTCAGGATCGCTGGTGCATCGCTACATGATCGCTGGTGAGCTGCCAAACAGGCAGACACACCAGCGATCAGGAGCAGCGAGGACGCTGGTAACCAAGGTAAATATCGGGTAACTAAGAGCGCGTGTCTCTTAATTAACTGCTGTGTACCTTGGATACCAGGTTGCTTGCGCTGAGAGTTGGTATTCAAGGTAAAAATCGGGTAACTAAGCGCGCGGCACTTAGTTATCCGCTGTTTACCTTGGATACCATCTCCCAGCGCGAGCACGCTGGTATCCACGGTACACAGTGGGTAACTAAGCGCCACGCGCGCTTAGTTACCCGATATTTACCTTGGATACCAGCTCCAGCGTCTGTTTACAGCCCTGGGAGCTCACTGATCATTGGTCTCCAGCTGCCTCACGCAGCGATGCGTTCTGACCAGCGGGAGACCAGCGATCAAAATATGGCCCTGGACATTCCTGCACGATCAGCGATACCCGGTAGGGGGGCCGGTTGCTGATGCATGCCACACACAGCGAGATCGATAGCGAGATCGCTGATGCGTCACAAAATCAGCGATCTCGCTATATGTGACGGACCCCTTAATGAATACAGATTTTTCCATTACTAAAATAGATGACAGTTGGTATTCATAAAGTTTCATGGAGAATGTAACTGTTGTTTCATTGAGATTTATCAATGCAAAGTATTTATGATAGATGTCTGGTGTAAATTCATTTTATACCAGATAACTATCTTACTTTACAAATAAGGAGACAAGGCTTCAGTGTGGCTTGTTTATTTATTTATTTATTTTTAAATCCTCTACCTCTATTATTTATTTATTGTACTCATTTATATAGCGCCATTAATTCCACAGCGCTTTCCAGACATTATTGGCACTGTCCCCTATGTGGCTCACAATCTAAGTTCCCTACCAGTATGATTTTGGTATGTGGGAAGAATCCAGAGAACCCAGAGGAAACCCACACAAACACGAGGATAACATATAAACTCCTTTCAGATGTAGTCCTTGGTGGAATTTAGAAAAGTTTAGGAAAAGGTTTTACCTGGCATTTTGTGCCCAAGCCAGATTCATCAACATGTTCCCAGTAGAGATGAGCGGATTTGTTCGGATTTTGGCCCCGAATCTGATTTTTACTTCGGGCCATATTCGAACACTATTCATGCCGAATGTATGTTTTATGATCAATTCCGAGCTTTTCAGTAAATTCTACTCCCATTGACTCTAATGACGTTCGGCTGTGTTCGACGAATATTGCAAAAGCAATATTTGAATTCTGATCGTATTCGGAACTAAATCCGAACAAACTAGCTCATCTCTAGTTCCCAGCAACTCATTCACCAGTGGAACTCAACCTGGACGTTTTTTTTATTTTTGTTTTATTACAGTAAAACGAGGGCTTCGGGGGAATAGGTGTTTGGTGAGTATAACTGTGTTTGATATTTTTAAATAAAAAAGTAAAACTGTGTTTTGTTTTACTTCTAATAAAAGACTTTATTCTGGCTGTGTCTTTATTTACCATGTACAGTGGATACTCAAAGTATTCAGACCCCTTTAAAATTTTCACTCTTTGTTTCAGTGCAGCCATTTGGTAAATTCCAAAAAGTTCATTTTTTCTCATTAATGTACACTCTGCACCCCATGGTGACTGAAAAAACCCCCAGAAATGTAGAAATTTTTTAAAAAAAGATGGTCATAAGTATTCAGACCCTTTGCTCAGACACTCATATTTAAGTCACATGCTGTCCATTTCCTTCTGATCCTCCTTGAGATGGTTCTACTCCTTCATTGGAGTCCAGCTGTGTTTAATTAAATTGATAGGACTTGATTTGTAAAGGCACACACCTTGTTAGGTATCAGATTTCTGGCTCTGCACAGCAGGAATCCAGAGCCATACATTCAGCGGTCTCCCATTCTGCTCCAACCGCTCAGGGTCCTGCTCAGCAATCCACAGCAAGCCAGGAATGCTGCTCAGACTTGTTCTGTGAGCCTGGATGTTGCTATCACCTCTGGTGCAGCAATGGTAGCGCAACCTGCTCAGCAGGGAACCGCTCCAGAGGCTAAGTCCTCGTGCCGTGCTACTGGGCATGCCCGCAACTTGACCTCTAACTGGAGAGCAGAGGTCACGTGCTCAGGTCCTGCGTCGGATCTGATTGGTTCCTTCCAGGGTACTGGAAGGTCCCGGAAGCACATGGCTATAAAAAGCCCGCATGGTGGCTCGGCCATGCGCTAGTGTAGCATATTATGCTGTGTGTGTATGGTGATGGATGCATGGACTGGTGACTGACTTATTAAGAAACACCTTCCCTCTGATAATACGAATGGTGACAAAGTGTTGGTTAGTCAGCGCCAGATTGTGGCAAGCTACACGTCACTGTGCCTCCTGCACTGCACACTAGCGTCCGACGGTGTCCGGTCTTCCGGCGACGTCGTGCAGCAGCTATAGTTACTGCCGCGCTGCGGTAGCAGCGTCCATTGGCGATTGCGGCTGCAACGCCACTCGCTGGTCATCCTGTGAGGTTAACAAGGCCAGCATCCTTACATTCTTTATTGTAAGGCGACTCTGTGTCTTAACAGAGCCGCTCTTAGCATTCGGGTGACGTTAACCCGAGCGCAGTACCTTACCTTTTGGTGCATCTGCCATTGTCCAGCAGCGGTCTTACCATCTACCACACGGTGGACCCCGGGCGGTGAACGCACCTCCTATTATTTATATCTGGTGCGTTCCGCCGACCCTAACACACCTGTCTATATAAGACCTCACAGCTCACAGTGCATGTCAGACCAAATGAGAATCAGGAGGTCAAAGGAACTGGCCAAGGAGCTCAGAAACAGAATTGTGGCAAGGCAAAAATCAGGCCAATGTTACAAAAGAATTTCTGCAGTACTCAAGGTTCCTAAGAGCACAATGGCCTCCATAATCCTTAAATGGTAGAAGTTTGGGACCACCAGAAATCTTCCTAGATCTGGTCGTCCAGCGAAACTTAGCTATCATGGGAGAAGAGCCTTGGTGAAAGAGGTAAAGAAGAACCCCAAGATCACTGTGACTGAGCTCTACAGATGCAGTAGATGCATCACCTGCCCAATACAATCCCAACAGTAAAACATGGTGGTGGCAGTATCATGCTATGGGGGTGTTTTTCAGCTGCAGGGACAGGACGACTGGTTGCAATTGAAGGAAACATGAATGCGGCCAAGTACAAAGCTATCCTGGATGAAAACCTCAGTGCTCTGGCCCTCAGACTAGGCTGAAGGTTCACCTTTCAACAAGACAATGACCTTAAGCACACAGCTAAAATAACAAAGGAGTGACTTCAGAACAACTCTGTGACCATTCTTGACTGGCCCAGCCCGATCCCTGACCTAAACCCAATTGAGTATCTCTGGAGATACGTGAAAATTGCTGTCCACCAACGTTCACCATCCAACCTGACATAACTGGAGAGGAGCAGCAAAGAAGAATGGCAGAGGATACCCAAATCCAGGTGTGAAAAACTCGCTGCATAATTCCCAAGAAGACTCAAGGCTGTACTAGCTCAAAAGGATGCTTCTACTCAATACTGAGCAAAGGGTCTGAATACTTATGACCATGTGATAGTTCAGTTTTTCTTTAATAAATTTGCAAAAATGTCTGCATTTCTGTTTTTTTCAGTCAAGATGGGGTGCAGAGTGTACAATAATGAGAAAAAAAACCTCTTTTATAAATTTACTAAATGGCTGCAGTGAAACAAAGAGTGAAAAATTTAAAGGATAGTCAATAGAAGGATGAGAGACACCAAATGCAGATGAACTGAAGGCTGCTATCAAAGCAACCTGGACTTCCATACCACCTCAGCAATGCCAAAGGCTGATCGCCTCCATGCCACGCCGCATTAATACAGTAATTGATGCAAAAGGAGCTTCGATAGAAGTATTGAGTGCATTTACTGAATATACTGTACATTTCAGTAAGCCAACATTTTGGATTGTAAATAGTGTTGAGCATTCCGATACTGCAATATCGGGTATCAGCCGATATTCGCGGTATCAGAATTCCGATACTGAGTTCCGATACTTTTAGTATATCGAATACCGAAATCGGAAGTTCCCATAATGCAATGAGCCAGTTTGATTTTATTCAGCCAATGAGGATCCTAAGAAGTGTGGGCACATCCTGTTAGAGCATGTTAGGCATGTAACTACTGGCAAGGCTGTGATTGGCTGCTGAAATGATGTCATGATGCACTATAAAAGCCGCCGCCATTTTGGGTTCACTCTGCTGTGAATTCAGTTAGGGATAGGACGCTGCTGTTCTGAGGGACAGTGTGACCTAGCGATTTGCTATTTTGTGCTTTACCCAGGCTACTTTATCAATCGCTGTAGCTTTCTTTTGCCTTGCAGCACTGTTCACGGCTGTCTGCGAGGTCTCTGTGTGTGAGTGCAGCTCACGCTGTAGCGTGTTCAGCAGCCACCTCCGGTTGTAGTCCGCTCAGCGTGCGTCACTGCCTCATACATTGTCCTTTTTTGCATTAGTGCTGCTCATTTTTCCAGATTTCTCCTATTAGTGTGGTTCCATCCGTATCCAGCTAGAATATTTGCAAACACTATAAAGGAGTAGATAGAGGAGCCTTTCTGCTGGCTTTTGCCCTGCAACCCCAGCCAGATTAGTATTAGCCTATTTTTTGGAGCCTCATCTATTGCATTGTAGGTTACCTTCCTGCATTGTAATAGCTACAAAAAGTTTGTGATACTATCGGTTTTACATCTTTGGGCACATCCAGTGTCTTTTTGTGAAAAAAAAAAAGTTAATAGAGTTCACCAAACACTCCACTTTACAGTTGTGTAGGCCACATTAGCTCATATTAAAGTCTAGTGCACACTTTATAAAATTAGTTTTTCTTATACCTGTTAGCAGCTGTTCAGTACTTTTCTGCCTATCTTTATCAGTCTACAAAGATGAAGAAGGCAGGGAGTAAGGCACGTGGTCGTGGGCGTGGAGTCTCTGCAGGGAGATGATGTGGGCAGGGCCGCCATCAGGGCATTACTGCCCTGACTGGCATATGGGGCCCGGTGGGCAGAGGGGGCCCACATCGGGCCTGGTCTCCTCTGCTCACTGGGCCCCTAACGGCAGGTAAACCAGGCCCTTAGCGCGGCGCTGCGGGCGGCAGCTAAACGCTATTGACATACGGGCCCGGCGGCCCGCACGTCACTAGTTAACAGCCGCCAGCCAATAGGAGGTTAGCAGCTGACGTCAGCTGCAGCGCGCACCTCGCCGGCATCTGACGTCAGTGTCAGTTGCCAGCTAGAGCTCGCTGCAGCATGGAGGGACGGAACTTCGCTCGCCGCTGGAGCGCGGCCAGGTAAGGAGAATTTGCTTTGTTTTTTTTTTTTACAGCGGCGATCCAGGGGGCCCGGGGGCAGAATGCTGGACTGGGGCAGAATGCTGAACATGGGGCAGAATGCTGGACTGGGGCAGAATGCTGGACTGGGGCAGAATGCTGAACATGGGGCAGAATGCTGTACTGGGGCAGAATGCTGAACATGGGGCAGAATGCTGAACATGGGGCAGAATGCTGGACATGGGGCAGAATGCTGAACATGGGGCAATATGCTGGAGACTGGGGCAGAATGCTGAACATGGGGCAGAATGCTCCACTGGGGCAGAAAGCTGAACATGGGGCAGAATGCTGCACTGGGGCAGAATGCTGGACTGGGGCAGAATGCTGAACATGGGGCAGAATGCTGGACTGGGGCAAAATGCTGAACATGGGGCAGAATGCTGGACTGGGGCAGAATGCTGGATATGGGGCAGAATGCTGAACATGGGGCAGAATGCAGAACATGGGGCAGAATGCTGGACATGGGGGCAGAATGCTGGAGACTAGGGCAGAATACTGGAGACAGGGGCAGAATGCTGAGCATGGGGCAGAATGCTGGAGACTGGACTGGGGCAGAATGCTGAACATGGGGCAGAATGCTGGACTGGGGCAGAATGCTGAACATGAGGCAGAATGCTGGACTGGGGCAGAATGCTGGATATGGGGCAGAATGCTGGACATGGGGGGCAGAATGCTGGACATGGGGGGCAGAATGCTGGACATGGGGGGCAGAATGCTGGAGATGGGCAGAATGCTGCACTGGGGCAGAATGCTGAACATGGGACAGAATGCTGGACTGGGGGAGAATACTGGACTGGGGCAGAATGCTGGACTGGGGCAGAATGCTGAACATGGGGCAGAACGCTGCAGACTGGGGCAGAATGCTGAATATGGGGCAGAATGCTGCACTGGGGCAGAATGCTGGACTGGGGCAGAATGCTGAACATGGGGCAGAATGCTGGATATAGGGCAGAAAGCTGAACATGGGGCAGAATGCTGGACTGGGGCAGAATGCTGGACATGGGGGCAGAATAATGGACATGGGGCAGAATGCTGGAGACTGGGGCAGAATGCTGGACTGGGGCAGAATGCTGAACATGGGGCAGAATGCTGGATATGGGGCAGAATGCTGGACATGGGGGCAGAATGCTGGATATGGGGGCAGAATGCTGGATATGGGGGCAGAATGCTGGAGACTGGGGCAGAATGCTGGAGACTGGGGCAGAATGCTGGAGACTGGGGCAGAATGCTGGAGACTGGGGAAGAATGCTGGACTGGGGAAGAATGCTGAACATGGGGCAGAATGCTGGACTGGGGCAGAATGCTGAACATGGGGCAGAATGCTGAACATGGGGCAGAATGCTGAACATGGGGCAGAATGCAGGACATGGGTTAGAATGCTGGACTGGGGCAGAATGCTGAACATGGGGCAGAAAGCTGGACATGGGGCAGAATTCTGGACATGGGGGCAGAATGCTGGACATGGGGGCAGAATGCGAGACACTGGGCAGAATGGAGATACGGGGCATGATTGGAGACAGATGGGGCAGGGTTGGAGACAGATCGCACAGGATCATGGGGCAGGATGGATATGATGGAGATCATATTGGGAAGAATGGATACTCATGAGGGCGGGATGGGAGAACATATGGCTAAAGCCAGGAATGAGACACGTGGGGGTCAGGATGGGGGATATTATTACCATAGGGGCTAATTAAGGGATATTATTATTGCAGTGATGTATTTAATTTTTTGAGGATACTGTTTCAAAGGGGGGGGAGGCTGTCCTGTTACTGTGCAGAGCGACACTATGTCGCCTTTTTTCTTTATGTGGTGTAATGTAGAAGTTGGGAAGAAATAAGTAATGTGTTCTGCAAGCGGAGCTGTAGATAACTGTGTTATTTCCTGCAGAGACGAGCCCTGGCTGGAAAACGTGATGGCGATCTGTGCTGGATGAATGAAAAGCAAGGATGAAGGACTTCACCTAGAGACATCACTGGTGAGTTAGTGTGTTACCTGTACACTGACACTATACATTGTGTACTATATACAGAGGTCCTGTGTATAATGTCACCAGTGATCACTGTGTTACCTGTACATTATATACAGAGCTCCTGTGTATAATGTCAGTGATCAATATATTACCTATACACAGACACTGCATACTAAATTCAGATCTCCTGTGTATAATGCCACTTATGGTGATAGTATTATTTTTTTATTAATGATCAGTATTGTAGTATTCAGTCACCATGTGGTGGTAGTGTGTGGTCTGGGCATGGTGCGGTGGTATTTGTCCCTTGTATGTGCTATTATTTGTCACTTTGTGGTGGTAATATGTGGTCTGGTCATGGTGTGGCAGTATTTGTTCCTTGTATGTGGTATTATAGGTCACTATGTGGAGGTAATATGTGGTCTGGACATGGTGGTATTTGTTCCTTATATGTGATATTATTGGTCATTTTAAAAATTGAAAAATAAATAAAAATATACCTAAAGTGTATTGCATATTTTAACAAATATTTAATAGGTTACAGTAGGGTACAGCCCGGCCATAAGTGTCTACCCTGTTATGGTGTTGGCTTAAAAAAATCTTTTGTCCAAAGCAAAAGCTGCCGGCTATATGTGTGATCTGGTGATGGGAACTGTTAATGTGTGATAGGTGAGAAGCGGAGTTTTTCCAAGAGAGAGCGGTGGGACTCTGGACAGTTTGAGGGGTGGAGCCTGGGCGGGGTCTTAAGGGGGCCCCGAAAATTTTGCCAGTATGGGGCCCCGAAATTCCTAGTGGCAGCCCTGGACGTGGGGATTCTGTGCCTGCTGTGGGCACTAGGGACTCAGCATCCCCCAGTTTTCCCAGGGAACAGTCTTTTATGCGCAGCTTTGTAGGAGCTCGCCGCTGCTGCGGGACGAACAAATTGAAGCCGTTGTCGGATAGATGGCAGCTAATGCATCGACTTCAATTAGTTCCAGATCCTCTCAGGTACAGAGCACCCATCTGTCTCTTCACCACCTGCCAAATTGCCCAGGCAATCAGAGAGCCCTGGACAGGAGCCATCTCTACTTCTGTTCTCTGAATCTGTTGGCTTGGAAAGAGGGGGCCAGCCAAGCAGCATTCGAGAATTTGAAGAAGAGGTAGTATGCAGTGATGCGCAACAGCTTTGTCTCTCTGAATCTGAAGAGGCAGGTGGGCCAGTGCCTATGGTCAGCACACCTCAGTACGCATCTGATGATGAGACTCAGGTGCCACTTTCTGGTGCGTACTGTGCTGTCGAGACTACCCAGGAGAAGCAGTCATTTGAAGAGGGTAGTGTAAATGATGAGGTCCTTGACCCATCATGGCGTGAGGTACAGGAAGGTGGTGGGAGCAGCTCTGAGGAAGAGAGTCCCCGAACGGCCAAAAAAGGAGGGAGAGGGAGGGGGCAAACTCGGTTGCCTGTAGCCTCCACTTCGGCACCCATTAGGAGCATGCCTCTTCTAAAACCCAAAACGGGCGCTCCAAAGACTTGCAGTGCCTGGTCCTTTTTTTTTTTTACACAGTTGCAGATGACATTTGCTTTGTCAAATGCAAGCTGTGTAATCAGAAAGTGAAAAGAGGGAAAAGTGTCAGCAACCTCAATACCACAAATATGTGGAAACATGTGCGGACCAAGCACGTGGTGGAGTTACAAAGACACACTGAAGACCTAGGCCAACCTACAGCGCCACCTACCACCTCTTCAGCTCCTGTTGTAGCCACTTCCTCCAGCTCACACACAGCTGGTTCGGCTTCCTCACAGGATCGCCATGGAAGAACCTCTGGCACTGTTGTACAGAGACACAGTGTCATTCCACCCACAGCACCACATTCCCTGTCATCCTCACACTCCCAGGCCAGTCTACAGCCATCGGTAGCACAGGCATGGGAGAAAAGGCGCCCATACTCGGCAAACCACCCCCGAGCACAGGCTCTGAATGCTGGAATTGCAAAACTACTGTCCCTTGAAATGCTCTCATTCAGGCTGGTGGAGACTGACACCTTCCGTAACTTCATGGCATTGGCAGTCCCACAATACAACGTGCCCAGCCGCTTTTATTTCAGCAGGCAAGTCATCCTTGCCCTGCAAAAGCATGTGGAGGGAAAAATTAAACATGCGCTACTAAACGCCGTCAGTAGCAAGGTCCACCTGACCACCGATGCGTGGACCAGTAACCATGGACAGGGACGATATCTTTCCCTCACTGCCCATTGGGTAAATGTTGTGGAGCCGGGTACAG
Organism: Dendrobates tinctorius; assembly: GCF_039654945.1. Classification (NCBI taxonomy): domain Eukaryota; kingdom Metazoa; phylum Chordata; class Amphibia; order Anura; family Dendrobatidae; genus Dendrobates; species Dendrobates tinctorius. The sequence goes on along the minus strand of NW_027361714.1, from coordinate 76,163,008 downwards.
ATCTTGAGAGTGGTGCTGTACGTGTTCTGCCAACTCCAAGGATTGCAGGAATCCAGTCTGTACACATTGACTCCTCCTCATACTCCTGCTCCTCTGAATCAGCGCTGCAGGAGCCGTCACAGTCTACCTCCACATGGACCCATGAACGCTTAGGCCTCTTTCACACTTCAGTTTTTTGCATCAGTCAAAATCCGCCAAAAGGACGGATGCTGGATCCGTTTTAGAACTGATGATGACGGATGCCACCCATCCGTTTTTTTAACGGATCCGCAAAATGAAGAATTTTAAAGGAATCGCAGCCTGGAAAAGGGGAGAGACAGAGAGAGAGAGAGAGATTTTTTTTTTTGTCCGGCACCCAGAAAGAATTTCGGGTTAAATGAGTGTCTGGAGGATCCGCCACAAAAAAAAACGTTGCAAGCTCCGTTTTGAAATCTTTGAGGATGGTGACGGACAGCAATTTTTGGCGGATCCTTAAAAAAAACGGATGTAACGGACAGCAATCCGTCACAATCCGCCATTAATGAAAGTCAATGGAGAAAAAAAACGGATCCTCAAAAGAAAATTGAGGATCCGTTTTTTCCAAAACCTGGCGGATTGTGACTGATTGTAAAAAACTGAAGTGTGAAAGAGGCCTTACCTGTTACGACCGATATGAGCACAGCCGTGGCCAAGCGTCAACAGGCTGTATTGAAATTAATTTCTTTGGGGAATCGAAGCCACACAGCGCAGGAGCTCTGGAATGCCATTAAGCAGGAGAGCGACGTGTGGTTTGTGCCAGCGTTTCTCCAGCCAGGCATGGTAGTGTGTGACAATGGCCGAAATTTGGTGGCAGCTCTGGGCCTAGGCAACCTCACTCACATCCCATATCTGGCACATGTGCTCAACTTGGTCGTGCAGAGTTTTTTGAGGGACTATCCGGATCTTGATGCACTGCTGCACAAGGTCTGCATAGACTGCGCTCACTTGCGGTGTTCAAGCATGGCAAGATCGCGCATTGCAGCTCTGCAGCGCCGATTCCACCTTCCGGAACATCGCATCATATGTGACCTACCCACCAGTGGAATTCAACGTTACATATGTTGGAGAGGTTGTGTGAGCAGCAGGCAGCAGTAATGGAGTACCAGCTGCATCAGGCGCAAACAAGTCGCACTGCGCGCCATTCACACTTCACCACCACTAAGTGGGCCTCTGTGAAGGACATCTGCCACGTTTTGCGTGCCTTCGATGATTCCACGTGGATGGCGAGTGCAGATGATGCACTAGTCAGCATGACTATCCCCCTTATCTGCCTGCTTGAAAAAACACTGCAAGCACTAAGGGAGGAAGTTGTGGAAGAGGTGGAGGATGAGGAGTCACAAATGCCATCTGCTTCTGGACAGTCTGCGCAACGTGGTTCCTCAGAAAGGACTAGGCAGGGGACACTTTGTGAGGAGGATGAGGAGGAGTCAATGGAGGAGGAAGACATCTGTCCAAAGGAGGGAGGTACACAATGCTCTAGAAGTCAGTATGTAGAGCGAGGGTGGGGTGATGCAGAGCAGGCAGAGATGACGCCTCAAGCAGGGGACAGCGTTTCTTGGCCAGTTGGCAGTCTGCAGCACATGGTTGATTTCATGTTGCAGTGTCTGAGAAACGACCGCCGCATCGCCCACATTCTCAACACGGCTGATTATTGGGTGTACACCCTCCTAGATCCTCGCTACCGGGACAACTTACAAAGCCTCATAACACCGTTGAACTGGGAGCATAAAATGCGGGAGTACCAAGACACACTGGTGCATTCCATTGTGTTCTCCATTCAACTCGAGAGCAGTGCTGCTAGTGCTTTACAAAGCAGCTCAGTGCGCCGAGGCAGTGGAGGAAGCTCTGCACAAAGAGGGAGCAGAAGCAGCGCCTCAGCACAAGGCAAGACCAGTATGGCCCAAATGTGGAAAAGTTTTGTGTCCCCACCACGAATGTCTACACCATCATAGACGGCTCCAGTCAGCAGGAGGCAAGTTTCCGTCAGATGGTGACAGACTACATGTCTTGCCCTCTCAGTGTTTTCCCACACGGCTCTTCCCCCTTCAAGTTTTGGGTCTCTAAGCTGGATACATGGCCAGAGCTTAGCCAGTATGCATTGGAGGTGCTGGCTTGCCCTGCTGATAGTATATCATCGGAACGCGTCTTTAGTGCCGCAGGTGGTGTACTAACAGACCGTCGCATGCGACTATCCTCTGATAACGTTGACCGGCTTACTTTTCTGAAAATGAATAAGGCCTGGATCTCGCAGGAATTTGCCAGTCCTGTTCCAGATTAAATAATTGGTTGGCAACAGTATCCAGGTCTCCTGTTGTGTTCATGTTTCCACCACCAGAACTGTAATCCCTGGGCTCCATCACCGCCAGTTGCTGCTCAGAAGTGCTGTCTGCACAGTCAACACATGCTCCAGTGTTATTGGGGTTCAGTAATGTCAGCTGATCCCCAGCTGTGTGTCTGGCAATTTCTCCTGCTCCGACCACACTTACACTACTACAGATATTAAACTTGCTCCAATTAGGCCTCTGGCTACACTCTGTTTCTACTGTAATCCCTGGGCTCCAACACCGCCATTTGCTGCTGAGAAGTGTCTTTGGCATGGGTACTCCCTCCTGCCCAGCCTGGTTCCAGCACGCCAGCTGTTTCTGGGTAGTGTCAACGTCACTTTTCCTCCAATACGCTGTCCTGTCGTGTTGCGGGCGGGTTAGCCGACTCTATGGTGCCTGCAGTTTAGGTGCTTCCTATGTGGGCTGCGGGATCAGGCAATGAAGGCTCGTTCCGTAGTGCCAATAGGACAAGCTCCCTCTGTAGGACTGTGGGTTTCGGTAACTCCGGCCGGCTCGCGGCCTTGCAACTTTTTTTCATGTGTACCTTCTGCTGCCTATCTGAGTTCCAGTACCATTAGCTGGTTCTTTGGAAGTCAATCTTGAATATGTCCCCCCTGGGTTCCAGTAATGTCAGCTGGTTCCAGGCAGAGCCTTTGGCTTAGGGGCCTCCTTCTCAGTATCCGAGTTCCACCAACATCTGCTGGTCCTTGGTAGTGCTTTCTGGCACAGGTACCTCCTGCTTAGTAACCGGGTTCCAGTACCATCAGCTGGTCCTCGGTAGTGCCATTGGCTCTTGTACCTTCAGCTACCCATCCAGGTTCCAGTACAGTCAGCTGGTTCTCAGCAGTTCCTCAGCCTTCTTGTACCTTCTGCTACATTTCCAAGTTTAAGCTTTCTGAAATGGTTTTTGGTAATCACACTGGATCTCCCTGACGACGACCCTGGAGACGACGACCCTGAAGACCACCCCGAAGAAGACGACGACCCCGAAAACTACAACCCTGGAGACAGCAACCCTGAAGACCACTCCAAAGAAGACGACCCCGAAAACGATGACCCTGGAGACGACGACCCAGAAGACCACCCCGAAAACGATGACCCTGGAGACGACGACCCAGAAGACCACCCCGAAGAAGACGACGACCCCAAAAACTACGACCCTGGAGACGATGACCCTGAAGACCACCCCGAAGAAGACGACGACCCTGGAGACGACGACCCTGAAGACCACCCTGAAGAAGACCAAGAAGATGACCCTGAAGAGGATGATGAAGGAGAAAGTGTGGGAGAAGTAAAAAAGAAGGTGAAGAGCATGGAAGTAGTGAAACATAAATATCTGACAAAATATAGAAAAGCTTAACATAGTCAATATCTTTGTAACTCCGAACGTCTTAAAAAAAAAATTAATTCCTGCTATTCCATTTGATTGGGCTAAACCTCTATGCCTTTAATGTCTCCTCCACCTCCCCCAATACATTCTACATTATTCTTAGTTGTTTTCCTTCATGTAGAATTAACCTACAAGGAAAGTAAGGGTTTATTTTCATTCCGATATTTGTGTCCCATTAACTTGCATTGGTTTCCGGTATCGGAATCGGCGATATCCGATATTTTTGGGGTATCGGTCCGATCCAATCCGATCCGATATTTCCCGATATCGGAAGGTATCGCTCAACACTAATTGTAAAATAATTTTTCAAGCTGGTGTTAAAAGTGTTTTAATTTACTGAGATAATGACTTTTGGGTTTTCTTTAGCTGTAAGCCATAATCAGTAACATTAATAGAAATAAACACTTGAAATACATCACTCCGTAATCACTCTATTTAATGTGAGTTTCACTTTTTGTACTGAAGAACTAAAATAAATCAGCTTTATGATATTTTAATTTACTGAGAAGTACATACACATATACATACACACACACACTCTAAGTAATTTCTCTGTATCTAATTGACAAGTAAATTCTTGCGCATTTTAGGAACATTACTAGCTCATACTTACTGGGATAGGGGTGAGGAATAAGACATCCTGCTGCAACATCTCCTGTGGTGTTTGGAGAGAATTTCTCAGATATGACAGTCACTGAGCACTGCGGAAGACTTTCTGTGATACAGATTGCTGTCGAGAGACCAACCAGTCCTCCTCCAATTACTGCAACTCTTATTTTTTGTCCAGGCCTGTGGATAAACAGAGGTATTGGCTTTATTATTTATAATAAAGCTGTGGTGTACAGAATTCACAGAAAAAAAGTCATTTCTACCTCCCATCCATGCCCAATCACAACTTTCCTAACCACTCCAACCTTATACACATTCGCCCGGCCCCAGCTTCCCCAGTCCCACTAACAGGAGCTCTGTGGAACACTCGCTCTGTCTGCAACAAACTTTCCTTCATCCATAATCTTTTTATTACTAACAAACTTTCCTTCCTCGCCATCACCGAAACCTGGCTCACCCCCTCTGACACAGCCTCTCCTGCTGCACTCTCGTATGGTGTATTCCACCTTTCCCACACTCCCCGCCCCAGCAGCAAGCATGGTGGAGCAGTTGGTTTTCTGTCAGCTAACTGCTCCTTCACCCCAATCCCACTGCCACCCTCTCTTGCCCTCCATTCCTTTGAGGTGCACTCTGTGCGCATCTACTCCCCCTCCAACCTCCAACTAGCTGTCATATACCGCCCTCAAGGGCCAGCCACCACCTTCTTTGACCACTTCACTACCTGTCTACTTCATTTCCTTTCCACTGATATCCCCACTATCAACTTGGGCGACTTCAACATCCCCATTGACACTTCCCTCTCAGCCGCCACTAAACTTCTATCTCTCACTTCCTCCTTTGGCCTCACTCAATGGTCTTCTGCAGCCACTCACAAAGATGGCCACACACTAGGCCTCATCTTCACCCACCTCTGCTCCCTATCTAGCATCTCTAACTCACCTCTTCCTCTCTCTGACCCCAACCTACTTACATTCTCTTCCCTCTCCTCCTCAGGTCCACAATCCCTACCTCAAAAACTTGCACACCCTCGCAGAAATCTTCAACACCTCGATCTACACTCACTGTCTGAATCCCTCCTCCCTCTTACAGACATAAGTTCCCTACACAATGCAGATGCCGCTGCCACTCTATATAACACCACAATAGCTGTAGCTTTGGAATCAGTTGCCCCTCTCAAACATACCAAAGCTCACAAAATCAACAGACAGCCCTGGCACACCAGTCTGACCAAAGAACTGAGGCGGTCTTCCAGGGCTGCTGAGCGGAGATGGAAAAGATCACACTCCAATGAGGACTTTATCGCATTCAAACAGTCCCTCACTAATTTCAAGGCCACACCCGCTGCAGCAAAACAAACCTACTTCTCATCCCTGTCTCACAACCCTAAACAGTTATTCAACACCTTCAATTCTCTCCTCCACCCCCCAGCACCTGCTCCCTCCCCACTCATCTCAGCTGAAGACTTTGCCTCATTTTTCAAAGAGAAGATTGATAACATCAGAGACAGTCTTGGTAAACAACCCCCAGTGTCCCTCCTCCTAACTGCCCTGCCCTCCTCCTCGAAAACCAACTTCTCCACCATTACAGAAGATGGACACTCCACTCTACTCTCACATCTCACTACCTGTGCATTTGACCCGATCCCATCCCACTTCATCCCAAAACTCACCACAGTCTTCATCTCAACCCCAACCCACCTCTTCAACCTATCACTAACAACTGGTGTTTTCCCCTCAAGCTTTAAACATGCCTCAATCACACCTATCCTCAAAAAGCCCTCTCATGACCCATCCTCTGTATCTAGCTATCGCCCTATATCACTTCTCCCCTATGCCTCAAAACTACTGGAACAATACGTCCCTCTTGAACTGTCCTCCCACCTCTCTTCTTGCTCACTCCTTGACCGATTACAATCTGGCTTCCGGCCACACCACTCCACTGAAACTGCCGTAACTAAGGTCACCAATGACCTACTAGCTGCCAAGGTCAAGTGACACTACTCTGTCCTCCTCTTCCTGGACCTGTCCTCTGCCTTTGACACAGTGGACCATTTCCTATTACTACAGACCCTCTCATCTCTTGGTATCACAGATTTGGCCCTATCTTGGATTGCGTCATACCTAACAGACCGTCATTCAGCGTCTCCCACTCGCACACCACATCCTCACCGCGCCCCCTATCCATCGGAGTCCTGCAAGGTTCTGTCCTAGGGCCCCTGCTCTTCTCCATTTACACCTTCGGCCTCAGACAGCTCATAGAAACTTCAGTATCACCTCTATGCTGATGACACACAGATCTACATCTCTGGACCATATATCACCTCCCTACTAAACAGAATCCCTCAATGTCTGTCTGCTATTTCATCTTTCTTCTCCGCTAGATTTCTAAAACTTAATATGGACAAAACAGAATTAATCATCTTTCCCCATCTCACGTGACCCCCCCAACGGACCTATCCATTAAAGTAAATGGCTGCCCACTCTCTCCAGTCCCACAAGCTCGCTGCTTTGGGGTTATCCTTGACACTGATCTCTCTTTCAAACCACATATCCAAGCCCTTTCCACTTCCTGCCGACTTCAAGTCAAAAATATTGTTACACCCGCACCCGGTCCCTGTCCTGGCGCGGCGCCCAGGTCTGCCACTGTTACACCTGGTCCCCGTCCAGGTGCTGCGTCCAAGTCTGCCGCTGCCCTCAGTTCTGGGCACTCACCTTGAGCCTCACATGCTGTCCTTAGGCAGCAGCCGGCCTCCTCTGGATCTCATGCTGCTGCTCAGCATTCAGGTCTCCCTCCTGCCTCTCCCTCGTGGCGTCCTGTGAGGAGATCTGTAGCTAAGGCTATTAGGGCACGCCCGCTCGCTCTCCTGCCTTCTTAAAGGGATGGCGTGCATTATTCAAAAAGTGCAATTAACCAATGGCAGCGCACTGGCTGCTATTTCTGGCCTCTCCTCCATAGGGAGAGCGCCGGAGCAATGAGTATCATTGCTACATCCGGTTCTCATGCTAACCTGTCTGCGCTGCGTCTGCAGTCTCTCTGCATTCTCTAATGCTCTCTGTCTCCACAGCATAGCAGTATCCTGTGCTCCCTGGTTAAACCTGCAACCATCTGGGTGAAAGCCATCCCGTTCCACCAACAGCCATCCGTGTCTAAGGACTGTGTGAAGGTCACTGGAACCGACTCCTTACCAACTACCCAGATCCAGGACCCGGCTCATTATGGACTCTGCTGTAACTACTGTTTTCCCTTTTGGTCCGGCTGGGACAGCTGCCATGTGTTCGGGGTCTAACTGGAGGTAGCACCTGTGTCCTCCGGGTATTCCATTCTGGCCCTGTCTGAGGGGCTTTACTACGGGTACCCGGGGCTCACTAGTCACGCCCCCTTCGGAGCCCCCCAGACCATGGTCCTGAGGTTCCACTTAAAAAATAAAAACGAATGTGAACTTCACCATCTCTGCCTCCGCTTCAATTCGTTACAAATATTTCATGGATCCGTGCATTCCTCAACCAAGAATCTGCAAAAACCCTAGTCCATGCCCTCATCATCTCCCGCCTTGACTACTGCAACCCCCTGCTCTGTGGCCTCCCCTCTAACACTCTCTCACCCCTCCAATCTATTCTAAACTCTGCTGCCCGACTAATCTACCTGTCCCCCCGCTATTCCACGACCTCTCCCCTCTGTCAATCCCTGCACTGACTCCCCATTACCCAAAGACACCAGTTCAAAACCCTAACCATGACATACAAAGCCATCCACAACCTGAATCCTCCATACATCTGTGACCTCGTCTCTTGATACTTACCAGAACGAAACCGCCAATCCTTACAAGATCTCCTTCTGTACTCCCCTCTTATCTCCTCTTCCCACAATTGCATACAAGATTTCTCCCGTGCATTCCCCCTACTCTGGAACTCTCTACCACAACATATCAGACTCTCGCCCACCATGGAAACCTTCAAAAAGAACCTGAAGACCTACCTCTTCCGACAAGCCTACAACCTGCAGTAACCACCGATCCACCAAACCGCTGCACAACCAGCTCTACCCTCGCCTACTGTATCCTCACCCATCCTTTGTAGACTGTGAGCCTTTGCGGGCAGGGTCCTCTCTCATCCTGTACCAGTTGTGACTTGTATTGTTTAAGATTACTGTACTTGTATGTATTATGTATACCCCTCCTCACATGTAAAGCGCCATGGAATAAATGGCGCCATAATAATAAGTAATAATAATATTGATATTATTATTATTAATATAGGTGAACGTTTGTAAATGTCAATTTATGAAGCGCCTGAACTTTGTAATATACATTACAGATTTATGTGCCAGAATTCTGCACATGCCGAGTGCCACTTTTAATTATTGTTTTAGGCTGGTTTCACGTTTGCGGCTGTGTCCGCAGCGTTTCTGATGCATATATCCGCATGCGTCGTGTTTTCCCATCTTTTACATTGTGGACGCAGCTGGCAGCTGCCACCAAAGCAAATAGGGTCATGGGATGCATTAGAAGAGGTCTGGGGACACGAGATGAAAACATAATTCTCCCTCTGTACAAATCACTCGTCAGACCACACTTGGAGTATTGTGTGCAATTTTGGACACTGGTGCTCAAGAAAGACATTACTGAACTTGAAAGGGTTCAAACGCGGGCTACTAAAATGATAAATGGAGTTGGTTCACTACAATACCCAGAAAGGTTATCAAAATTAGGTCTATTTACTCTAGAAAAGAGAAGACTTAGGGGAGACCTAATATATATGTACAAGTATATCAGAGGGCAATACAGAGATCTCTCCAATGAACTGTTTGTACCAAGGACTGTGACAAGAACAAGGGGGCATTCTCTTCGTTTGGAGGAAAGACAATTTCTGCACCAGCATAGAAGAGGGTTCTTCATGGTAAGAGCAGTGAGGCTCTGGAATTCTCTTCCTGAGGAAGTGGTGATGGCCAACTCACTGAATGAATTTAAGAAAGGAATGGATGCTTTTCTTGTAACAGTATAGAAGGTTATGAATAACATAACATTATAGGTAGATGGTTGACCCAGCTTAGGGGAAGGAATTTTTCTCCCTATGGAGAAAATTGGCTTCTACTCTGTGGGTTTTTTGCCTTCCCCAGGATCAACAATGCAGAACAGCTGCACTAAAAATAGGCTGAACTAGATGGACATAAGGTCTTCCTTCAGCCTTCAAAACTATGTTACTATGTTACATGTGTTTGTATGCGTTCGTCCGCGTTTGCTTATGCATGCATCGTTTCGGGATGTAGCAATTTTGGAGGTGTCAAATTGCCGCCACCATACGCATGCGGATGGAATGCGTGCAAACATCACATTAGTCTATGGGAAACGCATGAGTATGCATGCACATGCGTTGGCTTGCATTTGTGTATGCATATACTTTTCTGAGTAAACATGTTCATGAACTGGTTTTAGCCACCCCCCCACACAAAGATGTATAAAAGAGGGTGTGGGCACTTATTGTCCAGTACTCTCCAGACTGTGGAAGAGATTGCAAGACTCCAGACATCTGTGAAGACACTGAATTTACAAAAATGTGAGTATACAAGCTAATATCTGCTTTTTTCCCTGCAGTCTGTAATCATTTCTGTCCCTTTCTTGCAGCATTCATCACCATGGCCTCAAGCCCAGAGCACAGAGTCTGAAGTGAGTACATTTGCAACTGATTGGTAAGTATTCACTGTACATATGTGACAAAATCATGTATTTTCATTCACAGAACACTTCCAACAAGTGCAGAGGAGCAGGAGCAGCAGATGGAGTGGCAAGATGGCATATAAGATTTTTTTTTTTCATCTTTCCAACATTAATGTCTTGCTTTCATTTCTAGGTTCCACAATGGGAGGAGGACTACCTGAATCATAGAATCATAGAATCGTAGAGTTGGAAGGGACCTCCTGGGCCATCTGGTCCAACCCCCTGCTCAAAGCAGGATTCGCTAAATCATCCCTGCCAGATGTCTGTCCAGCCTCTGTTTGAAGACTTCTATTGAAGGAGAACTCACCACCTCTAATGGCAGCCTTTTCCACTCATTGATCACTCTGTCAAAAAGTTTTTTCTAATATCTAATCTGTGTCTCCTCCCATTCAGTTTCATCCCATTGCTTCTAGTCTTTCCTTGTGCAAATGAGAATAAAGATGATCCTTCTACAATGTGACAGCCCTTGAGATATTTGTAGACAGCGGGACAATGACCTCCTGATAACATTAGTGCAGGATCGAGTTGCCTTGTGGGACACCCGGAAGCGAGACCACTCGGACAATGTGGTGATTCGGCGGCTGTGGAGTGAGGTGGCCCAAGCGATGATGGATGACTGGGACAACGCCATGCCATGAGTCAGAAAGGAATTTTGTAAGTATTGCAATGTAGTCTGACACGGCAGTGATCCTGATAAGGCCGGGATCACACAACCATGTGTGATGCGATAAACTCCTGCGAGTTTCTCGCATCACACATGGTTGTGTGATCCCGGCCTAAAGTGCATTGTGTAACTCCCCCCCCTTCAGAGTGAACAAAGTCAGAACCCGTTGGCGTTCAATGAAGGATTGCTTCAACAAGGACCTGAGACAGGAGATCCAGGTTCGCAGTGGTGCTGCAAGGATCCGGAAATATAAGTATCACCGGATGCTGGCTTTCCTGAGGCCTGTCCTTGCTCAGAGAACGTAAGTATTTTTGTGTTGTATTCCCTAGCATGAATTTTTCTATTCCACAGGAGTTGGCGCTTGTTTTTTGGTAGTAATGTCTTTCTTTTCTTTTCACAGAACCTGGAACAGTACCCTCGAACCTGGATCGTCCACTGGAGCTGTCCTTCAGCGAACAGACTCGGAGCAGTCCCAGAAATCCACCCGCGATGCAGCAAGTGGGCTGGCGTCACAGGCTGCAGAACAGGCAGCTGGTCCTTCAGGTGTTCCCCTGTCCCAGGCCTCCTCTGCCTCTTTCTTTTGTTGGGTCTTCCCAACAGCGGCAGAAGGCCTCGGACAGGACGCTCATGCCAGAGATTCTTCACTTGAGCTCGGTCTTCCAGAATAGCCTGAATGCAGTGGGAGATAGACTGGATAGTGGTTTGAACCATATTGACACACATTTCCAGTCTGTCCACCAATGCCTTGACGGTCTGGAAGTCAACCTCCAGAGACCAGCACACCATTTTTTTCTGCAATAGAGTGGGGCATGTCACAAAACCTTATGCCTGAACTCCAGCTGAATGTGATGCAGGCCTGCAATGCTGCTTACGTTCAGGCTATGCAGCAGTCTCAGTTATACCTGTAGCCACATGTGACATTTCCAACTGTGCCACCACTTACACGAGTTACCTCTATACCAAGTTCTGCTGCATGCCCCTATATCGCCACCACCATGCCCAGTCCTGCTGCACACCACTACAGTGCCACCACCATGCCGGGTGCTTTTGAATGCAACTCCACCAACACACAGAGTCCTGCTCCTGCTCGGTTGTCCACCGCCACCACGCCTTCATAACCCAACACTCCCACCCTTCCAAGGAGACAAAAAAGCCATTAACAAAGCCATGGAAAACACAAGAGGAAGAGATGGGAAACGAGGCGTGAAGAAAAGAACTGTTGTGCTACCTCCACATCCTCCCCTCCCAATGTGTCTATGTTGTCCAATTTGTCTCTCCCTTCCAATCTGTCTCTCCCGTCCCATGTTTCCACTCCTAATGATAGTAAGTGAAAAAACGTTGGCACAACTCAAGTATAGGTGGTGCACAAGTAGGGGCCCAATCCGTAATTACTGATGCATAAACTTGGCACACACACGTGTATGTTTGTTGATACGAGAAGTGGAATTTTAATAAGGTATAGTACATACAGTTAATGACGTTTCGGTCTTATGACCTTCATCAAATTACTGAAAGTAAATAGATATAAATTGTTTACCAAAAAATAAAGTATATACAACAGAATGCTGGGTATACGAAACAGATACAGTAATATATGCCGTAAAACATCATACAAGATAGCACGCGGGCATTGAAAAAACATATAATGCTGAGGATTACAATGAAAAGAGCAGGTAATGAGAAAAATGCACATACCCCTGTATTGTACTGAATGCCTTGAGTGTGTGAGCAAAAACCTGTGAGGACAGATCAGTGAGGCTGTGGTAAATATCATCGCTAGTGCCAAAGTATATGAAAAGCTAATTTGCAAGGCTTACCACAAAAATATGCAATAGAATGCTTGTGGCCACTCTCCTAAGGGTATAAAAAGGACCACATCGTTACATAAGAATGCCCCTGGGATTGTGAAACATGCCACAAAGGAATAAGGCAGTGTCTTACCGATCCGGCGGTGCACAGTGCGTGCCTGAGCTGTGAACACGGCGTCCGCCGTTTGTTCTATGTGCTGGCTAACGCATGGTCCGTGGTTTTTTTTACATAGGGAGAGGCAGGCGCGCGTGTCACCGCCGCCATCTTGCGTTCCACCAGCCCTAGGGTATTGTGGGAACGGGGCGGTGCGATGAACGTCATGTGTATGAGTCAAATGACGCCCTAGTGGGCGTGTCTATACCTGCCTCTGTGCCGTCCTATTCAGTGATGGGAGGGGGGAGGAGATTCTCTAAGAGGCAGAGACACAGTGTCATGCATAGGAGTGAAGTCAGCTAGTGCTCAAGTGAAGGCAGCGGCATTCAGGGTTGCGGGTTCTGAAATAAAGAATATATGCATAAGTATCATATACACACATGAGGACATATTGCCTAGGGAAGGAAAAAGGGGTCTGTTAGTACATCATAAAAGATTGGATATCATAATCCCTATTTAACCCCTTGGGTGCCATAGTATTCAGTTCGTGGATCCAATACGCCTCTCTCTTTTTGAGGAGGTAAACACGATTGCCCCCTCTGCGGGGAGGGTGGACCTGTTCAATTATTTGGAATTTTAATTGGGCAATGGTGTGTCCACCACTGACAAAATGGAAAGGGATTGGAAGCAGCAGGTTTTTGCATCTTATAGTAGATTTATGCTTCGAAATGCGATCACGTATTGGTTGCGTAGTTTCCCCTACATAGAGTAATCCACATGGGCATTTGATTAAATACACTACAAAGGATGTGTTGCAAGTAAAGTAATCCTTAATGGTATATTTCTTTCCCGTATAGGGGTGACAGAAAGAACTGCCCTTTTGGACATTATTGCATTGCACACACTGTAAACAGGGGAATGTCCCAAATTTGGGGGTTGAAAGAAAGCGTTGGAATGTGGAAGGCTGAGAAGGGCCGATGTCTGCTTTCACCAAAAGATCCCTGATATTCTGTGGTCGTCTAAAGCAAGGGGGGAATGGTACTGTAAATTCTTCAATATGTGGGTGCGCTGTTTGTAAAATCTGCAAGTGTCGGCGTATGGTAGTGTGTAATCTATAAGCCAATGGATGGTAGTTGTGGACAAAGGGGATTCGCTTGCTTACTTTAGATATAGAGGAAGCAGTTGCTCTAGGCACCTCTAATGTATGGGGGGGATAGCCCCTTTCCTTAAATTTCTTGCGCATCTCTTCCATACGTAAATCCCTAGTTCCAATGTCTGAGACTATTCTTTCTACTCTCTTCATTTGGGATTTTGGAATAGAATCCTTCATCTTTGTAGGATGAAAGCTCTCATAGTGTAATAGGCTGTTGCGGTCCGTAGGTTTCGTATAGATGTCAGTACTCAAATGTCCCTCATCATCCTTAATGACGAGGGTGTCAAGGAAATTGATCTGTTTAGTGTCATATGTCATTGTAAAATCTAAACCTGGCCAAGAGGATCTCAGGAAGGAGAAAAACTTATCCAGAGTATCTAAGGGGCCTCCCCAGATGCAGAAAACATCATCAATATACCTCTTCCACAGTAAGACGTGTGTGCGGAAGAGGTCATTGTGATAAATGAGGCTCTCTTCAAAATCCGATACGTAACAATTTGCATATGGGCATGCGGCATTCGAACCCATAGCGGTCCCTTTTATTTGTAAATAGTATTTATCCTCAAATAGAAAAAAGTTTTTGGTTAGAATAATAGAAAATAGGTCGCAACAGAGGTTAGCCTGTTCTGGATCAAAGTTAGATTGTTGTAGTAGTTTCCGTATCGAGTTTATCCCCTCCTGATGTGGTATAGACGTGTATAAATCCTTGATGTCAAATGTTACTAGGATGGCGCCAGGGGGGATATGCCCAAGGTTATGTAGGACAACTAGGAATGCCCCAGTGTCAAGTAAAAAAGATGGCGTGCATTTGATAATAGGTGTCAATATTTTCTCCAAATACTTGGAGATGGGTGAGAAGATCGACTCAGTGGAGGCTACAATGGGTCTGCCGGGAGGATTCTCTAGGTTTTTGTGTATTTTCGGTAATATATAAAATACTGGTGTTATGGGGGATTTTTTGGTTAAGTAGTCAAATGTTCTGGAGTCAATAATTCTACGATGTAGGTATTTTGTTAATGTCTCGTGGATAGCTAGTGCAACCTCCTGAGTTGGATCACCCAAGAGTGGTTGATAGGTGGATGTGTTACTGAGCTGGCGATAAACCTCATTCAGGTATGCTGTTTTATCCAGGATCACAACTGCACCCCCCTTGTCTGCTGGTTTGATAATGATTTCCTTATCATTTTGAAGGTTATGGAGTGCCTGTTGATCAAGAGGGGTTAAGTTGGAAGGAAAATGCATCTTACCTCTACTTATGTCATCTCTTAATGTTTGGAAACTGTTGTTTACAAATGAAATAAAGGTCTCCAAAGCATGAGACCCCAGAGGTGGTCTAAAACTACTTTTGTTTCTAAGGCCTAGACTATCGGAGGAGATCCCTGAGGTAAATGTTATGGTACTCTTCGTATTGGTACTGTCAGAGAAATATAGTTTTAATCTTAAGGCTCTATAGAATCTCTGTAAATCCATATCCAAACTAAAGGTATCAAATTTATAACTAGGGCAAAAAGAGAGGCCTTTTTGTAAGACTTGGTATTCGGCTATGCTCAGACTCTTGGAAGAAATATTTACTACAATGGGGTTATTACCTGTGAACGAGTCACACGCTGGAAGTCCATATTTCTGCGAGCGTCTCTTTCCCCGGCGGGTCCTCTTCTTCTTGATGATCTGCGCCTCTGGCCTAAAAAATGATTGCCTGAAGGTTGCCTTTCGTAGTCTGACCCGGATGTAGAGATGTCTGTGGAGGATCTGTAACTTGGTCGCGTAGAGAAGTTGCCTGAGTTGCGGGTTTCTCACCATTTGTAGACCCTATTCTGCTCGTAGTCTTCAGTGTCCCTTGCGAATTTATTCCTTTTCCTGGTTTCTGTGTCCCGTCGGTGTTGATTAATCACTTTGTTGATTAAGTAAGCAAGCGAATCCCCTTTGTCCACAACTACCATCCATTGGCTTATAGATTACACACTACCATACGCCGACACTGGCAGATTTTACAAACAGCGCACCCACATATTGAAGAATTTACAGTACCATTCCTCCCTTGCTTTAGACGACCACGGAATATCAGGGATCTTTTGGTGAAAGCAGACATCGGCCCTTCTCGGCCTTCCACATTCCAACGCTTTCTTTCAACCCCCAAATTTGGGACATTCCCCTGTTTACAGTGTGTGCAATGAAATAATGTCCAAAAGGGCAGTTCTTTCTGTCACCCCTATACGGGAAAGAAATATACCATTAAGGATTACTTTACTTGCAACACATCCTTTGTAGTGTATTTAATCAAATGCCCATGTGGATTACTCTATGTAGGGGAAACTACGCAACCAATACGTGATCGCATTTCGAAGCATAAATCTACTATAAGATGCAAAAACCTGCTGCTTCCAATCCCTTTCCATTTTGTCAGTGGTGGACACACCATTGCCCAATTAAAATTCCAAATAATTGAACAGGTCCATCCTCCCCGCAGAGGGGGCAATCGTGTTTACCTCCTCAAAAAGAGAGAGGCGTATTGGATCCACGAACTGAATACTATGGCACCCAAGGGGTTAAATAGGGATTATGATATCCAATCTTTTATGATGTACTAACAGACCCCTTTTTCCTTCCCTAGGCAATATGTCCTCATGTGTGTATATGATACTTATGCATATATTCTTTATTTCAGAACCCGCAACCCTGAATGCCGCTGCCTTCACTTGAGCACTAGCCGACTTCACTCCTATGCATGACACTGTGTCTCTGCCTCTTAGAGAATCTCCTCCCCCCTCCCATCACTGAATAGGACGGCACAGAGGCAGGTATAGACACGCCCACTAGGGCGTCATTTGACTCATACACATGACGTTCATCGCACCGCCCCGTTCCCACAATACCCTAGGGCTGGTGGAACGCAAGATGGCGGCGGTGACACGCGCGCCTGCCTCTCCCTATGTAAAAAAAACCACGGACCATGCGTTAGCCAGCACATAGAACAAACGGCGGACGCCGTGTTCACAGCTCAGGCACGCACTGTGCACCGCCGGATCGGTAAGACACTGCCTTATTCCTTTGTGGCATGTTTCACAATCCCAGGGGCATTCTTATGTAACGATGTGGTCCTTTTTATACCCTTAGGAGAGTGGCCACAAGCATTCTATTGCATATTTTTGTGGTAAGCCTTGCAAATTAGCTTTTCATATACTTTGGCACTAGCGATGATATTTACCACAGCCTCACTGATCTGTCCTCACAGG
The DNA here is from genome assembly GCF_039654945.1 of Dendrobates tinctorius. Classification (NCBI taxonomy): domain Eukaryota; kingdom Metazoa; phylum Chordata; class Amphibia; order Anura; family Dendrobatidae; genus Dendrobates; species Dendrobates tinctorius. The sequence continues at coordinate 76,146,002 of NW_027361714.1, read as the reverse complement.
TTTTTGCTCACACACTCAAGGCATTCAGTACAATACAGGGGTATGTGCATTTTTCTCATTACCTGCTCTTTTCATTGTAATCCTCAGCATTATATGCTTTTTCACTGCCCGCGTGCTATCTTGTTGTATGATGTTTTGCGGCATATATTACTGTATCTGTTTCGTATACCCAGCATTCTGTTGTATATACTTTATTTTTTGGTAAACAATTTATATCTATTTACTTTCAGTAATTTGATGAAGGTCATAAGACCTAAACGTCATTAACTGTATGTACTATACCTTATTAAAATTCCACTTCTCGTATCAACAAACATACACGTGTGTGTGCCAAGTTTATGCATCCACTCCTAATGAGTCTACTTCCATCCTTGACCTCCCAGACCCCACACATTTAGTAGGCCCTTCCCCTGGAACCCCTTCATTGTCCACCCCTAGCCAATCCTCCCATCTCCACATCCCCCGGTCCGTAACATTTCCTCCTCATTTTGTAAAAAGTAATTTTTTTTTTGTAAATAAAATTGTTGTTTATCCCCTATCACTGCTTGTTCTATGTCTCTTTCGACGCCGGCAAAACACACCGTGCGCTGTCACAAGACATATCGCCGTCTGCACACAGTTTTTTGCCACCTCATAGCTCCATGAAATACAATATTCTCTTCTTTTTATTTCTTTAATTTACACTGCAGCTTTGCTTCTTGTGTTTGCCATGGAGCTATAAGGTGGCAAAAACAAAGAGAACTGAAAATCCTCCAAAAAAAAAAAAGCACAAAGGCTCAGGGGTCAGCAGCAATACTCACCTGCCCAGGTGTCAGCACTAGTGCACTCAGGATACTGGGTTTTCTGCATCCTGAGTGCACTAGTTCTGACACATGGACAGGTGAGTAAAGATATGAGGTGGATTAGCTCCATCATCTCTTCAGTGTGCATTAATCTATTGGACTATAGATTAATGCAGACTGAAGAGACGATGGAGCTAATGAGAAGTCACCTACCAAAGTACTGACAGAACAGGTGTATTGTAAAGCATGGGTGACATAACACAATCTGCATAAAACAGGGAGTGGACAGGTGTTTGACTAGATTTTTTAATTTATCATAAAACATTAAAGGTACATTTTAACATTACAGGTTCATAACATTACATAAAATTGCAAGAACATTTTACTAAACTATTTCATCTTGCCATACCACACATCCAATCTCATAAACAAAGTAGGCTGCAATTGTATCCCTCATTTGGGCAACTTCCCTTGATGTCCTCAGAGGGTGATGATGGTAATCTGGCAACGGGTCACAAACAGGTTCATCTAGTTCGAAGTTTGGTCACTCTTTTGCCAGTATGTAGTTGTGGAGAACCACACACGCCTTGACCACCTCATCGACTGTCTCAATTTTGAAATTAATTGCTGTCCCTAAAATTCGCTAAAAGGCACACAACAGTTCTTCGTGCCCTGGTCAGTCGGTAATTAAAAATCCTTTTTGTGTGGTTCAAGTCCCGACTGGAGTGTGGAAACCTACTGATACCATACATCTGAAAGGCCTCACCACCAACCACAACAAATGGCATTGGCGGGCCTTGAGTGTTGGGAAGAGGTCGTGGTAGGGGGAAATTAAAATTACCATACAACCGTTGGCCCATGTCATTACCACGGCCAAAAGAACCAATGTCCACGGCGAGATATCTACAGTCCACAGCTGCAATCGCCATGAGCACTATAGAGAAGTATTTTTATAATTAAAGTACTCGGATCCACTTAGAGCCGGTTTGGTAATCTGAATATGTTTTTCATCCACTGCTCCCAAACAGTTGGGGAAATTACAAATTTCCCAGAATTTTTCTGCAGTTTCCTGCCAGATTTCCATGGTGGGTAGGGGGATAAGTGGATAAATTCCTTACGCAGAACGTCCCACAAAGCCCAGCAGGTGTCTGCAACAATCCCAGAAAGGGTGGAAACGCCAATCTGGAACTGGAAATGGAGCGATGATTGGCAGATTCCTGGCTACCGGAGAGAGCCTAACAGAGAACGAAAAAAAATTATGAATAATAATATTTATGACAGGGGTTTTGAAACACAAAATAAGGAAAAAAAAATTAAGTACATTGCAGAACAATAATAATTATGACAGGCGTTTGTTTATTTTTAAATATTACGCACCTTAGTGTCACCAGCAGACGTTCTTCAGCTGGAATGGCTATACAGAGCTGGGTGTCCTGCCTGCTGATGGCTCCTTGTACACGACCCAGCAAATCCCGGAAGCTCTCTTGAGACATCCTCGTGTACTCAAAATATTTCTCTGGATTTTCATGGAGCTCACTGAATAAGGAGTAGTAGGCTCCACGGCTATCCCGAACTTCAACAATGGGGTGTAGTCAAAAGCGCCAATGTCTTCTTCTCCATCTTTGTCATTTCCGTTCTTGCTCACAAGCAAAGGCAATAAAGAAGTTGACATCCAAATCCAGATTCCAATAGAAACTCTCCATGCGAAGATCCATCTTGACTCAGGATACAGGAGCAAAATCTGAGGATTTCATCTGTACAAGGGTCTATATACAGAAATCCCAAGAGACACGCCCATTGGGCGTGGCTTGTGTCATGGAAAATCTCCTGGAAAATTTTTTCCCTATGGCACGCATGGGCATAAAAAACGCAAACGCATGCAAAAATGCATGCAAACGCATAAAAACGCAGTGTTTTTTTAACGTCAAGCGTAAGCTCATGCGGCTAAAAAATGCTGCGTTAGCATGTTTTTTCATGCGTTTTTGTATGCGTTTGTGGTTGCGTACGATTCTCTGCGGACTCAACTGCAAATGTGAACCTAGCCTTAGACATTTTTTTTTCTCCACTTTGTCCAGTGATGGGGGTTAGCATAACAGGATGTGACATATCCAATAAAGGGTGTTGTTTAAGCAGAGCTCTGGAGTCGGTTCTCCATATTGATGGAGTCTAATCTGGTACAAAATGGAATGACTACTCCTAAAATATAATACATTGGGTATAGTAGTTCAGTGAAGGATGTGCTGTAATTTTTTTCATAAGAATTTTGGAAAGTTATTACATTTCCTATAAATATCTGTTCTATTCCTGATCTAAAGATCTCGGCTTTTAGTTGAGCTGAATCAGTGAAGGCCGGAGCAGACCCGCCCTCCCCCTTTCCCAGATGTGGGCGGAGGCCGGCATGACAATGGGTGGGTGAGGGATAGGGATATTCATAAAAGGGGAAGGGTTAGTGAAGCATTTATAAGGCGGGGTTTTGGGGTGGGACTTACCATTTCCCTCTTTCCTGGCCTTGATTTGGTTCACCCACCATGTCTGAGGCGGACCGGTTGCTGGAGAGCCTGAGGGCTGCTGCTGCATCGCAGCCCCAAGGCTGTCTGGCTCAGCAAGTGGCTGGCATCCTCTCATCATCGGCAGGATCGTCTGCTGAGCCCCCTGCTCATGAATGGCATCCTTGCCGCGCGTGGCCTCCAGAGAGGCTGTCACCCGATAATGCCCCCCAAACCTGGCAGCGGCGCAGGAGCCCCTCAAGGGACCCTCCAGGCCGGGTGCCAACAGCTTTTCGTGTCAGTAGGCCCCAGTCTGGGAGAAATCCGCTGACCTCCCTGGGCTCTGCAGCGGCGGCGGTGTCCAGGCCTGTGTCAGGTGGCGGTCGGGGGGCGGAGCCTGCACGCGCCGGGCATTCTGGTACTCCCGGCATCATCGGAGGGCGCCGCAGCACCGCTCTACTTGTGCCTCATACACTGGCTTCGAACAGTTCCGGTTCGGACCGTGGTGAAGGACCAGTTGCGGGCGGGACGCCTCCTGATGGGGCGGTCTCGTCCTACTCGTCGTCAGCAGCGGGTTGCAGTACCGCGCCAGCGGTGCCGGGGTCGTTAGCTGCTGGTGTGCCTCATCGTGTCACGGATGGCGGGTTGTGCACTGCGGACAGGCCGGTGCAGGCACAGCCGGGTGGTCCCGTGCAACAGTTTGGGGCATCTGCTTCCCAGCCGGATCCGTCCCAGGGGTCGCCCGGAATCCCTAGGGCATTGGCGTCGGGCATAGTGCCTTCAGATGGAGTGACAAGCCGGAGCCTAGCAGCGGAAGGTCATCTGGATTCCATGTCTATGGCTGGAGGGGTCACAGCCTGGTGAGTACAATTTCATGTTTCGTGCGTCTCATCAGTTGCTGGGGTCCCCTGGTTTGGGTGCTGGTCAGGGTGTGGGAGTACTTGATGGGGGTTTAGGAACGTCAGGTACTGCGGAGAATCTATCCTTTGGGGATGTGTTGTCAAGTTTGCGGGATTTGATTTGTCGGTTGGAGAGGGGGGGTGGCAGCACTGGGGCATTTAGCGGCTTGGATGGTTCCACCGGTTGGGGGAGGGGTTGGCCCTAACAGGCCTTTCTTTGGTTCAGGTAGCGTTCCCGCCCCAGTATCTGTACAGACGGAAAAGGAGAAGGAATGTCGGATTCATTTGGACGATCGGGCTCAGGGCCACCGGCCACCAAATCAGACCCTGAGGGGCCCCGACCACAAAATTGGACCATGAGGGGCCACGGCCACAAAATTGGACCCTGAGGGGCCTCACCCACCAAATTGGACCATGAGGGGTCCCACCCTCAAAATCGGACCCTGAGGGGCCCCGTCCACACAATCGGACCCTGAGGGGCCCCACCCACCAAATCGGACCCTGAGGGGCCCCGGCCACAAAATCGGACCCTGAAGGGCCCCACCCACAAAATCGAACCCCACAAAATCGGACCCTGAGGGGCCCCGGCCACAAAATCGGACCCTGAGGGGCCCCAACCACGAAATCGGACCCTGAGGGGCCCCTGCCACAAAATCGGACCCTGAGGGGCCCCACCCACCAAATCAGACCCTGAGGGGCCCCGGCCACAAAATCGGACCCTGAGGGGCCCCACCCACAAAATCAGACCCTGAGGGGCCCCGGCCACAAAATCGGACCCTGAGGGGCCCCACCCACCAAATCAGACCCTGAGGGGCCCCGGCCACAAAATCGGGCCTTGAGGGGCCCCACCCACAGAATCGGACCCTGAGGCCAAAGTGGCCCCTGAGAGGCACCCACAGTCAAAACGGATCCTGAGTTGAAAGTCTTGCAGGGGCAGCAGGCAAGTCTCTCTTAAAGGGGCAGCCTGGGCACCATTTCAAACCACTATCTGTACTTCCTTCGGGAAATACATACATCTAGTTCTTCTTCTTATTATTATTAAGTTGATTTCCGCAATTAATACACCCGAACCGCTACACGCACAGACTCCGTTGAGGTGTCGTTTCGAAGCCAGCGTTCACGAGAGGTGTGCTAAGTATTTTTCGTGTCGATCGGATTTGTAGTTCTAGCGCAATTTGCGTTTGAATTTTTTTTTTCCGTCATTGGAATGCACTGTCTCAATGCATTTGAATGGGAAACTTAAAACGTGCCCTGAGGCGATTGAAATGGCAGTTAAGCTCATTGATATGCGCAGGCACATGAAGCTACTATGCCAACGCCTACGAACGTCACCTGACGCCCCCAGGACAGAGCTTCTGCAACATAATATCAGCTCTTAAAGCGAAACCCACAGCACGAATGCAAATCTAGCTTCATGACATGACGCATGCCCCTGAAAGAGAATGTGCGCCAAAGTGCGCCCCCGCCCACCAAATCAGACCCTGAGGGGCACCGCCCACCCAATAGGACATTAAGGGACCCCACTCAGCAAATCGGACCCTGAGGGGCCCCGCCCACCAAATCGGACCCTGAGGGGCCCCGCCCACCAATTCGGACCCTGAAAGGACCCGCCCGCCAAATCGGACCCTGAGGGGCCCCGCCCATAAAATCGGACCCTGAGGCGCCCCAGCCACAAAATCGGATCCTGAGGGGCCCCAACCACAAAATCGGACCCTGAGGGGCCCCACCCACAAAATCGGACTCTGAATGGCCCCACCCACAAAATCGGACCCTGAGGGGCCCCGGCCACAAAATCGGACCCTGAGGGGCCCTGGCCACAAAATCGGACCCTGAGGGGCCCTGGCCACAAAATCGGACCCTGAGGGGCCCCACCCACAAAATCGGACACTGAGGGTCTCCACCCACAAAATCGGACCCTGAGGGGCCCCGGCCACAAAATCGGACCCTGAGGGGCCCCACCCACAAAAAAGGACCCTGAGGGGCCCCACCCACAAAATCTGACCCTGAGGGGCCACACCCACAAAATTGGACCCTGAAGGATCCCGGCCACCAATTCAAACCCTGAGGAGCCCAGGCCACCAAATCGGATCCTGAGGGGCCCCACCCACCAAATCAGACCCTGAGGCCAAAGTGGCCCCTGAGAGGCACCCACACTTAAATAGGATCCTGAGTTGAAAGTCTTGCAGGGGCAGCAGGCAAGTCTCTCTTAAAGGGGCAGCCTGGGCACCATTTCAAACCACTATCTGTACTTCCTTCAGGAAATACACATCTAGTTATAGTGGTAGAAAAAAACACTATATTGTAATCCGAACGCTGCTAACTTATTCTTCTTATTATTAAGTTGATTTCCGCAATTAATACAGCCCGAACCGCTACACTCACAGACTCCGTTGAGGTGTCGTTTCGAAACCAGCGTCCATGAGAGGTGTGCTAAGTAATTTTTGTGTCGATCGGATTTGTAGTTTTTGCGCAATTTGCGTTTGAAAATTTTTTTTCCCTTCATTGGAATGCACTGTCTCCAATGCTTTTCAATGGGAAATGGCAAAACGTGCCCTGAGGCAATTGAAATGGCAGTTAAGCTCATTGATATGCGCAGGCACACCCAGTTACTATGCCAACGCCTACGAACGTCACATGACGCCCCAAGGACAGAGCTTCTGCCACATAATATCAGCTCTTAAAGTGAAACCCACAGCACTAATGCAAATCTAGCTTCATCACATGACACATGCCCCTGAGAGAGAATGTCTGCCAAAGTGGATTTAGAAGAAGCCCAGTGAGCCAAACTAGCTCTTAAAGGGCCGACGCGCCAAGGTGATTGTTAAAGGGCCGGCGCACCGAAATGAGTCTTAAAGGGCCGACACGCCAAATCGAAAGCTGAGTGACCACAGGCTCCAAATCGGAGGCTGATCGACCCCCCGGCCTCCAAATAGGAGGCTGAGCCACCCCGGCCTCCAAATCGGAGGTTGAGCCACCCCGGCCTCCAAATCAGAGGCTGAGCCACCCCGGCCTCCAAATCGGAGGCTGAGCCACCCCGGCCTCCAGATCGGAGGCTGAGCCACCCCAGCCTCCAAATCGGAGGCTGATCCACCCCGGCCTCCAGATCGGAGGCTGAGCCACCCCGGCCTCCAGATCGGAGGCTGATCCACCCCGGCCTCCAGATCGGAGGCAGAGCCACCCCGGCCTCCAAATCGGAGTCTGAGCCACCCCGGCCACCAAATCGGAGGCTGAGCCACCCCGGCCTCCAAATGGGAGGCTGAGCCACGCCGGCCTCCAAATTGGAGGCTGAGCCACCCCGGCCTCCAAATTGGAGGCTGATCGACCTCGGCCCCCAAATCGGAGGCTGATTGACCCTGGCCTCCAAATCGAAGGCTGATCGACCCTGGCCTCCAAATTGGAGGCTGAGCCACCCCGGCCTCCAAATCGAAGGCTGATCGACCCCAGCCTCCAAATCGGAGGCTGAGCCACCCCGGCCTCCAAATTGGAGGCTGAGCCACCCCGGACTCCAAATCGGAGGCTGAGCCACCCCGGACTCCAAATCGGAGGCTGAGCCACCCCGGATTCCAAATCGGAGGCTGAGCCACCCCGGCCTCCAAATCGGAGGCTGAGCCACCCTGGCCTCCAAATCGGACCCAGTGTGGCCCCGCTAAAAAAATCAGACCCAGAGTGGCACAGCCCACCAAATCGGATCCTGAGGGGCCCCGCCCACCAAATCAGACTCTGAGTGGCCCCGCCCACCAAATCGGACCCTGAGGAGCCCCGCCCACCAAATCGGACCCAGAGTGACCCCGCCCACCAAATCGGACCCAGAGTGGCCCCGCCCACCAAATCGGACCCAGAGGGGCCCCGCCCACCAAATCGGACCCAGAGTGACCCCGCCCACCAAATCGGACCCTGAAGGGCCCCGCCCACCAAATCGGACCCAGAGGGGCCCCGCCCATCAAATCAGACCCTGAGGAGCCCCGCCCACCAAATCGGACCCAGAATGACCACGCCCACCAATTCGGACCCTGAAGGGCCCCGCCCACCAAATCAGACCCAGAGGGGCCCTGCCCACCAAATCGGACCATGAGAAGCACCGCCCACTAAATCGGACCCAGAGTGGCCCCGAACACCAAAATGGATCCAGGGGGCTCCACCGACAAAATCAGACCCTAAGGGGCCCCACCCACAAAATCGGACCCTGACTGGGCCCAGCCACAAAATCAGACCCTGAGGGGCCCCAACCACAAAATCGGACCCTGAGAGACCCCGGCCACAAAATCAGACCCTGAGGGGCCCCGGCCACAAAATCAGACCCTGAGGGGCCCCACCCGCAAAATCGGAACCTGAGGGGCCCCACCCGCAAAATCGGACCCTGAGGGGCCCCACCCGCAAAATCGGACCCTGAGGGGCCCCGGCCACAAAATCGGACCCTGAGGGGCCCCACCCGCAAAATCGGACCCTGAGGGGCCCCGGCCACAAAATCGGACCCTGAGGGGCCCCGGCCACAAAATCGGACCCTGAGGGGCCCCACCCACAAAATCGGACCATAAGGGGCCCCACCCACAAAATCGGATCCTGAGGGGCCCCACCCACCAAATCAGACCCTGAGGCCAAAGTGGCCCCTGAGAGGCACCCACACTTAAAACGGATCCTGAGTTGAAAGTCTTGCAGGGGCAGCAGGCAAGTCTCTCTTAAAGTGGCAGCCCGGGCTCCATTTCAAACCACTATCTGTACTTCCTTCAGGAAATACACATCTAGTTATAGTGGTTTGAAAAAACCACTATATTGTAATCCGAACGCTGCTAACTTCTTCTTCTTATTATTATTATTATTTTCCAGTTGATTTCCGCAATTAATGAGGCCCGAACCGCTACACGCACAGACGCCGTTGAGGTGTCGTTTCAAAGCCAGCGTCCATGAGAGGTGTGCTAAGTATTTTTCGTGTCGTTCGGATTTGTAGGTTTTGCGCAATTTGCGTTTGAAATGTTTTTTTCCCGTCATTGGAATGCACTGTCTCAATGCTTTTCAATGGGAAGCTTAAAACATGCCCTGAGGCGATTGAAATGGCAGTTGAGCTCATTGATATGCGCAGGCAGACCCAGTTACTATGCCAACGCCTACGAACTTTACATGACGCCCCCAGGACACAGTTTCTGCCAGATAATTTCAGCTCTTAAAGCGAAACCCACAGCACAAATGCAAATGTATCTTCATCACATGACGCATGCCCCTGAGTGAGAGTGTGCGCCAAAGTGGATTTAGAAGCCCAGTGAGTCAAACTGGCTCTTAAAGGGCCGACGCGCCAAAGTAATTCTTAAAGGGCCAGCGCACCGAAATGAGTCTTAAAGGGCCGGCGTGCCAAATCGAAAGCTGAGTGACCCCAGGCTCCAAATCGGAGGCTGAGCCACCCTGGCCTCCAAATTGGAGCCTGATCAACCCTGGCCTACAAATCAGAGAATGAGCCACCCTGGCCTACAAATCGGACCCAGAGTGGCCCCGCCCACCAAATCGGACCAAGAATGGCCTCGCCCGCCAAATTGGACCCAGAGTGGCCCCACCCACCAAGTCGGACCCTATGCAGCCCCCCACCAAATCTGACCCAGAGTGGCCCCGCCCACCAATTCGGACCCTATGGGGCACCGTCCACCAATCGGACCCAGAGTGGCCCCGTCCACGAAATCAGACTCAGAGTGGCCCCACCCACCAAATCGGACACTATGGGGCCCTGCCCAACAAATCGGACCTAGAGTGGCCCCGCTCACCAAATCGGACCCTGAGGGGCCCCGCCCACCAAATCGGACCCTGAGGGGCCCCACCCACCAAATCTTACACAGAGTGACCCCGCCTACCAAATCGGACCCAGAGTCGCCCCACCCACCAAATCGGACCCAGAGGGGCCCCGCCCACCAAATCGGACCCTGAGGGGCCCCGGCCACCAAATTGGACCTTCAGGGGCCCCACCCATCAAATCGAACCCTGAGGGGCCCCGCCCACCAAATTGGACCCTAAGGGACCCCGCCCACCAAATCGGACCCTGAGGGGCCCTGTCCACCTAATTGGACCCTGAGGGGCCCCGCCAACCAAATCAGACCCTGAGGGGCCCCAAAGGCCAAAGTGACCCCTGAGAGGCACCCACAGTTAAAACGGATCCTGAGTTGAAAGTCTTGCAGGGGCAGCAGGCAAGTCTCTCTTAAAGGGGCAGTCCGGGCACCATTTCAAACCACTATCTGTACTTCATTCAGGAAATACACATCTAGTTCTTCTTATTATTATTATTCAGTTGATTTCCGCAATTAATGCGGCCCGAACCGCTACACGCACAGACTCCGTTGAGGTGTCGTTTCGAAGCCAGCATCCACGAGTGGTGTGCTAAATATTTTTTGTGTTGATCGGATTTGTAGTTTTTGCGCAATTTGTGTTTGAAAATTTTTTTTCCCGTCATTGGAATGTATTGTCTCAATGCATTTCAATGGGAAAATGTTGCCATAGAGAAAACATGCCCTGAGGCGATTCAATTGGCAGTTAAGCTCATTGATATGCGCAGCCAGACCCAGTTACTATGCCAATGCCTACGAACTTTACATGACCCCCAGGACAGAGTTTCTGCCAGATATTATCAGCTCTTAAAGCGAAACCCACAGCACAAATGCAAATCTAGCATCATCACATGACGCATGCCCCTGAGAGAGAATGTGCGCCAAAGTGGATATAGAAGCCCAGTGCGCTAAACTGGCTCTTAAAGGGCCGACGCGCCAAAGTGATTCTTAAAGGGCCGACGCACCAAAATGAGTCTTAAAGGGCCAGCACGCCAAATAGAAAGCTGAGTGACCACAGGCTCCAAATCGGAGGCTGATTAAGCCTGGCCTACAAATCGGACCTAGAATGGGGCCCAACAAATCAGACTCTGTGGGGCCCCATCCACCAAACCGGACCCAGAGAGGCCCTGCCCACCAAATCGGACCCAGAGTGTCCCCGCCCACCAAATCGGATCCAGAGTGGCTCCGCCCACCAAATGGGACCCAGAGCGGCCCCGCCCACCAAGTCGGACCCAGAGTGGCCCCCGCCCACCAAATCGGACTCTGAGGGGCCTCGCCCACCAAATCGGACCCAGAGTGGCCCTGCCCAGCAAATCGGACCCTGAGGGGCCCCACCCACCAAATCGGACCCTGAGGGGCCCCGCCCACCAAATCGGACCCAGAGTGTCCCCGTCCACCAAATCGGACCCAGAGTGGCCCCACCCACCAAATCGGACCCAGAGTGGCCCCCGCCCACCAACTCGGACCCTGAGGGGCCCCACCCACCAAACTGGACCCCGAGGGGCCCCGCCCACCAACTCGGACCCTGAGGGGCCCCACCCACCAATTTGGACCCAGAGGGGCTCTGCCCACAAAATCAGACCCAGAGTGGCCCCGCCCACAAAATCAGACCCAAAGTGGCCCCGCCCACCAAATCGGACTCAGTGGCCCCACCCACCAAATCAGACCTAGATTGGCCCCGCCCACCAAATCAGACCCTGAGGGGCCCCGCCTACCAAATCAGACCCTGAGGGGCCCCGCCCATCAAATCGGGCCCAGAGTGGCCCCACCCACCAAACTGGACCCCGAGGGGCCCCGCCCACCAACTCGGACCCTGAGGGGCCCCACCCACCAATTTGGACCCAGAGGGGCTCTGTCCACAAAATCAGACCCAAAGTGGCCCCGCCCACCAAATCGGACTCAGTGGCCCCACCCACCAAATCAGACCTAGATTGGCCCCGCCCACCAAATCTGACTCTGAGGGGCCCTGCCCACCAAACTGGACCCTGAGGGGCCTCGACCACCAGATCGGAGCCAGAGGGGCCCACCCACCAAATTAAACCCAGAGGGGCTCCACCCACAAAATCAGACCCCAAGGGGCCCCACCAACAAAATCGGACTCTGAGGGGACCCGCCCACCAAATCGGACCCAGAGTGGCCCCGCCCACCAAATCGGACTCTGTGGACCCCCCCACCAAATTAGACCCTGAGGGGCCCCACAGGCCAAAGTAGCCCCTGAGATGCATCCACAGTTAAAATGGATCCTGAGTTGAAAGTCTTGCAGGGGCAGCAGGCAAGTCTCTCTTAAAGGGGCAGCCTGGGCACCATTTCAAAGCACTATTTGTACTTCCTTCAGGAAATACACATCTAGTTATTCAGTTGATTTCCACAATTAATGCAGCCCGAACCGCTACACGCACAGACTCCGTTGAGGTATCGTTTCGAAGCCAGCATCCACGAGTGGTGTGCTAAGTATTTTTCGTGTCGATCGGATTTGTAGTTTTTGCACAATTTGCGTTTGAAAAAAATGTTCCCGTCATTGGAATGCATTGTCTCAATGCGTTTCAATGGGAAAATTTTGCCATAGGAATACATGGGGCAGTCGTGAGGCGATTCAAATATGAGGACCAGTTGCGGCAGTTAAGCTCATTGATATGCGCAAGCACACCCAGTTACTATGCCAATGCCTTCGAACTTTACATGACCCCACCAGGACACAGTTTCTGCCAGATAATATCAGCTCTTAAAACAAAACCCAAAGCACAAATGCAAATCAAGCTTCATCACATGATGCATGCCCCTGAGAGAGAATGTACGCCAAAGTGGATTTAGAAGCCCAGTGCGCCAAACTGGCTCTTAAACGGCCGACGCGCCAAAGTGATTCTTAAAGGGCCGGCGCACCAAAATGAGTCTTAAAGGGCCATGTTAACAGCAGTTTAGATAAGAAAATATGCAACTGAACCAGCAATGGGATTAACACAAAAATGAATAAGCAAAAGTTGGAAAAACTACAATTTACTGAAAAATACAAATTAAAATATAAATATATCAATTAGTCAGTAAATGGCACCACATATCATTTGATGAATTATTTGTTAAGACCTACAGTTTCCAAAAGGAATTGATGCCACATCTATTAGCATCTACACGTTAGGTAAAATTTCTTTGGGAAATTGTATGTATTATCAGTTGAAGAACATTCCACTCAGGGCTACTACGGTAATTTATATGTTCACACCTTTCCCTATTTATTATGTAGGGGAAGTGGACTGACCTATGGACCTGTCTGCAGCAGGAAGGTAATGTACAGCGTGCTTGACGTGGACTGCTAGATATGAAGGGGGAGACTAAAGACAGCAGAAACAGAAGGAGGTGTAATACTGTAGCTTGCCCACAAGATGGCAGCAGAGAGCAGTGAGAAAAGGGCTTTACATCAGCTTAAGGCTATGAAACCGCAGAGTCATGGGGGGCAGGGTTACAGGAGCACTAGAGGGGAATTCCCAGAGAGAGGGAATATAAGAAGGGGTAAAGAGTTCCAGAAGGAGCCAGTCGAGGGAGAGGAGCTTAGGAGAAGAAGAGACTGAAAGGAGGAGATGGACAGAGAAGAAGCTCCAGAAGGGACTGATGAGGAAGACAGTCAGGGGGGTGGCCCTGACAGGAGAGCTGCAGGACAGAGAAGGCCTGGGGGTACCAGACGGACGGACTCAGACGGGTGAAGCGCTGTGGTGGTAGGCCTAGGGCAGCCACAGTGAAAGAGCCGCGAGGGACGTCAATTAGGAAAAGGAAGGAAGTGAAGGTACCCGGACCTGTGTGCGAGGTTGAGCAGCTGCTGTGTGGTGCTGCAGGTCATTGAGAGGACGGCCAATAAAGAGGACCTGTTGAACACACATTGGTGTCTGTCTTGAGTCTGTTTGCGGCGGAAGAAGGACCACCCCCCCAGTCGGCCCACATACCTACATTTATGTGATCTTTTGGAGCGCAAAATACAAGACCCTGTCTTATACTGTATAAGGGACATGAAAGGGGTAAAGTAGTGGTCGAGAACACTAAGAGGCTTCAGTATTGGCATAATTACTTGTGTTCCTGCCATAATAAGTGTCCCTCTCCCTGATTTTAAACTACTATGACATATCGACCAATACCTCACATATTTATATGTATTTTTTGCACTTTATTATTCAGGATGTCCACATGGGATGCATTTAGATAGTGCTGGGCAGCCTGCCTGATCGAATAGTATGGGCGTGACTAATAGGCTGTAAACCAAACACTGTGCATAGGGCCGGTTTTAGGCAAAGTGGGGCCATAAGCAAAGGTTTAAAATGGGGCCTCAAATGCTAACATATTGCCCATCACACAGAAGCATTTCTGTTGTAGTTACAAGAGCAGAGTTCAGGCTGCTAAACAAGTGTGATTGACAATATTGGTGTAACAACTCCTGGAGTGTAACCTCTGGGCCGTGATACCAACCCACCCTCGGTGAGCTGATTTAGTGAGGACCACCCCCTATACAGGGAGGGTCAGGTGCAGACCCAGGGGGATAAAGTACCACGACTGCTGGTACCAGGTGGCCGGCTCGAAGAAGGCGCGAGAGACCGTGACTAGCAGGGTGAATACTGGGGCACGCTGGGTACAGGAGGGCGCAGAGCATGTACTCGGAAGCACGCAGGGTACGAGAGAGTGCAGGGTGCGTACTGGGAAGTACGTCTGGGTACAAGAGAGTGCAGAGTGCGTACTGGGAAGCAATCCTGGGTACAAGAGAGTGCAGAGTGCGTACTCAAGAGCACGCCGGGTACACGCAGGGACCTGAGTACAAATAGCGACCATGCAGGAACCTAGCTGGCCTAGCAGTGAAGCAAAGTGATAATCAGGCACCTCTCCTAGCGGGAAGCAGCCTGATATACTAGTGGCTGCTGCAGGTTAGGAAAGAGTTCCGGGTCAAGAGCTTCATTTAGAATAAGAGGCCAGAGATGCGCGCGGCCGCGGCTTAAGCTGAGGACGGAGCGCGCACGAGCCACTGGATCCAGAGACCGACCGTGAAACCGGAAGCGAGGTCACCTAGCGGTGTGCCCCTTGTCCAGAGACCTGCCAGGATGTTGAAGCGAGGTGAGTAAATTGAGGCGACGCGGCCCAGGGTGTTACAGTACCCCCTTCCTTACCCCCCCTTTTTTAAGGCCGGAAAGAAACTTAGTCAAAATATGGGGTGCTTGGATATTCTCCCGGGGTTCCCATGACCTCTCTTCAGGGCCAAAGCCCTTCCAATCAATTAAGAAAGGAGTTCTCCCTCTCACCTTCTTCATGGCCAGAATCTCCCTCACCTCAAATACATCCCCCATGCCAACAGGCTGGGGTGTATGACCCGGAGAAGGATGAAACCGGTTAAGGACCATGGGATGGAGGAGGGACACATGGAAGGAATGGGGAATGCAGAGTGAGGCGGGTAACTTCAACTTGTATGTGCAATGTCATTAATACACCTGAGGACCTCAAAAGGGCCAATGTTTCGGGGACCTAGTTTGTAAGAAGGTATCTTAAGACCAATGTATCTGGAGGAAAGCCACACCTTGTCACCAGGGAGATAAGGAGGAATGTCCAGGCGCCTCTTTTCAGCATGTAAATTCATCCTGTCTTGTGCTTTCTCTAGAGCGGTTTTAGTCTCCTGCCAGACCCTGGAGAACTCCCCGGACAGAGAGTCGGCTGCAGGTACTCCCGAGACAAAAGGTATCGGCAAAGGCACACTGGGATGTTGCCCGAAAATGATGAAGAAAGGAGAAAGATTCGCTGGTGTGGTCATTGTATGCAAACTCTGCCCACGGAAGTTTTGATGAGCATTCGAAAAATGATGGAGGTAAGATGTAAGGATCTGATTCGTTTGTTCCACCTGCCCTTTGGTCTGAGGATGGTAGGCAGAAGAAAAGTCCAGTATCACTTTCATAAGCCCACAAAGAGCTCTCCAGAACCAGGAGGTGGAGTCCTCTGTCCGACACAACGTGTAGAGGGAAGCCGTGAATTCCAAAAATGTGATTGATAAAAAGTTTTGCCAATTTGGGTGCAGAGGGTAGGCCGGGAAGAGAAACAAAATGGACCATCTTCGAGAATCGATCCACAACCACCAAGATAACAGTACAACCAGAGGAACGAGGTAGAACGGTAATAAAATCCATAGCTATGTACTGCCATAGTGTCGAAGGTACCGTAAGAGGAAGCAGAAGCCCGGAAGAGGAAGCAGATGCCCGGAAGGTGGTTGTCTAGGTACCTTTTTCTTAGAGCAGGATGGACATGAAGCTTCAAAGTCTTTGACATCCTGAAAAAGAGATGGCCACCAGTAGTAGCGAGATAACAGGGAGAGAGTCTTATTGACTCCGGCGTGGCCGGCAAGTTTGGATGAATGTCCCTAGTGTAACACTCCTTTTCGATTGCCCTCCACAACAAAGGTTCTTCCCAGGGGTAAGGAAGTCAGGTTGACAGGAGCCATGGTTATTACCTTGGTGGGGTCGATGATGTGTGAAGGTTCCTCTTCAGTATCGGCCGACTGGAATGACCTAGATAAAGCATCGGCTTTGATGTTTTTAATCGCCTGGCCGGAAATGGAGTTCAAAGTCAAAACGGGCGAAGAACAATGACCACCTAGCATGCTGGGAATTGAGCCTTTGTGCAGACTGAATGTATGCCAGATTCTTATGGTCAGTGAAGATCTTGAACGGGTGTGCGGCGCCTTCAAGTAAGTATCGCCATTCCTCCAAGGCCAACTTGATGGCTAAGAACTCTTTGTCGACAATGGAATAATTTCATTCTGATGTGGAGAATACTTTGGAAAGGAAGCCGCAGGTGACAAGACGTCCTGAAGAAGACTTCTGCAAGAGAACAGCACCGGCCCCGGTAGAGGATGCGTCTACCTCAAGAGTGACAGGTTTACTAACCTCCGGACGATGAAGCACTGGAACTGTAGCAAAAGCTTGCTTCAAGGATAGATAGGCGTCCTCCACCTCTGAAGATCAAGCATTAGTTTTAGCTCCTTTGTGGATAAGAGACGAGATAGGCTGGGCCACTGAGGAGAAATGAGGGATGAACTGCCGATAGTAATTTGCAAAGCCAAGGAATCGTTGGATTGCCTTCACCCCATGGGCCCGTGGCCAGTTGAGAACGGCAGACACTTTCGCCGGATCCACGCGTAGACCTGAGTCTGAGATAATGTATCCCAAGAATCGTAAGGATGTTTGTTCAAATACACATTTCTCTATCTTGGCGTAGAGGCGATTCTCCCTCAAACGTAGGAGTACTTGGCGCACGTTCTTTCTATGGGAAGACAGATCTGGAGGAAACACGGGGATATCATGCAGGTACATAACCACGCAGGAGTACAGCATATCCCGGAAAATGACGTTCATGAACTCCTGGAATACCGCTGGAGCATTGCAGAGGCCGAATGGCATGACCAAGTATTAATAGTGACCGTCCCAGGTGTTAAAGGCGGTTTTTCACTCGTCTCCGGAACGAATACGGATCAAGTTGTAGACCCCACGAAGATCCAGCTTAGCATAAAAGCCATCCCACCATCGACAAGGCGACTCTGTGGTCGGGGCGGTCCTACACTGTCTAATATTAAAAACATTATCATGTGTCAAAGCTGACATCTGTGTGAATAAGGGCAGACAAGGACCGGGTCCCAAACACCGGACACCAGTCAGGGGAAGCCTTTAAATACAATTTCCAGCTCAGGAGAGGGAGGCCACACGCCAGCTTGCACATGTTTGATCAAATACAGCATTACTAAGAACTCTGTATGGCCATGTGAACATGCATTTATATGCTGCATGTGTACCAACTCAAACCAAGCTCAATTTTTGTGTTTTTTCTTTGTATTTTTGCATTCTGTGCAAGCTAGGGTGTGGCCTCCCTCTCCTTAGCTGGAAATTGTATTTAAAGGCTTCCCCTTACTGGTGTCCGGTGGTTGGGACCCGGTCCTTGTCTGCCCTTATTCACACAGATGTCAACTTTGACACATAAGGTTTTTAATATTAGACAGTGTAGGACCGCCCCGACCACAGAGTCACCTTGTCGATGGTGGGACGGCTTTTATGCTATGTTTGATCAAATACAGTATTACTAAGAACTCTGTATGATTTAAATGCACTTTTGCTTTTTACTTATTTAATTACAGCAGGGTTTTTTTCATTTTGTCTTTTGTAGGTTTGGTGAAAATTCGTGCTCCTCTTAGCCGGTCAAAGAGCTCCAGGATCAGTGGCAGCGGATACTTGTTTTTGACCATGATGTCGTTCAGCCCTCTATAGTCTATGCAGGGACGGAGAGAGCCATCTTTCTTTTTGACAAATTAAAAACCTGCTCCTGTGGGCGAGGAAGACTTTCAAGTGAAACCTATGGTTAGATTCTCCTGGATATACTCTGACATGGCTTGGGTTTCGGCAGGAGATAGCGGATATATTCTACCCCTAGGTGGGGTAGAACCGGGAACGAGGTCAATCAGACAATCATATGGTCAATGTGGAGGCAGAATCTCAGCCTCCTTCTTGTCGTTGACATCTGTGAAAGACCAGTAAGCCGACGGTAGACCTGCAAGCGCCGAGGACGGATGAGCAGAACCCATCGGATGGATGGGCAGCAGGCACTTCTTCTGACATGATGGCCCCCAATGGAGTACATCGCCTGATCGCAAGTCGAGAGTTGGCTCGTGTCCTTAGCCAAGGGAGCCCAAGAAGAAGCGTATGAGACAACGTTGACAGGATGTAAAGGGATATCTTCTCTCGATGCAAGGCTCCGATCTGCAGCTCCACTTCTTTGGTGGCCTGGGTAATGGTGTCCTGCAAGGGCTTACCGTCGACCGAAGCTATCAACTGAGGAGTCTCCAGGGATCTGACAGGAATCTGATATATTTTAACCGGCTCGAAGTTGATAAAATTCCCAGCTGCGCCTGAATCCACATAAGCCTCCTCAAAATAACGTTTGGAACCAAGATTCAACAAAACAGACACGGTAAGGGGAAGAGAGGAATCAAGTACACCTAGGGAGACCTCTCCTACCTGTCCCAGGCGGAAGCATTCTCCCGGCCTCTTCGGACAGGAACAAAGCAGATGGAAAGCACTGCCACAGTGAAAGCAAAGTTCTAGCGCAAGTCTCTCCCTACGGCGCTGTTCCACCCTCTTGACCCGATCTACCTGCATCGGCTTGTTATGGAAATATATATGTATATGTATTTCATCTAGATCTCACTTGCCTGCTATAGGCTATATACTTATGTACTCTCATATACACTCTATATATTCATATATGCACACTTAGAGATATAATCATAGCTGTCTTGAACTTTATAATCAGTGACTGGAGCTGACCTAACCCCATGAAGTCTGTCTGGACAACCAACGTGATAGCATTGTCTTGTGACATGTCTCCTAGACATACAGAAGAGGAAGTTGGCCAGATGGTCCAGCCCATATTGGAGTCTTGCTGACGAGTGCAAGACTCCGGACAGTAAATCATGTGGTGTCTAAGTAACCCCAGGTCGGACACCCATATATGTTCATGCATTTAAACTGACCAATTAGATAAGTAAAGCCTTTATGTTAATGAGTAACCACTCCTTTCTGTACGAACTGATAAAAAACCATGAATGTGAATAAAGCTTCCAGAGGTTTGCTGGAAGGTATTGCTGTTAACCAGGTGTGACGTCTTTCCTTTCTTTAGCGCTCAATAAGACCCTGTCTAATTTGGGCAGGCCACAGTACGCACATGGGTAATTCTACCCATATAAATTTCTACATCAAGTGGCGCCCAACGTGGGGCTGTGGACGAAAACGCACGGGGATCCTGCTGACCGGAGAGGACAGAGGTGCCGGCCAAGGCCTTGGCTCATGGGAACGGAGATTTGCGCAACTCCATAAGTAAGGTAAGAAAATCTAGTTATCTTACCTGAATGTTCCCTGTGCCCAGTCCGGGTCAGCAACTCTAGTCGGTCAGTGTGGTCACCAAACCCAGGTAGTGTGAAAAAAGTCCACGCTCTTATCCAAACCCTGGGATAAGCTAAGTGTCTGCTGTGGTCCTGTGTGTCTAAGATCCGGGTGAGAGAGTTGGTGGAAAATTGTGACAGATTTGTGTTTGTGGGTGCTGGAAAAACCGATAACAGGGGAGTTTGACCCACTCAGATAGGTTCTCACAAATACACCTGGACACAGGGGGAGGACAGGAGAAGCCTTGCCCAGGGACAGGTGGTGGGGCCTTACGGAGTTATCACAAGGCAAATCTCACATCAAGCTATCACAACAAACACCCGTGCATAGGAAGGGACAGCACAGCGCCCACGCCAGGCACGCGGTGGTGTTAGCTTAGGGGAGATATTGCAAGCCAAACCACTTGACAGGTTGCCACCAACACACCTGGTCACAGGGAAGGACAGGAGAAGCCGGCCCAGGTATCAGGTGGTGGCAACATTGTGGGAGTTATCACATTACTGATACCGACGAGCCAGGCAGGACGTCCGGTACAGCGTGTTAACATTCTCGGGGTCACCAGCGCAGTGCACCCATTGTGGTTGGCAGTTATCGGTTACCAGCAGCTGTTTGACATACGTGTCACAGAAGGGCGTTCGATCTCTCTCCCCAGACGTCTATATGTGAATTCATTGCAGGTCTCCACGAAGATTTGAAGCAAAAAAAGTTTTTTTTCCTTTTGTCTTGTAAACTTCCTCTTTTGCCTACAGGGTGTGCCCCTGATATATATTTTTCATATTGTCATATTTGTACTCTGCTTTTCCCTATTTTATGTTTTATCTTGCATTTTTGGTAGAGGCTTTTGTTACTACAGTGTGAGAAGTTTTGGGAAAGCTGAGTTTTTGGGTTTTTTCTCTCCTTCCATTGTTCTCAGAAGATTTCACTGAGAGACGCAGGCAGAGAGAAAAAAAAAAAAGGGAAGTGTGTGTGTGTATCCTGCATCATTTCTGCATTAACCCTTTTATTGTTGGAAGTGTACTTGTACTGATTTTTGAATTTTCGGAGTGGTTTTCTAAGTGTTATCAATTTTTTGATTTGTTTTCCTTTTAAAAATATTTTACTCCCTGATCATTTTTCTCTTGTTTTTTTTCTTTTGGATTTTTCCATTTTTAAGTTTTGTTATGACTCTTTTTGGTTTTCAATACTCACAGAGATTTTCCTTTTCTTTTATTTTGTTAGAAAGAGAAAGAAAACCATTTTCCCTTTTTATCTCTTTTTAGTTTTCTTCCACTTTTTGTGACATTTTATCAGTTTTTTTTAGGTTTTAGTTTTCACTTCTTTCTTTCAGTTTTTGTTAAAAAGGGAATTTTTACCTGCGTTGGGTTATTCCTGTGTCAATTTTGATTTTCCTTCTTTGTTTCCACTACTTTTGGAGTTTTTTCACTAAATATTCTTGTTTTGTTTTTCCTTCCCTTTAAGCAGGTTAAAAGGGGTTGCAAAGTTTTTAAAGTTTTAATCACTTTTCTCCAGTCTTTAGAACAGACATAGTATGTGGTTTTGCAAGAACAGTTTTTTTTTCTTTTAGCTGTAGCATGACATGATGTATTGAAAAGAAAAGGGAAGAAGCTAGTAATTGCCGTCTGCATTTCTTAAAGAGACAGCGGGTTTTACAGCGTAGAAGGTGCTAACAGATAGTGTGAACAGGAAAGGATTGGTTTTTTTTTTACGTGTAGAAAAAGTGTTTTCAGCGGCATTCTAATCTGTGCCGTCTGAGAAGGACCACAGGTCTAAGAATGCCTTCTGTGATGGCAGAGGGGGGGAAGCAGTTTGCTCCCCCCACCATCTCCTCTCTCCCCACTCTTCACTCCTCCCATCTCCCTCACCTCTCTCCTCCCTCTATCTCCGCTATTCTCACTCCCACCTCCCCTCTCTCATCTATCTCTCCTTCTCTCTCTCTCTATCATCTCTCCTCCCTCTCCATCTTCATGACCAACGCCCACCTTTCATCCCTCTCCTCTTCCCTCCTCCTCCTCCTTGTCTTCACCATCTCCTCCTCTTTTGTCGCCTCATCACTCTCCTCCACTATCTCTCACTTCTCCTCCTATTCCAAATCTTTCCTCCACCCTTCCCTCTCTCTTTTCCTCACCCACCTCTCAGTTCATCGTCACCCGCTGGCCCAGTGCCAGATCCAGACAATGAGGTGTCCCTAGTTCCACAGGGCACCCTCTCTAAAGAGACAGCTATGACACCGGGAGAAGAAAGTGAATCACTCCCCACACATAACAACACAGGTGCCCTCCCGATACAACAGCTAGCAGAAGGGAGGTGTGTGCCAGCAGACACTGCACCTGCTAAGTCTGAGACTGAAGATCCTATGTGCCACACGGAGCTGCAGTCTCAGGGGCGGAAGTACCCACACACAGAAAGACAATCACACAATGGCACAGTTCCTCCTCTGATGAAAATGAAGGAGGGGCAGACATGCTGCATAGTACTAGGAGAAACTCACAGACACCAAGTAGGCAGGGGCAGATAGAGCCAGAACTCTTACACTATGTGCTTTTCACCCCTAGTCAGGTGTTCAGTATTTTAAGAAATCTGCCAGACCCAGATATGGACCTCATGCCATTTTACCGAAGAATGCAGCAGAGCCAGCAGACATATGCTGCAACCTGGAGTGATCTCTGGTTCATAATCGAGGTAAAAGCAGGTGAAACACTCTGGCCAATCATGAAGGAACACTTCAAGCTCCCATCAGAATTAGATGTGCATTCCTGGGAATTAGGCTCAAAGCTAATTGAACAGCTCAGAGAGTGGGCCAAGGCCAGAAAAGCACTCAGCCTGTATAACATGAGCCAAGCCGAGACAGAGTCTGTAGACGAGTTTCCTGGTAGAGTGAGGCAAATATTCCAAGTTTTAGGCTTCACCATTCATGATCAGATACACGGACAAATGTTGGCACATGCCTTTGTGCATGGACTAAGAGAACCAATCAAGAGACTGCTGATAGTGGCCAGGCCTGAGTACAGGACAATAGCAGTTGATGTCCTGCTTGCAGTAGCCAGAAGAATTGAGTCCCTCCCGGGGGTGCGGAGGACAGGCCCTCTCATGGTGGCCACTGACGTGGAGGAGCAACCACCCTGCAGAGACAGGAGACCTGTCAGGTGTTTCAACTGTGGCAACCTTGGCCATTTCCGGAACCAGTGCACAGCACCCCGGCAACCCAGGTAATCCTGCAGAGGAATAGGCTAAGAAAGACACAGAAGACAATGAAGAACCCTGTCCATAGGACAGAGGCAAACCAGGTCCGCCAGATGTCACGCCCCTGACATGTGAAGCCCCATCAGCGGACCCAATACCTCAAATCACTGGGGGCTGTCATATCTTTCCTTGTGGACACTGGTGCAGTCAGAAGTGAAAATCCCCGACCACACCAGTCTATCAGAGCACTCTGTGTCTTGTATGGGGGCTGAAGGTCAAGACAGACGTTCCCCATCTTGCAGGCCCCTGAGCATGTGGTCACAGCCAGGACACTCCATCCTGTTCCAGTTTATGGTGGAGACCTGCCCACCACACCTGATGAGACCAGACCTACTGCAGGAACTGAAGGTGACCAAAGTGTCCCATGAAGATGTGACCTTGACCTCTTCTCCACCCCACACCCAAAAAGAATCAATCATGCCCATGCTGGTGGCCCTACAAGAGCCTCGCTTGAACAACCGGTGCAAGCCTACCCAAGAAGGTGCTGGACATAGCACCCAGAAGCCTATGGTCCAAGGGAGACTTCAAGTTGCGCCAGTATGGGTGTCACTCACGTCTGGAACCCCGGACGCTCAGAAGGCCCAGCATCCGCTGCTCATCACCCAGAGCCAAACTGCCTCTGACCAACTGGAAGTCTAAGTGGAACTGCGGTTCAAAAAATGGCCTAAGAACTTTGGCATGGGCCAGGAAAACTCTCAACCCAGAGGGACCACACCCGCTTCGTGAAACGGCTGCACTGTTTCCGGTTCCAGCGCCAGAGGATCATCTTGGACAAGATTCTGAAGGTGCTCCCTCAAGTTAATCCAGGCCCTGGACCAGAAGACAGCCACTCAGCTCCTCAAATTGGTTAACAAGATGCTGACCTGAGATCAAGCTGGGTGAAAGGAACTGCTGCTGGCAGGTAAAGAAGACGCCCCAGCAAAAAGACCCCCTGTGAGAGCAAGAAAGCTCAGCTGGACGTCATCTCTGATGAGGAAGACCCCAGCAAATGGCTTGCTTCCCTGCTGGCCCTGTGCCAGAAGATGGGAGTCCCTCACGGCACTGTGAAGAGCAAGGCCAGATTGAGCCGCCTCACCCATGGGAATCATTATGCAGTCCCAGCTTTTCTCGATCAAGAGGAAGACTGTGACAGGAGAACCAGACTGGATTGAATGATGCATAACCTAAGGGCTGTGAGCGAAGCAACCGTGTTTGAAACCCCAGTTGTGCCAGATCTGCACACTCTGCTGACAAACGTGCCAGCCACAGCAACGGTGCTCACAGCAATGGATCTGCCCGAAGCTCCCCTCAATGTTCCCCCTCACCTGGATGACCAGTTCCTGAAAACGCACAAGGGGGGGTGCAGAACAAATGGACAGTGATGCCCAAGAGGGCCCGGAACAGCCTTTCACAGCTCGCAAGAGCATTGTCCTCCATCCCCGTCAACTGTATTGCGGAGCATGCAGAAGTCATCGACATCGCTACCTGAACAGCGCTTTCTATGTCTCCTCTACTCTGCCTGGTGGAGCAGCAACGTAGGTTCTGCAAAAACAGAGTCCAGAGGTGTCAAAAGCAAGTTACGTTCCTGAAAGACACTGTATCGTCCACTGGACGAAACACTTGACAGATGACTGGAGGACCGCGGAGGAGAAGATGGCTCCCTCAACAACTCCGAAGATGCAGGCCCTCCTTAGTCTAGTCTCGTACTGCAGAACTTGGATCCCTGGTGCTCCAGGCTTAATGCAGCCTCTGTACAATTGCATCAACGCATTGCAGCCTTCATCTCGTACAGGAAACTGAAAGACTTCACAGTTTCTGCGCCAGCTCTAGGCCTCCCTGACTATGAGAAGCCATCCCGTCCTGGCCGAACGGAAAAAGAAGGACAAAGATGGAGAAGGTCATGCTACTGGCCAGTCCTAAAACAGACCCCGCGGCCTGGATCCAGTTGCAAGGGGGGGCCCTCCTGCATGAAAACAATATCTGCAGCACACGCCCTCCTGACAAGGCTGCTCCCCTCCACTCTTCAGTGCTCTCCGCCATTACCTGTCTCTACTCCCACTCCCATGGGGGGATGCGGATACGGACACTCAGATGAAAAATATGCAAGATACCGTAGATGGCTCCAGTTTTGCAGATGATGAAGGAAGGTTCCACATGGGATGTGCAGTGACCAGCAATCAAGCCATCCTATGGTCCAGAAGTTTATCAGCCCAAGAGCCCAAGAAACAGAGCTGATAGAGCTGACAAAAGGCCTGCCAGATTGCAAAGAACACAATTTCCCGGTACTCGCATGGCATAGCACACGACTTCGGACCCATCTGGGCTGCAAGAGACTTCTTCACGGCAAGCGGATCGACCGTGAAGTATCATGGAGCCATCAGAGACCTGCTGGATGCTCTTCAACTACTAAAAGTGGTGGCAGTGTTGAAGGTCAAGGCACACCGAAAACTGAACACAGTAGAGACACGGGGCAGCAACAGCAGACGTGGCAGCCAAAGAAGCAGCCAAAAGGAAGGCAATATGGAAAATGGGAGAGGTCGTAGAGCCGGACGGCTACTACAAGACGACTGAAGACGAGAAATCCCGAAACCTGTACAAGAAGTAGCAGGATCAGACTCGGAAGGAGGAGAAGGAAAGCTGGATGCTAAAGGGAAAAAGCACTGGGCTCCAAGAAACCGTCTACCTTAAACCGTCTACCTCAAAACGTCTACCTCAAGACAGACTCAGTCTACCTCAAAGTGTGTACCATACTGTGGTTCAATGGGCACATGGCCCCTCACACAGAATTGAAGACACAGATGAATGACCTGATTAGACTGGACTCCCACCTTACCAGCCAAATTCCTAGCAGCTGTCTGGCCTCCGACAAAATGCAACATCGGACAAGCGGGAAAAGCTCCCCCACATCATCTGACCTGAAGACTTCCCAGTAAGGAACCGGTTGGCGAAAACTACTGCAAAAAAGCTACTCTCAAAAATAGTGTGCAGATATGGGGGTTCCAGAAGCAATAGCAAGTGATCAGGGAGCCACATACACAGCAAACCTGACACAAGAGATCTGATCAGCAGTAGGGTCAGACTTAGGCCTACACACTTCTCACCATCCCACACCATAGACTAGGTGGGACACTTAAGAGCAGCATGATACAGAAAAATCTGCCCAAGAGACAGACAAACCCTGGCATTAGACAGTCCCATAGGCTCAGGAAAAGCTGTCACCAATATGAAACTTTATTTGGGTAAAAAACCCAGTTTAGGGGTATTCTTTACTTAGCAGTTGACTATGCAAAATGATACTTTGTCTGCATGTGTAATTGAATTTATCAAGAATCTTGCTAATGTCCATTCTCGAGTTTTCTCCTTCATTGCCAGGTCCAGATTCGGTGCCTGGTATGCACGCCCTGAAGTCAGGAGACTGCTGAGTGTTGGTGGGAAAAGTCCGTAAAGAGAAGCACTCGATCCCAGATCCGATGGCTCTTCTCCAAGTGCTGATGCCACCGACCTGCAGGGAAAACCCCCCACCTGGATCCACACATCGCATTGCAGGAAAAGGCCTTCATACCAGAAGATACACCTGAGCTGGAATGATGCTGTGGATGACCTACCTGACTGAATAAATTACCTACCTGACAGAGAATACACATGCACTGACTGCATAGACTGCTAACTAAGAGACTTTGATTACATTGCACCAAACCCCTGTTAGGGACAGATTTCCTGACCGCCCATTTGCGAAAGTCTGTACAGAGGAGGATGTATGCGTTAGGCGTATGTCAGTTCACTGGCAGCACAAAAGAGTTGCAGCGCTTTGGGCCAGGAGCAGGATTTTAGGGCAAGTGATATCTAAGGGGGGATTGTTCTGGAATATATATATGTACAGTATATGTATTTCATCTAGATCTCACTTGCCTGCTATAGGCTATATACTTATGTACTCTCATATACACTCTATATATTCATATATGCACACTTAGAGATATAATCATAGCTGTCTTGAACTTTATAATCAGTGACTGGAGCTGACCTAACCCCATGAAGTCTGTCTGGACAACCAATGTGATAGCATTGTCTTGTGACATGTCTCCTAGACATACAGAAGAGGAAGTTGGCCAGATGGTCCAGCCGATATTGGAGTCTTGCTGACGAGTGCAAGACTCCAGACAGTAAATCATGTGGTGTCTAAGTAACCTCAGGTCGGACACCCATATATATTCATGCATTTAAACTGACCAATTAGATAAGTAAAGCCTTTATGTTAATGAGTAACCACTCCTTTCTATACAAACTGATAAAAACCATGAATGTGAATAAAGCTTCCAAGGTTTGCTGGAAGGTATTGCTGCTAACCAGGTGTGGCGTCTTTCCTTCCTTGAGCGCTCAATAAGACTCTGTCTAATTTGGGCAGGCCACAGTACGCACAGGGGTAAATCTACCCATATAAATTTCTACATCAGGCTCAAGAGCAGAGACTAAAGAAGAGGACACAGGTCTGAGATTATGCAGCCTGCAGGTGGGCAAGGGCGAGTGGGGAAACCTCTCCCAAGCAGCTTCGTGGGAGCGCTCCTGAAAGCGTAAATCAATTTGCGTCGCTAGAGAGATTAACTCCTCTAACTCATCTTTAACCCCTTTCTTACATTAGACGTACTATTCCGTCCATGCGACCTGGGACCTAAGTCCCAAGGACAGAATAGTACGTCTAGCGCGATCGCGGCCAGGTGTCAGCTGATTATCACAGCTGACACCCGGCATGTGATCATCAAACATGATCGCAGTGTACCGGCGGCATAGGAAAGAAGCGCGCAGGGAGGGGGCTCCCTCTGTGCTTCCCTGAAACCCCTGGAGCAGCGCGATGTGCTGCGCTGCTCTGGGAGCCTCTTTCCCTGCAGGTTCCCGGATCCAATATGGCGGCGGGGACCTTCGGGGGCCTGCAGGGAGCCGGCTTCCTCACTGCCTGCAGAGCGCAGGCATGAGGAAGCCTGTGCAGCGCCTGTGTCAGATCGCTGATATGTCACAGCGATCTATGATGTACATAAAAAAAGATGGCTGACAGCACTTCCAGGATCAGGAGACGCACGCTCTAAGTCCAGGGACCCAGTTGGACATCAGAAGTCACAAAGATTACAAAGAATAATGTAGAGCAGCATCCATTCCAGGTGAAAAAACATGTAGAAATTTAAGCTTGAAAAAGACCATGTGATGGTCAAAACGTATGTTTTCATGGCGAAATAAATTTCTACATGTTTTTTCACGCGGAATGGATGCTGCTCTACATTATTCTTAGCGATCTATGATGTGTCAGATCAGCGATCTGTCACATGACAGTGATGTCCCCCCTGAGACAGTGTAATAAAGTAAAAAAAAAGTGTAAAAATAATTTATAAAAAAAAAAAATTGCTAAATAAATTAAAAAAAAAAAAATTATTCCCTAATAAATTCATTTTTTGAAAATAAAAAAAAACAATAAAAGTACACTTATTTAGTATCGCCGCGTCCGTAAGGCCCACCCTATAAAACTGTCCCACTAGTTAACCCCTTTATTGAACCCCTTAAAAAATAAAAATAAAAAGCGAAGTAAAAAATAATGCTTTATCATCATACTGCCGAACAAAAAGTGCAATAACACACGATCAAATAGACAGATATAACTAACCATGGTACCACTGAAAACGTGATCTCGTCTCTCAAAAAACGAGCTGCCATACAGGGTTATCAGTGAAAAAATAAAAAAGTTATAGCTCGCAGAATAAAGCGATGCAAAAATAATTTTTATATAAAATTGTTTTCATTGCATAAAAGTGCCAAAACATAAAAAAAAACATAAATGAGGTATCGCTGTAACCGTACTGACCTGAAGAATAAAACCGCCTTATCAATTTTACCACACGCGAAATGGCTTAAACGCATCCCCCAAAAGAAATTCATGAAACGCTGGTTTTTGTTCATTCTGAGTCCCAAAAATCGGAATAAAAAGCGATCAAAAAATGTCACGTGCCTGAAAATGGTACCAATAAAAACATCAACTCGTTCCTCAAAAAATAAGACCTCACATGACTCGGTGGGTCAAAATATGGAAAAATTATAGCTCTCAAAATGTGGTGATGCATAAACTATTTTTACAATAAAAAGCGTCTTTTAGCGTGTGACAGCTGCCAAATATGAAAACGCGCTATAAATAGTAACTCAAACCCCCCTTTATCACCCCTTTAGTTAGGGAGAAATAATAAAATTAAAAAAATGTATTTATTTCCATTTTCCCATTAGGGCTAGGGTTAGGGCTAGGGTTAGGGGTGTGTTGGGGTTAGGGTTGGAGTTAGAATTGGGGGGTTTCCACCGTTTTGGCACATCAGGGGCTTTCCAAACGCGACATGGCGTCCGATCTCAATTCTAGCCAAAAAAGTCAAATGGCGCTGCTTCCCTTCAAAGCTCTGTCATGTGCCCAAATAGTGGTTTACTCCCACATATGGGGTATCAGCGTACTCAGGACAAGTTGCACAATAACTTTTGGGGTCCTGTTACCCTTGGGAAAATAAAAATTGGGGGTGAAAAGATCATTTTTTTGGAAAAAATATGATGTTTCAATTGTACGGCTGTACGTTATAAACTTCTGTGAAGCCCTTGTGGGTTCAAAGTGCTCACCACATATCTAGATAAGTTCCTTGGGGGGTCTAGTTTCCAAAATGGAGTCACTTGTGGGGTGTTTCCACTGTTTAGGCACATCAGGTGCTCTCCAAACTTGACATGGCATCCGATCTGAATTCAAGCCAATTTTGCAGTGAAAAAGTCAAACGGCGCTCCTTCCCTTCCGAGCTCTGCCATGCGCCGAACAGTGGTTCCCCCCCACATATCAGGTATCAGCGTACTCAGGACCAATTGCACAATAACTTTTCCAGTCTAATTTCTCCTGTTACCCTTGGAAAAATAAAAAAATTGAACCTGAAGTAATTTTTTTTGTGAAAAAAAGTTAAATGTTCATTTTTTTTAAACATTCAAAAAATTCCTGTGAAGCACCTGAAGGGTTAATAAACTTCTTGGATCTAGTTTTGAGCACCTTGAGGGGTGCAGATTTTAGAATGGTGTCAGTTTTTGGGTATTTTCTGTCATATAGACCGCTCAAAGTGACTTCAAATGTGATGTGGTCCCTAAAAATAAAATGGTGTTGTAAAAATGAGAAATCGCTGGTCAACTTTTAACCTTATAACTTCCTAACAAAAAAAAAATTTGGTTCCCTAATTGTGCTGATGTAAAGTAAACATGTGGGAAATGTTACTTATTAAGTTTTTTGAGTGCCATATCTCTGTGATTTAAGAGCATAAAAATTCAAAGTTGGAAAATTGCAAAATTTTCACCAAATTTCTGTTTTTTTCACAAATAAACACAAGTTATATGAATTAAATTTTACCACTAACATGAAGTACAATATGTCATGATAAAACATTGTCAGAATCACAGGGATCCATGGAAGCGTTCCAAAGTTATTACCTCATAAAGGGACAGTGGTCAGAATTGTAAAAATTGGTGCGGGCATTAACATGCAAACCACCCTTGGGAGTAAAGGGGTTAATGTGGCGTCCCCCAGGAGTAAGGTCGCCACACTGGTTTTGCCTTCCTCCAGGAGAGGGTAATGCCAGGCTTGGAGGCAGTGAAGGGTCTCTCTCGCAGTTTACCTATGCATACAACACAGTTCCACTCCAGGCCAGCAGGGGGAACTCTGAACTGAAATTAAAGGGAGGAGTGCTCCCTGAGGGCCAAGAGGAAGGAGTGGTTAGTGAGTTAGTCTGTGGAGGGTGAAGTGTGCAGACGTGTAGAGAGAAGCTGGAGGTTGAGCTGAGGAAAGAGAGCTCCCTCACAGTGAGAGCGCATGATCATGAGCCTGGTCTCCACGACTCTATGGACACTGATGGTCCTACAGCAGATACCAGAGGAGTAGGAGGCTGTAAATGCCCTACCCCCATCTAAGACTCGGAGGCACAACAGCACGCAGTGAGCCAGGAGAGGAATAGCGGCTACAGCTGTCTGCCATACGAGGAGTGAGAGTAGAAGAGAATTGAGAGCAACTTCAGTGTAACTCAGTACTAGGAGTACTTAATTCAAATAAGCGCTAGGAAGGAGACTGCACAGCCCTTCTGCTAAGAGAGAATCCTGAGCTGCTTCCAGGCCAGCCTGCTCCGTTATCATCTGTAATCAGGAACCTGGACTGCAGTTTTCAAGTAAAGGTACAGAAATTGCACCCCGCTGTGTCTTGTCTGCTTCCTACCTTTCCGGAACTGCTACATCCCCGTGCCAATCACATCTACACTGCCCTGGGACTACAGCTTCACCTGTGGGAAGCTTTTACATCTCTGCTGCGCCCTAACATCAGTCCCAGCGGATCTGCATGCAGCGTCGGCTTAACATCTCACTTGCCGAGCACCACAGGTGGTGTCACGAACTATTCCATTCCATTAAGTACATTTCCCCATTACTTGGGCGCCCAGGGCCACGGACCGGGTCACCGCTGCTGTGACACATCCCGCTGACACCGGCCTGGTACCGAGTACTCCACAGCCCTGGGAGGGCGACCCAGTTTGGCATCACAAACAGGATTACGGAGCCCGGTACCCCCCGGCTCCTGTGTGCCATAGACTGTGTTGGTGTAAAAGACTGTGAAATTGGCGCCAATTGCCGCTATTGCCACGCTGTTTGGTGAGCGCGGGAAGAAAGAGGGGCGGCCTTCATGGGCGGAGCCTGCCACAGAGCGCGAAGAAGTGAAGTGCCGCGCGGGAAGAGAGGACAGCGCGCGAGAAGGGGAGGAGCTGAGGCCTACAGCTCGGAGCATCAGGCCTGCGAAGCAGCCGCCGGTAAGCTCACACAACCCCCGGCCCTGGCTAACGTTAACTAGGGGGGTAAGAGAATGTCCGCGCCACACAACGATGCAGCGGCGGACACTGTTGCTGACCCCGCAGCACCGCAAGGAGGAGCGCCCACCGCAGTGGTCCCCATAATGCCGCTGTCCATGCCCTACATACCGGGAGCGGCCTGGCTACCGCAGTACTCACCTGAGTCACATACCCTGAGTGAATTTAAAGAGAGACTGTGCAGTTTGTTTAAAGTATACCCTCTGTCTGAAAGCCAGAAAGTGAATATCCTGATTGGACAGCTAACGGGTGCAGCACAGAGAGAGGTGAATGCCTGGCAGGACACGGATAAAGAGACTGTTGCAAAGACCCTGGCCAAGCTGAGAAGCACCTTTGACACCCACACTGCAGCTGAAATCAAGATGAGGTTCTTTGGCTGTAAATAGAAGGCGCAGGACAGTATAAGGGACTATGCTCTCAACCTGCAGGAGGCACTGCGAACAGTTAAGCAAGATGATCCTGACAGTCTAAAGGAGGAAGATAAACTGTTAAAGGAAAAGTTAATTGAAGGACTTCTATCCAGTACACACAGAGGACAGTTGCGCATTATAACCCTGCAAGACCCTGATCTGGACTTTGCTGATTTTAAGGACAGGGCTATACGGGTACTGCAGGAACCCACTGACAGCCGTCCAGCGCCCCTGAGGCGCCCAGCGTTCACCTACCATCGGGAAGCAACGTCTTTTCCTTCCATCCCTGTGGAGGCTGATGCACAGTCTCTGGATAAAGATCCAACTGAAGAGCTGCGTCTACAGGTCCAGGAGTTGACCAAAGGAATGGCTGCACTTACTAAAATCGTGCAGTCCCTACAGGTGTCCTCCAAAGAAAAAATCCAGCTTGCTTCCAGTCCAGAGGATGCCCCGTGGCTCCGGAGGAGGAGAGCCCCGCCACTTCGAGGAAGGAACAACGATCGCTATGACCAGGACGGACGTCCCATCTGTCGTCACTGCTACAAGGCAGGTCATCTTGCAAGATACTGTCCTTTAAACGAGCAACCCCTGGGGCAGAGGGCTAACCCCCAGGAATAGGATCCCCAGGCCCAAAGAACTGGAGAGCCAAATATGTTGGAGGGAGACCTATCCTTCCTGTGGTGATTGATGGTATCCCCATGAACGCTTTGCTGGACACTGGCTCCCAGGTGACCACCATGCCCTATATCCTCTACAAGAGGTATTGGGCTGATTCTGAACTTACTTGGGGCCCAACTGATGAACTGACGGTAGTTGCCAGTAATGGTCAATCTTTGCCGCAGATTGGATGTAAAGAAATTACTGTTAAAGTGGGTCGGGTAGAGCTAAAATCTCAAGGTCTGATAGTTGTTGATATTGATTAATGTGAATGTAATCCCATGATGACTCTTGGTACAAATGTAATTGAAAATTGTCTTTCCGAGGTTATTGTCTTGTTGCAACAGGTGGCTGAGACTGCGGGTTCCAGTGAACAACGAGTCCTGCAGAAGGAGATCAGAGCCCTGATGCAAAGACAACAGGTAGAACTCTCTGGCGGAGAAATTGGCAGCATCAGAGTGAGTGATGCTTTCCCCATTGCAATACCCCCCAGATGTGAAATGTTGATTTGGTGTCGGGCAGCTATAGGTCTCAGAGGGAGAGATTACCAGGCATTGGTACAACCAGTATATTCTGATAGCAGGCCCACTCTCCTGACAGCCAGAGGGGTGGTTGATGTACGTAAAGGGAGAGTACCTGTACGCCTTTTGAATTGTGGGGAAGAGGAGGACACAATACCTCGGTACACCACAGTTGCTAAGCTGCTCACTGTTAATAACAACTCTTTGCAGGCAGCAGAGCCCTTGGTCTCATCCGATCAGGTGGAGGACAATGGCTCTGTGAAGCAGATGGAGGAGTGGTGCCAGCAACTACAGGTGGGGACTGACTCTACACCTTCATACCAGAAAAATGGGGTTTACAGAGTGACACAAGAGTATGAGCGGGTATTCAGCAAACACCCACTAGATTTTGGGCAGGCAAAAGGGGTTCAACATCATATCCGCACTGGAGACCATCCACCCAATAAAGGAGAGGTACAGACCTATACCCCCAACACAATACCAATGTGCCAAGAGTATGTTGAGAAAGATGAAGGAAGCTGGGGTTATCAGAGACAGTTGTAGCCCCTGGGCAGCTCCAATAGTTTTTGTAAAGAAAAAGGATGGTACCATGAGAATGTGTGTTGATTACAGGAAAATTAACAGCATTACACATAAAGAGGCCTACCCATTACCCAGAATTGAAGAGTCATTAGCTGCACTTAAAACTGCTAACTACTTTTCCACCTTGGATCTCACCAGTGGGTATTGGCAGGTTCCCGTGGCAGAGGCAGACAAGGAGAAGACAGCATTTACCACTCCAATGGGTCTCTGTGAGTTCAATTATATGCCATTTGGGCTCTGCACTGCTCCAGGAACATTTCAACGACTGATGGAGTGCTGCCTGGGACACATGAATTTTGAGACGGCCCTCTTGTACCTGGATGATGTCATTGTCTTCTCCAAAACCTATGAAGATCATCTGGAGCACCTGGCTGAGGTGTTTGATGCTTTGTCCAATTTTGGCCTGATGGTGAAGCCTTCCAAATGCCACCTCCTGAAGCCCAAGGTACAGTACCTCGGACATGTGGTGAGTGCAGAAGGTGTGGTACCAGATCCGGACAAAGTCACAGTCATCCGGGACTGGCCGAAGCCCAGCAACCTCCATGAAGTACACCAATTCCTTGGACTGGTGGGCTACTACCGAAGATTCATCAAAGGCTTTATGGAAATAGCCACCCCTTTGCAAAATCTCCTGGTGGGGCAGTCCAAAAAGACCAAACAGAAAAGTTCCTCCTTTGAATGGACTGAAGAGTTGGAGAGATCTTTCACTCGGTTGAAGATGGCTCTCACAGGTGACGAAATTCTGGCCTACCCAGATTATGACAAACCCTTTGTGCTGTACACTGATGCTAGCAATGTGGGACTAGGAGCAGTACTGTCGCAGGTACAGAACGGAAAAGAAAGAGTGATCTCCTACGCCAGCAGGAAGCTGCGTCCCACTGAAAGGAACCCTGACAACTACAGTTCTTTCAAGCTGGAGTTCCTTGCCATAGTCTGGGCTGTCACCGAAAGGTTCAAACATTACCTAGCCTCCGCCAAGTTTACTATCTTCACGGACAACAATCCGTTGACCCACTTGGACACTGCAAAACTAGGTTCACTGGAGCAGCGATGGATGGCTCAGCTGACTAACTATGAGTTTACTATCAAGTACCGAGCAGGGCACAAGAATGCCAATGCTGACGTGCTGTCCAGGATGCCTAATCTGCCAGATGCAGGAGAAGACCCTGAGGCTCTTGAGGAAATAGAGTTGCCTCCCTTCCACCGGCCCAACGTGCTCAAGGAGTGAGAAACCGATGGTCTAGCTTGAAGGAGGTCACCCTGAATCCATTGCCCCATCATGACTGGACAGAAACGCAAGATAGTGACCCTGCAGTCCGCCTGGTGAAGGAGCTACTGTCACAAGCTGACTCACGCCCAGAGTCGAATGATCCTGAAGAAACCCAGCAGTTGTGGAAGGAGAGAGGCCGGCTGTTCATCTATGAAGGAAAGCTGTGTCGGGGGAGTATCAATGCCCGTACTCATGAGCTGGTCTGGCAGGTGGTAGTCCCGAAGAGAGAGGCATCAATGGTCCTAGAAGCAAACCACAATGGAGCTGAACACTTCGGATGGAAGAAGCTGGAAGCATTGCTCCGGGAGAGGTTCTATTGGGCTGGTATGAGGAAAGCCATTGAGAGGTGGTGCCGGGAGTGTGGACATTGTAACCTGCGCAGAAAGGATCGAGACAGCCAGAGGGCTCCTCTGCAGCCAATCATCACCAAACAACCGCTTGAGATGGTAGCTCTGGACCATGTGAAGCTGGTTCCAAGCCGGTTGGGCTACATCTACGCTCTTACCATTGTGGACCACTACTCAAGATTCCTAGTAGTTGTACCTGTCAAAGATCAGACAGCCAGGACTACAGCCAGAGCATTCCAACAGCACTTCTGTAGACCGCATGGCTATCCTGAAAGAGTGCTTACAGACCAAGGTCCAGCTTTCGAGGCAGAAGTGTTCCAAGAATTCTGTAACTTGTATGGTTGTAAGAAGATCCGGACAACACCGTATCACCCACAGACCAATGGCATGTGTGAGAAGATGAACCAGGTAGTGATTGACCTCCTGAAGACTTTGCCCTTGGAGGAGAGAAATATGTGGCCAGAGAAGTTGCCAGATCTGGTGGACCTCTACAACCATATTCCAGTGAATTCAACTAACTATACCCCAGCCTACTTAATGAGAGAAAGACCTGGTAAACTGCCTGTTGATTTGGACATGGGAGTCCTTACGCCTGAAGTTATGTCACCAGATGCTGACTGGGATACAGAAAGACAACAGCAGTACAGAAGAGTACAAGAGTGTGTGCAGAAGAGTCTAGCCCGGGCAAGACAAAAGCAGGAGAAGCTTTACAACCAATATGCACCTGCCATTCTTCTGTCGCCGGGAGAACAAGTCTTAAAAAGGAAGAGAAGATTGGATGATCAATGGAAAGCTGAACCTTATACCATTCTGCCCTCAAATTTTGATAATACCAAGGTATGCCTTGTTAGTAAAGATGGAGGAGAGACCTCAGCAGCGGTATCGAGGGATCATTTGAAGTTATATCCTGACCAGTTAAAAGAAAGAAAAGAAGAACCAGATAACATCCAACCCATAGAGGAAGAAGAGAAGGTCAGCACAATACTTGGCTACTTGGAGAATTTCCTGCGAATTGGACTGAAGTGAATGATGCTATAGTGGTGCCAGTGTTGATATTTCCCCAAGTGGTAGCACAGGGTAA
The DNA here is from genome assembly GCF_039654945.1 of Dendrobates tinctorius. Taxonomy (NCBI): domain Eukaryota; kingdom Metazoa; phylum Chordata; class Amphibia; order Anura; family Dendrobatidae; genus Dendrobates; species Dendrobates tinctorius. Next base: position 76,109,112 of record NW_027361714.1, on the reverse strand, counting down.
CGTGACTCAAGAAAATCCTGAAGATCAGGAAAACCAGGCAGCAGATGCCACACCAGCAGTGGAGCCAGAGAACCTTCGCCCTGTCAGTGGTGAACCTGTAGTGCCCATGGTGAGTCTAAGAGTCCATAGGAGAATACTACCCAGCTTACCCACACTAGAGTTACGCAGGTCTACCCGTACCACACAAGGTATACCACCCATCAGATATCGTATATAGCAAAGCAAAAGTGAATGTTGGAATTGTTTGTAAATATGTAACTGTTTTCAAGTTTTGTGCCTACAGGTAACCTGTAAGAGTTTCCCTTATTTATGGACATAGTACCACAGGACTTGTGTGGTCAAAAACTTTCTTTGTAAATATTTCACCATTTGCCCAGGAATGGACCATGGACATTGATGCTTGGACTTATCATCATAGGACCATTTTTGAAGCACTTGGTTTTTGTAACTTTTTTTTTTTTTAAATCTTGTACAATTATTATTGCTTAATTGTATATATGTCTTTCATGTTTTGTTCAGCCCAGGAGTGCTGACTTTCACTAGGGGGGAATGTGGTGCCCCCAGGAGTAAGGTCACCACACTGGTTTTGCCTTCATCCAGGGGAGGGTAATGCCAGGCTTGGAGGCAGTGAAGGGTCTCTCTCTCAGTTTACCTATGCATACAACACAGTTCCACTCCAGACCAGCAGGGGGAACTCTGAACCAAAATTAAGGGGAGGAGTGCTCCCTGAGGGCCAAGAGGAAGGAGTGGTTAGTGAGTTAGTCTGTGGAGGGTGAAGTGTGCAGACGTGTAGAGAGAAGCTGGAGGTTGAGCTGAGGAAAGAGAGCTCCCTCACAGTGAGAGCGCATGATCTGGAGCCTGGTCTCCACGGCTCTATGGACACTGATGGTCCTACAGCAGATAACAGAGGAGTAGGAGGCTGTAAATGCCCTACCCCCATCTAAGACTCGGAGGCACAACAGCACGCAGTGAGCCAAGAGAGGAATAGCGGCTACAGCTGTCTGCCATACGAGGAGTGAGAGTAGAAGAGAATTGAGAGCAACTTCAGTGTAACTCAGTAGTAGGAGTACTTCATTCAAATAAGCGCTAGGAACAAGACTGCACAGCCCTTCTGCTGAGAGAGAATCCTGAGCTGCTTCCAGGCCAGCCTGCTCCATTACCATCTGTAATCAGGAACCTGGACTGCAGTTTTCAAGTAAAGGTACAGAAATTGCACCCCGCTGTGTCTTGTCTGCTTCCTACCTTTCCGGCACTGCTACAACCCCGTGCCAATCACATCTACACTGCCCTGGGACTACAGCTTCACCTGTGGGGAGCTTTTACATCTCTGCTGCGCCCTACCATCAGTCCCAGCGGATTTGCATGCACCACAGGTGGCGTCACAAACTATTCATCTAACTATATTCCACCATTACATTCCCCCATTACTTGGGTGCCCAGGGCCACGGACCGGGTCACCGCTGCTGTGACACATCCCGCTGACACCGGCCCGGTACCGAGTACCCCACAGCCCTGGGAGGGCGACCCATTAATACGGCTCGAGAGGCCTCGCCAGAAAGCACCTACCAATGCTTCCTTGTTCCAGTCCAACTCGGAGGACAGAATGCGAAAAAGAATAGAATATTGGCCAACGGGAAGAGAACATTGGTGGAGATTAAAAAGGGATTCCGTGGTAGATGCCAAGCAACCTGGCTCATCAAACACACGGCAAAAAGTCTCCAAGGAGGTTGGCAACTGGAAAACCAATGGGTCATCACACTCCCAGAGTGGGTTAATCCACGCCAAAGTCTCCCCCTCCAAATGAGAAACCACAAAGGCCACTTTCGCCCGATCGGTTGGATATTGCTGCGGCTGAAGCACAATGTGTAGCAGACACTGGTTCAAAAAACCTCGACTTAACTTGGAGTCACTGCTATACCGTGGCGTTTTACAAAAGTGGGATTGAGGATGCAAGACCTGAGCTTGGCTTGCGGCCAAGACGGCAGACTGAAGGGAAAGCAGACGGTCGTCTACTGACGCCATGTAGCTGAGCAAGAGGGCCTGAGTGTCACGCTGCTTAGCAAGCTCCTGCTGGAGGCTAGCCCACCGGGGGGCATTCCCCAAATCAGAGGTTTGTAAGTCTGGCAACTGGATCTCTATGGACTTCCAGAAGGACATTATCCGCGAGCACTCTGATTCTTCTTGAGCGGCGGCCGAGACACCAGTGGGTCCATGGCCTGATTATGCTGTAACGACTCCTGGAGTGGACCCTCTGGGTCGTGATACCAACCCACCCTGGGTGAGCTGACCTAGTGAGGACCACCCCCTATACAGGGAGCGTCAGGGGCAGACCCAGGGGGATAAAGTAGGACGACTGCTGGTACCAGGTGGCCGGCTCGAAGGAGGCGCGAGAGACCTTGCCTAGCAGGGTGAATACAGGGGCATGCTGGGTACAGGAGGGTGCAGAATGCATACTCGGAAGCACGCAGGGTACAAGAGAGTGCAGGGTGCATACTGGGAAGTACACCTGGGTACAAGAGAGTGCATACTGGAAAGCAAGCCTGGGTACAAGAGAGTGCAGAGTGCGTACTGGGAAGCACACCTGGGTACACGCAGGGACCTGAGTACAAAGAGCGGCCATGCAGGAACCTAGCTGGCCTAGCAGGGAAGCAAAGTGATAATCAGGCGCCTCCCCTAGCAGGAAGCAGCCTGATATGCTAGTGGCTGCTGCAGGTCAGGAAAGACTTCCGGGTCAAGAGCTTCATTTAGAATAAGAGGCCAGAGATGCACGTGGCCTAAGCTGAGGACGGAGCACGCATGAGTCACCGGATCCAGAGACCGACCATGAAACCGGAAGCGAGGACACCGAGCAGCACGCCCCTCATCCAGAGACCTGCCAGGATGCTGACGCAAGGTGAGTTAGTCGAGGAGGCGCTGCCCGGGTTGTAACAATTGTAGTCGTTCGACGCTTGTTTCCCCTTCCTCTTTACACCAACTGAGAAAGAACGATGGGAACAGAACAATCACTGTTAGATCAATCTGTCCCCATACAGTATCATGTTATCAGCAGCACATCTACAATTTACACCGGTGAAGTGCTACTGAGAACAATGATTTTTGTTCTGGCATAAACAATCCAATCACTTGATGAATATGCAGCATTTTGCTTGTTTAGTATAATACACCCCATAGTCATCCATATTATAATGTGCACCACAGTTCTCCATATTGTAAAATGCATACCTCCATATAGTATGATACACTTCTTATAGTCCTCCATATATTCAAATACACTGTTCAGGCCTCCTTATAGTATAATACACTACTCAGTCCTCCATATAGTATAATACACTCCTCATAGTGCTCCATTTAGTATAATGCATTACCCTAGCCATACATGTAGTACAATTCACTTCCCATAGTTCTTCATATAGTATAATGTATTCCCCATAGTCCTCGGTACAATATAATGCAGCCCACATATAGTATAATGTAGCCACCCCACAGAGTATAATTCATCCACCACAGAGTATAATGCAGACCGCCATACAATATAATGTAACACCCCATAGAATATAATGCAGCCCCCCCTTATATAGTATAATGCAGCCCCTCCATAGAATATATGGTAGCCCCCTCATAGAGCATAATGCAGCCCCTCCATAGAATATAATTCAGCCTCCTTATATAGTAAAGTATAGCACCTCCGTAGAATACGATGTAAACCTCCTCATATAGTATAATGCAGCCCCCATAGAATATAATGTAGCCCCCTCAGAGTATAATGATGCCCCCATACAATATAATGCAGTCCCCCATAGAATACAATGTAGCCCCCTCATAGAGTATGATGCAATCCTTCCTCATAGAATATAATACAGCCACCCATAGAATATAATGTAGCCCCCATAGAATATAATGTAGCCCGCATAGAATATAATACAGCCCATCTACCCATAGAATATAATACAGCCTACATCCCCATAGAATATAATGTACCCTCGGATAGAATATAATACAGCCCCCCTTAGAATATAATACAGCCCACCTCCCCATAGAATATAATACAGCCCACATCCCCATAGAATATAATGTACCCCCCATAGAATATAATGCAGCCCCCCATAGAAAACAATGTAGCCCCCTCATAGAGTATGATGCAATCACACTTCATAGAATATAATAAATTTAATACAGCCCCCATAGAATATAATGTAGCCCCCCCATAGAATATAATGTAGCCCCATAAAAGAGTATGATGCAATCCTCCCTCATAGAATATAATACAGCCCCCATAGAATATAATGTAGCTCCCCATAAAATAGAATACCGCTCACCTCCCCATAGAATATAATGCAGCCCCCCCAGTACTAACTCAATGATATATTAAAAAAAAACAAAACAAAACAAAAAAAAAAGCACAATTCTCACCTCTCCTCGTGCTCGCTGCTCCCGTCTTGGCTCCTCTCTCAGCGGCTGCTGTCTGCCCAGCCCACAGCTGGTACGCGATGATGCGACGTGATTGTGCACTCGCAGTGTCAGAGGCAAAGGGGAATGATGAATGATGGGAGAAAGCGTCAGCTGACACTCTCTCCTCCATCATTGCTTTGAACTGTACCGGCATCATAGAGGCCGGTATAGTTGAATGCGTTGGCACTGGCAAGGGGGGGAGTCAGCGCTGGCAGCAGGCGATTGGCTGAGGGCCCCTGGGATAGCGGGGGGCCTGATCTGCCTGCCGCTAACGTCAGCCCTGTCTGCATTACCTGCTTGTGAACAGCGCCATATACAAGCCTCTTTCGTGCAATCATTTACTGAGCAATCACCCCCTCCATGAATAGTAGGCTGTGAGTGGTTGTCCCATCAGTTTTGTGCACCTGTGTTGCCACCATCTTTGCTACATGGGTTTGCTGCATCCTGATAGTGCATTTGTTTGGAGACCTGGACAGGTAAACACTGCTGCCCCCTTTTCTGCTGTATTAATTCTTGAATGTTTGGAGGATTTTTAGTCCTCTTTTTGTGGCTTTGCTATTACAGTAAGTTTTTGTAATGGGCCCCATGATTTCAATGTACGGCTCTGCGAGGAGCCATAAAATTTTTATTATTGGGGGCAATATAGCCATATTGGGGCTTATCTTGTGAGTTGTATTTCTCAAAGACATCATTTTGAGGTACCGTACATATAACTGTTTATGGGTGGATGTTCGTGATGAGCGAATGTGTTTTGATAAGGTGTTATCCAAGCACACTCTTGTGCTACCCAAGTGACTTCAGCGTGCTCGAATTACTATATTCGAGTCCCTGTGACTTCATGTCTCGCAGCATTTCGACAGCCTGAAGACATGCATGGATTGCCTAAAAAACAGGCTACCACTGCATGTGTTGCGACTGTTGAACAGCCACAAGACATGCAGCCACAGGAACTCGAATATATTATTCGAGCACGCTGAAGACACTCGGTTAGCACCCGAACAGGCTCGGATAACTCCCTATCCCAGCACGTTCGCGCATCACTAGTAGGAATATAAACACAACAGCAATTCTGCAATTGTATTTTTGCATTTTAAGTTTTACGCTATTCACCATGCTACACAAATAAAGTGTTGATTTCATCAGTCAGTACAATTATGGTGATACTAAACTTCTATAGATTAATTCATGTTTTATTACCTTTGTATAATGAATACACTCTTGAAAAAAATCTCTTGTTTTTGTGTCACCATATTCTGAGGGCCAAGTTTCACAATTTTGTTTTGTCAGCTGTAAGAGGGCTTATTTTTTATGACAAAATATAATTTTCATTGGTACTGTTTTGTAGCACATGCAATTTTTTTTTTTGGATCACTTGTTATTATGCTCTTTGGGTGGCAAAACAAACAAAAACAAATGCTATGTTTGCTTATTTTTTTTCTTAACACCATTCACCTTGAGGCTGTGTGCAGACGATGCGGATATATAGCGCGTCCCTATCCACCGAGAGGATTTTTTAATGACAAATATATGGCAAAGTTGCTTGTTTTAACAAGAACTTTGCAAATTTAACCATTCATGGCTATGAGAATAACCCATTAAGTACACCTTTAAAAGTGAAAAACCGCTGCCACCTTTTCATATACTGTAAATAATAGACTTAGACTAAGGCTGGGGTCAGACTTGCGTGCGCAATGCGAGAAACTCGCGCATCAATACCCGGCACTTCCGCCAGCACTCAGGACCGGAGTGTGTGGCTACATAGAAATACATGCACTTATATGGAAAGAAAAATAAAGCGGCACTCACCAGATGGATTAAATATTCCAAAGTCCTTTTTTATTTCATCCAAGTGAACAAGAGACTTTGTATAGGATTTTTGGGTTAGGGAGGCATGTGTGGCGCCCCCAGAGGTATGGTCGCCACAGTGGCATTGCCTTCCTCCAGGGAGGGTGATGTCATGCTTGGAAGCAAGGAAGGGTCTCTCTAGCAGTTAATCATTCACATGCAACACAGTTCCCATTCTAGGCCAGCAGAGGGAACTCTGAACCAGGATTCGGGGAGGAGCGCGCTCTGAGGGCCAAGAGGGGAAATAGTGAGTTAGTGTGAGGAGGGCAATGAGTGTAGACGTGTGGAGAGAAGCTGGAGGTTGAGCTGAGGAAAGAGAGCTCCCTCCCAGTGAGAGTGCATGATCTGGAGCCTTGTCTCCACGGTTGTATGGATACTGAAGGTCCTGCAACAGAAACCAGAGGAATAGGAAGCTGTAAATGCTCTATTCCCAACTAAGACTCGGAGGCACAACAGTGACAGGTGAGCAAAGAGAGATAGAGGGCTACAGCTGTCTGCCATGCGAGGTAGTTCTAAGAAGGAGGAACTTCAGTGTAACACTGTACTGCATGTACCTCAAGCCAGCGCTAAGAAGGAGACTACACAACCCATCTGATAGAGAGATCCCTGAGTTGCTTCCAGGCTAGCCTACTCCTGTGCCATCTGTAATCAGAACCCTGGACTGCGTTTGCCAAGTAAAGGTAAAGAAACTGCACCCTGTTGTGTCCTTGCCTCCTTCCTGCAACATCCTCAGCACTGCTACATCTCTGTGCCAAACACTGCACCCTCTTCCTAAATATTCCGCTACACTGCCCTGGGACCATCAGCCCTGCCTATGGAGGGCTACAACATCATTGCTGCACTACACCATCTGTCCCAGAGGATCTGTCTGCAGCGTCGGCTTAACACCTCCCTTGCCGAACACCACAGGTGGCGTCACAAATCACTTATAAACTTTATTCCCAACTCAACCCCTTTTATATGAGCGCCCAGGGCCACGGACTGGGTCACCGCTGCTGTGACAATCCTCTCTGAGAGACAAGCCCGGTACCGAGTACCCCACAGCCCTGGGAGGGCGACCCACATGCAGGGAGTGTGCAGGTGGACGACGGCGGTTTTGTGCGGCAAGCGCTTCAATGGGTCCCAAGAAGAAATACTCGGTCCCGAGTGTCGATGCCAGTGCTTCTCGCATTGCACATGCAACTCTGGCCCCGGCCTAAGCTGCTTTTTGGTATGGTAGGTTAATTGAGCATTTCACATACTCATTATGGCAGCGGGTAAAGCCACATAACGTCTTTCTGCAGAGCAGCAGCACTTTTGTCCTGAACTAATAAAGCGTTTATTATTCATTGTGTCATTACATAGTCAGAGGGGGATGAATTACGGTAGCTATTTTTTTTTATTGTTGAGCTAACCATCTGCCCCTTTATTTCAGGATTGGAATTAACCCCTTCATCCCAGTACCAGTAACAAATTATCTGCAAATTCTGACAAATAGTTAACAACTCACAGTGTGTGAGGCTGATATTGAACAGCTCTGTATAAATATGTCTTTGTAGATATACGGTACATGTTTTGTACTTACATTATAAGATCATGTGTCTTGCTGTGGCTGCTCCGGAAATGAGGTGGCGTGAAGTGTTTTCCATTATTAGAAAGAGAGGTGGGAGGGAGAATATCAGAGTCCAGTCCTCAGCTTGGGAATATGGCTGTGTTATGAAAGCACAATTTTCAGGAAAGCGATGTGACTATGGAAACCAGCGTTCTAAGGATTTTTCCCTCTTTTCATGTGTGTGTGTTTTGTATTTGTTGTAGTATTCAAAAGCCCATTTATACATTATTGTGATTTTTACTTTTTTGGAGGGGCAAGTAGTAATAATAAACAGTAATGCTTGTGCATTACAATGGTTTATAACAGCTATCAGAGTGCAAAAAAGTCTCATTTAAAAAAAGAAGAAAAAATGTATATTGTAACCAAAAAGAAAAGAAATAAAAACACATATTTCGTATTTCCGTGTCTGGTATGACCTGCCCTATGAAACTGTTCCACTAGTTAATTTCTTCAGTGAACACCGTAAAAAAAAAAAAATTAAAAACAATGCTTTATCGTCATACCACCAAACAATAAGTGGAATAAAGCATGATCAAAAAGACGAATGTAGATAAAAATGATACAGCTGAAAAGGTCATCTTGTCCCCCCAAAAAAACCCTCCGTACAGCCCCATTAGCAGAAAAATAAAAAAGTTATAGCTCTCCCAATAAAGCGATGCAAAAATAATTCTGTTTTCTATAAAATAATTTTTAATTGTGTAAAAGCGCCAAAATCTAAAACAGATGTAAATGTGGTATTGGTGTAATCCTACTGACCCAAAGAATAAAGCTGCATTATCAATTTTACAAAACACGGTACGGCATAACAAACATCTCAAAAAAATAATTCCTGAATTTGATGTTTTTGTTATTTCTTAGGCTTTGTGCACACGTTGCGGAATTGCTGCAGAAATTTCCGAGGGAATTCCGCAACTCCCTGGCATGGGAAATACGCTAGAATTCCGCATGTGTAATTCCCACGTATTTCCCGCGTTTTAACTAGCGTTTTGTAAACGCAATTAGCTAGCAGAATGCTAGGGTTTTCCAAGCGATCTGTAGCATCGCTTAGAAAACTGATTGACAGGTTGGTCACACTCGTCAAACATAGTGTTTGACGAGTGTGACCAACTTTATATCTTTTTACTACTGAGGCTGCATAGGCAGCCTCAATAGTAAAAAGTTGGTCACACTCGTCAAACACTATGTTTGACGAGTGTGACCAACCTGTCAATCAGTTTTCACTATGCTACTAAGTTAAAAATAATAAAAAAAAATACAAAATGGTGTTATTCTCACCTTCCGGTGTCCCACGCAGCGATGCTCCCGGCGATACCTTGCGACAATGACCTTTGACGTCTCTGTCTCGCGATAGCACGACGTCAAAGGTCATTGTCGCAAGGCATCACTGAGAACGGGACTTGCCGGGAGCATCGCTGAGGCCTGGTGATGCTGCGGGGGACGCCGGAGGGTGAGAATATCACGATTTTTTATTTTAATTCTTATTTTTACAGGGATATGGTACCCAGAGCCTGGAGGAGAATCTCCTCTCCTCCAGACCCTGGGTACCATCTGCACATTTTCCGCTTACTTTGCGCATGGTGGCCATAGCCACATGCGGAAAGTAAGCGGAACAATGCATTCCTATGTATGCGGAATTCCCGCGATTCTGCACAAAGAATGAGCATGCTGTGTATTTTTCCGCGATTTAATTCCGCCGCGGAAGAATACGCAGCATTAGCACATGTGCGGAATGCCATAGGATTGCATGGAATGCTTTTTTTTGTTTGTTTTCACGGCAAAATCGCTCGTTAAAAAACGCAGTGAAAACGCAAAAAAAACGCTACGTGTGCACACAGCCTTACACTCAAAAATTGAAACGGAAAGTTATCAAAAGATATAATGTGCCCGAAAATGGTACCAATAAAAATGTCAACTCTTCTCACAAAAAAGTAAGCTCTCACATGACTCTGTCGACAAATCTATGGAAAAATTATAGCTCTCAAAAGATGGTGATGCAAAAACTAGTTTTTGCAAAGAAAAAGCATCTTTCAGTGTGACTGCAGCCAAACAAAAAAAATATAAATCTGGTATCGCTGTAATCGCACAGACCCGAAGAATAAAGTTGTCTAATCACCTATACAGAATGAGGAAAGGTGTAAAAAATAAATAAAACCAATTCTTGACCTGCTGTTGACTAGTTCATTCTGTTTGCCAAAGATCGCAGTAAAGCTCGGCTCACATTTATCCTGCACTTTACGCTGAGTGCTTACACTGGCGTTTCCATGTAAATCTCTGAAATACATGATTCAGATGGAACCCCTGATGGAAGATTCCCTATAATGAGGTCATTGTCAGTGATCCAGCGGTATCCGTCTTTTTAAGCTTGCATAAAAGTGAGGTCAGCAGGGTCGGTTTCGCCTGGCACAGTACCAGGGATTCCCTTGGTGGGTCCAAGAAGGAGAGAAGAAGAAAAAAAAAAAAATCTGCCATTTAGGGGGCACGGGCCCTTTAAAAGCGCAGGCCGCTATCTGCAGGGACGCGCGCTCCAGCGTTCATTACCTGAACCGTTGTGGCGCACATCCCGATCGATACTGGGAAGTGTGCGCTGGGCGTATGAAGTCAGTGTCATGCGCCGGTTGCACACATTCACTGGCCTCTGCTATGTCGGCGGCCATTTTAGTATGAGCGCGCCGATATGCAGAGGAGGACGCTGCCGGGAGTACAGGAAGGTAAGAGCAATGATTTTTTTTTTCTTCTTTCTCTCTTTCTCATATGGGGGGGGAGGGGCCCAGGATGGATATATATACACAGGGGGAAGGGGCCCAGGATGGATATATATACACACAGGGGGAAGGGGCCCAGGATGGATATATACACACAGGGGGAAGGGGCCCAGGATGGATATATATAAACACAGGGGGAAGGGCCCAGGATGGATATATATACACACAGGGGGAAGGGGCCCAGGATGGATATATATACACACAGGTGGAAGGGGCCCAGGATGGATATATATACACACAGGTGGAAGGGGCCCAGGATGGATATATATACACACAGATGGAAGGGGCCCAGGATGGATATATATATATATATATATACACACAGGTGGAAGGGGCCCAGGATGGATATATATATATATACACACAGGTGGAAGGGCCCCAGGATGGATATATATACACACAGGTGGAAGGGGCCCAGGATGGATATAAATACACACACAGGGGGAAGGGGCCCAGGATGGATATATATATATATATATGTATACACACAGGGGGAAGGGGCCCAGGATGGATATATATATATACAGGGGGAAGGGGCCCAAGATGGATATATATACACAGGGGGAAGGGGCCCAGGATGGATAATTATACAGGGGTGGCCAGGATGTATACACATACAGGGGGGCAAGGGGGCCAGGATGGATACACATATGGGGGGCAGGACAAGGGACCAGGATGCATTTATATGGGGGGCCAGAATGGATATATGAGGGGGTAGGATGGATATATGGATGGGGGGCAGGATGTATATATATATGAGGGGGCTAGAATGCATATATGGGGGGCCAGGATGGATATATGGGTGAGGGGCAGGCCAAGGGACCAGGATGGATATATAGGGAGTCAGGATGCATATATATGGGGGTAAGGAAAAACTGGAAAGCAGTCATAGAGTCCCATTAAAAATGAACACTTTATTGAATACAAATATTAAAAAATACACAAAATAAAATGGAGGGGTCAGAGAAAATTGTACACATCAGGTGGTCACACAACAAATATGGGCATACAGGGGAGGGTTGACGGTCCTACTCCTCTGCAACATCTCCCTGTTATTCAGGTATTATTGTTTTTGGTGTATGGCTTTTTCATGCTGCCAATTTCTCTGGCGCCATAATGAGCATTTGCTCTAAGTACAGCACAGTCTGTATCATGCATAGCTGTTGGTCTTAACATGCAATTGTTGCTTGTCATGTTATGAGCACTGTCTCTTTTTATACTACAGCCTGCATATATAGTTTTTTTGCTTTTTCAATATAGGGTTTTGCCTTTTGCCAATTAACTTCTTTTTTTGCGCCAGCATGCTCATATTTAACCATTTTTGCGCCACATGAGCTTTAGCTCTTTATTCGTTTGCAATATGCTTATATTTAATCATTTTTGCACTATATGAGAATTGGCTCTTCTTTCAATACTGCCTGCATCATGCTTTAAGGTCATTTGTAGCATATCTAGTTGCAGAGGCTTTTTGGTCTGTATGCCCATATTTGTTGTGTGACCACCTGATGTGTACAATTTTCTCTGCCCCCACCATTGTATTTTGTGCATTTTTAATATTTGTATTCAATAGTGTTCATTTTTAATGGGACTCTATGACTGCTTTCCAGTTTTTCCTTAGCATGCTTTTTGCAGTTGGCCCTTCATTTGTCCGTATAATACACACGTTTGAGTGGTAGGTGGCAATCTGCCTTGCAATTACTGTGATCATTTCCCACCTACATGTGTTATGTTTACCACAATTTGCTCTTATATATGGGGAGCCAAGATGGATTTATGGGGAGGGGGGCAGGACAAGGGACCAGGATGGATATATGGGGAGCCAGGATGTATATATATATATATATATATATATATAGTCATATGTAAAAGTTTGGGCACCCCTATTAATGTTAACCTTTTTTCTTTATAACAATTTTGGTTTTTGCAACAGCTATTTCAGTTTCATATATCTAATAACTGATGGAGTCAGTTATATTTCTGGATTCAAATGAGGCTTATTGTACTAACAGAAAATGTGCAATCTGCATTTAAACAAAATTTGACCGGTGCAAAAGTATGGGCACCCTTATCATTTTCTTGATTTGAACACTCCTAACTACTTTTTACTGACTTCCTGAAGCACTAAATTGGTTTTGTAACCTCATTGAGCTTTGAACTTCATAGCCAGGTGTATCAAATCATGAGAAAAGGTATTTAAAGTGGCCACTTGCAAGTAGTTCTCCTATTTGATTCTCCTATGAAGAGTGGCATCATGGGCTCCTCAAAACAACTCTCAAATGATCTGAAAACAAAGATTATTCAACATAGCTTTTCAGGGGAAGGATACAAAAAGTTGTCTCAGAGATTTAACCTGTCAGTTTCCACTGTGAGGAACATAGTAAGGAAATGGAAGAACACAGGTACAGTTCTTGTTAAGCCCAGAAGTGGCAGGCCAAGAAAAATATCAGAAAGGCAGAGAAGAAGAATGGTGAGAACAGTCAAGGACAATCCACAGACCACCTCCAAAGACCTGCAGCATCATCTTGCTGCAGATGGTGTCACTGTGCATCGGTCAACAATACAGCGCACTTTGCACAAGGAGAAGCTGTATGGGAGAGTGATGCGAAAGAAGCCGTTTCTGCAAGCACGCCACAAACAGAGTCGCCTGAGGTATGCAAAAGCACATTTGGACAAGCCAGTTACATTTTGGAAGAAGGTCCTGTGAACTGAAGAAACAAAGATTGAGTTGTTTGGTCATACAAAAAGGCGTTATGCATGCGCTGTATTGTTGACCGATGCACCATGGGGGAGGCAGGTTGCATATATTTGGGGCCAGGATGGTTATATAGGGGGGGCAGTACAAGAGACCAGGAAGCATATATATGGGGGGCAGGCCAGGATGGATATATATGTGGGGCCAGGATGGATATATGGGGGGCAGTACAAGAGACCAGGAAGTATATATATGGGGGGAAGCAGGATGAATATATATGGGGGGAAGGACAAGGGACCGGGAACAGGAATGATATATGGGGGGCCAGTAGAGATATATGGTGAGGCAGGACATGGGACATATGTGGGCCAGTATGTATAGCTGGGGAAGCAGGATGGATATCTGGGGGCCAGGCAGGACAAGGGACATAGGGGCCAGGCTGGGGCATGTTATAAAATAAAGGGGGCCAGGCAGGGGCATATTATAAAATAAAGGGGGCCAGGCTGGGGCATATTATAACATTTAGGGGGCCAGGCAGGGGCATATTATAAAATAAAGGGGGCCAGGCTGGGGCATATTATAACATTTAGGGGGCCATGCTGGGTGAGATTATTAAATAAAGGGGGCCAGAATGAGGAACATGATATATTAGTTTATGGTGACAAGTGGGGAACATAATTTCTTTAGGGTCCAATTAGGGACATTATTACTACTGTAATATAATTTACTTTTTAGGAAACTGTTTTCCATGTAGGGAACAAAAGGGAGGTCCTGTTACTGTGCAGGGCGGTACTATGTCGCTTTTCTTCTTCATCTGACGTAGTGTAGAAGTCAGGGAAAAAGTGGGGAACGTGCTCTGGAAGCGATCAGCTATTGATGACTGTGTCATTTTTTGCAGAGACGAGTCCTGGATGGAAGTTATGGCGGTCTGTGCTGGTTGAAGAAAAGCGAAGATGAAGGTCTTTAACTACAGACGTCACTGGTGAGTCAGTGTATTACATGTACGTGCACACTATACACTGTGTACAGAGCTCCTGTGTATAATGTCACTGGTGATCACTGTATTACCTGTGCATTTACACTATATACAGAGCTCCTGTGTATAATGTAATTGGTGGTAATAACAGTATTGTTAGTATTGTGGTTTGTATTCATAATCAGTATTGTAGTATTCAGTCAGCATGTGGTGGTAATTTGTGGTCAGGTCACGGTGTGGCAGTATTTCTCCTTGTATGTGGTATTATTTGGTCCCTATATGCTGGTAATATGTCATATTATTTGGTCACTATGTGGTGGTAAGATGTGGTCTGGTGATGGTGTGTCAGTATTTTTCCTTGTTAGTATTATTCGGTCACTATGTGGTCTGGTCATGGTGTGGCGGTATTTGTCCCTTGTGTGTAGTATTATTCGGTCATTGTGTGGTCTGGTCATGGGGTGGCAGTATTTGTCCCTTGTGTGTAGTATTATTCGGTCACTCTGTGGTCTGGTCATGGTGTGGTGGTATTTCTCCCCTGTATGTGGTGGTATTGGTCTTGGTATAGGGGATTGTGCTGTGTATGGCGGTCATTTGTTCTCTCTGATTTTAATTAGGAGAAGATTCTTTATTTCCATTAGAGATTAGATACTTGGAACACAGCTGCAGAGATGCACTTACAGGGGTTTCCTGTGGAAACAAGTAATCACCTATCCACAGGATAAGTGATAACGTATTGATTGGTGGGGGTCTGACTGCTGGGACCCATTCAGCAAAATGTGGAACTTTTTATCCACATTAGACTGGAGTGGCATGTCTGACTTGACCACTGATCCATTCATTCCCTCCGTGGCTGCATTTGATTTTTTTTCTAGAAGCCCCCAAAGAGAATGAATGGAGCTGCGGTCAGACATCCCACCTGCCGCTCCATTTTAAAATGGGGATAAGTGTCCTATCAATGATAAAACTTCTCCATTGTTCCAATCGGTGCAGTTTCTAATGATCGGACCTAAGCGATCACCTATGTTGTGGAGCCCATGGATCGGTGACAACTTGTTTCAACCAAAGAACTCCATTAATGTACACTACCATAATTATGCATCCCAGTTATGGGGGCGCACAGTAGATGTGCAGGAACTGCCTGTGTTTTACAGCCAATGCTTCTCTATAATAGGGATAACGACTGACAGATATCTGCATATAGCTGTAGGGTGGGCCCCTAAAGTCCATTACCTTGGTGGGCCCCAGACACCCCAGTCCGACACTGGAGGTCCGCAACAGTTTTGTGCACCTCTGAAAAGGACACAGCTGAACAGAGGCCAGAGTCCAGAGTAACTTTGTTTCTTCATTATAGTGAAAGGATCCCTTGTGGGTTTCATCTAAATCACATCATTGACATTTATATGGGAAGCCCAATGTAAGTGCTTAGCATAGTTCACCGGATAAATGTGATCTCAAACGTGTATTGAGCCTCAATAATAAGCCTCAACTCAATCCACAAAAAAAAGTCCCCACTCAGGTCCGTCGTCTGTTAACAGAAATATAGGGGGTCTTCTAGATCACTAGTAGAACAAAAACTCTAGAAAAGCGCTATTGTTCTTCATCCCCAAAAAGAAATCCAGCAAATCCTGTGTTCCAAATCCAAATGGCGCCTCCTTTCTGTGTCCTACAGTGTGCCTGAATCACATTTAGCCACCACCTGTTTGGCATTTCTATATCAATGAGAGCCCGTCTAATTTACGGGTGTATGTTTCCATAAGCATGACCTGGGCATAAGCACTACAATGTACTAGACACTACAACAGCAGCTTTGCCATTTTCACTTAGCAAGATTCACTGCTGCTTGCAACTGGAAAACACCCATGGAGTCAAATCATGACTACACCTGTAGATAAATTCTCAAAGGGGTATAATTTCAAAAATAGGGTCACTTGAGGGGAAATTCTGCTCTTCTAGCACTTAGGGACCCTGTATGTGGAGTCTGAAAAATATTCTAGGAAAATCTGCCCTCCAGGAGGCAAAAGGTGGTCCGACCCTCCCGAGTCCCGTTGTGTGGCTAAGCAGTACTATACAGCCATATATGGGGTATTTCCATGTTCAGCAGAAATTGTGACAATTTTTGTTGCCATTTTTACCCATTTGTCCTTGTGAAAAATGTAAAGTATGGGGCTAAAACGAAACTTGTGGTAAAAATGTAATTTTTTTTTTCACTGTTCAATGGTATAAAATTCTGATGATGAAAGAAAAGGTGGGCACCACACTTAGTATTACACAGTGAATAAACCGGGTGCTACTATGCACCCAAAAACACTGTAAATTGGGAGCGTAGAAACAGAAGCGCAGAAAACAGTGCACACACAAGTAGTGTTGAGCATTCCGATACTGCAAATATCGGGTATCGGCCGATATTCGCGGTATCGGAATTCCGATACTGAGTTCCGATACTTTTTGCATATCGAATACCGGAATCGGAAGTTCCCATAATGCTATGAGCCAGTTTGATTTGATTCAGCCAATGAGGAATCCTAAGAAGTGTGGGCACATCCTGTTAGGCATGTAGGCATGTTAACTAATGGCATGGCTGTGATTGGCTCCTCTCCCAGACACACGCTGAACAGTGATCTATGGAAAGTGAAACTAATGAGGGAGGAGGAAACGACAAGTTCTCATTTCAATGCCAGAACACCCCCCCCTGGACGTTTATCTTAGAAGCAAGAGATGATATCTTGGAAACCGTGCAGACTAGCCAGAGAAGGTACATTACTTATTGTCAGCATTCTGCAGCCTAGATATGCACTGAGAATATGTGAAAAGCCCAGACAACCTGTTCTGTTATGTATTTCCGCCAAGTTAGATTGCCCGCCAGGGCTGGTGGGGTACTCGGTACCGGGCCTGTTGGTTTCAATGGGAGATGTCACGGTAGCTGTGACCCGGTCCGTGGCCCTGGGCCTCCTTTGTAAAAGGGAAATGTTGAATGTGTGGATGATTAAAGTTTATGAGTGAATGATTCGTGACGCCTCCTGTGGTGTTTGGCAATGAAGATGTTAAGCCGACGCTGCAGACAGATCCTCTGGGACAGATGGTGTGGTGCAGCTTTGATGTTGTGGCCCTCCACAGGTAGGGCTGTAGTCCCAGGGCAGTGTAGATGGAGAGGTAGTGAAGAAACGTAGATGGTGCGGTGCCAGGCACAGAGATGTAGCAGTGCTGAGTGTGTTGGCGCAGGAATAACTGGAGGACACCAGGGCATGTAGTTCCAAAGTTTTACTCACAGTCTGTTGTGCATACAGGTGCCCTCATCCGTGCCGTGTCCTCCGGGTCAGGGGCTCAGTCACCCTCCAAGCTAGATGAAGCACTCCGTTCCAACACTCCGCTAACATGTGCCTTTTCTGAACGTCTCCCTCTATTGCTACACAACCCCTTTAACATAGTCAATATCTTTGTAACTCCGAACGTCTTAAATAAAAAAATTAATTCCTGCTGTTCCATTTGATTGGGCTAAACCTCTATGCCTTTAATGTCTCCTCCACCTCCCCCAATACATTCTACATTATTCTTAGTTGTTTTCCTTCATGTAGAATTAACCTACAAGGAAAGAAAGGGTTCCGATATTTCTGTCCCATTGACTTGCATTGGTTTCCGGTATCGGAATCGGCGATTTCCGATACTTTTTGGGTATCGGTCCGATCCAATCCGATGCGATATTTCCCGATATCAGAAGGTATCGCTCAACACTACACACAAGTCAAATATGTGTATAAAAAGGCTTTATTTAACACCAATGCCTGACAGACAGAAAATATATTTAAAAACACCATAAAATCACAAAGAACATGGACAATTCAAGCCTGACAAGGTATACCAAAAGGGCAATATTTGATAAAGGTGCAGCTGTGAATAAGTGACACACACAGATCACTGCAAGGGCGGCATGTAGAGGATAACTAATATTCCAGTCCAAAATATAAATAAATGGTATGGTATTATAGCTAATGCTTGATAATATAATATCACAAAATTATTCCAACTTGCTAATTTACTAATACCATAAGCGCCCTGAGCAGAGATCATGCGCTAGACACATATATAGAAACAGTATAAACAGAGTGCACTCCCTGCAACTGTGTTATAAAGATCAAAAAATAACTCACAAACTAGCCAAAGCTGGGACACTATGCATCATTTTAATGCTCTGGTGAATGCAATATACAGGGAAATAACTTATGCACAAAACCAAAAGTCATGTAAAAAATTGATCAAACCCAGAAAGGCTGGTATGGTAGATAATGTTATCACTTTAAAATAGTGCCAGAGCAATAACAATGCTATATCCAGAGCGCTCACAGCAGTGGCCATGTGGTACATACAAATACATGCATAAGAGTAACAGACAAACACTGCAATCACATAATTACCCAGAGCCCAGGTTACACCATCAGGTCTGTCCGGTCCGACGCGTGTCGCTGTCCCCACAACAGCTTTGTCAGGGAAGTATGGGGCTAAAACGAAATTTGTGGTAAAAATTGAATTTTTTTTTTACTGTTCAATGGTATAAAATTCTGTGACACACCCGTGGTGTCAATATGATCACTAAATGAATTCATTGAGAGGTGTAGTTCGTAAAATGGGGTCACTTAAGGGGAGTTCTGCTGTTCTGGCACCTCAGATGCTGTCCCAGTGGTTCATGGTACCCACAAACCATAACAGTAAAATCTGAACTAAGTTATGGCACTCCTTATGTAACGGGTTGGGTAGTGGAACCACTGTGCCACAGCCCAAGGAAGACCTGTAGAAGCGTAACTAGGAGTCTCACCCAATCTGACCACGGATACACAGCAGTGTACGACACCGAGATCTGAGAAGAGACAAGGGAGGTGGTCCAGGTGCTGCTCCAGGACTGACCTTGGCTAGATGGCAGCTGACCCCCCAGGTACGGGTAGCTGGGGCAGCCTGATGGAATGCTCAACAGATGCAGGCAGGTGGAGAATAATGGCAGGTACCGCAGATGCAGACAGGACAGGCTGATGGAGAGATGAGCACTGGCAAGTGCAACTGGACCGGCTAACAAAGAGATGAGCACTGGCAGGTGCAATGAGACCGAATGACGTTGAGATGAGAACTGGCACGTGCAGCAGGACCGTCTGATGTTTAGATGAGCATGCAGGTTCAGCTGGACCAGCTGACAGAGAGATGAAAACTGACAGGTGCAGCGGTACTGGTTGACATCGAGATAAGCACTGGCAGGTGCAGCATACTGGGATACGAGCACTGGGACCTGAGAACTCACAAGAGTGTTAGGAAACAAACTCACATTGCACAGGCACCTCTATGTTGGACGTGCTTTAAATAGTAAGTGTCCTCCAGCTATTGACTAGGGACACTTTTGAGGAACGTTCGCGGCCCCTGTAAGAAAGAGAGCGCAACCTAAGCACAGTGTCCGGGGACCTGCGTGCGGTGCACACTCCCTGGGTAGCAGCAGCCTCAGAAGAAGCAGGACAGAGTCCATGGTGGTGAGTACGCTGGCGTCTCTGCAGGGGGAGAGGGAATGCAGGCAGAGATGCCGGCGCTGCACCTTTCCATATGAGTTTTGCACTGTGCCTCTAAAGTACGGAAGTTCCCAATTTCATGTAGAGTCACTCAGGCACACTCAGGAGAAATTGCACAACAATCTGAGAAGTCTATTCTTTCCTATTTGCCCTTATAAAATTTTAAAATCTGGGGCTAAAACAACATTTTAGCAGTAAAAATTAAATTATTCTTTCTTCTCCAACTAATGGCATAATTTTCTGTGCGGCACATGTGGTGTGTCAACATGCTCACTGCACCCTACTGCATGAATTCATTGAGAGGTGTAGTTTTTAAAATGATGTCACTTATGGGGGCTTTCTGCTGTTCTGACACTTCAGGAGCTCTGCCAGTATGACATGGCACCCTCAAACAAATCCAGCAAAATCTGAACTCCAATATGACACTTCTTCCCTTCTGAGCTTTGCACTGTGCCTCCAAAAGTAGTTTTCACCCACATATGAGGTATCAACGTACCGAGGATAAGCTGCACAACAAATTGTATGGTCCAATTTCACCTGCTACTGTTGTGGAAATGAAAAATTTGAAGCTAAAAAACATATGTGGGAAAAATGTGAATTTTTATTTTCACTGCTCAACGTTATAAACTTCTGTGAAGCACCTTGCTGTTCAAGGTGCTCACCACATCTCTAAAGAAATTCCTTTAGGGGTCTAGTTTCCAAAATAGGGTCATTTGTGGGTGTTATAGGCAAATCAGGGACTCTTCAAATGCGGCACGGCGTCTGCTAACTATTCCAGCAAATTTTGCGTTCAAAAAGTCAAATGGCAATCTTTCCCTTCCCGAGCCCTGCTGTGCTCCCAATTAGTAGTTTTTCTCCACATATAAGGTATTGACGCACTCAGGAGAAATTGCACAAGTTTTGGGTTCATTTTTCCTGTTACCCTTGAAAAAAATAAAACTAACATTTTTGTGAAAATAAAAAAGTAAAATGCTCACTTTTTCCTTGCACGATGCATTAATTCCTGCATCTGAAGAGTTAATAAACTTCTTGAATGTGGTTTTGGGACTTTGAGTGGAGTAGTTTTTAGAATGGAGTCATTTTATGGTATTTTCTGTCACATATAGGCCCTCCTAAACAGGGCTGGCGTTAGGGGCAGGCAGACCAAGCAGCTGCCTATGGCCCCCGCTCCCCCAGGGGCCCCCAGCTAGCGGCACATCATGCCGCCGCTATGGGGCCCCTGTGGGACTCCCCCCTGCTGCCGCCAGCCCTCAGCTGATGTTCCCTCTCCCATCATTCCCCGCTCTGCCTCTGACACAGCGGGTGGCGATGACGTCATCGCGCACTCACTGTGTGCCAGGCAGTGCATGAGACAGGAGCCGGGAGCAGCGCGGGCACCAGGAGAAGGTGAGGAGTGTTTTTTTTTGTAATATACCGTTGTGTGTGCTGGACTGTGGGGCCATTCTTGGGGGGGGTATATGCTATGTGGCCTGCCCTATATATATCAAGTGTGGCTGGGTTATATATCTCATGTGGTGCTGGCGTGGGCTATATATATATATATATACCATGTGTGGCTGGGCTATATATACCATGTGTGGCTGGGCTATATATATACAGTTGTGGCCAAAAGTATTGACACCCCTGCAATTCTGTCAGATAATACTCAGTTTCTTCCTGAAAATGATTGCATACACATTCTTTGGTATTATTATCTTCATTTAATTTGTCTTAAATGAAAAAACACAAAAAGAATTGTCCTAAAGCCAAATTGGATATAATTCCACACCAAACATAAAAAAGAGGGTGGACAAAAGTATTGGCACTGTTCGAAAAATCATGTGATGCTTCTCTAATTTGTGTAATTAACAGCACCTGTAACTTACCTGTGGCACCTAACAAGTGTTGGCAATAACTAAATCACACTTGCAGCCAGTTGACATGGATTAAAGTTGACTCAACCTCTGTCCTGTGTCCTTGTGTGTACCACATTGTGCATGGAGAAAAGAAAGAAGACCAAAGAACTGTCTGAGGACTTGAGAAACCAAATTGTGAGGAAGCATGAGCAATCTCAAGGCTACAAGTCCATCTCCAAAGACCAGAATGTTCCTGTGTCTACCGTGCGCAGTGTCATCAAGAAGTTTAAAGCCCATGTGTCATGCGGCGGCTGCCGTGCACTCCTTCCCTTACCTCCCTCCGGCCCCGGCTCACCCGCTCCCCGGTGGTCTCCTCGCTTCGGCGCTGGCCGCTGCGGGCCTCGGCGCGGTCCCCCCCGGTCATCCTTCCTCAGCCGGCGACCGCCTCCGTCCGGCCCCCTGGATCGCGCCTGGTGCACGCCCCCACTCCTTCTCCTCGGCGGGCGCGCCTCCACTCTATGGCCGGGCGCGCGCTCTCCTCCACCTGAGGACGCGCGCCTCCTCCTCCAACTGGAGGTCATGACCCGGAAGCCCTTCCACTTCCTATATCAGGCCGCCTCCTCCTGAGGGCGATGCCTGACTATCACTAGATCCTGCTAGTGACTCTGGCCCGCTCTCCTTGTGCTCCCCAGCTCTCTGTCCGTGTGTTTACTCATTCCTCCTTGTTCTCTCTCCTAGGTTCTGTGTCTCCAGTCCTTGCCCGTTACCCCTGTGTCTCCAGGCCTTGCCCGTCACTCCTGTGTCTCCAAGCCGTGCCGTCACTCCTGTGTCTCCAAGCCGTGCCGTCACTCCTGTGTCTCCAAGCCGTGTCGTCTGTCCAGTGCCTCCCATCCGGATCTACCTGTCTGTCCGCTTATACGTTCCCTGGGTACCAGCTGCCATGGTGATAGTTACCCGCGGGCTTGCCCCATACACTCCCTGTATAGGGGGTGGTCCACCTGGTCAGCTCGCCCTCGGGAGGTTCGTTGCCACGGTCTAGTGGGTCCACCCCAGGAGTACCTTACAGTATAGTCAGGCCATGGATCCTGCTGGTACCTCGACCCCGACCCAAAAGGAACTTTTGTTCCTTCGTGAGAACCAGGCGAGGATCATGTCATTCCTCAAATCGATGGAATCCCGACTTTCTTCTTTGCAGACCTCCGATCCGGGAATTGCCTCCCAAATCTCCGGCTTACAGCAGGAACTGGCTCAGCAGCGCGACACCCAGGCCCATATTTTGAATTATATAGCCTCTGTAGATAACCGCTTACTAGCTCTACAGACGGCAGCCGCTGTCCCGGCGCCTGTGGCAGTCCCACACTCCTCCCCCCGGTTGGTCAAACCCCCACGCTATAGCGGAGATCCCAAACTCTGTCGGGGGTTCATTAACCAGTGCCAGTTGCATTTCGAGTTGGCACCCCTACAGTATCCCTCCGACCGGGCCAAGGTGGCCTTTATGATTTCCCACTTTGAGGGTGAGGCACTGGCCTGGGTAAATCCCTTGTGGGAACGCGATGACCCAATAGTCTCCCAGCTCGCGACCTTCTTGGAGACCTTTCGTAAGGTCTTCGATGAGCCCGGTCGCCTGGTCTCCGCCACCGAGTCTTTATTTTGCCTTCGCCAGGGTACTCTCTCGGTGGGACAGTACGCCATCCAGTTCCGTACGTTATCCTCTGAGCTTGGGTGGAACAATGAGGCCCTGGTAGGGGCTTTTTGGCTTGGCTTGTCGGCCCGAATCAAGGACGAGCTGGCAGGCAGGGATACACCCACGTCTTTGGAGGATCTCATCTCGCTGGCAACACGAATTGATCTACGTTTCCGGGAGCGTTCCCGCGAGGTCGCCAGGGAGAGAAGGCCCACTCGTTTTTCTCCTCCGACACACAGCCCTCCACGCTCGCGGGCCTCTGCCTCGGCCGCAGCTCCCGAACCCATGCAAGTGGACCGACTCAGGCCCGCGGAGCTACGCCGCCAGGACAGACTCGCTCATGGCCTTTGTCTTTATTGTGGCAGCGCCTCCCATCTCCTGCGTTCCTGTCCTGTGAGGCCGGGAAACTCCTCCGCCTAGGACAGGTAAGAGAGGCCTCCCTAGGTGTTGTTGTCACCTCTCTACCCTTGACCCTTTCTGTTGTGTTTCTCCTGGGCTCCAAACGTTTTTCGGAGATAGCCTATATTGACTCAGGGGCTGCTGGAAACTTCATCCAACTCGAGGCGGTGAAGAGATTAGGGATACCTGTCAGGTCCTTGGAGGTTCCCCGGCAGTTAGCCTCTGTCGACGGCGCTCCCTTGCGCGAGGCCGTTACACTGGTCACTGAAGAGCTGGAGTTACGGATCGGGGTTCTGCACCGTGAAAGGATAACCTTCTTCGTGCTGCCGTCTTTGTCCCACATCGTGCTCCTGGGCCTTCCGTGGTTGCGGATGCATGAACCTGTCCTGGATTGGCGGTCCGGAGACATTCTTCACTGGGGCCGCTTCTGCCAGACTAGATGTCTCCGCCCAGTACGACCCCTCAAATGCTCGTCTCCTGTCTCGGGCCCTGCGGAGTTGCCTTCGGCTTACTGGGCCTTTGCGGACGTCTTCGATAAAAAAGAAGCAGAGGTCCTTCCACCGCACCGGTAATATGATTGTCCTATCGAGCTTGTTCCTGGTTCGACTCCGCCCCGGGGGCGGATCTATCCGTTGAGTCCACTCGAGTCCCAGGCCATGACCGAATATGTACAGGAGAATTTGGCCAGGGGCTTCATCCGGAAGTCATCTTCCCCCGCTGGAGCTGGGTTCTTTTTTGTCAAGAAGAAAGACGGGTCTCTGCGCCCCTGTATTGACTATCGTGGTCTCAACGAGATTACCGTTAAGAATAGATATCCTCTACCTCTCATCCCCGAGTTGTTCGACCGGCTACGTGGGGCGCGAATCTTTTCTAAATTGGATCTCCGTGGAGCCTACAATCTCATCCGTATTCGCTCCGGAGATGAGTGGAAGACCGCCTTCAACACCAGGGATGGACACTACGAGTATCTCGTCATGCCCTTTGGGTTATGCAACGCTCCCGCAGTCTTTCAGGAATTTGTGAACGACGTTTTCCGAGACCTTCTGTATTCCTGTGTGGTCGTGTACCTCGACGATATCCTTGTCTTCTCTCCTGATCTGTCCACCCACAGAAGAGATGTCCGCCGAGTACTGTTCCGTTTGAGGGAGAATCGTCTGTACGCCAAATTGGAGAAGTGTGCCTTTAAACAGTCTTCTCTTCCATTTCTGGGCTATATCATCTCCGACTCTGGCCTGCGTATGGATCCTGAGAAGGTTTCTGCCGTGCTTAACTGGCCACGTCCTCAAGGGGTGAAAGCCATTCAGCGCTTTCTCGGCTTCGCAAACTACTACCGGCAGTTCATCCCCCATTTTTCCTCTTTGACTGGCTCTATCTCGTCTTTGATCCGTAAAGGAGCCAACCCACACGTCTGGACCCTTGAAGCAGAGGGAGCCTTTCTATCTCTGAAACGTGCATTTGCCACGGCTCCCGTACTCCATCGCCCTGAGGTCAACAAACCATTCGTCCTAGAAGTAGATGCATCCGCAACTGGAGCTGGAGCAGTTTTGTCTCAGAAGTCTTCCTCTGGTAGGCTCGTTACGTGCGGTTTCTTTTCCAAATCATTCTCCACCCCAGAGCGGAATTATTCCATCGGAGACCGAGAACTGCTTGCCATCAAGTTAGCCCTAGAGGAGTGGAGATACTTATTGGAGGGCGCCGCACATCCCTTCACAATCTTCACAGACCATAAGAATCTAGCTTACCTTCGGTCTGCACAAAGACTCAACCCTCGGCAGGCCAGGTGGTCTCTGTTCTTCGGCCGATTCGATTTTGACCTGCATTTTCGTCCAGGTAACAAGAACCTCAAAGCCGACGCCTTGTCCAGGTCCTCTCTTTCCACGGATGTCGAGGAAGAACCCGCGCATATCTTGGACCCATCCAGGTTCATCACCGTGGCACCGCTTTCTCTCCTCGCAACCCCACCAGGCAAGACTTTTGTTTCGGAGAAGGACCGAAGACGAATCCTCCACTGGGGTCATGCTTCCAAGCTGGCTGGTCATCTCGGCCATAAAAAGACACTTCTCCTGGTGTCCCGCTATTACTGGTGGCCGACTCTTTCCCAGGATGTCCGGGATTTCGTCGCCTCCTGCCTCTCGTGTGCTAAGATCAAGGTGCCTAGGCAGCTGCCTTCTGGTCTTCTACATCTGCTTCCAGTACCCTCGTCTCCTTGGCAACACATTGCCATGGACTTTATTACGGACCTACCCTCGTCTGCCAATTGTACTGTCGTCTTAGTGGTAGTAGATAGGTTCTCTAAAATGGCACACTTCATCCCTCTACCCGGCTTGCCATCGGCCCCAGCCTTGGCGAAGATTTTCGTTCAGCACATCTTCCGTCTTCATGGACTGCCCCAACATATTGTTTCAGACAGAGGAGTCCAATTCACCTCTCGCTTCTGGAGAGCCCTATGCAAATCGATGGATGTCACTCTTGATTTCTCCTCATCTTACCATCCACAGTCCAACGGTCAGGCAGAACGGACGAATCAGAGTTTGGTGAACTACCTCCGGCACTTTTCTAATATCCACCAGAACGACTGGTCTGAATTACTCCCGTGGGCTGAGTTTGCCTATAATAACCACGTCAGTGAGTCTTCTGGCAAATCCCCATTCTTTGTCGTCTACGGTCAACATCCTGGTGTACCTCTACCGGTTCCTCCCGCATCGGGTGTACCGGCGGCTGATCTTCTGTCTGGTGAATTCTCCAGGATCTGGCAGGAGACCAAGACCGCTCTCGAGTTGGTACGTAACAAGGTTAAGAGATACGCAGACAAGAGGCGCCTGGATGTCCCGCCATATCACCCAGGTGATAAAGTTTGGCTAGCCTCCAAGTTTATTCGCCTCAAAATCCCGTCCCATAAGCTGGGCCCCCGCTATATTGGACCTTTTGAGGTCTTGTCCCGTATTAATGATGTCTCCTACAAACTGCGGCTTCCCGCCTCTCTCCGCATCCCTAATGCTTTTCATGTGTCTTTGCTTAAGCCAGTCATCCTCAATCGTTTCCTTTCTAAGGCTCCTCACTCACCTCCGCCTGCCTCTGCAGACGATGTATTTGAGGTTAGAGATATTTTGGCCATGAGAAAGCAAAAAGGGAAAACCTTTTTTTTGGTTGATTGGAAGGGCTTTGGCCCTGAGGAGAGGTCCTGGGAGCCCCAGGAGAATATCCAAGCTCCTCGAATCTTGGCTAAATTTTTTTCCGGTCTGTGGAGGGGGGCGCGTAAGGGGGGGTACTGTCACGCGGCGGCTGCCGTGCACTCCTTCCCTTACCTCCCTCCGGCCCCGGCTCACCCGCTCCCCGGTGGTCTCCACGCTTCGGCGCCGGACGCTGCGGGCCTCAGCGCGGTCCCCCCCGGTCATCCTTCCTCGGCCGGCGACCGCCTCCGTCCGGCCCCCTGGATCGCGCCTGGTGCACGCCCCCGCTCCTCCTCCTCGGCGGGCGCGCCTCCACTCTATGGCCGGGAGCGCTCTCCTCCACCTGAGGACGCGCGCCTCCTCCTCCAACTGGAGGTCATGACCCGGAAGCC
The DNA here is from genome assembly GCF_039654945.1 of Dendrobates tinctorius. Classification (NCBI taxonomy): domain Eukaryota; kingdom Metazoa; phylum Chordata; class Amphibia; order Anura; family Dendrobatidae; genus Dendrobates; species Dendrobates tinctorius. The sequence continues at coordinate 76,081,777 of NW_027361714.1, read as the reverse complement.
CTTCCACTTCCTATATCAGGCCGCCTCCTCCTGAGGGCGATGCCTGACTATCACTAGATCCTGCTAGTGACTCTGGCCCGCTCTCCTTGTGCTCCCCAGCTCTCTGTCCGTGCGCTTACTCATTCCTCCTTGTTCTCTCTCCTAGGTTCTGTGTCTCCAGTCCTTGCCCATTACCCCTGTGTCTCCAGGCCTTGCCCGTCACTCTTGTGTCTCCAAGCCGTACCGTCACTCCTGTGTCTCCAAGCCGTGCCGTCACTCCTGTGTCTCCAAGCCGTGTCGTCTGTCCAGTGCCTCCCATCCGGATCTACCTGTCTGTCCACTTATACGTTCCCTGGGTACCAGCTGCCATGGTGATAGTTACCCGCGGGCTTGCCCCATACACTCCCTGTATAGGGGTGGTCCACCTGGTCAGCTCGCCCTCGGGAGGTTCGTTGCCACGGTCTAGTGGGTCCACCCCAGGAGTACCTTACAGTATGGCACTGTGGCTAACCTACCTAGATGTGGACGGAAAAGAAAAATTGACAAGAGATTTCAACGCAAGATTGTGCGGATGTTGGATAAAAAACCTCGACTAACATCCAAACAAGTTCAAGTTGCCCTGCAGTCCGAGGGTACAACAGTGTCAACCCATACTATCCGTCGGCGTCTGAATGAAAAGGGACTGTATGGTAGGAGACCCAGGAAGACCCCACTTCTTACCCCGAGACATAAAAAAGCCAGGCTGGAGTTTGCCAAAACTTACCTGAAAAAGCCTAAAACGTTTTGGAAGAATGTTCTCTGGTCAGATGAGACAAAAGTAGAGCTTTTTGGGCAAAGGCATCAACATAGAGTTTACAGGAGAAAAAAAGAGGCATTCAAAGAAAAGAACACAGTCCCCACAGTCAAACATGGCAGAGGTTCCCTGATGTTTTGGGGTTGCTTTGCTGCCTCTGGCACTGGACTGCTTGACCGTGTGCATGGCATTATGAAGTCAGAAGACTACCAAGAAATTTTGCAGCGTAATGTAGGGCCCAGTGTGAGAAAGCTGGGTCTCCCTCAGAGGTCATGGGTCTTCCAGCAGGACAATGACGCAAAACACACTTCAAAAAGCACTAGAAAATGGTTTGAGAGAAAGCACTGGAGACTTCTAAGGTGGCCAGCAATGATTCCAGACCTGAATCCCATAGAACACCTGTGGAGAGATCTAAAAATGGCAGTTTGGAGAAGGCACCCTTCAAATATCAGGGACCTGGAGCAGTTTGCCAAAGAAGAATGGTCTAAAATTCCAGCAGAGCATTGTAAGAAACTCATTGATGGTTACCGGAAGCGGTTGGTCGCAGCTATTTTGCCTAAAGGCTGTGCAACCAAGTATTAGGCTGAGGGTGCCAATACTTTTGTCTGGTCCATTTTTGGAGTTTTGTGTGAAATGATCAATGTTTTGCTTTTTGCTTCATTCTCTTTGGTGTTTTTTCATTTAAGACAAATTAAATGAAGATAAAAATACCAAAGAATTTGTGTTTGCAATCATTTTCAGGAAGAAACTGAGTATTATCTGACAGAATTGCAGGGGTGTCAATACTTTTGGCCACAACTGTACCATGTGGTGCTGGGCTATATATACCATGTGGTGCTGGGCTATATACCATGTGGTGCTGGGCTATATATACCATGTGTGGCTGGACTATATACATTATATCATGTGGTGCTGGGCTATATACTGTATATCATGTGGTGCTGGTCTGGGCTATATATATCATGTGTGGCTGGGCTATATATACCATGTGATTCTGGGCTATATATACCATGTGTGGCTGGGCTATATACCATGTGGTGCTGGGCTATATACATTATATCATGTGGTGCTGGGCTATATTTATCTTGTGGTGCTGGCCTGGGCTATATATATCATGTTTGGCTGGGCTATATATACCATGTGGTGCTAGGCTATATATACCATGTGTGGCTGGGCTATATACTATGTGGTTGTGTTATATACCATGGGGGGTACATTTGACATTATATTCTATGGGGGACGCTGTGTTATAAAATATGGGGGAATACATTATATTCTATAGAGAGGTGGGCTGTATTATATTCTATTTGAGGCTACATTATATTCTATGCGGGGGGCTGTATTATATTATATTCTATGGGGGGTGATTGCATCATACTCTGAGAAGGCTACATTGTATTCTTTGGGGGGCTGCATTATATTCTATGGGGGGCTAGATTATATTGTATGGGGGCTCCATTATACTTTGAGGGCGCTACATTATATTCTATGGGGGCTGCATTATACTATATGAGGAGGGCTACATTGTATTCTATGGAGGGGCTACATTATACTATATAAGGGGCTGCATTATATTCCATGGGGGGCTGCAATATACTCTGAGGGGGCTGCCATATATTCTATGGAGGGTCTGCATTACGCTTTATGAGGGGTGCTGCATTGTATTCTATAGGGGGTTACATTATATTCTGTGGAATGGCTGCATTATACTCTGTGGGGTAGCAGCATTATGCTCTAAGGGGTGGCTGCATTATACTATAAGAGGGGGGCTGCATTATATTCTATGAGGGGGTTACATTATATTGTATGGCGGGGCTGCATTATGCTCTATGGGGTGGCTGCATTATACTATATGTGGGCTGCATTATACTGTATCGAGGACTATGAGGAATACATTATATGAAGAACTATGGAGTGCATTATACTATGAGAAGTGAACTGTACTACATGGATCACTATGGCGGTGCATTATACTATATGGAGCACTATGAGGATGTATTCTACTATATGGAGGACTGAGGAGTGTATTATACTATATGGAGGACTGAGGAGTGTATTATACTATATGGAGGACTGTGGGGCACATTATACTATGTGGAGGACTATGGGGTGTAAATTGTAGATGTGCTGTATGGGGACAGATTGATCCATTAGTGATTGTTCTGTACCCATCATTCTTTCTCAGACGGTGGAAAGAAGCCAGGAAACAAGTGTTGAACGACTACAGTATTGTCAATCACAATCATTTAGCGGCCTGAACTCAGCGCATGTAAATACAATCGAAATGCTTCTGTGTGATGTGCAGTATGTTAGCATTTGGGGCCCCATTTTAAACTTTGCCTAGGGCCCCACTTTGCCTAAAACAGGCACTGCTCCTAAGTCACTTCAAATATCATGTGGTCCGTAAATTAAAACGGTTTTATAAATTTTGTTGGAAGAATGAGAAATCACGAGTCAACTTTTAACCCTTTTAGCTTCCTAACAAGAAAGAATATTGTTTAAGAAATTGTGCTGATGGAAAGCAGACATGTGGGAAATGTTATTTATTATATATTTTGTGCGACATAATTTTGGTTTAAGGGCATAAAAACTTAAAGTTTGAAAATTGCTAAATTTTGGCCAAATTTCCATTTTTTCACAAATGAACACACGTCATATCGAGCAAATTTTACCACTATTATCATGAAGTTCGATCTGTCCCACAAATAGCCGTCTCAGAATCAGTGGGATCCATTGAAGCGTTTCATAGTTATTTCCACATAAAGTGACACTGGTCAGAAATGTTAAATTTGGCCTGGTTTTGAAGGTGAAAACAGGCTTTCGGTGCGAAGGGGTTAATAAGCATGAAAACACAAGTCTATGAAACTATTGTTTGTCACAATTTATTGTTCAATGTTCACACATTTGAATGCTACATTTTATACCATGTTTACAAGCTTAAGGCGTTTTGAAAATCGGTCCAGTTTTGTTCCTGAAAAGTTGGACGAGAGTCATGCATTTTTCATGCGAGTAAAGTCCGATTGTTAATACCTAGCATCCAGTTTACATCCGATGTCTATGCGAATGCGATCTGATTACAATGCGATTTTAATATGAGCTTTTACATGGAGCAATTCTGTATGTAATTTACACACAATTTTCCAAGGAAATATTCTTTGAGATAGTATGTATGTATGTATGTATGTGTGTGTATATATATATATATATATATATTATACTAGATGGTAGCCCGATTCTAACGCATCGGGTATTCTAGAATATGGCCAGCGGGAGACCGACGTTCAAAAGATGGTCCAGGACGATCCACCATGATCGGCGATCTCACAGCTGGGGCCTGGTCGCTGCTGCGTGTCACACTGAGACTAAGTACCCACATTGCAGAAATGCTGCGGAAATTTCCGCAACTCCTGCTGCGGGAAAAACGCATACGAATTTGCATGGGTTTTCCCGCGGAAAACATGCGTTTTTCACGCGATTTTTGTGCGCGGAAATCAAGCGCATTCCAAGCGGTTTGAAGCATCGCTTGCAATGTGATTGACAGGTTGGTCACACTTGTCAAGCATAGTGTTTGACAATTGTGAGCAACTTTTTACTATTGATGTTGCCTATGCAGCATCACTAGTAAAAGATAGAATGTAAAAAATAATTTATAAAAATGAAAAAAAAAAGGTTATTCTCACCTTCCGACGGCCCCCGATCTCCTCTCCACGCTCCCGGCCCCAGTAATGCTTAGCGCGAAGGACCGGAGATGATGTCACTCTTGCGAGAGCGCGATGTCATCAGCGGTCTTTCGCGCAAAGCATTACTGGGACCGGAAGAAGCCGGGCGCATGGTGAGAGGAGGGAAAGAGTCCAAGGGCCATCGGAAGTTGAGTATATCACTATTTTTTATTTTAATTCTATTTTTTACAGGTTTATGGTACCCAGGGCCTGGAGGAGAGTCTCTTCTCCTCCGGACCCTGGGTACCATCCGCAAATTGAGCGCTGCGCTGGTCATCTCCTGGCTGCGTCGCCGCTGATCTCCGTGAGGCAGGAGATGACTAGCGGCAACCATCGGGAGATCAGCGGCTAGCGTCGAAGATCTCCCGATGGTAGCGGTGGCGTGCATCATTCGAATTCCACGCCAATTCGCGGCCGGACTACGCCTGTCGCTGATTGGTCGTGGCCAGCCACGACCAATCAGCGACACGGGACTTCCGTTACAGACAGACAGACAGAATTAGACGATTATATAGTAGATATATATAATGAGGGGGGCCTTAAACTGTCCCTCCCTGTTCCAGTAGAGAGGCCCGAGTCTCTGACCTCACTATGCTCATGTTAATCCCTAGCCTGGCCCCTCCACCACCCCATGGAGCCTGGGACAGAAATGTAATGTGAACAAACAACACAAGACAAAACAGGGATAACAGAAACCCTCTATCATACAAAAGCTCCAACCAACAATAGGAAGGAGGATAGGATAGGGACGGGGGACGAATAAAGTAAACGGGACCAGGAGATAAATAAACATGTATGACAGAACACCTCTACAACAACTTCTCTCCAAAACAGCTTAAGCACACAGCACAGGAAGACGAATCTCCATTAGCAACAACGAACTCCTATTCAGCATAGCGTCTCCTAAGGAAGCAGAACTTTCATTGGCAAAGCAGAGAGGGTCTGGCTAGGTTTTATAGGAAGAGTTAACGACCAGATCAGAAGCAGCTGAAATGGAGCTGCATGTTTCTGACCAGCATAGAAAGGATTGTTAACCTCTTCAGCACCAAAGGAAACCAAATTCATTTAATATGGGATCCAAACACACAGGTTAAATGGAATATCTGTGATTCACAATACACAGTGAATTTCTGCCCCCATATCTCCCAGGTTGGCGTGACACATTCGTAACATACATATGAGATTAGATAGATATGCAGATTGATACAAAAAGATATATAAAATATATTATCAGTGCTTTGTGTGTAGTTTACTGTACCTTTTTTTTTTTGTAAACAAATTCCTTTCAGAAAAAAAGTCGTTGGATCCCTGACATTTTATTAACCGGCAGAGGGAACCTGAGAGCTGGGGGCATATGTCTATAGCCTGAGAAGTGGGTAATATCCATGGAGCTTCCCAGCCTACAAATATCAGCTCACAGCTGTATATTTAGCCTTTCCTAGTCATTAAAATAGGGACCTAAAAAAAATTACATAGGCTCCACTTATAATTAACAACCAGCAAAGGCTAGGCAGACAGCTGTTGGCTGATATTATTGCCATAGTTATTGGCCCCCTCCCACACTAAAAACATCAGCTCTCAGCTACCCCAGAAATGATGCATTCATAAGATGTGTCAATTCTGGCACTTAGCCTTGCTCTTCTCACTTTCCCTGGTGTAGTGGCAAGTGGGGTAATAGTACTGGTGTTAATGTCACCTTTGTAATGTCAGGTGACATCAAGCGTAGAGGTTAGTAATGGAGAGTCATCTATAAGACGCCCTCAATAATAAACCCATAGTGATATTGTATAAAAAACACACCCAAAAATTTCTTAATTGAAATAATGACACAAACACCTTTTAATGAGTCTACATTTACCAAAAACGCTTCTACTCACGTCAACGTCCAATCCACTGAAACTACTGTTTCCTGTAGCAGAATTAAAATAATAAACCATATTCCTCACCTGTCTGCCAAGAAGATAGTAATCCATTTGTCCCGTGACACGTCTAGCCTGTCGGCCATCCAGCGAGACACTAAGCTACAGTATACGTGCTTGCTCAGTTCAGTGTCTTGCGGTTAACTCCTTTCACCTCATTGACATCACCATAAGGCCGGGGTCACACTGGCGAGGAATACGGCCGAGTGAGAGGCGCTAAAAGCACGCATTAGACACGGACAAATGATTCTCTATGGGGTCACTCGCACCAGGCGTATATTTCTCATCCGTATTCCACGCTCCGTGGCAATCGCAGCATGCTGTGATTGTCAGCATACTACGGCCGTAGTACGCCAATGCAAGTCTATGGATGCGCAAAAAATACGGATTACACACGGACCACACATGTGACTTGCGAGAAATACGCACCCGGTGTCTTTTAGCAAAGCCGGCAATTCAGTGCGCTATACAGTAAACTCACACTGACAGGTTTAATAAAGAAAGAAAGAATAGATATATACACATAGAATACATATATATATATGCATTCTATGTGTCTATATCTATTCTTTGGTTTCTGTTAGAAACCCTGTCATAGGGCTCCATTATATGTCCATTTTGCAAGCCTGCAAGAAAATCTCGCTATACGGATGCCATACGGATTACATACGGATGCTTACATGCGCAAAATACGCGACCACACCTTGATTACGGATGACATACGGAGCACTGTTTAGGGGCCATTCATCCGTATTACGCATGTAAAATACTGACCGTATTTTGCGTCGGTTAGTGTGACCCGGCCTAAGCATGAGAAAATTCTCATTCATGTGGTGCTGTAAACAAAAGGTCCTGGGAGTTCACAGCCAAAGAACTCAGTTCAACTCACATCAGCGTGAGCACTGTGGAAAAGCTCTAACAGCACTCACTCTGACATGAGTCAGTAGTATTGAGTTCATTGGCAGTGAACTCCCAGGACCTTTCTGATTGTACTGTGAGAGTGAGAAATATCTCATGTTTGCGGTTACATCAGTGAGGTGAAAGGAGTTTACCGCAAGGCACTGAACTGAGATGCCTCTCCATTACTAACCTCTGAACTTTATATCACCTTACAATACAAAGGTGACATCAACCCAATACTATCACCCCACTTGCTACCGCACCAGGGCAAGTAGAAAGAGTGAGGCTAAATGCCAGAACTGGGGCATCTTATGAATGCGCCATTTCTGGGGTAGCTGAGAGCTGATGTTTTTAGTCTGGGAGGTGCCAATATCCATGGCCCCTCCTAGGCTATTACGATCAGTCCACAGCTGTCTGCCTTGCCTTTGCTAGTATTTAATTATAGGGGCACTCTACATCCTTTTTTGGGGTGTTCACTCATTTTAATAACCAGGAAAGGCTAAGTATACGGCTGTGAGCTGATATTAATAGGCTGGGAAGCTTCTTGGGTATTTCCCCCTTCCCAGGCTATAAATATCAGCCCACAGCTGTTAGATTTCCCTCTGCTGGTTAATAAAATGTCAAGGGATCGCACACAATTTTTTTCAGAAAATAATTTAATAAGTAAAAATATACATGTACAGTAAGCTACACAAGCACTGTACTAATTATATATGCCACTGACATCTTCATATCTCTCTATTCTATGTGTATACAGTATATCTATTATACCTATTATATTATCTATTATATATATCTATATTCTATTGTCAGGTGACGCTGTGATTTTACTGTAAGCGACAGATGAATTGCCAGCTTTTCAAACAACGTCGGTGTGTAAAAATCAGACAGCACTCGCATGGTCTGAGTGCTGTGGGATTTTTTTTTCTCACATTCATTGACTTCTATTGCCTAATGCAATCAGATTTCCAATTACAATCACAGCATGGTGTGATTTTTTTTTTCCTGCCCGATCGTGATCTGTTTTGAGCTGGGGAAAAAAAAAATCGCAGATGAACACACAATGGAATCCAATTAAAATCTGATTTAATTCAAGTGGGAGCAAGTCATAATAATAATAAATGCTTTGTGCTGGAATCCGTATGATTTGTGTGATTAACATGTCAATGCATAGGAGAATCTGTGAAAAATCAGTCATTAAGGGCTTGTGCATATCTTGCAGAGTTGGTGCATTTTTGGTGTGTTTTTGCCATGCAGATTTGCTAGCAAAACCTCAAGCAATCTTGATGTCAGCAAAGTGAATGAGAATCCCAAAGTGTCATGGACACGTTGCTTATTTGTGTTTTGCAGATGTGGTGCAGGAAATAATGTGCAGCATGTCCATTCTCTGTGCGTTTTTGCCCTGAGTTTTTCCACTGTTGACGTCACTCAAATCAGTCAAACGTGAAAGCAAAAGTGCAGTGCAATAACGCATCACAAAGTCAAAATCGTGCATTTCTGCACCTGAATTTTTCCTGCCAAAAGATGCAGAAATGGTGCAGAAGTTTCTGCATCCATTTACTCAATGTGTGCACATAGCCTTATCGTAAAGAAATACTGACACACTTATCAAACTCTGATGAAGCGCAAATCAAAACATGTGTAAAACACAGATAGTTGTTAATCCAAGAAAAATCACGGATGTCTGAATGAGGCTCTAAGGGCTCATACTCACTGGTGCGAAAATCGGATGAGTGCAATCCGATTAAAAATCGGACTGCACTCTGACCAATGTTTTTCAATGGGTGACATCTCATTTGCGATTTTTTTTTTTTCTTTTTTTTCTCAGCCGAAATCGGACTGAGAAAAAAATCGCAGCATGCTGCGATTTTCAGGTGAAAATCGCCTATGCAAGTCAATGGGTGCGATAAAATATCTGACAGCACTCGCACCATGCGAGTGCTGTCTGAAATATACGCACCGGTGTCCTTTGAAAATAGCCGACAATTCATATGCGGCTACTGTATAATCACACTGACATGTTAGAATAGGATAGTATAGATATATACACATAGAATACACAGATATATATGTGTCTGTCACTGACATGTATATATATATATGTATTCTATGTGTATATATCTATTCTATCTATTATTTTTTGAGTTGTCAGTGTGACTATAGCCGCATATGAATTGCCGGCTCTATCTATCTATCTATCTATCTATCTATCTATCTATCTATCTATCTATCTAATATAAATACATATATACAGTATGTGTGTGTGTGTCACTGACATGTATATATGTATTTATATTAGAAAGATAGATAGATAGATGATGGATAGGAGAAAAGCCGACAATTCATATGCAATGTACAGTAACATCACACTGACAGTTCAGAAAAGAATAGATAGATATATACACATAGAATACACAGATATATACATGTCAGTGACACCAACACATATATATGTATTTATATTAGATAGATAGATAATAGGAGAAAAGCCAGTAATTCATATGCGGCTATACAGTAAAATCACACTGACATGTTCTAATACAAAAGATATACTACATGTATACACATAGAATAGGTGTATGCATATACAGTGGGGCAAAAAAGTATTTAGTCAGTCAGCAATAGTGCAAGTTCCACCACTTAAAAAGATGAGAGGCGTCTGTAATTTACATCATAGGTAGACCTCAACTATGGGAGACAAACTGAGAAAAAAAAATCCAGAAAATCACATTGTCTGTTTTTGTTTCATTTTATTTGCATATTATGGTGGAAAATAAGTATTTGGTCAGAAACAAAATTTCATCTCAATACTTTGTGATATATCCTTTGTTGACAATGACAGAGGTCAAACGTTTTCTGTAAGTCTTCACAAGGTTGCCACACACTGTTGTTGGTATGTTGGCCCATTCCTCCATGCAGATCTCCTCTAGAGCAGTGATGTTTTTGGCTTTTCGCTTGGCAACACGGACTTTCAATTCCCTCCAAAGGTTTTCTATAGGGTTGAGATCTGGAGACTGGCTAGGCTACTCCAGGACCTTGAAATGCTTCTTACGAAGCCACTCCTTCGTTGCTCTGGCGGTGTGCTTTGGATCATTGTCATGTTGAAAGACCCAGCCACGTTTCATATTCAATGCCGTTGCTGATGGAAGGAGGTTTGCACTCAAAATCTCACGATACATGGCCCCATTCATTCTTTCATGTACCCGGATCAGTCGTCCTGGCCCCTTTGCAGAGAAACAGCCCCAAAGCATGATGTTTCCACCACCATGCTTTACAGTAGGTATTGTGTTTGATGGATGCAACTCAGTATTCTTTTTCCTCCAAACACGACAAGTTGTGTTTCTACCAAACAGTTCCAGTTTGGTTTCATCAGACCATAGGACATTCTCCCAAAACTCCTCTGGATCATCCAAATGCTCTCTAGCAAACTTCAGACGGGCCTGGACATGTACAGGCTTAAGCAGTGGGACACGTCTGGCACTGCAGGATCTGAGTCCATGATGGCGTAGTGTGTTACTTATGGTAGGCCTTGTTACATTGGTCCCAGCTCTCTGCAGTTCATTCACTAGGTCCCCCCGCGTGGTTCTGGGATTTTTGCTTACCGTTCTTGTGATCATTCTGACCCCACGGGGTGGGATTTTGCGTGGAGCACCAGATCGAGGGAGATTATCAGTGGTCTTGTATGTCTTCCATTTTCTAATTATTGCTCCCACAGTTGATTTCTTCACTCCAAGCTGGTTGGCTATTGCAGATTCAGTCTTCCCAGCTTGGTGCAGGGCTACAATTTTGTTTCTGGTGTCCTTTGACAGCTCTTTGGTCTTCACCATAGTGGAGTTTGGAGTCAGACTGTTTGAGGGTGTGCACAGGTGTCTTTTTATACTGATAACAAGTTTAAACAGGTGCCATTACTACAGGTAATGAGTGGAGGAAAGAGGAGACTCTTAAAGAAGAAGTTACAGGTCTGTGAGAGCCAGAAATCTTGATTGCTTGTTTCTGACCAAATACTTATTTTCCACCATAATATGCAAATAAAATGAAAAAAAAACAGACAATGTGATTTTCTGGATTTTTTTTTCTCAGTTTGTCTCCCATAGTTGAGGTCTACCTATGATGTAAATTACAGACGCCTCTCATCTTTTTAAGTGGTGGAACTTGCACTATTGCTGACTGACTAAATACTTTTTTTGCCCCACTGTATGTATATATACATATATATTTGGAAAATCACAATGACAGCTCACAAAATACTAGATGTAAACACATAGAATACATACATATATATATAAACACATGTCAGTGACACACACACATATATATAATATATATATATATATATATATATATATATATACATAAAATATATATATGTAATATATACAGTACAGGCCAAGCGTTTGGACACACCTTCTCATTCAAAGAGTTTTATTTATCTTCATGACTATGAAAATTGCAGATTCGCTCTGAAGGCATCAAAACTATGAATTAACACATGTGGAATTATATAATTAACAAAAAAGTGTGAAACAACTGAAAATATGTCTTATATTCTAGGTTCTTCAAAGTAGCCACCTTTTGCTTTGATTACTGCTTTGCACACTCTTGGCATTCTCTTGATGAGCTTCAAGATGTAGTCACCAGAAATGGTCTTCCAACAGTCTTGAAGGTGTTCCCAGAGATGCTTAGCACTTGTTGGCCCTTTTGCCTTCACTCTGCGGTTCAGCTCACCCCAAACCATCTCGATTGGGTTCAGGTCTGGTGACCGTGGAGGCCAGGTCATCTGGCGTAGCACCCCATCACTCTCCTTCTTGGTCAAATAGCCCTTACACAGCCTGGAGGTGTGTTTGGGGTCATTGTCCTGTTGAAAAATAAATGATGGTCCAACTAAACCAAACCGGATGGAATAGCATGCCGCTGCAAGATGCTGTGGTAGCCATCCTGGTTCAGTATGCCTTCAATTTTGAATAAATCCCCAACAGTGTCACCAGCAAAGCACCCCCACACAATCACACCTCCTCCTCCATGCTTCACGGTGGGAACCAGGCATGTAGAGTCCATCCGTTCACCTTTTCTGCGTCGCACAAAGACACGGTGGTTGGAACCAAAGATCTCAAATTTGGACTCATCAGACCAAAGCACAGATTTCCACTGGTCTAATGTCCATTCCTTGTGTTCTTTAGCCCAAACAAGTCTCTTCTGCTTGTTGCCTGTCCTTAGCAGTGGTTTCCTAGCAGCTATTTTACCATGAAGGCCTGCTGCACAAAGTCTCCTCTTAAGAGTTGTTGTAGAGATGTGTCTGCTGCTAGAACTCTGTGTGGCATTGACCTGGTCTCTAATCTGAGCTGCTGCTAACCTGCGATTTCTGAGGCTGGTGACTCGGATGAACTTATCCTCCGCAGCAGAGGTGACTCTTGGTCTTCCTTTCTTGGGTTGGTCCTCATGTAAGCCAGTTTCTTTGTAGCGCTTGATGGTTTTTTGCCACTGCACTTGGGGACACTTTCAGGCTATGTGCCCATGATGCGATTTTTAAGCGTTTTTGCCGCGATTTTCGGTGCGAAAACGTTTAAAAATTGTGTACAGAACGCCCCCCATGCATTCCTATGGCATTCCGCACATACTGTGCTAATGCTGCGCTTTTTTCCGCGGCGGAAACGCATCGCGGAAAAAATCGCAGCATGGTCATTCTTTTGTGCGGAATCGCAAAGAATTGCCGCGATTCTGCACCCATAGGAATGCATGAGAATTGCTTACTTCCCACATGTGGCTATGCCCACCATTCGGGAAGTTAAGCATCTCATGTGCGGTTGGTACCCACGGTGTGGAGGAGAGGAGACTGTCCTCCAGGCCCTGGGTACCATACCCCTGTAATAAAAAGAATAAAAAATAAACGGGGTATATTTACCTTCCGACGTCCCACGCTGCATTCCCGGCCTAAGCGTACCCAGTAATGCCTTGCGGCAAGGTCCTGTGATGACGTAGTCTCGCGTGACTCTAGCGGTCTCGTGAGATCGCTATAGTAACGCGAGACCAACGTCATCACAGGTCTTGCAAGGCATTACTGGGAACGCTGAGGCCCGGGATGGCAGCGCGGGATGTCGGAAGGTAAATATACCCCGATTTTTTACTTTTTTATCATTTTTAACATTTTATCTTTTACTATTGAAGCCGCATAGGTGGCCTCAATAGTTAAAAGCTGGTCACACTTGTCAAACACTATGTTTGATGAGTGTGACCAACCTGTCTATCACTTTCCAAGCGATGCTTCAAATCGCTTGGAAAGTGCTTGAGAAAATCGCGGCAAAATCACGAACAGAATCGTGGTGAAATCGTGCGGAAAAAAAACGCGCGATTTCTGGGAAGGAGTCCGGTTTTTAGTGTGCGTTTTAAAACGCTACGTGGGCCCATAGCCTCAAAGTTTTCCCAATTTTTCGGACTGACTGACCTTCATTTCTTAAAGTAATGATGGCCACTTGTTTTTCTTTACTTAGCTGCTTTTTTCTTGTCATAATACAAATTCTAACAGTCTATTCAGTAGGACTATCAGCTGTGTATCCACCAGACTTCTGCACCACACAACTAATGGTCCCAACCCCATTTATAAGGCAAGAAATGCCACTTATTAAACCTGACAGGGCACACCTGTGAAGTGAAAACCATTTCCAGTGACTACCTCTTGAAGCTCATCAAGAGAATGCCAAGAGTGTGCAAAGCAGTAATCAAAGCAAAAGGTGGCTACTTTGAAGAACCTAGAATATAAGACATATTTTCAGTTGTTTCACACTTTTTTGTTAATTATATAATTCCACATGTGTTAATTCATAGTTTTGATGCCTTCAGATTGAATCTACAATTTACATAGTCATGAAAATAAAGAAAACTCTTTGAATGAGAAGGTGTGTCCAAACTTTTGGTCTGTACTGTATATATATATATATATCTATCCATTTTTTTATATATATATACACACACA